>NC_077231.1:238504799-239175534 GCF_027887165.1 Monodelphis domestica | reverse complement strand
AATGCCAGGAAGAATTCCCAGTACCTCCTGGAGTATACCTGAATTATTCCCTTGTAAATGTAATAGTATTTTTAAAGTAATGCAATGAATATAACTTTAGAAGTACTATTGATAGAAATCATTATCACTTTTTAAAGTATTTTTAATGTTATATTTCAAATAGCGATGAAGTTTGGTATAATTTTCATAGATTTCTTAGGACTGCCTATTTTTAGAATAAAATTCATTTAGAAAGAATGCACTGAGATTACTCATGTTTCCACTTGAAAGGGATTTGCCTGTGTATCTTTCTAAAATGACTTAAAATAATGATGCTCAGTCCTAGGTTAGCTTCCCATAAATAAAAATGGAAGAGAAAAATATAAACCAACCTGTAGGTGTTATCAGTAATTATGCCATTAGGATTATAACTTTATCATCATTATTGTTCCCATCATCACCAATACATCCTAGAAGAATCTAAACTCTGTAGACACTGAGAGATTCCAGTACGTGTTTAGCCTTTCTCTGATGATGGATTTGAATCCCTTGTGGCTTCTTATGATTACAACCAATGAGAGAAAATACAAAAAGATCATGGGCAACCTAACATTCCCTCTTGGGAAGAGAATTGGTATCAACTGTATGAAACTGAGGAATCAATAGAGAACCAAGGTGAAGGAGAACAAAAAAGCATTCATTTGATAGCAGGGTGACTCATGAAGGTATTTTACCCAAAGCAGCCTGAGGATCATAAATTCAAATAGGAAGGAGCCTTAGAAGTCACCCAGTCTGACCCCTTCACTTTAGGTATTAAGACACTAAGACCACAATAAGGAAAGTAATCCACCCAAGGTCACACATCTAGTAAGCTGAGCAGCTGAGATTTGAGCTGGTGTTAAGCCATCTTCATTTTCTCAAAAGGCTATCTTTGGGACAAATAGAACACATTTTCAAGATCCAAGACTGTGATTAAAATCTGAACTGAACTGCAGAGGTCATCTAGTATAATCTCATTTTGTAGTTGAGGAAACTGAGAGAATTCATTTCACAGATGTATCAGGGAGATGAAATGAATTTCACAATTCTCTGGTGGTCCTCTGATGCCAAATCTATCACTCTTTCTACTGTATTATACTGCTTTCTTTCAAGACAGTCATGAGCCAATTGAACCTAATCCCCTACTCACTCTCTTTCATCACTGATGATCATTCTGTGGTCCTAATTCATGTTTGATAGCTAGGAAGATCATTACCATAATTCTCATTTTTTATGTTTATCACTAAGAACTTATCAATGAATTTTTCTCTTCTTAGATCACTTTCTATATCCTGGTGAAGGCAATTTATACCTTAGGATACAGTGTCTCTCTGATTGCTCTGACAACTGGAAGTATAATCCTTTGCCTATTCAGGTAAGCAAAGGATGCAAACAGGTGGGAGAATGCTGTTGTGGTGAATTCTTGGGATTACAGAGCTGTGAATATAAGAAGAAAATAGGAAATAACCATTCCCATGTCTAAGTCCTCTTTCCCTGGGCAGAATAATACACATCATCTAAGGCTGCAATGTATTCCCATAGAATTCTGAACAGATGGTTCTTCATATACACCAGTGCTGGACTGAAATACATTGCTAACTTCACCCCCACCCCCATTTTAGCATGCTGTCTTTTTTCAAAGAAAATTGAAAGAAAAGTGATTTTGTGTCAGAAATCTGCATTTGAGTCTCAGCTCAGACATTTATTACCTTTGTGACCCAATGCAAGTAAGCAAATATCTTGGAGCCTTAGTTTCCCCACTTGTGCTTATACTACTTATCTCAGAATTTTTTTAATAACAAAAGTATTTTGTAACCTCAAAGTGCCATATGATTGTGAATTACTATAATTATTAAAAATTATACTAGAAACCCACATTCAATGTGACACTGAATTCAAGATTCATCTGATGAACATCTAATATTAAGAAACTATCTGAGGCAATATGTTAAAGATGAGTTGCCTGTCTTCATTAGGTAGCAGTTCCTATATTGGTGAAAATAATGATGGAGGGACAGAAAGAATGGAAAGGGGGAAAGAGGGAAGGAGAAAAGGAGGGAAGTAGGTAAAGGAAAATGAGGAAGAAGAGAGAGAAAACTGAGAGGTGAAAAAGAAATGAGGAATGCAAGGGGAGAAAGAAAAAGAAAAGAGGGAGAAAAGAGAGATAGGAAGGAAGAGAGAAAGATAAAGGAAAGAGGGAAAGAGGGAGAAAGGAAGAAGAGAGAAAGAGAAGAGAAAGATGAAGGGAAGGAGGAAGGGGACAAATATCTACCCTTTGAGAAATAAAAAAGGGGATACATGGACCTTGCCATTAAGCAGCCTCCAATCTGTTTGGGCTATTTTTCTAGTAGTAGAAACAGTCATAATAAGCCATCCATAATTTCTCAATAGGTCATCCTTCTGACAAAGTGGCACATATTTTCAAGATCTCAGGAAAATTGATTTAATGCTGGAAAGGACCTCAGAGGTCTTCTAGGGAATATATCATTTTAAAGATGGGGAAACTGAGGGAATTCATTTTAGAGACATTTCAAGGAGGTGAAATAATTCTCCCAAATCAAATCTGGGTTCTTTGAATCTAAATGAATCACTCTTTTAATGGTACTTTCCTCTGGGTAGTCAGGTTCAAGTGATATGGCAAACTTTCATGGAACAGAAGTTTTACAACTTTACAGAAGTTAGTTTTACAAACTAACTAGTCCATTGATGTATTGAATCCAAGCCTAGGTCTTATTAGCAATGAGTTCCACCAAGAACACTAATAATATGACTTTTATAAAATACTCTTCCTGCACTGAAAAATTTATCATATAAAACCAACCATATGACTAGGGGGCTATCTTCCAAAAATAGAAGCACAGGGATTAAAATATAATGCAGTACTACTTTGATTTTTCAGGGATTCCGGCTTTATCAACTAGTTGACCTTACATACCTTTTGAAAAATATTCTCAAGCTGCTTTCTTTCTTGTGACTATGTCTCTGAGTGGGTACCATTTGGGTCAGGGATATATGCTAGAAAATTTAGAGAAGTAGATGTGAATAAAAGGATTTAAACTAACAATTGTTTGTATGGGGGGAGAGAGAGAGAGAGAGAGAGAGAGAGAGAGAGAGAGAGAGAGAGAGAGAGAGAGAGAGAGAGGAGAGAGAGAGAGAGAGAGAGAGAGAGAGAGAGAGAGAGAGAGAGAGAGAGGAGAGAGAGGAGAGAGAGAGAGAGAGCGAGAGAGAGAGAGAGAGAGAGAGAGAGAGAGAGAGACTGCACCATCAAAGAATCCAAAATTCCTGGCATTAATTGACTTCCCTCAAGTTTTAGCTCAGTGACCTACTTAACTACCTGACCTGATAGCAATTTAGGAGTTTCTGCAAGCTTGTTTGTTGATGCATTAAGTGATTACCAAATTGCTTCACTTGATATCAGACAGGACTCTCTCCAAATACAGGTCATAGTCACTCGCCTGAAGCACTCAGTTTCTAAAAGGAAATTTCAGTGCTTGTTGAAGTTTAACCAACAATACAGTAACTTGCATTACTGATGACTAGCAGACATCCAAGCACCATTCTGGACTCTACTACTGGCTTCCTGAATCTCAAGTCATAGAATCATTCTCCCATCCCCCCTTTTCCCCCATTAGTCTCATGTAACTAACTACTGGGTCCAAAATTCCAGTAATGATCTGAATATTAGTCAAATCACAGAAGTTCAGATTATACATATAACATATTTCATTTGCTTGACATTTCTGTTCTAGCAGTCTAGAGCTATTTGAAGTCATCACCCAGTTAATGTACACAATAGCTTGTGAACTAGAGAAGAGACAAATATCATTTTCTCCATTTCATAAATTGAGAGCACGAAGTTGGAATAGCTATACCAAATAGGCTGAATGAATTATAGTCTTACACTCATAGATTAAGAGGTAGAAGGGACTTCAGAGGACATCTAGTCTAACCTCATTTTACAGAGAAGGAAACCGAGACTTTAAGATACTATATGACTAAAAGCACACAGATGAATCCAGAGAATGACAGAGGTAATTTACAAACCCATATCCTCTGACTTCAAAAAAACCAATGTCCTTTCCATCCTACAATGCTATCTCTCTTGAAGACTACTGCTATATACAAAGAGCTGAGTTTTATGTCCAATAGAATATAGTAATGTCCACTTTTCAAGATATGTAGGGAATCATAGGTTTATAATCAAAAGGAATCTTAGAAATCACCTAATTCATCCCAGAAAAGGAGTTAAAATGACTTGCCTGCCATCTTGTAGGTAATAGGTGGAAAAGATGGTACCTGAATTCAGGTTCTTTTATACCAAATCCAGTGCTTTTTTTCCTGTGTCAATGTTGTCTTCCTCAAGTAGAAGTCACAAATATATTTATCATCAGTCAAAATGTTATATATTTAGTTGTCTCAGAGTAGATTCTTCTAAGCCTGAAGATTAAAAAAAAAAGCATCTCGAAGCAACTCCCTAAAAATTCTGTGTTAGAAGACCAGTACAGTTCAACAACAGCATCATGGGTACAGAATTACCTTCAGAAAAATGCAGATTACATTCACCCTCCTTCATACTCTTTTGTAACAATTTCTTAGAAAGAGCATAGCACACTAATAAGACAGACAGGCATTATAATCCTAGAGAATTTCAATGGACCAGTCTCATCAATGTGGATGTCCTTTCTGGTATTTCATTTCAAGATTTACCACCATGTTCTCAACTTGTATTAATTATGTCAGTGTATTCCATAAATACTCCATAGGGGACACACACAATGTGGTTACTGTGGCATTAGGAGAGGTGGGGAGGGATTCATACTCTAGATCTCTTTATATTACTTAATTAACAACAAATAGACCATTATCCCTTACTTCCAATGTGACTGGTCCATCTCCTTTTCCAGTAATAAAACTCGAGAAAAGGAAGCTGAGTCAGATGGGAAATTGGATGAACAATATATATATATATATATGAGAGAAGGTACATATATATATATATATTGCTCATCCAATTTCCCAGACATTCTTCATCAGCCTGGTATAATGGAAAGACTTGACTAAGTTCAAATTCAACCTCAAACATTTACTAGTTGTATAGACCTGTGTACTTTATTTAATTTCCATCTGACTCAGCTTCCTTTTCTCTAAAATGGGGATAATTATAGCACCCATCTCCAAGGGTTGTTGTGAAAATGAAGCAGTATTTTTAAAACACTTTTCAAACTTTAAAGTGCTATATAAATGTCAACTAGCTATTAGTTAATCTGAACTGCCTGGCATAGTCATGAATCTCATTCAGGAGGATGTATGATGTTCAAAATTTCCATTAAATAAACACATATAAGAGTGTCTTTAGATCTTGTCATCCAGATATATATTAAAAGTAAATCTCTTTAGGCTTTGCATTAGATGCTGTCTATGGCATTCGGAGAAAGGGAAAAAGAATTTATGCAGTGCCTATACCCTGGATGCTCACCTAAGCTCTTTATAACATCTTATTTGATCTTTACAACAAAACTAAGAGATAGGTATTATTATTATCCTTCTTTTACAGTTAAGGTAAACAAGGCAAACAGTTAGGTGCTTGCCCAGGATCATACATCCAACAAGTGTCTGAGGTTTGGATTTAATCAGGTCTTGACTTCCAGCCTAGAGCTTGAGCTATCAAAATACCTAGATGGCTCTTGATGTGTGGATGCCTCCCATGATAGCAATAATGAGATGAAGTATGCCCAAGATACCCACTGGAGGAAAGGCCTCCTGAGACCTATAAGCCATTGCAATGAGAGTCCTACCTTATCCTCACTTTTCTCTTTCCATCCTGAATCACTGTTGTATTGTGAGGCCAGTAGTCATATCAGTTGCTACTTCCATCATCGCTGTCAGTCAATCAATTGCCATCCAAACCCAAGTGAGAACACCAGTGGCCTTTTTTGGCACCATACCTACACTTGTTCTATTTCTTCCTCAAGGTTGAACTGCATTGCCTTCTTATTATTGTAATATTATACAATAAAGACTCATTTATCTAGAGGTGAGCCTTGAAGTTAACCTGTCCCACCTACCCAGAATAGTATTAGATTAAGATAGAAAAAAAGAGAAAGAAAGAATATTGAGTAATGAGTAACAAAAGCAACATTCCCCAAACTTTATTGCATTGGATTTTGATTAAGCATGTTGTTGTCCAAAAGGAAAGAAGCATTATCATTGGCTTCTGAGATGATGACTTGGGGAAAGTCAAGTAATATAGGGGAATGGCAAGAATTCAAACAATGACAGATGGAAATACAAATTCTGATTTAACATAGAAAAGGACAACATGCAGCAAAGAAGTCAAATACCAGAATTGGTAACAGGAGTAATAAGTATTATACTCTAACAGAATCAAAGAGAGATAGTAGAAGAGAAGAGCTCTCTATAGGAGATAGAAGACCAGATAGGATCACTTTGGTGTGTAGGGAAAAGATATGCCTTCAAATATCAGCTGCCTTGAGCTACTGTTATTGAAATACATAATAACAACTCCAGGTCATTTAGCAAAGTTTAAATCATAGTCAATATAATATTTGCTAAGCCTATGTAGAAACTAATAGATAATACACTGTTAATTTTAAAAATGTTAACATAAAAATAAGTATTAAAAACTTCAGCAGTTCAATAGTTAAGATTCAGTGATCTGACAAATCTATTTCTGTCAGGTAGTTCATTTGTTAATAATGTCAAAGAGATGATCTCAAAGGCCCTTCTAGTCATTCTTGTGTCAAAAGAAATAAAGAAAATGAAACCATCTAGAGGAAAGTACATGGGGACCCCCCCCCAAGATTCACCCCTACCAAAAATATTCTTCTACCCCCAGAAAGGAAAAAGACAAGAAATAAGAGCTGAGCACCCAATGACAGTCAGCTGGTATAAGGTTTGCCAAAGAGACAGGCATGGGAGATAACAACAACCAAAGCAATATAACAATACCTAGTATTTAAAACACATTTTAAAGTTGCAAAGCACTTTACAAATACTGTCATGTTTGATCCTGACAACAACCATAGAGGAAAATGCTATTAATAATCCCCATTTTGTAGATGAGGAAACAAGCATACAGAAGTTAAAATGTTATGGGAAACTAGAAAGTGATGCAGTGATTTGTTTGGATTTGGCCTCAGAGAAAGACTTCTGAGAAAGAACACTATTCATATCCAGAGAAAAACTGTGGAAATAGAAATACAGAAGAAAAACAACTGCTCAATCACATGGATTGATGGAGACATGATTGGGAATGTAGACTCTAACAGATCACCCTAAAGTAAATATCAATAATATAGAAATAGGTCTTGATCAACGACACACATAAAACCCAGTGGAGTTGCTCATTGGCTATAGGAGGGAGTCGGAGAAAGGGAGGGAACGAACATGAATAATGTCACCACGGAAAAATATTCTAAATCAATTAATTAAAAATTTTCAATTCTAATAAAAAAATCAAAACAGAGTTATGAAGAATTGGACATGACTAAAACAACCAAACAACAAGTTAATCAATAATGTATGTTTAAAGCACTGAATAAAGATGTTCTTCAGCACTAAAAAATAAAATAAAATTAAAATAAAATAAAATTAATATGAACTTTCAGATTTGTCCTCAGACATTTACAAGTTGTGTAATTCTGGGCAAGTGTCTTAACCTGTATTTACTTCATTTCCCTCCTCTATAAAATGGAGATAGTAGTATCTATCTCCCAGGGTTGCTGTGAGGATCAAATGAAATCACTGCCAACCACTTAGCCCAGTGACTGGCACATAGTAAGTGCTATATGTGTTAGTAACTATTATTAATATTAACTTAAATTATTATTTATTATATTACTAAAAATACAACTAATAATATATCATTGTACTATTACTATTTGTTATGCTAATTATAGGATATTATTAAACTATTATTATTATTACTGTCCAAGAACACAGCTAGTAAGTGTCTAAGGTCAGATATGAATTCAAGTCTTCTTCATTCCAGGTCTAGCACTATATAATATGCAATGGAACTGAGGGATTCAAATCATCAAAAAACAATTTGCATTGAATCTCTCTGCTTTGGGGAGCTGATGCCATGACATGGCTTCCAGTTAGATTCACTTAAGAGACACAATCAAACCAGATAGACAAATGATTAAAATGGCTAGTTCTTAAAGATGTTTAAAATATGATTTCAAAATTTCTCTCTCTTCTAGGAAACTGCATTGTACCAGGAATTACATCCATTTGAACCTTTTCCTTTCCTTCATCTTGAGGGCTATCTCTGTTTTAGTCAAGGATGACATCCTTTATTCTAACTCAAGCACTGTCCACTGTCCAGACCAACCATCTTCATGGGTAAGGATGCCCCTTCTCTGTTCTTAGCTGTTGTACCAATTCTTCCTAAACTCTATGGATATTATTACTAGTAAACCACAACATTCACTAAGAGGAGCAGAAAAACTCCATTAAAATAAAAAAAATGCAATTTTATTGAAACTTTTCTTTACATCATTGTCACTTTCCAATGGCAACTCTTTACCCCAGCCTAGAACATTCCCTTATAACAAAAAGTATGGCTAAGCAATTCAAAACATTAGCAAATGATTGAAAAAGTACATCTTATTCTACATCTATTATCTATCCACCATAAGAAGGGTAGGTTTTACTGTCAGTGTTCTGAAGTAAGAACTGGTCATTGCCCTGATGAGATTCCTGATGTCTTTCAGTATTGCTTTCTTTTATAATTCTAGCATCATTGAGTAAATTGTTCCTCTCTCTCCATTTTGAATTCTCATCATTGCAGGGTTTACTGTTCATATCACTAGCCAGGAAAAGAAACCAAAGAACTTGCCATAGGCCAGTGATAGAGAGGATGAATAATCAGCAAAGCAAGCATGGAGATCTGGAAGGATAGGCAAGATCAGGGCTCATTGCCACAATAGCCCAAAATAAGCAGAATATCTAAAAAAGACCCAAGATAGGATCCTATGTAAGGCAATCTTATGGTCCAGGGTAAGTGGTTGGGGCCAAAAAAAAGTCTTCATTCCAATCATTTGAGGAACAACCATCTCTTGCCACAAAACAGAATTAGTATCATTTAGGAAATCAGAGTAGCTTACAATCGAATGCTCTCATGGGATAGGAGAAATGTAGAATGGAGATTTTTTAATATTCATTAATTACAAAAAATAAAAATAAAAATTAATTTTTAAATAAATAAAAAGCACATTCCAACCATAATGGCATATAAAGTATCCATTTGAATTTTATTATGCTAAGATGCAGGAATCCACTTTTATAGGTGATCTCTAAAGCGCCTTCCAGCACTAAATCCTTTGATCCTCATAACCTTTATGTAAAGGAAAAAGCTTTTCCCAAAATTAGATATATTGTCCACCCATCTCAATGTCAGGGTTGTTTCCCCTTTGGTTCACATAGAGCTTCATATATCACTTTAGGGTGGTTTGTTTGATAACCATTTTATAGTATGGTCAAGACCTCTGAACTCCAGCTGAATTTCTCTTGTTTTGTTCTAAGGATGGGAGGTTTGACTGTTTAAGATTGCTGCTGCTGGGATATTGTGGCCCTTGGAACTTCTTTTTGTTTCACAAACAACTGGGAATACTGGAACCTCCCATTCACATTCCATGGGAGTAGATTAAGCAGCTGTCATAATTGCTCCCAGATGAATGGCTTGAAAGACTACTGTATCCTGGAATATGCTTCATTACATTTTATTTTTCTAATATAATAGCAGTTCTTTATACCAATATATAGGACAAATGGCTATCAAGCATTAGGAACAAAGGTACTATATTCCTTCATGCTTTTCCTTCAGGGAGTCATGTTGTCAAAAATAATTTGGCTTAAGGTACATGCAAAATACTTTAGTGAATAGTATCCTCCTATAATCCAACGATCGAAAATAAGACACTTCATTTAGGCAATCTCCAAGAAAAGATAACATTTGAGGGGGAGAAAATTGTTCTGAAATTCTGGCCAGTTTCCTCTGCCACCCTAACTAAATAAGACCTAAGAAATAATAGGAAGGGCAGAAAAGAGAAGACCATACTCTAAATACTAAACATCTCCATTCATAATAATTTCTTGGAATGAGATGCAAAATTTTTGCTGTGGTCTCCTCATTTCCTCCAGGCACCCTTTAAACCATAGAGAGGAGTTTTCTGAGGAAGTGCCAGACTAATTAAGCAAACCTAAAAGATCATTAGGCATTCCTATGAATGGAACCAAAAGATAAAGCTCATGCATTTGAATCACTTGAGTACATACATAGTTCAAATGCTAGGTTGCCAATTTCAGGAAGAGCCGTGGTAAAATTCATGGATGGTGGGCATGGCAGGGTTGAATGCTTAAGAGGAATCCCTAGGGAAGAGTTGGGGAGAGGAGAGGACAATAGCAAATGACTGTGTTCTTTCCCTTTGACAATTCAATTTGAACAAAGTAGAGTATCCTGAATTCTCTAGCTGTTCCTTCTCTCTAACCATGTCCTTGATACTATAGCTACCCCTTTACTCACCAAAAGATAAAAATCAAGATGGAATGAAGGAAAGGAAGAAAGAAGGAAGAGATGCAAAAATGAAAAGGAGGGACATTTAAAAAAGAGAAAGAAAAGAAATACATTTTCCCTCAGAGAGTAGAAAATGGGAAATTTGGGTAAAATGTACATTCTAAGAAAGAGAAAAAAAGAAAAAAATCCTTACTCTTTACTATATCACTTAGAGAGTTATGTTTCCAGCCAGGCTTAGTCAATAGTATTCCATGAAACAAAATTTGTAAGGCAGGACTCCCAAAATAGGTGGTATGGAACTTTCACTCAAGATGTTGGCAGGGCAGTGTAGGTAGCCAAGAACATGAAAAATGTTCCCCTTTTAACACTGAAAACTTCCAGACTTCTGTTAAACATTTACTATCTGACAGCTAAACTGACAAAGGCAACACACTTAAATTTAGTTGCTGGCCCAGTTTTCCAAACAGTAGAAAATCAAAATATTGTTCTGTCCTATGTTACCTTCATCCAGTTGCCCTCATTGATGGAGAGATGTGAACAGGCACACTTGTAGCCTCCCAGGATGTAAATATGAGTAGGAGTAAAATCTGGAATATTTTGGACATTCTATAAATTCCCTGGTTAATATTAGAAATGAACCACTGACATCTAGAGAAAATTGTCATTGTCTCTCAATATACTGGTGTTGGACCAGCCATGTCAGCCAGAGTGTGTTTGACTAGAAAGGGATGTTCAGCATAGGGATCCATGAGAAGAGCAGGCTATATTTCGGCTATCCCATGACCAACAAATTAATAGTTTAACTTCATCACAAAAATATCAAATGTAGCACCTATGAGAACTTTCTCAAGTCCCAAACCTGTCCCACATTAGAACCAACCAAGGGAGTCTTGAGTCATGCCATTGTGGGGCTATCTACTGTGAGATCATGCATAAAGACCAAGACATATAAACAGTAAAATCCGAGCTATCCAAAGCCCAAGTCCTGAAAAGGTCTCACAGCCATCTCATTATCTCAAGATGGGAGATATAGAAGAGTGGAAAGAAAAATTTCCATTTTGGGGAGAAGGGTCCATGGTTAAGGTTCCTGCCACTGTGATTCTGATGTTTGGCAAGCACACCAACACAGCGCTGTGAGAAGCATACCCACAGTGTGGTCACCAAGACAATAGAGTACTCAGAGAGGAAAGGAAAAGAGGCCAAAACCAAGGAGTAGACACTTGTTGGGAAACCAAGACTTAGACTATGTGGTTGTGCTAAAGCTTTCTGGCTTCCTGTTCCACAAAAAGGTTTCTCTTATCTAAACAAAATGTAAAATTTTCCAGAAACATGGAAGCTGAAGAGTAAGAGGTAATTTCTTAAGGTGCAATATATGGAAATTTGGGGGGAAATTGAAATGCACTTAATATTTTAGAGAACCTTTTACAGATATAAAAGCATTTTTATTGAATTTAAGAAGATAAAAATATATCAATCATACACTATAGGTAGCATTTTCATATATTCAATTCAACATTTATTATGTTGTATATAAAATTATTGCAAGTACTTCATTTTGGTATAGTTAGATGGAAAGAAAAAAGAAAAAGTAATTTATTTTTGGTAGGAATTTTTGCCTCAACCCTCCAAAGCCTTTCACCAGAGATGATAGCTTGAAGCAAAATTAGCTCATTTAAATTTGAACTCCGTACCTTTTCTATAAGCATCCTAAGCCTAATAGAAAGGAACAACTGGCCAAAACTACAGAATTATTCAAATTATTGGGTTCTGATTTTTCATCAGAACAGCCCAAGTACCTATTAATGCTCATAAGTGGCCCAGACAGTTTCCACACATCTGTCTCTTCATTCTGACCACATTGAGGATGATTTGCACTCAACACTTTCCTCTGAGCATTACACTGCCTATGGTTTCTCCAGGGACCTATGAACTTATCATTTGACCTACACACCTAAAAAATAAAATAAAATAAAATAAAATATTCTTTCCCCATATGGGAAAAAATAACCCCTCATTATCCCCCAGTACTCTATTTGATACTAGAGGAGTTGTGTGAATAGTACACAGCAGGGAAGGGCAAAGTACAAGTAGCCCTCCATCCCCCCCCCAAAAAAAAGAAAAAAGAAGCTTAAAAAAGACAAAAGAACAAGAGTAGCTAAGACAAAGAGGAAGAAAGAATAGTTAGAGGGATGTGCTAAATAACCTAACTGTTTAGTTAAACCTTTCAGTCGTTGACTTTAAAGTTATGAGTTTACTATTCTTAGAGATCGTTATTTACATTTATCTTTTAAAAAATATTTATCTTACAGTGAGTTTAATATGCCCAAATAAATAGTCTCACAGGGTGTCAGATACACACATGGGGGCTTACTTTAACATAACATACATTCTTTTGCACATTTATATAAACACTCAGAATGCTTTATATTAATCACTTCCCTTCCCTAGACAGCACACCAATTTGTCCTTTGTTCCCTACTCAAACAGAGGGACATAATATGTACTAGGGCATCTCTGTCTGCCATAAGCTATTTTTAGGCATGTGACCACATTTTCCCCTCTTTTTTTCAACAGGCCTTACTCTTTATTTGTATTATTTCAGGTTGGCTGCAAGTTGAGCTTGGTGTTTTTCCAGTACTGTATCATGGCAAATTTTTATTGGCTCCTGGTGGAAGGACTTTACCTTCATACACTCCTTATGGTTATATTTTCCTCAAATCGACATTTCCTGATATACCTTCTGATTGGATGGGGTAAGAATGTCATAAAAATTTGGTCTCCTTCCATATCCCATTTCTGCTTCCTTCCCTTAGTGATTCTACAAGTTAATTTCCATGTCACAGTTTTCATTTATAATCATGCTCTCACACATTCAGAAAGACTTAACCCTGTGGCAAAACATTCTTAGAACCCATGAAAATTTGCCTTTCAGGATCTTCAAGTAGCTTCTTAGAGATTCTTAGGAATGGTTTTTAGCACATATTCAGACATCTATGGTAACTAATGACCAAAATAATACCAATATTGAAAACTGATGTATTGTTTAAAACATGGTTCTCAATAATCATCTCATGAATAATTTTAAAGTTTCTCTTTTCTAGTTGTTTTACTCATCCTTCTTTACCTTGTCAGAGTTAGAGTCAAAGTCAATAAACATGCATTAAGCACCTACTGTGTGCCAGGCAATGCACCAAGTGCTAGCAGGACCAAAAAAATCATATAATAACCCCTGGCCTCCAGAACCTTACAGTACTAATAGGAAAAAGAAACCACAATGAGTAAACTGAAAAGGGGAGGGGAGGGTGCCTGAAGTGGAACATGAAGAAGTCCTGAAGTCTGAGGAGGAAAGGGCATGAGAAAGTATAAGTTTGGGGGATGATCTCATCTTGCAATATGATGACTTTCTAGAGATCTGGAGATCATGAATCCAGGGGAGCAGTCAGGTGGCAAATAGAGGTTTCTTGTTCAAAACTTTTATCTGAAGTGTTAATAAAAAGCAAAACTAGGTAATTTTGTCTCATTTTTTCTGCCTCTGAAAATTTTCTAGTACATATATAATTTACCAGAGGTCTTGAAAAATGTTCTTAATAAACTAGAAACCCAATTAACAGAAACAATTAACTGGAATTTAGGGAAAGGATGAGATATAAAGAGAAAGGCATTCCATTTTTAAATGGAAAATTCCCATTATCAGTGACTGCTAGAATCCCACCTTTGAAAAGGGCATTAGGGACAGAAGAAAATGGCTCAAAAAGTGTTAAGGATGGAACTGTCACTGAGTTTGTGACAGTCATCACTGCTCAGCCCTTCCATGTATTCTCTGCCTGAGACTTCAGGTAGTTTATGGAATAGCCCAAAATACAAAAATTTTCCCTGGGTGTGTTTGTATTGGGGTTGGGGAAAGTGCCAAGAAGATTCTCTACTCTTGTATTATTCTGATCCTTAAAAATTTCGCCATTCCAAAAGACATACCAACAGTTCAGATAGATTTGACAGTGGACTCAGGAAAAAAGAAAATGTAGGAAAAGCCCACAAATTCAGAGATTCTTGTTGGAAAATGATTTCATTTCTTCCATTAACAAGAACTTAAGCAGACATACAGGGAAAGTCATCCAGATAACCAGGTTGCTAATGCTGCATTGCTGTCACTGTCACAAAAAGATCTCATCTTCCTTTTATTCTCCACTAAAACTCTCACTCTCTCTCTCTCTCTCTCTCTCTCTCTCTCTCTCTCTCTCTCTCTCTCCCCCCCCCCCATCTCCTGCAACTACAGATGCCCTCATTAAGCCAACTAGCATCAGCTGTTGACTTCCAGCCCTAGAGGCTGATTGTCTGTCTTCCTCATTGTGATAAAGAGGAAAATCTGTACAAAAATGAGCTCTTATCAGGAATTTAATTGTTTGGGGTTTGGGGTTTTGTGTTTTGTTATTTTTTTTAGTTCAAAAGATGCCCTAGTGTGAGTCTACATTCTACCTCAAACTCACATCTCTTATATATACCAGTTGATGTCACTATGGTCCTACAAGACTTAGAGCAAAGATGTAATTATCTCCACTGAGCTTTATTTACCTCTTTAACACTTCAGAGGATTTTAGCCTTGACAGAATAAATAGGTAATCTCAAACAGAACTAGAAAAACGTCCCTGTCAGGCTCTTATTGACTTAAAGGACCACTAATTACTATCATTTATATTATATTTTATTTTTCTTCATTTTGTTAAACATTTAACAGTTATATTGCAATCTGGTTCAGGCAACACTTTGAGTTTTTCTGACTGCTTGCTGCCCTTATCTCCTGAGCTTGACACCTAATATAGACAATCTCTCCTGTGGTACAGATCATAATTAATCCCTGAAGTCTCATCTTGGATACTTCTTATCTATCTTCTCTCATAAGTCATACACAGAAGATCCACCCAACCCAACAGAAATATTCATCTGGTTCTTCTGATCTTCCATGAGTATAAGGTGGTACTCAGGCTGTCGATGGGTCATCCCTTGGGCTTATTTCACAATTGGGCCACCTTCTTTTCCAGTCATATGTTTCCTGAATGATGTCATCACTAGTGACCACAGCAGTCTTCTAATGCCCACTCTACATGTCTCCCTTGCCTTTTTGATCCCTTTATTAAGCCAGGGAAATAGAATATGTTTTAGAAAGATTTTTAGCCATATGAACTGGGGAAGAGTCTTTACTTATCCTTTGATAAAATCTGTGGAGCAAGCTCTTTTTTCAACATTCTGATCAATTGAAGTTTTCATGTATCTCATTCTCCATACATGTAATGTCCTTCAAGCTGGATTTATCATTTGCACTCAAAAATCCCAAGACTTCCATACCATTGTGAATCCTTCAAGGGGTTGGGAGTAATGAAATGTCTTTCTACAGGAATCCCTACAATCTTTATTGTTGTGTGGATTGTGACAAGAATCTTCTTAGAAGATAGTGGGTAAGCATCATCTCATTCTTCTCATTATTGAGTTATACCAACCAATATATATATTGACCACCTAGCTAATCTATACAAGGTCTATGAGAAGGCCCTGAGCTAGACACTTTTGGGGAAAAGGTTCAGTCCATTCCCTTAGGAAACTAAGAATTTTGGGGGAATTGGGGAAGGGGACAAGATATGACTATGTCAAAATTTAAATAACAGATCTATCCATATTCAGAGAGAGAAATGATGAACTCTGAGTACAATTTGAAGTATTGTTTTCTCACTTCTTTTTTCAATATGGCTAATATTGAAATACATTTTGCATATATAATTGATATATAGTTTTCCATCTCAATGGGAATGACAAGGGAGTGGGAAAGAGAGGACCTGGAACTCAAAATTTTAAAAGAAAAAAATTAATAAATAATCAATTGGTTTTTATTAAAGAAAAGAAAAGGAGAGGTAGTAGCCACTGAGAAATCATTGATCTCCTGGACATAATCAGTGGAGAACCTGACATAGATGTAAACCATTCTAGAAAAAAATTCAAAACTAAAGAAGGATGTCTTTAAGTAAAACTTGATTTGCCGTGGACAAGTCTGCAGTTTTGACACTGATTCAAGGAAATGGCAACAGAGGTTAGAAAAAATAAAAAGGCTAAAACATCAGTTATTATAAATAGATTATGCAATCTGTGCTAGGGATTGTGGGTAGAAAACAATGAGGGTTTGATTCCAAATTTTCCTAGAGTTATGTCTCAAAGCATTCTGGAACCATGCACATGACCAAGGACAATATCAAGCAGTCCTTATCCTCAAAGGGCTTATATTCTATAAGGGAAACAGTGTTTATATATAGCTATATAAATTAAATAAATACAAGATAATTGAAGGGATTAAGATACTAATGATGGGGGAAGGGGGTTAGGAATAGGAAAGGCTTCTTGTTGAAGGGGGCCTTTTGGCTGAGTCCTAGAGGAAACAAGAGATTTTAAGAAGAAAAGATCTCAGGCAACAGGACATAACTGATGTAAATAAGTAACAGTAAGTAAGTAAGAAGTCCATTCTGACTTTCCAAGGGGAAAGAATACCATTAAAGGAGGGACTGGAATTGCCATTGTAGCCCCAGGGTCAATGTTTGATCTTTAATGGGAACCATAATCTAGCCTTGTGGCAATAGAAAACAACAAGTATTTCAAAATCTCCATAGAGAAAATGATGAAAATTAGAGCTCCTTCGGTGCCTTACATTGGACAGCATGAAAGATATCTACCTTATTTTGCATTTGAAAAAGAGAGTCTTCTAAATGGAGAATTCACAAGCCATGTTGTTTAAACAGCAAAAAGAATTATATTGGTATTGTCCCACATTCCTGGAGTTAAGGAAAAGAGAATATTCCAGCACTTAGCACAGTACCTGGTACATGGTAGAATATAATAAAAACTGACTAATTAATGAATGAGAAGTATTTCCATGACTGCAGATCTATTGAGCAACCTAAGTAAATTGGTTATGTCATGCATTTCTACTGTGGGAAAAAAAAAAGCATGTTGGTGTACTACCCACTATTCTTTAGAGAGGTTCATGCTTGTGGGTGTGTATGTCATACATGTCAGACATAAGCCATTGGTTGATTTGGCTTAAAGATTGAACTGTTTTCTCTAACTCTTGGTTGGAACAAGAGAGGGGGACTTAGCCAAAAATGACTTAAAAAATCAAACAGCAGTAATAAATTTTTTAAATTGTAATGGAGGCATCAAGGTGATTCAGTGGATTAAGAACTAGACCTAGAGACAATAGGTCCTGGGTTCAAATGTAGCCTCAGACACTTCCAAGCTGGAAAGTCACTTAACCCCCTTATTACCTAGCCTATAACACTCTTTTGCCTTAGCACTAATACCTAGTATCAATTCTAAGATGGAAGGTAAGGGTTTAAAAAATGGTGATGATTTGAACCTCTTAAAATCTGGTATTTCCCCAACAGTTACTTAATGCATGATGCTAAAAAAGAGCTCTAGAGAATTTTAATTATGCCCCTGTCCTGGGGTTTCCTACAATATGGGAAAGCTATAGCACAGAGATACCTTAATCAAGTTCAAGTGCATTCATTCTCCTCAACTGTGTCATACAGCTTCATGTGTGACTGTGCCTGGGTATGGTCTTGACAGAACTGTACTCTGAAGTGCCCACCTCTGAACTTAACTTCCCTCCTGTTCAAGTTGGAAGGTCAAGTATAAAATACACTACATACAAGAAGGTTCATCATGAGCCCCTGGACACCTTTAGCACTTGAGCCAGCATTGTCCCTGCCCACCTCACACACACACACAAATTATAGCAAGTGCAAGATGAAATCACTGAGGAAGCAAAAATTGGAGCACATCAATTTATTAAGCACTGCGTGCTTGGCAATCACCCAACAAATTGGTTGATGGACCAGCATATATCTGGACCATAAATACAGAGGGGGGACAGACAGACTTTTATACAGTAAAAATAATTACTCAAATAAGGCCAATTAATTAAAAGGAAACACTACCAACTTGGGTGGTCTGATTTTTAACTGGATGAAAGATTAGGGATTTTTCAAGTTAGGAGTAAGAAAGTGAACTAGCAAACCTGAAATCAGAAAAGGGGGTGCCCCACTCCCTGCCAAGTGTCTTTATGTAATCAAAGGAACCTGTCTGATCCATATGGGACCAGTTTTCATATAAGACAGATGGGTTGCTTGAGATGTACAAATAGGAGAAAACTTCCTGCATCAATCTTAGGATTTGACTGTCTTTCTGGTCAACAAATCCCAGGACCTTACTTAAGGGTCCCTAAAGAGCAGATACAGCTGTGGTCCAGTTTCCTAGCCATAGAGGGCTAGGTTCAAACATTGCATTAAGATTTTCTCCTCATTCCTATAAGTGAATATATTTTCTCAGAAGCTCTAATTTAAACTAGACACAATTAACCACTTGCTGTTCCAATACCTTCAATTCCCTCAACATGCACACACATCTCCCCACCAAATCCCATTCACACCACACCTAGTCTGTGATTGCTTCTGCAAAGTCCAAGAAAAACCCCAGAATTCATATAATCCCTGATTACCCACATCAACTATTCAAAACAAGACAAAGAGTAAAATCCAAATACTAGAAAGATTATATGTCTTTATATATACATATATTTATATATATATATATGTATTGTATTGAAGGATGAGGTGGGGAGTCAGGGGATGAAGAAAACCATAACCTATGATACTTCAGTCTGGGTCTAACAGATTAGTCCCATTCCCAAACTGTGGCAAGGTCCTTTAAAGTATAGAAAATACTTCCCTACGAATCCTGTGGATATATACTTGTCTCCCAAGCCCTCATCACCAAAAAAATCAAACTAAATAATATGACGTTTCATAGTTCATTTGCTCCAGAGTATCCAGGCAAAGAGATCATTGTGCTATATAAAGCAGACTAAAATAGACATTTCAAAAAGGATTTCAAGACAAAACCAAAATTGTAAAATAGTTCATATTTTAGTAGCCCATGAAGGTAAATATTGTTTTTTAATTAAATTATACTTTTAGTGTCATACAAAACACACTTCCATATTGGTCATTGTACGGGTGAACTCATATAAAACCAAAACCCCAAATAAAATCATAACTACACTAATGTGAAAGATGATTCCAACAGTTCTTTCTCTGGAGGTGGATAACATTCCCCATCATACATCTTTCAGGATTGTCCTAGATCATTGCACTACTGAGAGTAGCCAAGTTTTCATAGATAATTATTGTCCAATATTGCTGTTACTGTGTAAAATGTTCTCCTAATGCTGTTTACTTCACTCCACATCAGTTCCTACAGATCTTTCCAGCTTTTTCTCAAATCATCTTGCTTATCATTTCATACTGCCAACATGTACCAGCCATTCCCCAATAGATGGAGATCCCCTCGATTTCCAATTCTTTGCCACAACAAAAAGAGCAGCTATAAATATTTTTGTACAAGTAGGTCCTTCCCTCCTTTTTAATTATCTCTTTAGGATACAGACATAGTAACGATATTACAAGATCAAAAGGTATGAATAGTTTTATAGTCCTTTGGGTATAGTTCTAAATTGCCCTCCAGAATGGTAGGATCAGTTCACAACTCCACCAACAATGCATTAGTGTCCCAATTTTGCCACATCCCCTCCAATATTTGCCACTTTCTTTTACTGCCATATTGGTGAATCTGATAAGTGTGAGGTGGTACCTGGGCATTGTTTTGGTAAGTATTGTCTTAATGAAAATCAACTGATCCAAGTGTAGCACCCTGATGTTTATATACTTTGCCAGATTGCACTAATATTAACATATTATTCTCTCTCTCTCTCTCTCTTTCTCTCTCTTTTTTATAGTTGCTGGGATACAAATGAACATCGTATTCCCTGGTGGGTGATACGATTACCAATTTTAATTTCTATCATCGTAAGTAAACTGAACTGAAACACAAAAATTCACCACAGACTTAAGATGAGAACAAACCCATTATTGTTTTATTAAATATAAATAACATCAATCTCATATAGCCTGCTGAGAAAGCTATCTCACTCAAGATTAATTGTTGCCCAGGCAATCTGAACCCAGTCCCTGTAAAAATCTACTTAGACTTAGTTAAATGATGCTTCTTCCAGTAAAGAAATCAGAGTTGGTGGTATAGGGAAGGCCTGAAGCAATTCTTTATCTTGGAGCAAAGAAGAGGGTTGAAGAGAGAAAATGTGTTCTCTTACCTGGGGGACGAGGGAACCTCAAGGGGAATTAGAGTCAAGTTTAATCAATGTGCTTGATTTTACATGCTTCAACTTCAAAATTCAGTTTTCCAGCACTGAAATAAATGTAAATCATGCTGAATGATGAACTTCATCTTGGGCATGAATCCATTTGTAGAATGGGCAGATATTAATTATTTTAATTTATTTGCTATATGAGAGGGAACTGTAGTACAATTCTTGAGGGGGGGAAAAGGTCTTTCTTGAGATCCTCCCCAACTTTCACTTTCAGGAACCCTTCCCCTCTTCCCCAAACATATGTTTAATGTTATTCCCAGGGTCCCCTCAATCCAGTACCCAAGATTCTTATAATGTCCCAGTGGCTTAATCCCTCCTATTTTGTTCTACTTTGACCTGCTTTTCCCAATACAATATGGTTCTTTCCTGACATCTTTGTAACACTAAAAGTTATCTGCCATTACCCTTTCCCTCAGGGCCCTGTTAAGTGACTGATAAATGCACTGAATTAATTCATCCCTACCATGAATTAAGCACAACTCTTTTACTTTTACTCCCCACATCATATATTTCACCTTTCAACTGGAGACAGCAGAGAAAAATCCCGAAAGAGATGACTGATGATAGAAGCATCATGCTCTTTGGCAGTCAAATGGGGAAGATGCTTTTGAGAAAGGCTTTTCTAAGTCTTCAATCTTACCACAGAGAACATTGTCCTTTCTCCCTATGCCATGGACCAGAACTCATTGTGTATTTCTTTATCTAATAAAATCATCTTTCTAAAGATGGTTCTATCATCCTTGAGGAAAGTGTTCTCACAGTCTTTCATGAGTTGACCAGAGAAATAGACAAAGCAGGCAGTCAACCCTATGTGATTCAGTGGAAACATTTTTGAGGTATTGAACACAGAAACTTCATCAACAAACAGTAGGATCCACCTTTGGAGGGAATTCTAAGTGTTCAGTTGGGTGAAGCAAGAAATAAAAATTACTTACAAATCTACCATCTTTTCTTTTGGTGGCAGGTGAATTTTTTCCTTTTCATTAGTATTATAAGAATTTTACTGCAGAAGTTAAGATCTCCAGATGTTGGTGGCAATGATCAGTCACAGTACAAGTGAGTATAAATGTATACACACACTCACACACACACACATATGTATTTTTGAAACAATATGAAGAAGTCCAGACACAAAAATTGATCCCTGAGGAAGTCCTTTCACATCAAGGTTCTGTAACTATCTCACTTGAATCAAAGATCAGGCTTATTTCCCAAGTCATGGGTACAATTAACTTGTTCAGAAAGTCACCAATGGAAAGTACTGATCCCTGTGTTTTACTAGTGAGCAAACTAAGGCTGAGAACAAGAGGTAATGAACTCAGCATTCCAAGGTCTTAGAGGAAGAAAGGATTGAGTAAATGAATCCTGGTTACAATAGCTGGGAATCCACCATATTTTAGACACACACACATACGTATATATTGTCTGGTGACAGAGACTGCAGATATGTGTATAAGTACATATATCTACAAATCCATGAATATATATCTATACATAATTATATTAATTGATAATTACATGTAATCTGAATTAATTGCAACAACCATGCCTCTCCTTTTCAGCAAGATGGATTTTTTTAAAAAGGGGAAATCTAGAGACATCATAGTAAGAATATAGAATAGAAAAATCATCTTTATCTGACTTGGAAAAGGGGCATCTAGATAGCAGAGAAGATTGAGTGTCAAGCTGGGAGTCAGGAAAACTCATCCTCATGAGTTCAAGTTGGGCCTCAGCCACTTACTCTCTGTGTGTCCTTGGACAAGTCACTTAGCCCTATTTGCCTCAGTTTTCTTATCAGTCAAATGAGCTAGAGAAGGAAATGGCAAACTCTAGTATCTTTACCAAGAAAACCTGAAATGGGGTCATGAAAAGTTAGACATGGCTGAAAACAACTGAACAATATTAGGACTTTCAAAAGAATAATATAATTTGGGGCAGAAGAACTACTTCCTCGAATAATAGGGCAGTAATATGGTATCATAAGATTGGGCAACTTATAGTCTAGTAGCAACTCTATCACTAATCATCTATGTGACAAGTGATTAATAAATGATAAGTCCTTGAGGTTCAATTCTATAATCCTTTGCTTTAAATTAAATTAAAATGTTTTTCTTTTAGAGCTCCCTAGCAAGATGTCAGAGAAGTCATTTACAAACTTTCCAGGTAGCAAAAGGAAGCTGGCACTCATGTTTTAAGTGGCTTTGGATAAACCACAATGGAGATAAATCACACATAGACTAAAGTTCATGGTTTCTAAGCATTTCCCGTGAGGGATCTAAAAAATTAGGGTTAAAGATAAAATTTTGGCATCATTCTAAATTAACACTGAGATTATTAACAGCAAGCAATATCTACCCAATTTTAGACTATTATACATAAGCCTGCCTTAGTGTCACATTCAACCCCTCATTTCCAGCCCCAACCCAAAATATTACCAGAAGGTACAGTTTGACATTCAGAGGGTAGAAACTTCTTGCTAGAAGAAGCACTATATGGTATTGATAATGAAAAAGAAATATTTCCTAATGAGAATGACTAAGACTAACAAACCTTGAGGAGAGAAATGGGCTCCAAGGAAGGAAACAGATGCAAGTTCTCTAAGAGACCAAGCTTGGATTTTTCCCCCCATTTTCACAAGCTGATTTTTTTAAATGGTGGTAGAATATTTAGAGATTTTTTTTCTCTTGATCTAAATCTTCTTTTGAACGCATACTCCTAAATCAGGAAGGCTGGGATTATTGCTAGAATAATTATGTAAAGCAGCATTTGCAAATAATTGAACCAAATTATTCCACCAAAGAAATTCTTTTAGTGCTGAAACTTTCGTGCATCCCACCTTGAAGAGACAATGTGATATCCTAGGAAGAATAATGGCCTCAGAGTTGGTTCTTTGTTGTATTTGAGTCCAGCTCTGCCATTTGCTAACTATACAGCCTTGGGCAAGTTGTTTAACCTCTATAACTTCTGTTTTATCCTCTGTCAAACACCAAACACTACCTGCCATGCTTAAGTCATATGATTATTGTAACATTTGGCTGACATTATGTCCTTTTTCTTTTTCAGCATTTGGAATGGTGCATATTGTCTTTTATATAGTAGATATTCAATAAATATATTTCTTGCATGGATGGATATGTGCCTAATTAGATAAGAATAGAAAGAAGGAAAATTATATACTTCTGAATCTTGGGCACATGACCTGCTGTTTGTAGATCCAACTGATTTGTTCATAACAAAGATTATTTTGGTAAAATAAGAAATATATCTCTCCAAGTATTCTTATAGTCGACTGCAATAGGCAATAAGCAAAGATTACCTAGATGGTGAGAGGTAACATAGCACAGAGAATAGATACCAAGCTTAGGAGTCAGTAGGATCTGGATTCATGTTGAAATTCTACCTCCGGCACATACCAACTGTCTAACCATGGCTGTCTAACCACTTAACCATTCAGTACCCTGAGAAATATTCTAAGGCAGGAGTAGGTGGTAGGTTACAAAGCAGGTACCAATCTGTTTCCAATGAAATTATAGACCCATTCTGATCTCATCTTCATGTTACAAATAAGGCAACTGAATAAAGAAATCAAGACATAGAGAAATAAAATTATTTCCTCAAGATATATATAGCCACTTAGTAGCAAAGATTAGGCAAGAGAGGCAGCTGGGTGGCTCAGTGAATTGAGAGCAAGATCTAGAGACAAGAGTTCCCAGGTTTCAAATCTGGCCTCAGAAACTTCCTAGCTATGTGACCGTGGATAAATCACTTAACCCCAAGTGCCTAGCCCTTACCATTCTTCTGCCTTCAAACCAATACACAGGATTGATTCTAAGATGGAAGCTCAGTGTTTTTTTTTTAATTTAGCTACAACCCCTGGGTTTTATGGCATTTATCCCTAAGGACATCAACCGCAAAGTATTTCCTAAAAGTTCATTTAAAACCAAAAGGAAAAAAAAGGGGTGAATCCAAGATGGTGACTTAGTAGTAGCAAAAACTGAAACCACTTTGAGAATTCTCTCAAAAGAGAAAAGAAATAACAATCCCAGAACCTGATTCTCAAAGAATTTAGATCCTAACTAGGAAGGGTATTGTTGTTGCTTTTGTTTTTCTTTTTTTAATGCATACAACCCAACCTTAGCAGAACCTAAGTAATACACAAATAAAAATTCCATCAACAAAATGAGTACTTAATGAGTAACTGGGGTTCAGGATAAAATCGTTTACTTATTATATGCAAGGAGAGTCATTATGCTGAAACTCTGAGTGTGAAAAGAATAAATCATGGTTTCTCATTTCCAAAGAGCTAATAAAGAATATAAATAGTCTAGTAGGGAATATAAGACAAAAATTATAATGTAAAACATAATGCCATTGCAAGGCAATAAATGCTAGAAGCAAGATTTGAACCCACTCTAACCTGCAATCCAGCAGTTTCCTTCACTATATATACCCCTTCAATGAGAATTCAGGGGAGGGAGGGATGGCATTCAGCTAAAGGAATTAGGAAAGACTTTGTAGATTCTTCTAAATAGAAATGAAACTGTACTGGTCCTACATTTTCCAACATTCCATTATCATCTAAAGTTACTTAAAAAAACCTCCAAATGCCCTCTTCATTGGGTGACAACCTGTAGCAATAAGCACTCCCAACTATGTTTTCACTAAGAAATAGAAGAGCCTTCTTGGGGAGCAATCCACCAACAAAATGACTCTCTATACTCTGTTAGACTTCTAAAATTTAGAATCAAGTCATTGGCTTCTTCTCCCAGCCTTGGGGGGGGGGGGGGAAGGGGAGAGAGAGAGAGAGAGAGAGAGAGAGAGAGAGAGAGAGAGAGAGAGAGAGAGAGAGAGAGAGAGAGAGAGAGAGAGAGAGGGAGAGGGAGAGAGGGAGAGAGGGAGAGAGGGAGGGATGGAGGGAAGGAAGGAAGGAAGGAAGGAAGGAAGGAAGGAAGGAAGGAAGGAAGGAAGGAAGGAAGGAAGGAAGGAAGGAAGGAAGGAAGGAAGGAAGGAAGGAAGGAAGGAAGGAAGGAAGGAAGGAAGGAAGGAAGGAAGGAAGGAAGGAAGGAAGGAAGGAAGGAAGGAAGGAAGGAAGGAAGGAAGGAAGGAAGGAAAGAGCACCCTGGACATTAGATACATTTTAGAGCCATTAGTTCAGCTCAAAGTAGTAGAGCTTAGGGACAAAGAAGGTGCACATTTTGTCTACGTGCGTGAATACTGGCTTCTTTCTGGTACTCAGAATGTGGAAGGACCAGACTCAGGATGCAGAAAAATCATGAATGCCAAGAGACTGAGCATGACTCACAAATTCACTGAATCCTTTTGTGAAGATGATTCATTGCCCTCTGGAGAAAAACAAAGCAAACCACAGTAAAATTACACCATCTACTAAAAAGGGCTCGAGTGGGTATGTGTACCTCACTGTAAGTCAGTCAGGATGTGCTGAATGAATTGGACCAATCCAAGCCAAAGGTTCTATGGGGCGTGCAGTCCCTTCTCCCAAAGGGAATGATCACCCTCTAACAGTCAGAGCATTTGAGAGATACTGTTCCTTAGCCCTGGAACAAAATTCCAATTCATCCTATGCAAGTGATCACACACACACACACACACACACACACACACACACACACACACACATACACCCTATCAAAATTAAATGTATTTCTTACTTTAGTGCTACACAGGGTTTTGCCACAACATCCACCTTACCTTAATCGCCCATCAGAGCAGATAATAACTGTGGAAGACATGTTTGTAGTAGGGAAGGTGGTGGTGGAAAGGTAAGACCTAAGTATGATATTTGGCATCCATGAAGCAAAGGCTAAATTTAAGTTCATTCACAACCAAGGTGATCAAGTTAGAAAGACAAAGGCCATTAAAGGGTTCCCAAGACTCCCAAACATGGCTTTGAACCTTTAGGGAAGGCATAAATGTTGGCATCTTGGTTACCTTTTTTAAGTTGAAATGTATATTTTTGTAACCCTTGCAGAGCTTCAACACTGACCTTTTCTTTTGTTCTAGCCTATGAACTAGTGCAGTAGGTATATTTGGAGAATGTCTTTTATTTTAGAAATATAATTGTGATGATAACCATAGCAACTTACATTTCTGTAGTATTTAGAGCCAACAGTGCTCTTCTCCCCCAATAACTGTGCAAAGGAAATAATGACCTTCAATGAGGGAGCACATTTTGTGAGCAGGGAAGTTATATTATTAGCATTTTCTAGCTGAGGAAACTGAGGCTTAATAGGAATAATTGGTTTGCATAATAATCACACAGCTAGTAAATAGTGGACCTATTGCTGGATTTAAATTCAAGTCCCACTTCTGCTACTTACTCCTTATATATGACACTGGTCAAGTCACAGCCATTATGGGAATGCAGCTTGACAAGAGAAACATGAAATTTAATGGGTTACATCTCAGCTTAAGCTGAGTTCCATACTTTTCCCCTCTCCTGACATCACCCCCCTCAAGAAAAATCCCATGCAATATAAGCTAAAACAAAGTAAAAGTGTTTTCTTTATTATCAGAATTGACTTTTTTATAGTCAGGGGGCATAGAAGGCACTTGTTATACAGAACCATTTACTGTCATAAAAAAGCCATTAAACTAGATCAGTAAAGAATTCTTTGTATAGACTGGCTTGCCAGGAATAATAATGACAGTGGTCATCATTTCCATATTGCTTTAATATTTACAAAGCCTTATTGGAAATTGGAAATAGCTTTATGACAAAAAAGACTTCTTTGCAATTTAATTTGCTCTAATGGTATTGCACTTGTTTTACTATTCTACCCTTTACATCATAAGATCATAGATTTAGAGCTGAAAAGGACCTTATGGGTCATTTAGTCCAACTCCCTCATTTTATACAGGATGATCTGAGGTCTAGAGTTGTTAGCAGGAATTGTTCCTATATCCAAAGAGCAGAGTAGATAACCAAAAGAAAGTCTTTCTTTTCTACCTCCAGCATTCTTTCCACCATTGCTTCTGTAGAAGGCTACAGCTTATTCAGAGTTCTAGGTACAGCTTATTCAGAGTTCTAGGTATCATGGCAAAGGATAGGAAGACACCATGGTGGAGTGAAAAGAATGCCAACTATAGATTACAAGAACGTAGGTTTTGGTTCCATGTCTCGTGGTTACTAGCTATGTGGCATTGGACAAATCCTTTCCACTTCCCTAGGCTTCATTTGTTCCATCCATATAAAATGAAAGGGCTGAACTCAGTAGTTTCAGCAGTTCCTTTCAGCTCTGAATCTATGATCCTATGGCTATATGATCTCTAAAACCCCTTATACCTCTATGACTATGAGTCTATGACTTGATGGTCTCTGGTTATATGAACCATAAACATAATAGAATAGAGAATTATACTGTTAAAGTCGTTCAACAATAGAGTGGTATGGTCCTTTAGTTACAAATCCTTAAATTTAAGTAGCATCTTTTCTTCTAAAATTTTTAATGCTTTTCCATTAAAGTTCTCATGTTCATCCACACAATAGCATTGATAATAACTCTAATATTGGATCAAGGGTAGATATTACCATTGTAAAGATAAGATACAGAAGCCAGAGAGTTCTAAAGACTTTACAACTGATCATGTAGAAACCAAGTCACTTCTGAAAAATTCAGTCTCTATCCACTGAGCTTGGCCACCTCCCAAAAAGCCATAACTTATTTAATTTTGTTTAATACAAAAAATACCATTTATTGTGTCCTATTCCTATGCTAAGCACTGGAGATAGACAAAAATGAAATGTGCCTGCTGTTCTAGAACTTACACTCTGAAGGGAAAAGGCAAGAGGGAGAAAAGTGTATAAGGCAATATGTAACCAGATGTGTTGACATAGTAGAGAGAGCACTGGACAGGCAGTCAGGAAGACCTCAAACTCATACTACTATGTGATACTGGGTCAGTCACAAATCTCTGCCTCAGTTTCCTCATCTGTAAAAATAAATATATAAAGATAAAATAGTACTTGTGAAGCATTTTGCAAATATTAAAGCACTATATAAATGCTAGCTATTATAGGGAACTTTAAAATATATGCAAAAAGAAATTAACTTGGAGGTAGAGCACTAATTACTATGTAGATGAGGTGAGGCTTCTTGTAGGAAGCTGGAAATTGACCTGAGCAGAAAAAGGATTTAGAGATTCCAAGAAATGGAGGTTAAGAAACATTATAGCACCCCAATGAATTGTTTGTGCTTGGTCTTTAAGACAGTAGCTGGAGACCAGTAGAGCCAGAGCATAGAGTATTGGGGGGGGGAGAGGAAGGAGCATGTGGAAATCAGTCTAGAAGTGTAGGTTGGAGCCTGATTGTGAAGAGCTCTAAGTGACAAAGGAGTTTGATTTTCAACTCAAAAGTGCTAGAAAGACACTGAATCTTCCTGAGCAGAGAAATTGCGTGGTTGTAAATGTGCTTTGGGAATATCAAATTTGTTAGATGTATTCAGGATGAATTAAAAAGAAAAGAGAACTGAGAAAAAGGTATCTACAGAGATGGATAACTAAATATCTTCTCCTTTCTTCTGATTTAGGAGACTCACCAAGTCAACGCTGCTGCTCATCCCTTTATTCGGAGTCCACTATATGGTTTTTGCTGTAAATCCCACTGGCATTTCTACCAAATACCAGATACTGTTTGAATTGTGTCTTGGATCATTCCAGGTACTGTTATTCACAGAACTGCTTCATTTTGTCAAAATTCCCCATATTTAGGCTCATCATCTCTGATGCCCTTTTCCTATTTGCAGGGTCTGGTTGTCGCAGTTCTGTACTGTTTTTTGAACAGTGAAGTAAGTCCTTTGCCTTTCCTTCAGATTCATGGGTAAAATTTAGCTTTTTTGTTTGGGTTCCTAAAATGCTTGTTCAGTCACGAGTCATCCCTAAACATCCGTCAATAGGGTCTGGCTTTTTTGTTACTATAGTCCCATGTTGGCTTCTACACAAAAAAATGGACTGTCTGAGAAGGAGGATGGGGGAATTTCAAAATAGATTCCACGTATAAAGTAAGAAGTTCCTTACTCTACAGCTGCCTGTTATCTTGGTACCCCATACACTTTCCCCTCATCTGAGTCTTGGTCATCTTCCTCAAAGCAAATTTATGAAATTCATACCTCCCTCCACCTCTACTGTCAAAAGTGGCACCCTCCTCCCTTTCAGTCACTAGAAAATGCCACTACCAAAATAGTCCCCCCTGCTGCTTTCAACAGAGTCCAAAATGCCAGGTTGTCAGGTCTGTGACAGCAACAGGAAATTTCAAGCTGAAAATGAATTAGAGGCTGCATGCTTTTTAATAAGCATCTATCCTCAGTTCACTGCAGCTGCTGCCACCTTTCTCCATCCTCTAATCAGATGAAACAGTGGAAATCAGCCTGTAGCTAATTAACATGCAAGAAGGAACATGAGGAAGCAAGAGCTCAGTGTTCTCAATAAGCAAAGGTGTTCGCAAGGGTGGGATTCAATGCAGACACTGGTTCTCACACATGGACTAACTATACCCACAGTGAAGCACCCTAGGGAGTCCATTGGCAATGGTTACCCACCCATTGCACGTCTATCTCTTGGTTTTGGCCACCCTACTAATCCCATTGAACATTTTCTCTGGCTCTTCATTTCTTTCCACCAGCCTACCCCATCAGCATCACTTTTCATTTCCCACTGCATCTCTGACCCAGTGTGTTTTGGCCAGCCTCTCTATCTGATGATACACTTTGCACTTCTGAATATGGAACAAACACAACATTTTCAACAGCATGATATACTTGAAAAAGTGGTGCATTTAGAATCAGAGAATCCAGGTCCAAATTTTACTGCTTCTGGAGGAGCTGGTGGTACAATGGATAGAGAGCTCAGACTGGAGTCAGGAAAATCTGAATTCAAATCTGACTTCAGATACTTACTACTTGTATGACCCTGGGTATGTCACTTAAGCTTTTTGTCTTGGTTTCTTCAACTGTAAAATGGAGATAACAATAGCACCTCTCTCTCTGAGGGTTGCTATATAAATATGATATCTGGAGAGAACTTAGCACAGTGTCTGGCTCATAGGCAGGCGCTAGATAAATGCTTCCCCTCTTCTACAGTACAGGCTTTCAAGACAATTAACATGTCATACCCTTTAATCTCCTCTCTCATTTTCTTCTACAAGGGCTCTTCTAAACTGATTTTGGACAAGGAGAGCTCTGGGATCACATTAAGTCTTGCCTTGAATGTTAGGGTTAAACCAAGAAACCAAGTGTTTTTAATCATTACCTTAGGTTCACATGCTTCAGGGACATGGATGCAACACACATGAAGTTCTGTTTAAGCGGGATCACAAATATAGAGCTGGATGGGTCCTGAGAAGTGACTCAATGCATCTATTTTGTTGACAAGGAAATTGTGACCCATGGAGGTTAAAATCATTTGCCCAAGGTCACAAATAACAGAAGTAGTTTTGGAAGCCAAGTCCTCTGACTCTAGAGTGAGGGCTCTTCCCTCTGTAGTCATTCTTCCCCTCATCAATCCATCAACAAGCATTTATAGCACCTATTATGCTCCAGGCACTTTGGTGGGTGCAGGAGTTATGAAGACCAAAATAACTGAGGCAGGCTTTTTCTTCAAGGAATTTATTTTCTAGAGGAAAGGACAACATGTATCTGTATAAGTCTCTTCAAAATAAACACGTGGTCATTTTTTATTTGTCCATCTCCTTTCTACTCTTTTCCCCCAGGTACAATGTGAGCTAAAGAGAAAATGGCGAGGCTTGTGCCTGAACCAGTCCATGAGCCGGGATTACAGGCTCCACAGCTCTTCCATCTCTCGCAATGGCTCAGAAAGTGTCTTGCATTTCCATCGGAATTCCCGAGCCCACTCCTTCCTGCAGACCGAAACCACAGTGATATGAGCAACAACGTCCAGCTGCCCATGTTTGCTAAAAAAGCTCATGAAAGACTATATGATATCCTATGCAGCCAAATGTGGTATATTTGTCTGATATGCTGTGTGTGCTTTTGCTCCCCCCCCCCCCACATCCTCCATCTCTTTGTCTGGAATAGCCTCATTCTGTAAGCTATTGGCAGCTCAGCTCTATAGAGACTCCAAGCTTTAACTTAGTCCCACTCACGTTGCATTCTCATGTGATATTGTCATATATCTGGATCTGAAAGCTAATTATGGCTAAACTGCAGTATTTAAGTTTGTTTTTTGTGCTTCGGGGGGTTTTTGGAAAGAGCTTCAGACCTAGAATGTGTATCCATTATTAAAGGGAAAAGAGAAGGGAGGGAAAAGATTCCTGACATATCCAGGTCAAGGTTGGTCAACTACTGCAAGAGGGGTCCAGGAGCTAGATCCTGCCTTCTTCATAGCTCATAATGGTTTCCCATGGACCCCAATGGCGACTTTGCCAGCCTCCCTACTCGAGCCTTTAGGTTAAGCATGGAGAAAAGGATCCCTTCATCTTTTATGAGAAATACTGGTTGGATTCAGACCTACCTCAGTGAAATCTGTGCCCTAAAAGACAACATTGTTCTCTGGTGTACATGGCAATCATGGCAGCCTGTTATGGTAACTGGCTTTTAGAAACCATATGATGATATACCCCTAATGTTAATATCAAAATGAACCCTAAAGAAGGCAAGTAATCCAAGTTTGGTTTTATCACTCCCAGACTTCTCTGTCAGCCCCATTTCTCAACTTGCAGTGGGCCCTCACTTCTCCTCTGCCTGCTTATCACTATCAGGCTACCTAGGGCTCCCACAGTGTAATCTTCTCTGGCTTTTCTCCTCTTATGGAGTGTCCAGTATCTCAGACTTTTCCTTTTCCTTTTCCTTTTCCTCTCTCTCTCTCTCTCTCTCTCTCTCTCTCTCTCTCTCTCTCTCTCTCTCTCTCTCTCACACACACACACACACACACACACACACACACACACACACACACAAAATTAACTTATCTCTTGACTCACCCCCAAATGGGTTTCCTCTCAGAAAAATAATCAACTGATTCTTAGTTGATTAATAACTGAAAAGAATTTGGTATTATCCATCTTGTGTGTATTTACTTTGTAAACAGGAGTTTCTAGTCCTTCTCTCCTGTTAAATCTTTAATGATGGGATTTGGGGCATTGTAACAGGTAGAAAGATAAGATGTTTAGGGTCTAGGGGAGTGAAATTCCCCCTCATATCATATACCACTAGGCATGATCATATTTTGCCTATGTAAGAAGCCAACTTCAGCATAAATACTCAATTTAAATGTGAAGATATATATCACATCCAAGATAATATCAAAATATCAAGGAAAGCAACTAAAAGGGTGATAATGGGAGGGAGGAAGACTCTTTGAAACTCTTTGTCACACTTCAAAATTGCTTGTAAGTGGAGAATTATTAGACCAGAACACAAAGGGGAAAATTGTCTATACTTTCATTTGATAAATACTATATCTGTAATCAGCAGTCAGAATTTGTGGATTCTGTTGTATACAGAGAAATTGGGGGTTTTCTGACCTGAAAGAATTAGAGGAGGGCAGCAGCCCCAGTGGGAAGGGGTAGACACTGTAAAGGGCACAGTTGTTTATGCTATGTGGATGGCATACCTGTCTTGGAAGGTCATATTTCACACAAAATGAAATATGACAAGTCTTGCTCAAGGTTCTTAGTTTTGTTTTTAGAAGAAAAATTTTTCTTACAGAGGCAAGAGCAGGGGTTCTTAACCTGTAAAGACTCCTAGGGAGGTCCATGGATTGATTTCAAAGGGTCTGTGAACTTCGATGGGAAAAAATATCTATCTTCATTTTCATTAACCTCTAACTGGAAGTTAGCATTTCCTTCAATTCTTTAAAAATGTTATTCTGAAAAGGGATCAGAGGCTTTAGTAGACTGCCTGAGGGATAAAGCACATGAAATGCTTTAGAAAAAACCTCTGGATTAGAAGTGACTGATGGAAACAGTGACAGAATGATGAGGAAGTCCCTCAAGAAAGATGGAAGTATTTAGGAGAGTTGAATAAGTCATTCCCTCTTTCCTTCCCAAGGCTCTGAACCTCACTACTACTATCATCACCACCATACACTCAACCATGTTAGGTATCCTGAATTTTCCAGCCTTCCAAATCCTTCAGAAGACACTCATCTCAAAGTTCATAACCACAAGTAAGCAAAAACTTTAAATCACATTTTGCAAAAACATGAAATTTTATTATAATTTTCTCACACTGTGTTCAGAGGTTCAAGTTACATGGCAAATGATTTCCAGAAGATAAGCCCTCTTTTTTATAAAATAAATCAGGATTAGGGTCCTATGAAATGGAGCGACAAAAGAGAGCTAAGGTGAGCAATGAGGAAATGATAGGCTGAAAGGGATGAGGGCAATGGAGTAGCCTTGAGGTAGGGGTGAGGTAGGTAGGGGGGTGGTCAGTGTTTCATCCTGTCTTTCATGCATTAGTTTCTCATGTTTTCTGAGAGGTGCTTCCATTGCCTGGGGTGAGTAGTTGAAGACCATGAGGATCTCAGCAATTCCTTACAAGTCAATCACTTTTATTCCATAAAATCCACATTTCCAATAAACTGGGGTTAGGTAAAAATTGTATTTTACTATGCCAGAATGATAGTGTCTTCAATATAAAAATCATATAGGATTTTTATGTGACAGAATGTTATAATCAGCTCAGGAAAACAATGCTACTGTGGGAAAACCATTAACTCATGGAACTAGCTTCTTGACATAGAACTGGATGTTATAAGAACATGATTTACTTCATTAAAATTGGATTTTGATTTATGCTTTACCTGAATGGACTGGAGAATAATTGGGACAAAAGTTTTTGAGTGTGGGGCAGGGTGAGGAATTACTCTAGAATGGGTATGAGGCTAGGCTATCTAGAAGATTGCTTTCAATCCCTTATTTTTCTCTAGCTTTAAGCAGGGCAGGTACCAGAGTAATTTTTAACCAGCCTATTAAAACTATCTCCATAGCCTGAGTTCCCTGCAAGAGAAAAAAGTGGGATAGTGTTCTACCCCCCCTTACCCTAAGAGAACAGGCAAATAAAATAAAAGAAGTAGTAGGGACATTAGAGGGCATATAATTCAACCCTTTCGTTTTAAAGATGAGGAAACTGAGGCCATGGGGGAGTGAAATTACTTGCCAAAGTGCATACAAATTTAATAGGTCAAAAGTAGGGTTTGAACCCAGGCTATCTGACCACAGAGCCAATGCTCTTAGAAGACATCATCAGAGAATACAAATATAGGACCCTGAGCAAATCATTTCTCTTTTTTGTTCCCATCTTGTACAGCTGAATCATAGAGGCATCAGATTGATCTCTTCCAGCTCAAACAGACTCTTAAGATTTTTGTAAATCTGAAAAGCTTCTTTTCATTGATTAAAGGTCTTGTCACACTTCAGAAGTATATACGAAACCTAAATAGGGAAAATTCTGTTCAGTTAAATATTTGCCAAGACAAAGAGGAAGCCCTCTTCTGCTTTTGTCCTGTTCAGTAAATGGAGATTATAAAATAAGTGCAATATTTACTTACAGGATAGTTTATTTTGAATGGCTGTAGATGCTTAAATACTCAGTTTTTTTTTTTTAATCTGGAATGTATAATTGGCAATTGTAAAAAAAGCCCATCGTGTTGAAAATATTTTCCAAGCTTAATGAACCATTGATACTTTCAATATAACACAATCTCATATATGTAAATTGACTAAGAATGTCACCCTAAGTGGACTCAGAAGGATCTGAAAAGTGGGATGTATGAAGCTACTGACAAGTAAAAGATTAAAAATACTCAGAACACAATTAGAGATCACACAATGAATTAGGGTAAAGGTAGCGCTTTTAAATTACCAAAACCATTCTAACAAACTTCAGGAATCTCCAGATTGTTTTGCTGTAACAAAAAAAAAATGGAACCCATTGCCAGAATAACATTTCCAGACAATAGAAATTGGAAATAAAGCAAGGGTCTCAAACTTTCTATAATGAATGAATAGGTAAAACAGTTATTTGTGTACATGGTTTTTTTTTAATCCTACTAGATTGCAAGCTCCATGAGAACAGAGACTGCCTTATTCTTTGTATCTCCTCCAAGTACCTTGCATATAGTAAGTGTCCAATAAATATGCACTGAATGGAAATGAAAGAGCAAAATGCATACAGAAAGAGGCTTCCCCCCCCATTCTGTACCTTGCCCCCCTCCAAAAAAAATCCACATCCACTCTATAATATTTTTACCTTTTCCTTTTCCTAGCTCATGAATCTTTGTGTGGGTGTCTTGGAAATTTAAGAACACTCTGATTAGATGGCTAAGATGTATAAAGTCAGAAAAGGGTTAGTGAAATTTAAAAGTGATTAATATTTATAACAGGACCAAAGATAATGTAAAAAAGAACTCAGCTGTAGTTTGGCTCATTTCTACTCACCCTGCCTACAATGTGACAAGTCAATTGCATGGCCAGGGAAAAAAAGAAAAAAAAACTTGTATAACATTATGTGTTGTATAAAACTTATTGTAATAAAATCAATAAAGCATTGTTTATGTGAGACCATCCCAGGTTGTGGAACTAGCTTTGTGAAACAGACCCGTTCTTTGGGATGGTATTTGACATACTGAGATTTTTGCCTTTATTATATTTCCAGTGGGAAAGATTTCTCTCCCCCTCCTTCCATCCCTCCCATAGCCAACGCATAATTCCACTGGCTTTTACATGTGTCATTGATGAAGACCTATTTCCATATTATTGATATTTGCACTAGGGTGATTGATCATTTAGAGTCTATATCCCCAATCATATCCCCATCAACCCATTCCCCGACCAAAGGGCATCCCTTCATTTTCCAATTTTTTGCCACCACAAACAGCGCAGCTCTAAATATTTTTGTATAAGTCTTTTTCCTTATCTTTTTGGGGTATACAGCCAGCAGTAGTATGGTTAGCTCAAAGGGCAGACAGTCTTTTAAATCCCTTTGGGTATAGTTCCAAATTGTCATCCAGAATGGTTGGATCAATTCACAACTCCACCAGCAATGCATTAATGCTAGACCACATTTTTCTCCCAATTCACACAGTATTCTAGAGGACATTAAGCACGCACATGCACACACACACACACACACACACACACACACACAAAGTAGTAAGGCACAAGAGCAGTGAAACCTGTATCCAGTATAACTCATGAGTATGGAGTGCAAGTTTTGATGTTTGTAATCGAATGGAAGAAACCAATAAGAAGGTTCAACAGCTGAGAGGGCGACACAGCAAAGCACTGTGGAGTGCTTAGGGCATGTTGGAGCACAAAAGACAACATGGCCATCCAATGCAGCTGAGGAAGTCTCCAGGTGTAATGACTTTTCTTGCCACTGGACCCAGGCTTCCAACACCGAGAGAGTGGGACTGTCTCTGTGCATCAACTTTTCCACTTATATCTCCTTCACACACAAGTGTTTTTGTGCACACTCATCTACATCACAGATGAAAGCCCACAAAGGCAAACTTCATCCTCAGTTACCAAGAGACTACTACTACTACTACTACTACTACTACTACTACTACTACTACTACTACTACTACTACTACTACTACTACTACTACTACTACTACTACTACTAATCTCTTTAGGGAACAGTCTTCATTGTATCAAACAAAACCACTTTACTGATCTGTCCCTCCCCCCTGTAAGCTTCAAGATATCTCATGCTGAACTAAGCTGCTTTATTGCTGCTCTTCGGTCAATAAAACAATATCATGCTCTTTTAGTGCATAGGCACACCTGGCAGGGTGTTGAGACAAAGTCAAGCTTCTTTTGTAAAACATTTCTACATTACCCTTCACAAAAGCAGTTCCCATAAATCTGGAATTGGTCAAGTTGATCAAGTCTTTTCATTATAAACTATGATCTTATCTTTCACAAGCTGAAGAGGGCAATAACAGGCAACACAGGCAAGCTCCTTCTAGCTTTCTCTTCTTTCAAGCTAGAGGATCATGTAGTTTTTTCTCAGACTTTTCTCAGTAAAGCAAATGTAGAACTTTTCTGGTACCTGGGTGCTTAGCTCCTATGAGCTTCTGTGTATCATCTCATGCTGACTTCTCAAACTTCTCCTTCTCTCATCATCTATTATATCTTCTTACTGATCTTTCATTCAGTTTATTCTCATCTCCTATCTTCAATATCTTGTACTGCCTCAGCACAGTGCTTCTCTCTATTTAGTGGTTCATATTTACCTTCTGAATAGAAATCTTTTTTAAAAATACTCCTTACTCTTAGGTACCATCCCAATAGCCCTTATGAAAAAACTATGAGACAAAAAAGATTTGCAACTATTTCCATTTCAGAAATAGATTTTGTCTCTTAGAGGGTCTACTCTGCCCAGCTCTCTCAGAACTCTCTTTTTTTTTTATCTCAAGCCTTTTTATCACATGATCTATGATTTTTCTATGGTGATTTTGTCAATCTTTCACATTCACACACAAATATTCTTTTTTCTGTACCTTATATTTATAATACCTAGTAGATGACTAAGATATGCAAATTACTATAAGCTCTGAATTACTCTGATCCTCAGTTTCCTCATCTGTATAATGAAAGGGCTAGAAAAGAGGTTAAGGGTCCTCTGAGCTCAGGATCTCTATGACCTTCTAGAAGTTTGAATACATGAGTACTTTAGAGATCTTGAATTTCATCTTCCCTCCACAAATACAGATCCCAGTCCCTCCATAAATGTTCCATAGTTACTGAAACTTAAAAACTCATCTGCTTATATCACAAAGTTCTTAACCTGTGTCCACAGATCTCTAATGTGTCTGTGAGTGGGAAGATTTCAACAGATCAATGAACTTAGATGGGAAATGATAAACTATATCTTCACTTTAATATAATGATTTTTCTTAATCCCATGTATTCTATTTTATAATTTTAAAAATATTACTGTGAGAAAGTGCAAAGAGTCTTCAAAGGACTGCCAGAACACAAAATAAGTTTAAAACTCCTATTTTATACACATCCTGGTGAGGAGTCTCTTTGAACTCTGATTAGTTCCCAGACAACAGACAACAGCCCATCCATCACTGGTTCTATACTCCAAATCATTCTAACTTGATAGGACTTCTCAGACCTTGTAGTCTTCTAAGAGTCTTCAAGAACACAAGGCAACTGCCATAACACAACAAGACATCAGAAAAATACTTTCCTCTGGAAGTGAAATACTGATAAAATTGAGGTCTCTGACTAACCCAGTCACATCATGCAAATGCTTGTTTTAAGGTTTTCTGTTAAAGGGGGCATCCCTACTCCTCCCTTTAAGATCATCTAGCATAATCTCCCTTCTCAAGAGAAGGATGGTGAAGTAAAGAATGGCTCTTGCCTTGATTTCTTCTCCTCTGAGAAAGCCGAGAGGGATCATAGGAAACTAGGTAGAATAGCAATATTCTTGGCAAGTGGAAAGATTTTTGAGGGGAAGCTATCCATGTGCAGACATTACTCATTTTGGGGCTGATTGGTCCAATTCTTTAATACAAGCTCAAGCTCATAGGTGTGAGTTTCCTTTATTCTGTTCTGTGAGTGTGACCTGAACTCCTAATCCTACTCAATCTCAAATATGTATTATTAATAATGTGAAAGAAAGAAAAGATCAATGGACCCATCTCCATTGCATACGATATAGGATAGGAACTGAAAAATGTAATTTTTATAAGGGAAGGGAAGGGAAGGGAAGGGAAGGGACGGGAAGGGAAGGGAAAGGAAGGGAAGGGAAGGGAAGGGAAGGGAAGGGAAGCGAAGGGAAGCGAAGGGAAGCGAAGGGAAGTGAAGGGAAGCGAACGGAAGCGAAGGGAAGCGAAGGGAAGCGAAGGGAAGCGAAGGGAAGCGAAGGGAAGCGAAGGGAAGTGAAGGGAAGGGAAGGGAAGGGAAAGAATCTGAGGGCAGCTAGGTAGCACAGTGGATATAATGCTAGTCCTGGAGTTGGGAGGACCTGGTTTCAAATCTGGTCTCAGACACTTCCTAGCTATGTGACCTTTAGCAAATCACTTCGCCCTAATAGTCTAGCCCTTGCTGTTCTTCTGAGAACTGATACTATGACAAAAGATAGGGGTTCAAAACAAGAAAGTCATCTGAGCACTATGAGGTAAAATAACTTATTGTAGGTGACAGAGTAAATGTGTGTCAGATGCAGAACTTGAACTCATGTTTTCCTAGCTTCAAAGATAGTTTTCTATACACTTGTTATTCTGGCTCTCTATCTGAGAAATGTTTCAAAACAGATATCCACCTAATCATGCAGCAGTGGCTTATCTATGTCTACAAGAGAAAGCATGAGAATCAGACTCAGAATCTAAGATCTCTGTGTTCAAATTCCATATCTGTTATTTATAAGTAATATGATCATGGACATGTCAATTTACCTCTGAGAGATTCAATTTTGTCATGGCGATGATAATGTGGATACTCCCTATCCTATTCAGTTGTTATTAAGAATCCCTAAGAGATCTGGGGTTTCCCTTCATTCTCTCTGAGTTATGTCAGGAAATAGGTGTTGACTATGTATGCAGCCATGACAAAAGGGGTAAACCACAGGAATCTAAGTGATTTATTTACCTATAATCCCACAGCTAGTAAATGTGAGAGACTTGATTTGAATTATTGACTCCAAGTCTATAATTCCATCCCTTAAGCACACTTCTTATTGTGAAAAAATATTTTATAAACCTTAACACCCTTATGGAAATACAAATGATAATCATTCTATGATACTAAACATATATAGCAGAACTTACTTGAGTCAACCCAATTTTCCCAAAATACTTTGTTTTCAAAGGCTCTCTTTATTGTAATTAGAAACCAAATCCTAACAGAAGCAAATGGGGAGAGTCTGCATCTTGAACATAGCTTACTCTTCCCACAAGACCTCTTTTTTTAAACAAAAATGTAAATATTTCTTATTCTACAGCTGAATCTCATCCTGAACCACAAACATCATCTGACAAGCATCCAGTCAGTGTCTCCCTTCCCTCAGTGTTATCTCCAGATGATGTCTGCTCAACAAATGTCCAGCATTATTTATCCTGTTAAAATGAAGGATTTCTCCTAGAGCACATTATGCAGTTTTTAAGGGGACTCCTTAGTGGCTAGCAATAACAAAGGAGGATTTTGTGCATCTTTTCATATGGAAAATTTTGTATCATAAATGAAAAAAAAAGAAGAAAGAAAAACCTGTCACTTCAATACCTCTCTCCAGAGACTCGATCAGGAAAAGGAGCTGACAAGGATACCTGAGGTGGGGAGTCTCCTTGTTGTGAAAGAGTACTGACATTAATTTAGGTTTGTAAAACAAATCTCCACTACAAAAGTGTGTGATTGTAGCTCCCAAAGGGAGCTGTTGCTGCAAATGAAAACAAAGGAGCCTTTTATATTTTTATTTTTTGCATTTCCGCACAGATACATATATTTCTGTAACTGAAGGAAGACATATGAGTGCAAGGCAGCTGGCAGCTAAAAGTCATTTTCTTTCTTACAATTACACAAAAAGAACAAGATAGCCAACTTCAAAATATCTGAAAGGCTATCAAGAGGGAAAGGATACAGACTTGTTCTGCTTAGTTCCTAAATGCAGAACTAGAGCAGAGGATAAAAAATGCAAGGTAATGTTAGGTTTTATATATATATATATTATATATATACATATTCCTCCTTAATATTTTATATATATATAACTTCCTTTATATATATAAAAACTTTCTTAATATATATGTTATATATAGCATCTTTAATATATATGTTTTACATATATTTTAAAATATATTATTATATATAATAAATATACATATATAAATATATATATATATATAACTTCCTTTCAATGAGAGCTATCCCAAAATAAGCAGTCTCCAGTGCAATTATTGGACTTTTTTTTAAACCCTTACCTTCCATCTTGGAGTCAATACTGAGTATTGATTCCAAGGCAGAAGAGCAGTAAGGGCTAGGCAATGAGGGTCAAGTGACTTGCCCAGGGTCACATAGCTGGGAAGTGTCTGAGGTCAGATTTGAACCTAGGACGTCCCGTCTTTAGGGCTGGTTCTCAATCCACTGAGCAGCTACCCAGATGCCCCCATTGGACTTTTTCAAGCAAAGACTAGATGACTCTATGATGGAAATGCTATAGACAAAAATCTTGTTCATTTGTGCATTGGACTACATATTTATGGGTCTAGTCCAGTTCTGAAATTCTTTGTTTGTGACAATGCAGTAAAAATTTTATGATGGAGGACAGTGAGGTGGCTCAGTGAATAGAAAGCCAAGTTTGGAGATGGGAGGATCTGGGGTTCAAATTTGATCTCAGACACTCCCTAACTGTGTGAACCTGGGCAAGTCACTTAACCCCCTTTGCCTAGCCCTTATGATTCTTCTGCCTTGGAACCAATACCCAGGGTTGATTCTAAGATGGAAGGTAAGGGTTGGAAAAAAGTTTATGATAGCCTGGCTCATTAATATGCTTATATTGACATATTAATGGATCAATTTGGTCCTTCCAGGTAAATTACTGTATTCTTTAGAGGCTTGAGATGTTCAATAAATTCTTTTTTTAACACAAATAAACTGAATATTTCAGAGAACTAAATAAAACCTAAGATATGGTCTTTGTCTCCTAGAAGTTAACCCCTCCAGTTTAAAAGGCAAGACATAGAACCAATGAAGAGATGACAGTACCAGCCATTATCTCCTTTGTTTCCTTTAGATCCCAGTGGATGTTGTACACAGTATATAAGTGTCTAAGAGTTCAAATAGTAAAGGAATCCTTCTAGCCATGAAGATAGAGACTTGTGGAGCAGGGTATGAATTGGGCTTTAAAAGTTATACAAGAATTAGATAATTGAGGAGGACAGAAGAGTGTATTAGTCTAAGTGTTCAATCAATGAATGTTCAAATAAGAATTACAGGTCTCTAGAAGTAATTCAAACAAGTATCTTATAAAGATAGAAATATTTATTGAAAGAAATACATGAAAAAGGTAGAAATCAGCAGACCTGAAGTCTGTTCCCTTTAGCCATATAAGAGAAACTCCTTGTAAGTGTTCCTGTCCTCAAGCCTCCTCTCCATCATTGAACTGGCTTGAAGCACCTGTCACAGGCATCCAGCTGAAGGAATACTGGTAGTATCATTGTAGCTTTTCACCATGGTCAGTCTCATACAGCTACCTATGAAAGGATCACTATCTACCAGGATTCTCCCCTAATCCAACCCCTGACATATATATGAGGTAGGCTGTTTTTTCCTTAAAGGGCAACAAAGTATTTCTGGATTTTATAGCAGCTTCCTAGTGGTCTCTGACCATCCTAACTTAGATTCCTGGTCACCTAAGGGCACATGAAAGCCCATCTACGTGGAGTGGATCCCTTCAAACTTGAATGGTCTCAGGTCAGTACATCCTATCTTGCTGACCAGACAGGTTATTATGGAGGCAAGTAAGGGGGCCCAAATCTATCCATATTAAGTGTTACAATCTCTGTGAAATACTCTTTCTATGCTTTGGTTTAAGTAGACTTCTTTTTGTTGGCCACTGAATGACTGATGAATTAACTAATGGGAGACTAGTGTGGAAAGGAAAACTAGAGCAAGTTCTGGACTTTCTGCCACTAAGTTGGAACAAACAGCAGATGAAGTGTTAGAGAATATATTGACAAGACTGACAGTTGGTGGGGGAAGGGGCAACTGGGAGTAGCAGTTGGTCTTGTGACTAGCTCTTCCTTCCTGGCCCTGGAACTAGAAGGGGTTCTATTCCTGAATTTTCCAACTGTGTCCTCTACCTGGATCCCTGTGATCATGTTCATCAGACAAAAGGACTTAAGGGAAGCAGTTTGAACTGTAAGGCAAGTCTTTTGGGAAATCAGCCTGAAGAGACAGGTCCAACCAGCTCTGAAAGTCAGAACTTTCTTCCTCTTGCTATCTACCGCTAAAGACTTTGAATTTAAGAAAGCTAGCATTAGCATAGGCAGGAATAAAAGAAACCCTTCGCCAGCCTGTGTGGCCTGGCCTCAGCTCAAAAGCTGAGGGAGACTCAAACCTCACCTAGGGAAACCCCTATTCCCTCATCCCTGATACCTCCCCAATCCTAACTTGTTATTAAATGTTATCTTTATTTGAATATCACAGTCAGTTAAGAGGACTAACATTTCAGGGGACTTAGAGGGAGCTGAACCTCAGGACAGCCATTCAACTATAAAGGGTCCTTATTGGACCCCTGCTGGGCAACCTTGGTCTGGGGAGGCTTGTCCCTCAGGAGGGTCTGTGCTTACCTGCTCTGGGGTATCTGCTACATCAATCTATAGAGAAGACGTCCCCTCAGGCTATCATAAGTGGCCCATTTCTCAGGAACCCCATTTTTCAAAATAGCCTCTCGGCAGGGGGCATCTTTCTCCTTTTACCTCACCAGTAGCCACATTCCCTCTCTCTCTTCAACTCCTCCATTCACTGCTACAAACCTTCAGTATCCCCTGTTCTTCAATCCAACTCATTTTTCCCTATAAATATTACCCTAGTCTGATCAGAGCTGCCCATCACAGCGCCTAAAAGGAGGGGATGAGGCTAGGGGAAACTTGTTACATAAGAGATGTGAGTTATCACCCTTATTCCTGGAAAGACTTTTTAATTACTGAAGAAGACTGCTATGTGCCTGTCATGCAAGCAGCTCAGGTCTTCCAAGGTAGCTACTACTAGTCTTTCGCATCCCAGTGAAAAAAAGGAACTTCCAACTTTGGGAAAATAACAAGAACACAGGGTTAGATTGGAGGAATGAATATAATCTCTCCTATTAGACAAGTATAAGTCAGCTCATTTACTCTTCTCCACATGTTCACTTTTTTTTGCCTTTTTTGAAAAACTAATCTGAGAACTTTAAGTTTTTCCCACCAGCATAATACCTCATAGTTTAAAAAAAAATTAAATTATACACATTCTAAAATTATGCAGCCAAAATAATAATAGATCTAAATTTTCTCTAAATTGAACCTTAGCCAAATTAACATTTAATTTAGGTCATAGCATGGGTTTCATTTTGGTCTTGTAATGAGTGTTCCTAATTAAAAATAATTAAGCAACTTGCCATTCACTCTGAAGGACATGTTAAATCTAGAATACATTTTTCAGATTATGTAGCAGATCCCCATGAACGAATTTTTCCAAATCACTATCTGACATAAAATTAGCCCTAAATCCTTGCCAGACCTTTATTTAAGGGATGTTGCAGTTCTAGGACAATGAGAAGCATGTTAGAGAATGGAAAGGTTTCCATCGGACTTAAATAGGCTCTGAGTTACAGTTAAGAATCAAGCCCCAAAACTATGCCCAAAGGGTGCTAAAAGAATATCTACCCTTTGACCCAGCCATAGCACTGCTGGGTCTGTACCCCAAAGAGATAATGGACACAAAGACTTGTACAAAAATATTCATAGCTGCGCTCTTTGTGGTGGCCCAAAACTGGAAAACGAGGGGATGCCCATCAATTGGGGAATGGCTGAACAAACTGTGGTATATGTTGGTGATGGAGTACTATTGTGCTAAAAGGAATAATAAAGTGGAGAAGTTCCATGGAGACTGGAACAACCTCCAGGAAGTGATGCAGAGCGAGAGGAGCAGAACCAGGAGAACATTGTACACAGAGACAAACACACTGTGGTATCATCGAACGTAATGGACTTCTCCATTAGTGGTGGTGTAATGTCCCTGAACAACTTGCAGGGACCCAGGAGAAAAAAACACCATTCATAAGCAAAGGATAAACTATGGGAGTGGAAACACCGAGAAAAAGCAACTGCCTGAATACAGAGGTTGAGGGGACATGACAGAGGATAGACTCTAAATGAACACTCTAATGCAAAAACTATCAACAAAGCAATGGGTTCAAATCAAGAAAACATCTAATGCCCAGTGGACTTACGCGTCGGCTATGGGGGGTGGGGGGGAGGAAAAGAAAATGATCTATGTCTTTAACGAATAATGCTTGGAAATGACCAAATAAAATATATTTAAAAAAAAAAAAGAATCAAGCCCCAAGGGCCAGGTCTAAGCTAGGGGTTGTTAACCTTCTTTCAGTGTCACGACCCGATGGCAGTGTGGTAAAGCCTAAAGTTTCATTCTCAGAATAATGAGTTGGAGATAGAGACAAAAAACCAGAGAGTAGACAGAGAAGAAAAGGAAGATGGGAAAGAAAAATTGGTCGAAAGAGCAACAAACAAGGCCAGGGTTAGCTAATGGGCTGAAAATAAGGGAATCCAATGGGATAGCAAAGCAGGGAGCTAAACTGAGGGAGCAACAGTCGGAAGGTCTTCAAGAAAGGTGAATTGTTCCAACAGCAACTCTCCATAGGCAATATTTTCTAATGGCTTTTCAAGTAGCCATACCCTTACACTTGTTGTTCAGTCATTTTTACTCAAGTTCAACTCTTTGTGACTCCATTTGTGGTTTTCTTGGCAAAGATAATGAAATACTTTGCTATTTCCTTCTCCAGCTCATTTGACAGATGAGCAAACTGAGGTAAATATGGTTAAGTGACTTGCCCAGGGTCACACAGCTAGAAAATATCTGTGATTGGATTTGAACTCAGAAAGACAAATTTTCTTGCCTCCAGGCTCAGTATTTTATTCACCGTGCCACCTAGCTGCCATGAGGTAGACAACACAAAGCTAAAAACAAAGGTACAACTTAGGACTTCATCTACCTCATCCCAAGAACCTTCCATATCATATATAGGAGTAAGCCCTGAGTGAGCCCTGTAGACTTTAAATTTAATATTCAATACTATTGAATCAATCAATACTACAGTCTTATATCTAATGGCAAATTTTAAAATTAAATCTTAATAGTAAAATATTACATTTTAGGAGATTTATTAAATGATCATTAGAAATCAAGGAATAAAGAGGAGGCAAAATAAAGACTTCTTGGCCATAGCTGATTAGTCATTTCAAAATCCCCATGCTTAGCTTACCACCACCACCATGTTCACGACATCATGCCAAAAAGGCTGAGCAGTACTGTCCTCTGAATACTTATTCCCCGTCTACAGGAAGTATGTAATGACAGGAAGTCAGTGGACTCCAGGGAAATGTAGTTCTTTTTTAGGGTAACAGATTTTCAATAATACATTTCCCCCTGATGATTAATTGGGGGTCTAGTCTCCCCAATGTGATCACTTAATATAATCAACTTTAAGTTATAGTAATTGGGGGATAAAAGGGAAAAGAACAAAATCAATAATTTCTAGGCTCATTGACAAAAAGCCAGCATCAGAGCATACATACAAAAGAAATGCATTCAATCCCACACAGTTCAAATCACCATATCCCAAAGTTCACTCTGGATCTTCTGATGCAACATGTTGTCTGTGTAAGCATCTTCATGGTGCCTTCTCCAAACAGATCACTTTCTGGATTTGGAGAGGTAGCATGTTTCTTAACCTAAAATAACTCTCAAAAAATTTAAACTTTGAATTTTAGAATAATAATAGTAACACATTCCCTTCTGAAGTGGATGTTGAAAAACACAGGGATCACTTAGGAATGCATGGCTAAGTTATGAAGTATATGAATCAATTGGCAAGAGAAATCAAAAACATAAAAAAATCCAAATAAAAGAGAAAAGATAACTTCTGGATGAAATATAAACTATAAAAGTCTTAAAAAAAACTTACCTTCTGTCTTAGAGTCAATACTGTGTATTGGCTCCAAGGCAGAAGAGCGGTAAGGGCTAGGCAATGGGGGTCAAGTGACTTGCCCAGGGTCACACAGCTGGGAAGTGTCTGAGACCAGATTTGAACCTAGGACCTCCTGTCTCTAGGCCTGGCTCTCAATCTACTGAGCTACCCAGCTGCCTTCTATCAAAGTCTTTAGTGTAAAAATTCTAAGTAAAAGAAAAAATAAATTTATAATAGGTCCTTGAATCAGGACCCAATTAAAGTAATTTCTATCCCACAAGTCTGAAGGACGAAATGCAGTAATATTTCACTTACCCATTTGCAGTCCAGACTACAGGAAGTTGCTAAACTATGAAAGATAGCCTAGGGACTAGATTATAGGAGCCAGGTAGAAGCCAAATTTGAGATATTTGGTAGAATGTGGGACAAGGAAACCTGCCTCTGACATATGCCAAAACAGCCACAACCTCAAACCCCAAACAAGTTCAAGTCCTCTTGTCTTGGCTCAAAATCTCATCAATCCCACTGGGATTGGTTGGTCTCTTTGACCTTGTGCTCTATTGGCACTACGCAGTTTAGTTTTATGCTTCTTTGTCACTGTGCAATGGCTCTTTTTATATTCTCTTGCCCTGGAATCAGAATCATTAAGCAAAGTCCCATAATTTTTTTAAACAATCAATGGGATTATTTTTATAGTCTAAAGCTTTTGGGGTATGGGGTATGTTTTGGCATTAGGGCAAATGCATCTTAAACTTATATTACTGCAAAATCAAAAAAGTTAAAGAAAATCTTCCTAATACTAGTGACAGGTGCTTTAAATACAAAAAGGGAAGAAAAAATAAAACTGAAATAATATATTGCACATGCAAGCAAAAACAATAAAAAAGTTTTTTAAATCAATAATATATAGCTTATAATCATTGACACATTGTGTCAGCTAAGAAAAGGTAGAGTACAAAGGTTTCTCACCCAAAAATAAGATCCATTTCCTTTTTCAAACCTGGCACAATGATCCACTGTGAGTGCAAAGCAAATGATTTTCACAAAGTAACAGTTTTTATAAAGAACAATAGTACAACATGTAATGTACATTCTAAAAGTATCAATATCCCCAAATTATAATAACCTATTTAATGACAATAGCAAACAAACCCACTATCACATTTTACATGAATCTGCTATATGACATTTAAAACTAATGGACACTTGTCAAAATTTTTTCAGGTATAGTAATATTTCAACCTTGGCTGAGATTTTTTTTAAAAAATCTATTACTGCTATCATTATAAAAATGTGGCAAAGAAGTCTAGAAAAAAAAAAAACCAAAGCTGTGTATTGTTGATGTTGGGTCTAAAAATGTCACCAAAAATCTAGAACATTCTGGTGAAAGGGTAAAGTGACCTGAGGATTTATAAATGAAAGATGCCCCCTCTTGGGTCATCTAAGGGTACCATGCCCTGGGATCAACTTCCCAGCTCCTTTGGTATGAGACTGTAATGTCACATCAATTCACATTTTTACAAACGTGGGAGATGGGGATTAAAATAGTGCCTCACTTCAGCTACTAAAATGGACTCTTTACCTCTTGTTACAAATAACTCATAAGCAGGCAAAATGATCAGTCAGAGTCATTGAAGAAAATTTTAAATCAAGAAAAATTTAAAAAATCTTAAAGACCCCTTAAAATCAATTTGAGATATTTAGCTCATTAAATTTTCCAAAGGTTGTTATACAATTGCAACCAGTTTTGATGAAGTCCATCCATCCCCTATGTGACAATTTACAAAGCCAAAATAGGGAAAAAAAACTGTTTATGGGTTTTAACAATATTTTGTTCAGTAGTCATAGGGGAAAAGCAACAGAATATAACAGTAGTTAGAACACAGTAGATTAAACTGATTCAGTATAATAGAATAGTATTGAATTCATTGATATATGAATATGTAAAACAACAAAATTAAATCTTAAAACAATCAGCAAAACACAATAAGATACAGAGAATTTCATTTAAAAATGGAGTCTGAAAAAGCTTAAAATTTCACCTCCAGACTCTTTAAAGTTCCTTTTTCTATCCATTTATATTCCTTTTGTCAGCACTCTTGGATCTCCCATAGCGAGGGAGAACATGGGTTTTAGCAGTCTCAAACTGAGCAGGTCCAAATGGCAAAGATTTGCAGGGAGATGAATTTCTCCCCTGAATCTCAGGCAATATAAGTAAAAGGATCAGTGCACTCATGAATGGTAGAAACTGTTTGAAACAGGCAAGGTACTGCTCTTTCACAAGAGTATTCCATACTTGTAATCAACTTCCTGTTTGGAAGAGTAAAAATCTTCTCCCTGTCCCCACTTAAGTAAAATGCTAGTTTCCCCAGAGGGAGTAAGGAGGCTAATCATTGCCAAAGGAAAAACACACCCTGGATTTTTTACCATCTGACCAGGAGATAGGACAAGAGGGAGAAATAATAGGAAGGCAGCTCCAAGTTCAATATAAAGAAAAGCTTTCTAACCATTACAGAAGGGCAACCAGGCAAAAAGAAAACAAACAAACATACATACAAACTGGCAGGAGCAGGGCAGCAGCTCAGGTAGAAAGTTTGAAGTCCTCTCAGAGTTGAGGGGGGAGGCGCAAAAAGCCTTGGTAGGAGAAACATGGCTTAAATTTTTATTTAGGCTATCTTTAAAAAATTGAGAGTTTTTCTCATCCCTTCTGGTTGCCAACTGTAAAATTTTAAATTACATCTTAATAGTAAAAATATTATATTTTAGGAGGTTTGTTAAATGATCATTAGAAATAAAGGAATAAAGAGGAGACAAAATAAAGACCACATGCCCATGGCTGATTAGACATTTCAAAATGTCTTAGCTTACCACCACCACCATGTTCACTGCATCATGCCAAAAAGGCTGAGCAGGACTGCCCACTGAAAATGTATTCACTGTCTACAGGAAGTATATAATGACAGGAAGTCAGTGGGCTCCCAGGAAATGTAGTTCTTTTTTAGGGTAACACATTTTCAATTATACATATATAATATTTATTAATATTTAACTTGAAGCAAAAGGAAAGTAAAAGGCTAGAGAAACAGAGAGAGCTCACCAGTCTCACATGTGAAAAGAGAGTGAGGGAGGCATTATCCAAAGGTTAAAAACAATAACATAAATGTGTTTATGTAAAAGAAGGGAAAGGGATTCTTGGGACAAGAAAATAATTCTAAGAGATGGAGTCCAAAGGTCTGAGATTTTTCCAATTATACACCCTGTAGGATCAAAATGGATGGAGGTTCTGAGTCTTCCATAGCCAAGTTACCTCCTCAGGAAGAGGGGCAGGATTCATACATCACAGAGAGAGATCTGACACTGAAGAGAATTTTTTACAGTGGTCCAAGCTCTTCATCACAGAGATGAAAAACAGACATTTGACAAAATTCCCAAGCATAACCTGAACTAGTTTAAAATATAATTAAGAAATATTTAATAAAAAATTTAAAATACAACATAGATAATGTCAATACATGGTTTTCTAAATCAATATGTGCCTGCAGGGATTCTTGTGTATGATAATGGTCCCAATTCTATTTGCCTTAGTCAGCAATTCTTTGCCTCAATTATAATCAACTAAATAGATAGACTATTATAGTTGGAAAGAGGAAGATCCTTATTGGCTCTAAGGACCTATGTAAATCATGTATGTTCTCCTCTCCTTGGTTTTCTCATCCATAAAATAGAAATAGTTATCATACCTGCCTCCCAGAGTTGTGAGAATTTTATCTAAAGTGCTTTGCCAATCTGAAACTAGCTACTATCATTATAGCCAAAGATCACAGCAATGTTATATGTATCTACCATACTGCAGTGACATCTAAAAATCTCATTTCAGGAGATGGAAGAATCTAATCACCTCCTTTAAGACTCAGATCAAAGTTCACCTACTCCAGGAAGCCTCTTGCACTCAAATTCAGCACACTCTGACATATTCAGTTGGTAGAATTCACAGATTTTGACACAGAAGGGACCTTAGAGATCATGGAGTCTGACTACTGCCATTTCCCTGAAGAAACTGGTTCCAGAGAGGTTAATGTAGATGACAAAAGCAAAATTTGAACTCATATCTTCAAACTCCAAAAGTCTTTGCTTTTTATATTGCTTCTCTAAAACCAAATTGTTCTAACTGATGAGCTACTTTGTAATCTCCTCCATGAAGGAGCCAGAATAACAATTACGGTGTCTTGTGTTCCATTCTGGACCCCATTTTTTAATTTATTTTTTTAAATAAACTCTAACTTTCTGTCTTAGAATTGATCCTCAATATCAGTTCCCAGGCAGAAGAGCAGTAAGAATCAGGCAATTGAGTTAAAGTGACTTGCCACAGTCACATAAAGTGTTTAAGGTCAGACTTGAACCTAGGACCTCCTGTCTCCAGACTGGTTCTCTATCTGCTGAGCCAGCTAGATGCCCTGGAGTCCCACATTTTAAAAGGCACACTGAGAAACTTGAAGTATGTCCCAAAGAAGATGATCAGGATGGTGAGAGGACTCAGAGCCAAATTATGTAAGGGAAACTTGGGAGACCATCATCTAAAACAAACAAACAAATAAAAATGCTTATTCTAAGAGCCATCGACAGACCTTTTTAATCTGGAGAAAAACAGATAGTGGGGAGGCAAGAAGAAAAATTGTGTTCAATATGCAGTGTGCCCACAGCTCCTTTGTGGTGGGAGGAAGAGAAGATGGGGCTAGAACTGCAAGCGAAGCAAAGCGATGGCATTAATGTGGAAAGAAGCTATATCCCCTACCTTCACACAACCTCCAAGGTAATTGGGGTTCTGCTTATTCTGTGTAGCTCTCTATTGGGTACAGAGATAGGACAAGAAGGAGAAATAATAGGCAGGCAGCTTTCAATTCAATGTAAAGAAAAGCTTTCCAACCATTACAGCTATATGAGAGGAAAATGAGACTTCCTCTTTTTGGTCATCCAACCACTGATACAGACAGTCTCACATCCAAACTCTGATTTCCCTCTCCTTCCTCAAAGTTCTCCTTTCCTACCTAGAAACTTCCAAGATTTCAAAATTGTACCAATCAGACATTTACATAGTTCAGTTTAATCAGATCTCCAGAATGTTGAGATCAGTGTGTGTTGATAAACACTCGAACCCAAGACCTGACCAAGCTACACAGGTACATATTAGAACTCATTTCCTTTGCATGTCAAATGGAATGAGAGTCACTAGAGAGAGTGCTTGCACTACAAAAATTACTGGTAAAGTATGAAAACATCATTGTTTTCATGTTGCAACATCCTCACCATCCACCTTAGCACCCACTCTGGTAACTATTACCATGGAAACTGAATTGGAATAATCAGCGTAGTCATTTCAAAGTGTTCCCTCAGGAAAAAAAAAATTGATAGATTCATTTGTAGCTTTCAGATGGAGGGGGCATGGATTTTTTTGTCAAAAGATTCAAGGAACCTTAGAGATATCTGGTCATAGAATCCCATATTTAGAGTATGAAGGACCCTTAGGAATCATTTAGTCCAACCCCCTTATTTTATATATGATGAAACCAAGGCTCAGAAGGAAAGAGACTTGCCTAAGACCACATAGATAGTAAATGGCAAAACTAGCATTTGAATTCAGCTTCTGACTCCAATCCAGCAATTTCTACTGTACCATGTTTTTTTTCTTCATTAAGATCATTTTAACTTCAAACAAATTTGGATCAGAACTACTGTTAACTATTCTCAGCCAAATAGATCATCTGACCTAAAACATTTAACCCTGAGTGAACCAGTAAGTCAATTAAAATTTATTAAAAGCATTTATTTTAAAATATCAAAAATTTATTTTAAAATTAGCATTTATTAAAACCAGGCACAGTCCTAAGTGCTTGGGATAGAAAACTGTAGGGGGAACATTATATAAGATTTCTCTGTTTCTAAAATGTTCAAATCAGGTTTTGGAACACAGGGATATAATCAAGTTTTGAAATAATAGCTTACATTTGCATAGGACTTCAAACTTTACAAAATATATAAATCTGGTCTCAGATACTTCCTGGCTGTGGGACCCTGAGCAAGTCACTTAAACACAGTTGTCTAGCCCATACCACTCTTCTGCCTTAAAACCAATGCTCGTAGTATCAATCCTAAAATAAAAAAATAAGGGAGGGAGGGAGGGAAGGAAAGAAAGAAAAAGAAAGGAAAGGAAAGGAAAGGAAAGGAAAGGAAAGGAAAGGAAAGGAAAGGAAAGGAAAGGAAAGGAAAGGAAAGGAAAGGAAAGGAAAGGAAAGGAAAGGAAAGGAAAGGAAAGGAAAGGAAAGGAAAGGAAAGGAAAGGAAAGGAAAGGGAAGGGAAGGGAAGGGAAGGGAAGGGAAGGGAAGGGAAGGGAAGGGAAGGGAAGGGAAGGGAAGGGAAGGGAAGGGAAGGGAAGGGAAAGGAAGGGAAGGGAAAGGAAGGGAAGGGAAGGAGGGAAGGGAAGGGAAGGAGAGAAGGAGGGAAGGAGGGAAGGAGGGAAGGAGGGAAGAAAGAAAGAAAGAAAGAAAGAAAGAAAGAAAGAAAGAAAGAAAGAAAGAAAGAAAGAAAGAAAGAAAGAAAGAAAGAAAGAAAGAAAGAGAGAGAGAGAGAGAGAGAGAGAGAGAGAGAGAGAGAGAGAAAGAAAGAAAGAAAGAAAGAAAGAAAGAAAGAAAGAAAGAAAGAAAGAAAGAAAGAAAGAAAGAAAGAAAGAAAGAAAGAAAGAAAGAAAGAAAGAAAGAAAGAAAGAAAGAAAGAAAGAAAGAAAGAAAGACAAAGAAATTATTATTTCAGCTTATCTTCCACACAACCCAATAAATTTAGCATTAAAATACAAAAGACATGAAGAAAAAACAAAACCTTCCCTCTCTTCAAAGAGCTTACCTCTTACTTTGGGTTACAGTACATTCACAGAGAAATAAATTCATGGTAACTTAAAGAGAGAATATTAACAAGAAAAATATTCTGCAGAATGGAGGAAGTGAAATGAGGATGCATTTTAAGTATAAAAGATGACTTGCACACAGACACGGAGATAACAGATGAAATGTGGAGGTCTAAGAAAAGGTAGCAGTCCAGTTTGGCTGAAACTTTGAGTGCGTATAAGGGAGTACATGAAATAAAGCTAGAAGTTTATGTTGAAGTCATATTCTTAATAGCTTTGAAGGACATGATGAAGTATTTATATTTTTGTCCTGCAGGCAATAAGGAGGCACTAGAGATTGTTAGCTGGGATTTTGCATGGTCAAATCCATGTCTTGGTATAATTTTGACATCTATATGAAGAATGGATTAGAGAGTGAAGTCTGGAAGCAGAGAGGTCAACTAGGACCCTACTACAATTATCCAGGGAAGAGGATGATTGAATTGATTGAATCTGACTGACAATCTGACTGAAAAGGAAGGAATAACCTTAAAAGACATTGTGAAGATAGAGTAGACAAGACTTGGCAACTGATTAGATATGAGTGAGGGGAGTAAGTAAAAAGAAAGAGACAAGACTATGGACCTCTGTGACTTGGAGGATGGTGATAGTCTCACCAGAAATAAGGATGCTGAAGGAGGGAAATTAATAGGCTCCACTTTGCACATGCTGAGTTTCAAATGCTTCCAGGACATGTAGGTAGAAATGGTTATCAGTTCCACATGGATGGAGGCAGGGAGTTGATAATAGCCACTAATAAATCAAATCCCACTCTTTCTCCAGAACTTCAGCCTTTCACTGCCAAATGTCTGCTGGATACATCCAGAATACCTTAATGACCTATACTTAAGTGATATAGATGGCACAAGTGAATCTCAAAGGAGAGGTTGCTGAATAATGATGGCAAAAAGAGTATATGAGAGTGGTAGTGAGGATTAAACAATATGGAAACTTGATTCTGGCCCTTCTTGTTTGCTGAATAAACCTGTTCTGAAGTGAGTGAGCAAAAATGCAATGATATGTCTTAAGAGAATCAGCTTTGAATGAGAGCAAGAAAGAGCATGAAGATGAAGAGATCTAGGATAGAGATGAATTTGTTGGCAAAATTCTTTGTTGGGTTCTAGACTGCATAAAAGAACCGAAGAATAAGGAATGACAGGAACTAGAGAAATATAGTCCTGAAATGGATGGGATAAATGATGGAGGATAAATGGGAAAAGAAATTCCATACAAGATTACTAGAGTACTCTGTGGTCACAGAGAGCGGATTTGTTATTTCCTCAGTTGGCTGAGTGAAACAGAGCAAAGAAAACACTACCTCTATATGACTGTATTTGGTTCTGGGATTGAAGCCCCCACATCCAATCCCAAAATGGAACAAAGACTAGGGCTCCCATGTTGAATGGTTGAGTAATGGTGGCTCTGCTCTAAGCCAAGCAAGTATCATATATTCTCCTCAGTGTGCACCAGTCTGTGATGACATTATTACAGGTATCATTAACTCCATTTTATGAAAGTAGGTATAACCAACACTCAGGGAAATTAGGAGAGTTGTCCATGGTAAAAACCTAATGAGAGGCAAAGGTGATTTTCAACATCAAAAACTCTTTTATCTCCAAGTTCTGGTATCTGTCCATTATACCATGTTTGAGTAAGTATACAAGATAGACATTGTTTTAGAGTCAGAAATTGTACTCCTTAACTTGAATTGCCTACCATAATATAGCTATGAGTATTCAAGGACACACATTTGAAAAACAGTTGGCTGGCATGAATTGAATACTTATAGGGCCATGAAAAATACATGGAAAATATGAAACTAAGTGGTCAATAGGAGGACCAAACACAAAATCTTATATAAAAAGTAATAGCAGATGTTCTGATTCAGTGAACTAATAATGCTTTAAGTTCCATATTTCCTTTTTTATTTATTTAAAAAATTTAAATTTCAAATTTAATTCTTCAAACCTGAAAGTTTAAATGGTTGCTGAGCCATTTAAAGTTTAGTAAGGTTTTTTTTTTTAATCTATTTGGAGCACCAAGCTAATGAGATAGTTCTAAATAACATTTGTGTTGGCTGATTAGTTTCCCTCCATTTTATGGCTATTGATTATATATACCTAGCCAGCAGCCCCTACTCTTTTGTCACATAAATGCATAAAATTAACCACAAAAGGGAGAATGTGCAAAATGATCAATACAAAAAATAATCTCTATCTACTAAAAATAACAACAGAAAGTAGTCTCACTGACAGGAACACAAGTAGTCAAATGAAGGGCAGCACCTGCACCTCCTATATGCCAGTTATTAACAAGTGAAACAATCAGCAAGTCCCAAGAAAGGGGGAAAATTTAATCAAAGCATCAGACCTTAAAGATGGGAGCCAGAAATTCATAAGCGAGAAGATGCAGAAAGCATAATAGGGAAATATGGGGAGAATAGCATGATTTACTGCTTCCAAAGAAACAACACTGGTAAGAATCACTTTATAGAAGGCAGCTTTTAAACTACTTATAGCCTTCTTCCACTTACCTGAAGATAGAATTGCTCTCGGCTCCAACACATACACATAGTACCCTGCGCTGCATTTTTATACTTTTCAAATCAATCAGTATGGTATAACTATCAGAATTATAACTAGGGTGGGCACCATCTTTAGGAGGTATTATCAGTATTTACTAACTTTCAAAAGGTAGAAATGAAATAGCTTAGCATCTAATTAACAAAAATAATTTGCTAAAATGAGGAGCTACCCAAAGGTGGCCTGGAATGAGTTCCTACATAGTCCCTACTTGCTTCATCACTACCCCAATCAACTAAGGATAGGTTTCTTTCTGTCTCTTTTCTGGGCCAGAGTTTTTGATATATGCTTGAAGCACAAAAATTCCTAGTTATGTTTCTGGTCACTATTATAATTACTGGTAAAACAAATAATTACTTTTGCCTAATGCCAAAGTAATGGAATGATAGTTTAATATTCTTCTTTTATCTTCAGGTCAGACCCCAAAAAAAATCCTAAAATCATAGCATAATTATTTCAAAAATGAAAGCTAAATGAAATGAATAAAGCCTAAAGATTACACTTTATAGAGTGGTAAAAATAAAAATAGAAAAGAAAAACAATTTTTATGCAGTTTTTAAATAGTAAAAAACTTTGACCCTACTTAATTCAAGTATCTAACTTCAGGAATATTTCATCTCTTTTGCTATTAATGACTCATCTGCTCAGTTTCCACAATTGAAAACTGTTTCTAATTGAGGATAAAATTCTGCTAGCTTAAGGTGAACAAAGTAAATGCTCTCTTGGTTAAATTTGTTCACTTCTAAAAGCTTAAAATATGACTTGGGTTTTTCCTTGAGAGTCCAAATTCTTTATTTCACATGTAATTATAATAACCTATATTAACTTTTTCCCAGTATGCAAATAATTAGAAGAAACAAATTAAAAAGATACATCAAAAAGAGATACTCATATCTCATTCTGAAACATGTCTGACAGTCTAACAATAAGGAGACCTGTCACTTCATGTAAAGTGAGAAAGTTGGACTAGCTAAATTCTAATGTCCTTTCCAACTCTAAATTTTTACTTCTATGACATAATGGTAGAGTTGGTGTTTATAAGAGTTGGGTTTATAAGAAAAATGCTTAGTACCCTCTGTCAAAAAAGGCAAGAAACTGTACAATTTAATTCAATGTTCAGTAAATCCAAGAACATACATTACATTGGGAAGAACTCATTATTATTTAAGAAATATTGGGGAAAACAGAAAGGAAGCAGTTTGGAATAAATTAGATTTAAATCAATTTCTTATAGTATACACCACGATAAGCTTAAAAGAAAGAAAAGCAAATGTAGTATTTTCACAGTTTTGTGTAAGATGGGGATTTTTAACCAATCAAGGAAAAGAGTCAGTCACAAAGGATAAAAAGCATAATTGTGATGGAATGAAACTAAAAACTACTTCAACTAAAAACTACTTCTAAAAACTAAAAAACTGAAAACTGAAAAAAACTACTTAACCAATAAAATCAATACAATTAAGCTAAGAAGGATGACAATCAATTGGAGGGATCTTTGTATCAAATATCTCTAATTATTGCATGGTGTCTAAAATAAATGACAGAAGAAAGATAGAAAGTAGAAGATAGATAGAAGATAGATGATAGAGAGAAAGATCTATAAAAAGTGTTGACATAAACATAAAAGTCCAAAAGTCATTGCTCAGTCGGTAAGTAATCATAAAATAAAAAAGCAGTACTCAAAAAAACTGAAATCTATTAACAACTATATGAAAGAGTGAAACTAGTAGAATAAATTATTCTGAAAATGCCAGTACAATATAAAATAGTCATCATCATAATAGCTATTTTATACCTTTTCTATTGTTCATTCCTATATGAGGAAGTTGATTATATTTGTATATCACATAATGAGAAACATTTTTAAAAGAATGGCTAGTGGAGACTTCCAGGTAAGAATAGCGGCAGTCTAGACACGGGTCTCTTCCTCTCCTCAGCACCCACCAATACAGACTACCTCGAAAGACCAAAACAAAAAAAAAATTCATACGAATGAAGGAAATCTATAGTAGGGTACAGCATTGAAGATACATGGGATTTGGGCATTGCACACTATAAGGGGGCGAAAAAGCTCCCACCTAAATGTGAGATGATCTACTCTCCCCCACCCCACCTACCAAGCCAGAGTCAGAGCCAGCATGCGTCAGAATCAGTGAGTGAGCTACGGGCGCCTCTAGAGTGAGCAAAAGGTCCTTGAGAACTGATTAAGACCACCAATGACCTAACCCTGCGAGCAGCTACACCTGAAACCCTGACGGTCTGGGGAGCACAGACATTGGGAGCTCTCAGGAAGTTAGCAAAGAGAAGGGCAGTGAACAGCGGAGGCTACCGGGAGCTTGCCTCAGGCAAAATCCTTGCTCCTTAACGCCATACACATAGAGCCTGCCCATCTCACTCAGACTTCTGACTAAAAAGGGAAGGAAAAACCTCCACAGTGATGGCAAATTGTACCCAGGACCAACAAACATTTTCCAAGAAAAATTAAAAACAGGCATTGACCCTCGAAAATTTTTATGGAGGAAAAACCCAGATTACCAAGGAAATAGAGGAAATTCAAACAAAGACAAAAACCTTCCAAAAAATGGAAATTGTCCACAAGCTCTTGAAGAATTTAAATTGGAGCTTATCAAAAAGATGGAAGCCTTCTGGCAAGAAAAGTTGGAAACAGTTCAAAGAGAAAAATAACAATTTAAAGAACAAGAACTCCCAATTGGAGAAACACCTGGATGCCACAAAAAAAGCAGGATAAAACAAACCAAAAAAGAAATTCAAAAGATTATATCAGAAAATCAAAACATTAAAGCAGAAAACCAAAAGATTATAACAGAAAATCAGGCCTTAAGGACCAAAATTGGGCAACTGGAAACCAATGATCTTGCAAAACAGCAAGAATTAAGAAAGCAAAGTCAAAAGACTAACAAAATAGAAGAAAACATAAAATATCTCACTGACAAGAAGACAGATTAGGAAAACAGATCACGATGAGACAATTTGAGAATCATTGGTCTACCTGAAAAGTCAAAAATGAACAGAAATATTGACATCATACTACAAGAAATCATCCAAGAAAACTGCCCTGATGTTCTTGAACAAGGGGGGTAGGGGTGGGAATAGACATTGAAAGAGCTCATAGAACACCCTCTACACTAAATCCTCAAAAGACAACTCCCAGGAATGTAATTGTCAAATTCCAGAGCATTCAAGCTAAGGAGAAAATTCTACAAGAAGTCAAAAAGAGACAATACACATACCAAGTAGCACTAATCAAAATCATAGAAAACCTGGCTACAGTAAAGGATCTCAAGACTTGGAACATGATATTCAGAAAGGCAATACAATTGGGTCTTCAAACAAGGATCACCTATACATCAAAACTGACTATATACTTCCAGGGAAAATATGGGCATTCAACAAAATAGAAGATTCCCAAGTATTTGTAAAGAAAAGACCAGAACTAAGTGGAAAATTTGATACCCAAACACAAAGGTTAAGAGAAACATGAAAAGGTAAATAAGAAATAGAGGGAAAAGGAGAAAAATGTGTTTTTTATTCAAACTCTCTTCTTGAAGGGCTACAATTAGATCAAATTATATATATTAATATAAGGGGAAATGTTATTTGTAACTCTCAAAAATTGTATTCATTATTATAGTAATTAGAAGAATCATTCACAGGAAGAGGTTGGGGCATTAAGGGCTATAAGATGATATACAAAAAAAAATAAAAAGGGAGGGGGGAATCAAAGATGGCACCAAGAGATACTTGAATAAAGAAAATAAATAGGATAAACTTTATCACACAAAGATACACATGGGAAGGGGAGGGGAATAATACTCTTATAAGAAGGAGAGGAAGAGAGTGCTAATGGGTAATACTGAAACCTTACTCTCAGTGAAATCAATTCTGAGAGGGAAGAGTATCTAGACCCATTGGGGTCTTGAATTCTATCTTATCCTACAGGGAAAACTTAGGGAGAGAGGGGAAGGAAGTGCAAAAATAGATGGAAACAGAAGGGGGAAGGAACTTAACAGACTATAAAACAATAAGAAGGGAACAAAAAGGAAGGAGCCAGAAAGGGCAGCATATTATGAGAGGGGATTAGAGGTATTGATTAAAAGTAAACTATTGGTTTAAAAGGATATAGCAAAAGAGAGGATAGAAGTAGGAGAGGATATTTAAATGATAGAGAAAACACATGTGACAATCATAACTTTGAACGTGAATGGGATGAATTCACCCATAAAATGTAAACATATAGGAGAGTGGATTAGAATCCAAAATCCTACCATATTATGTCTACAAGAAACACACCTGAGGCGGGTAGATACTCACAAGGTTAGAATTAAACATTGGAGCAAAACCTATTTGGCCTCAACTGATAGAAAGGAGGCAGGAGTTGCAATCATGATATCTGACAAAACCAAAGTAAAAATACTTCATCAAAACAATATGGTACTGGCTAAGTGACAGAAAGGAGGATCAATGGAATAGACTTGGGTTAAGTGATCTCAGCAAGACAGTCTATGACGAGCACAAAGATCCAAGCTTTTGGGACAAAAATCCATTATTTGATAAAAACTTCTGGGAAAATTGAAAGACAGTATGGGAGAGATTAGTAATAGTAGTAGTCTCTCGGTGACCGAGAATGACTATTGTCTTTGTGCATTATCATCTATTGACGTACCCTCATGTGGCCTTGGAGTCCAAAGGCTGAGGCGCAGAGTGTGTGGCACACGGGACATGGGACGCCAGTTGTTATGGGAGGTGCGGATGTGGCCTGGTGTCGGCTTTCACGCGCAGCGGTGAGACATCGACGTCGCTCATCTTCAAAGGTGGTGGCGGCCTGGTGAATGTGGGTTCGCCAGCTGCTTCTGTCAGAGACAGCAAGTTCTAGTTGCTTTGGTGTCATGCCAGCCCACTTCAAGTTGGACTTTAGCTGATCCTTGTATCTTTTCTTTGGTCGGCCTTGTTTCCTGAGTCCAGCTGACAGTTCACCATAGAATACCTGTCTTGGTATTTGCTGTGGGTCCATGCGGATGACGTGTCCAGACCATCGTAGCTGGGTTCTGAGGACCATGACTTTGATGCTGGTAGAGCTGGCTCTGTCGATGACTTCCTGGTTGGTGATTCAGTCCTGCCATCAGATCCTCATGATTGAGCGGAGGGAGCGTTGGTGGAATTCCAGCTGTTTCATGTGCTTTCGGTACAGTGTCCATGTTTAGCAACCATACAGGAGCGAGCTGAGGACCACTGAGTTATACACTTTGAGCTTCGTCGCAGTGCTTACACCGCTGTGTTGGAGGACTTTGCAGCGCAGCCGCCGAAGTGCCTGGCTGGCCTTTTGGATCATGGCATTAAACTCGTGGTCTAGGGACCCATCGTTGGCGATGGTGCTGCCCAGGTACTTGAAAGTGTTGACGTTAGAAAACTGCATGCCATCAATTGTAATGCACTGCTGGTTAGTTGGCCTCCCTGGTGCAGGTTGGAACAGCACCTCTGTTTTGCTGAGGCATCAGTCAGGCCAAACAGTTTTGTTGCTGTAGAGAACCTGTCCACATTGGTTTGGAGATGATTTTCTTGGTGGGCCATGAGAGCAGAGTCATCTGCGAAGAGAGCTTCCAGGATGAGTCTCTCTGTTGTCTTTGTTTTTGCAGTCAGGCAGCGAACGTCGAATAGTCAGCCATCTAGTCAGTATTTGATGTAGACGCCCAGGTCTAGATCCATCACAGCATGTTGTAATACTTGGGTGAAGTATAGGTTGAATACCACCGGAGCAAGAACGCAGCCTTGTTTAACGCCATTGGAGATGTTGAAGCGATCAGAAGTCTCTCCACCAGATAGGACTTCCCCTGTCATGTCGACATGAAAGAGCTGGATCAGCTTGACGAATTTTGCTGGGCAACCAAGCTTGCTGAGGATCACCCACAATGCGTTCCTGTTCACTGTGTCGAATGCCTTTGTCAGGTCTATGAAGACAATGTAGAGACTCAGGTTCTTCTCAAGGCATTTTTCCTGCATTTGCCTCACCATGAAGACCATGTCGATGGTGCTGCGATCTGGTCAGAAGCCACATTGTGATTCAGGCAGGTTCTGCTCTGAGACAGATGACAGGAGTCTGTTGAGTAAAACACGGGCGAGGATCTTTCCAGCAGTGGAGAGTAGTGAGATACCTCTGTAGTTGTCACAGGCTGCTCATGAGCCTTTGTTCTTGTATAGGGCTACGATGGAGGCATCTCTGAGTTCTGGGGGCATGTCTTCCTCTTCACATATGCTGGTCAGCACTATGTGGAATGCCTGGAGCACCTTTCCCTTTAAGGCCTTGTACACCTCAGTTGGGATCCCATCTTTACCGCACTTGCCTGCACTCATTTGTTTAATGGGAGAGATTAGGTCTGGATCAACACCTCACACCCTACAGCAAGATAAAATCAAAAAGGGTGAATGACTTGAATATAAAGAAGGAAAGGAAGGAAAGTATAAGTAAAATATGTGAACACATAATGTCAGATCTTTGGGAAAGAAAAGATTTTAAAAGCAAACAAGACTTAGAACGAGTCACAAAATATAAAATAAATAATTTTGACTATATCAAATTAAAAAGTTTTTGTACAAACAAAACCCATGTAACCAAAATTAGAAGGGAAATAACAAATTGGGAAACAATCTTCATGACAAAAACCTCTGTCAAAGGTCTAATTACTCAAATTTATAAAGAGCTAAACCAGCTGTACAAAAAAACAAGGTATTCTCCAGTTGATAAATGGTCAAGGGACATGAATAGGCAATTTTCAGTCAAAGAAATCAAAACTATTAATAAGCACATGAAAAAGTGTTCTACATCTCTTATAATCAGAGACATGCAAATCAAAACAACTCTGAGGTACCACATCACTCCTAGCAGATTGGCTGACATGACAGCAATGGAAAGTAATGAATGCTGGTGGAGGGGATGTGGCAAAGTTGGGACATTAATTCATTGCTGGTGGAGTTGTGAATTGATCCAACCACTCTGGAGGGCAATTTGGAACTATGCCCAAAGGGTGATAAAAGACTGTCTGCCCTTTGATCCAGCCATAGCACTGCTGGGTTTGTACCCCAAAGAGATAATAAGGAAAAAGACATTTACAAAAATATTCAGGGGACTTCCAGTTAATCATGGCTGCAATTTAGACACCTCACACTTCCTCTCCCCAGCACTGAATGAAATAGACTACATCAAAGGAGCATAAAAATCACCTTTGGAGGAACAGAAGGACTCCCCAGTACTCCCCAGTACTCCCCAGTACTCCCCAGTACTCCCCAGAGGCAAAGGTACATGGGGTTTGAACATTTCCACACTATAATAAGAATGAGGAAAAGCTTGCACAGAAACGTGAACTGAGCCACCCTCCCCCCCCCACCACCACCACTACCAAACCAGAGTGTGCTACTGGAGTGCTCACTGGGACAGAGAGTGAGTGGGGAACGTCTCTGTCTGGGGGGCCACTCCAGGGACCTTGGGATCTGGGGACTGCCAGGAAAAAAACATCTCAAGGCGTTGTCATGGGAGAATCCTGCCCTGAGCACAGGGGGCCCAGGGAGCTGTACTCGGGGAGGTTGTGCTGAGCATCTGGGCGGAGCTAAACACCAGGGGCGGACCACACGCTGATTATTTGGGGGGAGCTAATCACCTGGGCTGCTGCGCTGAGAACAGGGGCCCAAGCTCTGAGAAACTTTGGAGGTGGGGAAGAACTAGTCGGAAGCAACATAAATTCACAGAAAAACCACCCATATTACCCAGACCCCAGACCAAAAAGGAAAGGGGAATAAAATCACCAAAGGGATGGTTCACATGGCCCAAAATCAAGCCTCCAGGAAGAAATGGAAAAAGGTGATTATTGAAAACTTTTATGGTGGGAGTACCCAAGGAAAAGAAGAGAATGAGGATGAAATCCAAAAAAAAAATCAGAACATGCCTCCCAAAATGGAAACTATCAACAAGCTCTGGAAGATCTCAAACTGGAGCTTACCCAAAAGATGGAAACCTGGAAAGAAAAATGGGAGAAAGAGATCAGCAGTCTTACAGATAAGACTGCTCAATTGGAAAAAGAGCTGGAAGCATTCAATAGAAGGGCAGAAAAAGCTGAAAGGCAACACCAGTCCCTAATGACCAGAATTAAGCAACTCGAAGAAAGTGAGATCATAAAACAGCAAGAATCAATAAAGCAAAGCCAAAAAAATTAATGAATTAGAAGAAAACACAATACATCTCACTGAAAAGGTCACAGACTTGGAAAACAGAGGAAGAGACAACCCTGAATTATCGGTCTCCCAGAAAAACCAGAGATAAACAATAAACTCGATGTTATTCTACAGGAGATTATAAAAGAAAATTGACCAAACGTTCTGGAGCAAGGGGGCAAAATAGAAATAGAAAGGATTCATAGAACACCCTCTATACTAAATCCCCAAAAGACAACCCCCCAGGAATGTAATTGCCAAATTCAAGAGCTTCCAAGAAAAGGAGAAAATCCTACAAGAAGCCAAGAAGAGGAGCTTCAGATATAGGGGGGCTCCCATAAGGATCACATACAACTTAGCGGCTAACACACTAAGAGACCACAAAGCATGGAACACGATATTTAGAAAGGCAAGAGAGCTGGGTCTCCAACCAAGAATCAACTACCCAGCAAAACTGACTATATACTTCCAGGGGAAAGTATGGGCATTCAACAAAATAGAAGATTTCCAAGCATTTGCTAAGAAAAGACCAGAACTTAGTGGAAAATTTGATTTCCAAGCATAGAAAGCAAGAGAAACATAAAAAGGTAAATATGAAAGAAAGGGAAAAGGAGATAAATCTTATCTTTTTCTTTAAGTCAAACTCTCTTCTATAAGGACTACATTTATATCAAATTACATATATATTAATATGTGGGGAAAATGTTTTGTGTAACTCAAAAATTGTATGTATCATAAGAGTAGTTAGAAGAATCATGCATAGGGAAAGATTGGGGCATCAAGAAGATTTGGGGAAAGTGGGGGCAAAGAAAGGAAAAGGGAGGGGGGAATTGTCGATAATACTAAGATTTACTTCAAGAAATAGGGGGGGGTACTTAATAGAATACTCTTTCCCATATAAAGATACACATGGTAAGGGGAGGAGAAGAACTCTCATATGAGAAGAAGAGGAAGAGAGCATGAAGTGGAATTACTTAAACCTTACTCTCAGTGAAATCAAATCTGAGAGGGAAGAACATCTAGATCCAGTGGGATCCTGAATTCTATCTTATCCAACAGGGCAAGAAAGAAAGGAAAATTAAGGAGTGAAAGGGGGAGGATGTATTAAAAGGGAGGGAAGGAAAGGGGGGAGGGAAATGAAGCATAAAAAGGGAGGGGATAGAAAGGGAAGCATCTCAAGGGAGGGAATAGGGGGACTGACCTAAAGTAAATCACTGGTTCAAAAGGAGATAGCTAAAGAAGAAAGGTCAAAACTAGGGGAAGATATCAAAATGCCAGCGAATCCACAAATGACAATCATAACTTTGAACGTGAATAGGATGAACTCACCCATAAAATGTAGACAAATAGCAGATTGGATTAGTACCCAAAACCCTACCATTTGTTGTCTTCAAGAAACACATATGAGGCGGGTTGACACTCACAAGGTTAGAATTAAAGGTTGGAGTAAGACCTTTTGGGCCTCAACTGATAGAAAGAAGGCAGGAGTTGCAATCATGATATCTGCCAAAGCCAGAACAAAAATAGACCTGATCAAAAGGGATAAGGAAGGTAAATATATTCTGTTAAAAGGGAGTATAGACAATGAGGAAATATTACTAATCAACATGTATGCACCAAATGGTATAGCATCCAAATTTTTAATAGAGAAACTAGGAGAATTGAAGGAGGAAATAGACAGTAAAGCCATATTAGTGGGAGACTTGAACCAACCACTATCAAATTTAGATAAATCAAAACAAAAATATAAAGAAGAGGCAAAAGAGGTGAATAAAATCTTAGAAAAATTAGAGTTAATAGACATATGGAGAAAAATAAATAGGGACAAAAAGGAATACACCTTCTTTTCAACACCACATGGCACGTTCACAAAAATAGACCATACACTAGGTCACAGAAACATGGCACTCAAATGCAGAAAAGCAGAAATAATAAATGCAGCCTTTTCAGATCACAAGGCAATAAAAATATTGATCGGTAAGGGTACATGGAGAGCCAAATAAAAAATTAATTGGAAATTAAATAATATGATACTCCAAAATCAGTTAGAGAAGAAATGATAGAAACAATTAGTAATTTCGTTGAGGAAAATGACAATGGCAAGACATCCTTTCAAACCTTATGGGATGCAGCCAAGGCACTACTTAGAGGAAAATTCATATCCATGAGTGCATATATTAACAAATTAGGGAGGACAGAGATCAAGCAATTGGAAATACAAATCAAAAACCTTGAGAACAAACAAATTAAATACCCCCAGAAGAAAATCAAAATAGAGATCCTAAAAATTAAGGGAGAAATTAATGAAATCGAAAGTGACAGAACTATTGAGCTAATAAACAAGACTAGAAACTGGTACTTTGAAAAAACAGACAAAATAGACAAAGTACTGGTCAATCTAATTAAAAAATGGAAAGAAGAAAAGCAAATTAACAGCGTCAAGGATAAAAAGGGGATCTCACCTCCAATGAAGAGGAAATTAAGGCAATCATTAAAAACTACTTTGCCCAACTATATGGCAATAAATATACCAACCTATGTGATATGGATGAATATTTACAAAAATATAAATTGCCTAGACTAACAGAAGAAGAAATAGATTTCTTAAATAATCCCATATCAGAAAAAGAAATCCAACAGGCCATCAAAGAACTTCCTAAGAAAAAATCCCTAGGGCCTGATGGATTCACCAGTGAATTCTATCAAACATTCAAAGAACAGCTAACTCCAATACTATACAAACTATTTGACATAATAAGCAAAGAGGGACTTCTACCAAACTCCTTTTACGACACAAACATGGTACTAATTCCAAAGCCAGGCAGGCCAAAAACAGAGAAAGAAAATTATAGACCAATCTCCCTAATGAATATAGATGCAAAAATCTTAAATCGGATACTAGCAAAAAGACTCCAGCAAGTGATCAGAAGAATGATTCACCATGATCAAGTAGGATTTATACCAGGGATGCAGGGCTGGTTCAATATTAGGAATACCATCCACATAATTGACCACATCAACAAGCAAACCAACAAAAATCACATGATTATTTCAATAGATGCAGAAAAAGCCTTTGATAAAATACAACACCCATTCCTATTAAAAACACTAGAAAGCATAGGAATAGAAGGGCCATTCCTAAAAATAATAAAGAGTATATATCTAAAACCATCAGCTAATATCATCTGCAATAGGGATAAACTAGATGCATTCCTAATAAGATCAGGAGTGAAACAAGGATGCCCATTATCACCTCTATTATTTGACATTGTATTAGAAACACTAACAGTAGCAATTAGAAAAGGAAAAGAAACTGAAGGCATCAAAATAGGCAAGGAGACCAAATTATCGCTCTTTGCAGATGACATGATGGTCTACTTAAAGAATCCTAGAGATTCAACCAAAAAGCTAATTGAAATAATCAACAACTTTAGCAAAGTTGCAGGATACAAAATAAACCCACATAAGTCATCAGCATTTCTATATAATTCCAACACAGCTCAGCAGCAAGAACTAGAAAGAGAAATCCCATTCAAAATTACCTTAGACAAAATAAAATACTTAGGAATCTATCTCCCAAGACAAACACAGGAACTATATGAATACAACTACAAAATACTTTCCACACAACTAAAACTAGACTTGAGCAATTGGAAAAACATTAACTGCTCATGGGTAGGACGAGCCAATATAATAAAAATGACCATCCTACCCAAACTCATCTATCTATTTAGTGCCATACACCCATGGAACTTCCAAAATTTTTTTTTTACTGATTTAGAAAAAAACATAATAAAGTTCATTTGGAAGAACAAAAGATCAAGAATATCCAGGGAAATCATGAAAAAAAAAATACAAAGGAAGATGTCCTTGCAGTCCCAGATCTCAGACTATATTTTAAAGCTGTGGTCATCAAAACAATTTTGTACTGGCTAAGAGACAGAAAGGAGGATCAGTGGAATAGACTGGGGGCAAGCGACCTCAGCAAGACAGTATATGACAAACCCAAAGATCCCAGCTTTTGGGACAAAAATCCACTATTTCATAAAAACTGCTGGGAAAATTGGAGGACAGTGTGGGAAAGATTAGGTTTAGATCAACACCTCACACCCTACACCAAGATAAATTTAAAATGGGTGAATGACTTGAACATAAAGAAGGAAACTATAAGAAAATTAGGCGAACACAGAATAGCATACATGTCAGACCTTTGGGAAGGGAAAGACTTCAAAACCAAGCAAGACTTGGAAAGAGTTACAAAATGCAAAATAAATAATCTGGAATACATCAAATTAAAAAGTTTTTGTACAAACAAAACCAATGTAACTAAAATCAGAAGGGTAGCAACAAATTGGGAAACAATCTTCATAAAAACCTCTGACAAAGGTTTAATTACTCAAATTTACAAAGAACTAAATCAACTGTACAAAAAATCAAGCCATTCTCCAATTGATAAATGGACAAGAGACATGAACAGGCAGTTCTCAGCCAAAGAAATCAAAACTATTAATAAGCACATGAAAAAGTGCTCTACATCTCTTATAATCAGAGAAATGCAAATCAAAATAACTCTGAGGTATCACCTCACACCTAGCAGACTGGCTAACATGACAGCTATGGAAAGTAATGAATGCTGGAGGGGGTGTGGCAAAGTAGGGACATAAATTCATTGCTGGTGGAGTTGTGAATTGTTCCAACCACTCTGGAGGGCAATTTGGAACTATGCCCAAAGGGTGATAAAAAACTGTCTGCCCTTTGATCCAGCCATAGCACTGCTGGGCTTGTACCCCAAAGAGATAATAAGGGAAAAGACTTGTACAAGAATATTCATAACTGTGCTCTTTGTAGTGGCCAAAAATTGGAAAATGAGGGGATGCCCTTCAATTGGGGAATGGCTGAACAAATTGTGGTATATGTTGGTGATGGGATACTATTGTGCTAAAAGGAATAATAAAGTAGAGGAATTCCATGGATACTGGAACAACCTCCAGGAAGTGATGCAGAGCGAAAGGAGCAGAACCAGGAAAACATTGTACACAGAGACTGATACACTCTGGTTCAATCAAAGGTAATGGATTTCTCCATTAGTGTCAATGCAGTGTCCCTGAACAATCTGCAGGGATCTAAAAAACACTATCCACAAGCAGAGGATAAACTGTGGGAGTAAAAACACCCTTGAAAAGCAACTGCTTCACTACAGGGATGGAGGGGATATGACTGAGGAGAGACTCTAAATGAACACTCTAATGCAAATACCAACAACAGGGAAATGGGTTTGAGTCAAGAACATATGTGATAACCAGTGGAATCGTGTGTCGGCTATGGGAGAGGGAAAGGTGGTGGGAGGGGGGAAGGGGAGGAAAAGAAAATGATCTTTGTTTCCAATGAATAATGTTTGGAAATGACCAAATAAAATGTTTAAATTTTAAAAAATATATTCATAGCTGCACTCTTTGTGGTGGCAAAAAATTGGAAAATGAGGGGATGCCCCTCAATTGGGTAATGGCTGAATAAATTGTGGTATATGTTGGTGATGGAATACTATTGTGCTCAAAGGAAAAACAAAGTGGAGGAATTTCAAGGAGACTGGAACAACCTCCATGGAGTGATGCAGAGTGAAAGGAGCGGAACCAGGAGAACATTATAAACAGGGACTGATACATTGTGGTACAATTGAATGCAATGGACTTCTCCATTAGTGGCAATGCAGTGTTTCTTAACAACCTGAAGGGATCTATGAGAAAAACCACTATCCACATTCAGAGGAAAAACTGTGGAAGTATAAACACAGAAGTAAAACAACTACTTTTTTACATGGGTTCATGGGATACGGTTGGGGATGTAGACTCTATATGAACATCCAAATGCAAACACCAACAATATGGAAATGGGTTCTGATCAAGGACACATGTAATACCCAATGGAATTGAGTATTTTCTATGGGAGGGGTTGTGGAAGGGGAGGGAGAAATAGAATATAATTTTTGTAACCAAGGAATAATGTTTAAAATTGACCAAATAAAATTTTTAAAAAAGGATTCATTGCTGAGCGTGCAAAAGAATGGCTAGCATTTAGATAGTGATTGAAGATTTGTGAAATTGTTTACAAATATTGTTTTATTTGATCCACAGAACATTCATGAAATCTGAGTTAGAAAGGACACCCAAAGTCATCTTTTTCAAACAATAACTAAACCATAACCCCCTCAATATTATCCTCAACAAAATGTCAACTAGTCACAGCTTAAAGACTTCCAAAAAAAGGAAACCCACATACTTTGGTATCTCTCAATATTATAATGTTTCCTTGGTTTCTCCCATATTCAGCAAAATTATAGTTAATAACTGGACTTAAATTATTGAATTAAGGGAGGGTATAACCCTCTGTCACTTAGCTTCAGCCAGTATAGATGGTCCTCAATGTGTCATGTGATTGAAGGTAAAGTTTTCTAATATAAATAGATAGTTCTTAATTCAAAACTGTGGTTTCCGTAATTCTCGAGGACTAGATTAAAGAGGTAAAGTTTCTATTCATTAGTAGTATCACACATCCTTGTCTCATAACTGTTTTCTCCACTGGCAGAATTTAGAAATCAAATAAATATAGTTTTCCTTTTCAGAGAAGAGCTAAAATAATTAAATGAAGGATTCAAATAAATCTTCTGAATCTTTTCCTTGACATGGTTTTTGTTTTTATTCTCCAGCCCCCTAGATCCACCTTCCAACTGGCCATAAGGGAACATAATAGCCCCGGCTGACTTTCTGCCCTGCTTTTTCTTCTCAAAGTAGAATATTAGGGATCATAGCAACCCCTCAACTACTCTTCAAGCACTTCTGAAGACTTTTCTTCAAGTGATTAAAGGAGTAACCAGAATAGGACAAGGGTAATATGGCTCCATGTGAAGTTGCAACTGACCAAGTTGCAAGTCATATCACTCTAAGCTTCAGCTTCTCAACTTTAATATAAAGCATTTAGATTAAATTAGGAGTTCTTAATTTGAGATGCATTATCTCATTTCTTAAGAATATATTTTAAAATGTATTTCAATAGAAACTGTTTCCTCTTAATCCTATATATTTTATTTAATACATTTTAAAACTTCATTCTGAAAAAGGGTCCATAGACTTCACCAGATTGCCAAAACAATTTAGAATGCATAAAAGGACATGAAGCCCTGGTTTAGATTGTCTCAAAGGTACCTTTCAGTACTAAATTTATGGTATATTTTTTCTTTCTTTGCTAGGAGTTAAAAAGTCTTTGTGGTCAAATATGTGAGTCCCATTGGACCAAGAATAGCTATTGATTTATAACAACTCTTTGAAAGAAAAATCTCATATCTAATTTTTAGCTCAATTATTGTTAATGTATTCTATTTTCATTATCTAGAAGTCATTTTAATAGAACTATGAAATTGTATTGTTGTAATAAGTCATGTTGGTAATTCATAGGCTGATTAACATGGTCATTATTGATATATAATGTTATGTTTAATATTTTCAAGTTCTTATTTTCATAAAGTTTATTAATAATCACTTGAAAAAGAAAATGTAGATAATCATAGATTTAAAGTCTCTTCCTTCCATCTGTCTGATGACATGTAGCTCATCCTGCAGAATCCTCCATCTGACCCTCACCTCCCTACTCAAAGAAGTAGAGAATCAAAAAAGACCCCTCTGGGCTCCACCCATACCCTTTTATTTACATTCATGGACTTAGCACAGGCATTTGAAAAATGGGATGCACAGGGTTGGCAAATCATGAGGAAGAGGGGGGATGAAATTCCCTCTACACTATTCCTCCTGTGATCCTTTTGGAGACTAGTCTCCCAGATAGATCATTTAAACATAACTATCTTATACCTCTAAATATCTTCTAGCTAAAAGTACATACAATACTGAACTTTCTAAGAAGTTACAAGAGTTAGAGATAAGAGGGAAATAAAAGAAGAAAACAAAAAATACTTTATAGACGCATTGCCAAAATGTCAATTAGGGGGTAGTCCCCTTTGGCACGAATCACTTTCAGAATAAATATGTTCAACCCCCTTCAGTTCATTATATCCCAAAGTTCATTCTGGATCTTTTGATGCAGTGGGTGGCTTCTTGCAGACATCTTTGCAGCACCTTCTCCAAAAAGATCTGCTTTTTGATTAGGGTTGTTGGTAAGTTTCTTTTCGGGAAATTTCTACAAAAGATTTTAAATCTTGGATTTTAAGATAATTCCACAACTTAATAATATAAAATGTAAAACCAAGGATCCCTGTGGATATTGGTTCTTCTAAGTATGTCTTCCTCCCAAGTACAATCATATCTTCATTTTGTGGAATTCAGATCTTTTGTCAGTGTCTGGTTCAATGCCTCTAAGTTCCCCAAAGCATTGGTTCGCCAGCTAATTTAAGATACAAAACACAAATCAATATCTTGATTGATATGTTGATAATATACATGATCAATTGATATACTGGTGAAAAAATATCAATAGCATTGATATACTAATAAATGTTCACTTGTCTAACCTGCATGTATTACTATAGGAGTAAAAATAAATAAATACTCCTAGTATTGAAAAATATATAGGAATTTTAATAAAAAATTAAAAGAGAGGGAAAATATAAAAAGATTCTTTCAGTCAAGTGACCAGAGCAAAAGAGCCAGAGACTCACACCTGAAGTACTTTTCTAAAAGCACAAGCTCCAAAAAAAGAGCCCCACAGTTTGGCTCTCAGCCAAATTTATCTCCTAAGCATTTTTACATAAAATGAGGATGTAACTTAAAAGGATGCTGGGAGTGTAGTTCAGGTGTTGCAAATTTTCCATCTGCACATTTCCCTCTGTGATCCTTTGGGAGACCAGTCTCCCCAATGGATCATTTTAAACATAATTAAGGTACATACCATTTTACACAAGGAAAATACAACAACTTAGGGATAAGGAAACAAAAGGAAGTCAAAAACAAAACCAAATAGGGGGCAGTCCCCTTTGGTACAACAAAATACTTATAAACAAATGTATTCAACCCCCCAAAATTCAGTTCTGCACATTCTGTTTTGCTCAGGAACTCCTAGAGCAGCATGTGGTCTCCATGGGCACCTCCATGGTATCTTCCACAAGGAAATCAGCCTCTGGATTCTGGGAGGCAGCAAATTTCTTATCCTTAATTTTTTTTTTATCAAAAGGAACTTAAAACTTTTCATTACAAAATAAAAACACATTCCCCTTGAGGAGGATACAGGGATACATATAGTAATCATACAGGGATACATGGTCAACTCATAAGGTATATGGATCAATTATCAAAAACATCAAAGAATTCAAAGAAATTTTAAAATAACCTCTGAGTGAAATATAGAATATCAAAAATGTGAATAAATTCTAGGAAAAAGAGGGAAAAATTTACCCCTACCTATACATCCATCTGAGACATATGAGAAGAGTCCTTCTGTATTTGAGGAGAAATGGGATTTTCCTCTCTGAGTAGTTTGGGAACAGGCTTGTAAAAATTTGAATTAGACATTTGAATGGAATCCTCCTTTTCTATTGGATCATGTAAAGAGTGTTTAACATTTTCCAAGTGAATTTCTACTATTTGTATTTTTTGTTGAAATTGCTGATTTTGTCTTTTGCATCTTAATATTAATAAGTAGGATAAGAAGAATTCCTAGCAGCATTAGGAAAAGGAAACCTTAATGGTTTCCAATTTGACAAAAACCAAAAGGCTTTCTTGCAAAGAAGCAATCAGGTTGTTCTGTTTTTATTCTCTACAATGATATAGTATAGCTGTATTGGATTTTTTTTTAGTTGCTACATGTGTGTATATATATATATATATAATTTTTTTAAATACATGCTACCTTTAGAGTGCAGAAAGGTAGTACTGCAGCTCAGCAGAAAAGGGGATAAACAAAAACTGAGTGCTCAAGATTAGCCTCTAGTGGCAGGGATGAGAGGGTTTAAGTCAAGGATCAAGGATTATGGGCTGGTTTTAGGGGTGAGGACTCCTCTTAGCTAGAGTGGGAAGATTATTTTTGTTTGTTTGTTTGTTTTGCTAAGAGGGAGTATAGGAAGCTGGGTGGTGTGTTTTTGTTTTTTGGAAAAGGATTTAGTTAGGAGAGAGGACCAATACCCGCCTGAATAGGGAAAATGAATCCCCCTCCCCTGGACTGGGGTTTGGGGGAAGAGATTTAAAGCTTACCAGTATCAAGAATAATAAGCAGCAGTGACAGCAGGAGTTAGCAGGAACAGCCTCTGTGAGGAAGAGACTACCGGCTACCGGCTACCGGCTACCTGCTCTCATGGTGGGCAGGTGTAGGCAATGAGCCTGAGAAGTCTTTGAAGGGTTTTCAGGAGGGAGAAAGGAAAAGGGAAAGGGAAAACCACAGCAGGAGACGAAATCTAGTTCTTCTAGTTCTTAATCCATTTGTGGTTGCCAAAATTTTTGTAAGAGTAAAAATAAATAAATACTCCTAGTATTGAAAAATATATAGGAATTTTAATAATGAATTAAAAGAGAGAAAAGAAAAAAAAGGTTCTTTCAGTCAAGTGACCAGAGCAAAAGAGCCAGAGACTCACACCTGCAGCACTTTACCAAAAGCACAAGCTCTAAAAAAAGAGCCCCACAGCATGGGTCTCAGCCAAATTTATCTCCTAAGCATCCTTAAGTAAAATGAGGACATAACTTAAAAGGATGCTGGGAATGTAGGTCAGGTGTTGCAAATTTGCCATCTGCACACTACTATTGATAAATTAACAAATGTGACTTATTAAGCCTTTATGTACTCCAAATCTGCTCATGGAAAATATACACACAGAGACACATAGATGGTAAAAGGTATGTATCCCCCTAAGTTTTCCCTTCTCTACTAGGTGCCATAACACTAAAGTGGAGTAGGACATTCTATTCTATTTTTTAATAGTTCTAATTTTTAAATAGATTTATTTATTTATATATCAAAACCAAATGCTTCTCTTTAACTCTCACCCATTGCTCCTATTTCTGCCCTCTGGGATCAAGAAAAATAAGTTTATTTCACTTCTAAATGATAGCCCTTTAAATATTTGAAGCTAACTCTCATGTCTCCTCAAAGATTTCTATTCTTGAGAGTAAATGTACTAGAGGTAGCTAGGTGCCTCAGTGGATTGAGAGTCTGACCTACAGATGGGAGGTCCTAGGCTCAAATCTGACCTCAAATACTTCCTAGCTGTGTGACCCTGGGCAAGTCACTTAATTCCCATTGCCTAGCCATTACCACTTTTCTGTCTTGAAACCAGTACATAGTATTGATTCTAAGAGATAAGGCATGGACTTAAAAAATAAACAATGTACCCAGTCCATTCATCCATCCTTATGGGTCATGTGAAATTTCCTTTTTAGTTCTCAATCTATAGAGACTTAACTTGTCACATAAAACCTTTAATACTGCTTAACAGAAATTAGTTTTTACTGTTTTGGGCCCAGTTGTAAAGGTGAATGTTAATAAAGGTAAATGCATATAAACAGACTTTTATAACTTCTGAGAGTCTGCCATCTACCTCTTCCCACTTTAGTCATTGATACCCTCACTGTTATTCTCTGTTTTATATCTTGCAGAACTATTCCAAACTCAGGACTGTAACAGCAAAGCTATTAAGTCAGGCTGAAATAGCACATGAAGCATACATAATGATTAGAGAAATGAGATGTTAAATGTTAAAGCTTGGGGGTGGTTTTATATGGTTCCTGACCTACTTAATCATCAGACACTATGGGAAATGAGCCAATTTCTCATTGATTGAAGAGAGCCTGAATTTTTCTTTTTCTTTTTTTAGCAGAGACTTAATTAAGTGATGCTTTGTTTTCCCATTTAAGTTGCTGGTTATTCAACTTTGCTTAATAAAAAAGAAATCCCATTATCTCTAAAAGTTTGCTTTAGGCCCCCTTTTGGAATAACATTTTTAAGCTTTGAATATCTGTAATAATAAAAGTATAAAAAAGAAGGTACTAAATGATAAAGAAAAAACCATAAACAGTATTTGATATAGACCAACCAATATGCCTACTTTCTTACATTTGTAAAAATACTGATGAAACAGATCTATACACATTATTAGGGTTTCCTTGATGAAAGTAGGAGGAGAGGACATGTAGGTTTTTTGCAAATATTTTTCTATGACAGATTTTTAGCTTCACAGCCATACCATTGAAATATAAAGGGAATCAAAAATATGTGATCTTCTATGATTATTGTTTGTTATTAATTTTTTAAAGAATTTGATTCAACAGAATACAAAAGAACCACAAAGGCTCTCCAACAAGCTGTTTCTCATACCTGTATTAAAATTTGTGAAGGTGGTGAAGAGTTAAAATGGTGGCTTAGAAGCAGCAAATGTCTATTGCTCTATGAAAACCCTTCCACACCAATCAAAAACAAAGTGCTTCAAGGTGGATAGAAAACCAAATCCAACAAGAAGTCAGGGCTGCAGAACCCTCCTGCTTGATCTCATCTCTAATGAAGAAGAAATTAAGGTAATTATTAAGAACTCTTTTGCCCAATTATATGGCAATAAGTAAGACAATCTTGGTGAAATGGGTGAATATTTACAAAAATATAAATTGCCTAGATTAACAAAAAAGTAAATAGAATACTTAAATAATCCCATCTCAGAAAAAGAATTTGAACAAGCCATCAAAGTACTTCCTAAGAAAAAAATCCCTAGGGTCAGATGTATTCACAAGTAAATTCTAGCAAACATTTAGAGAACAGGAAATCCCAATACTATACAAATTATTTGACAAAATAAGGAAAGAAGGAATCTTATGAAATTCTTTTTATAACACAAATATGGTACTGACTCCAAAGCCAAAGAGAAAGAAAACTACTCAACAATCTCCTGAATGAACATAGATACAAAAATCTTAAATAGAATACTAGTAAAAAGACTACAGCAAGTGACCAGGTGGGATGTATACTGTTAAGAGAGTTTTTATTAATTTCTCCCTTTTTATATTTAAGAGGAAAAGGCATAATAATATTTTTCAGTAACAGACCCCCTTCTGTGCCTCTTGTCAGTTAGTGAAAGTTGGAAGGGTGTGGCTGAGGGGAGTTAGTCAGTTGCAGAGAGTTGCCAAGGGCATTTTTGTCTCTGAGTCTCCTGGGGAGAGTTTGTGCTGCTAGCATTCTTTCTGGTTGGAGACAGAGAATGGAATTAAGACCTTAATAGCCTTATTGATTATGAGTAACCTGGGTAGATAAGGTATATAGATAATGGTTATATGATTAGATAGTGAGAGTAGGAGAGTGGGCAAGGCTTTGGCCGAGCAGAAGATGCTGCCCTCTGAGGCAGATGGATTTAGGGTTGTTTTTTTTTTTAGAAAAATTTATTTAAAATTGGGATCCTCCTTCCTATTTCCTAACTATTTCCTAATAATAAAATAAATGTTTTGCATTTAATAAGGTGCTCACTGACTTTTTTAAAACTCCTACAATTTAACCCTTCACAATATCAGGAATCCAGAGATGGTTTAATATTGGGGAAACCAGCCATATAATGGACAATATCAATAACCAAACCAACAGAAATCACATGATTATCTCAATAGATGCAGAAAAAGCCTTTTGACAATATAGAACACTAATTCCTACTGAAAATACTAGAAAGTCGAAGGAATAGATAGACCTTTTTAAAATATAATTTAAAACCATCAGCAGCCATCATCTGCAATGGGAATGTTAGAAGTATTCCCAAGAAGATCAAGAGTGAAGCAAAGATGCCCATTGTCACCACAATTATTTAACATTGTACTAGAAACTCTAGCAATAGCAATTAGAGAGGGAAAAGAAGTTGAATGGTTTAAAGTAGACAATGAGGAGACTAAACTATCACTCTTTGCAGATGATATGATAAAGAATCCTAGAGAATCAACTAAAAAGCTAGTGGAAATAATCAACAACTTTAGCAAAGTTGCAGGATATAAAATAAACCCATTTAAATCATTAACATTTCGATATATTTCCAATCCAACTCAGCAGCAAGAGTTAAAAAGAGAAATTCCATTTAAAATCACCCTAGATAATATAAAATATCTAGAAATCTATTTGCCAAGACAAACATAGGAATTATATGAACACAACTACAAAACACTTTCCACACAATTCTAAATAATTGGAAAAACATTGATTGTTCAAAATTGCTTTACTTATTCAGTGCCATACCTATCAAATGACTCAGAAATGTTTTTTATAGAATTAGAAAAAAATCATAACAAAATTCATTTGGAAGAACAAAAGATCCAAGAATATCAAGGAAACTACTAAAAAAATGTGAAGGAAGGTAGTCTAGCAGTACCAGATCTTAAACTGTACTCAAAAGTGATGATCATCAAAACAATATGGTGCTGACTAAGAGACAGAAGAGTGGATCAATGGAATAGTCTCGGGGTAAATCACCTCATCAAGATAGTATATGATAAACCCAAAGATCCTGGCTTTAGGACCCTCTGTTTGACAAAAACTGCTGGGAAATTTGGAAAACAGTATGGGAGAGATTAGGTTTAGATGATCATATTAAACCGTATACCAAGATAAATCCAGAGGGGGTAAATTCACTTAATTATAAAGAAGGAAATTATAGGTAAATTAGGAGAACATAAAATAGTATGCCTATCAGATCTATGGGAAAGGAAAAAAATTTAAGACCAAGCAAAAGATAAAGAATATTACAAAATATAAAATGAATAATTTTGATTACATCAAACTTAAAAGCTTTTGTACAAACAAAACCATTGCAAACAAAATCTGAAGTGAAGCAACAAATTGGGGGAAAAACCTTTATAACAAAAACCTCTGGCAAAGGTCTAATTTCTCAAATTTATAAGGAGCTGAGTCAATTGTACAAAAAAATCAAGCCATCCCCCAATTGATAAACAGTCAAGTGACATGAATACTCAGTTTTCACATAAAGAAATCAAAACTATCAATAGATACATGAAAAGGTGTTCTAAATCTCTTATAGTTAGAGAAATAAAAATCAAAACAACTCTGAGGTGCCACTTCACACCTAGCAGACTGACCAATATGACAACAAAGGAAAGTAATAAAAATGTTGGAGGGGATGTGGCAAAATTGGAACACTAATACACTGCTGGTGGAGTTGTAAATTGATCCAACATTCTGAAGGGCAAATTGGAACTATTCCAAAAGGGCTTTAAAAAACTTCCTTTGACCCAGCCATGACACTTTTGTGTTTGTATCTGTGGATGAGAGAGTTACAGTCTTCATTGCAAGGACTTGGTTTGCAAGGAAACCTCATGCAGAAAGAAAATGGAATGCTTCTGGCAATGAAGGATGGGGATAGAACCTCTAGCCAAGAAAAGCAGATGGACAGTTGGATAGGGGTTCTTCTCTCTTTTGAACCTGAAGGGGGAGGAGCATCTTGCTGAGCTCAACCTGCTGTGATCCCTCATCAATCTAAAGAAATCAGATTAGCCATCCTTCCTCAGTAGTGAATAGAGACTTTTTTCCTTTGGGAAAGATAAGAGAATATCCACCCAAGATTTTCCATTGATCTCTTCGATAATTGTATACCTTTCTATATCAGGAAAATATAACAGCCTGACACCACAATCTCCTCAGGAATTCAGGTCCTCAGACCTGAGCCCTCAACCCCTGAAGGGAATTTAGGTTAAAATAGAATTAGGTACTTCCTAATTTTCACTCTTTCCTAAACCCAAATTCCTAAATACCAAAAGAATAAATAGATCTTGTTAATCCAGAAGAAACTGAAAATCTTATTCTTCTAATGTATGAAGGGGATCAAGATAATATCTGTCTAGGGAAGAAAACAGAAACCAGAGATTGAAGGGGATTTCATTCTTACCTTTCAGCTATGGACATTAATAAAATCTCTCATCTTCCCTTGAGTAGCTCTACCCAAGGGAGGAAGTAGTGTTCCCTTTTGATCTGTTCCTTCTCTCTCTTAGGCTTTTCAAACTTTGGTTCCTGATCCCCCACTAGTACATACCCCAAAGAGATAATAAGGAAAAATAAATGTACAAAAATATTCACAATGTTCAAAAATATCCATAGCCGAGCTATTTGTAGTGGGAAAGTTGGAAAATGAGGGAGTGTCCATCTATTGGAGAATGGCTGAACAAATTGTGGTATCTGATGGTGATGGAATACTATTGTGTTCAAAGGAATGATGAACTGGAGGATTTCTATATCAACTGGAACAACTTCCAGGAATTCATGCAGAGTGAGAGAAGCAGAACCAGGAGAAGATTGTACACAGAGACGGATACACTGTGGCACAATCAAATGCAATAGACCTTTCTACTAGTAGCTATGCAGTGATCCAGGACAATTCTGAGGGACTTATGAGAAAGAATACCATACACCTAGAGAAAGAATTGTGGAAATAGAAATGAAGAAGAAAAACATGTTTGATCATATGGTTCAATGGGGATATGATTGGGGTTTTGATATTAAATGATCACTCTATTGCAAATATTAATAATATAAAATATATTAATATTTTTAATATTTGTAATAGAGTGATCATTGTGTTGATATATGTAAAATCCAGTGGAATTGCTCATTAGTTCCAGGAGAGGGGAAGGAAGGGGGGAGGGAAAGAACATGAATCATGTAACCATAGAAAAATATTAATTATTTCTTAATTTGTTAAGAATTTTTTGAGGAAAACAACAAAGGAGTTAATTCCAACAATCCTCTGATTATCAGTATTGAGCCAAGCATAAAATGGGAAGACAGACTCATTAGAGGTCTCACAAAAAATATTCTGGAGCTGAGAAGGGGCCTAAGAAGTTATTTATTAAAATCTCCACATTTAATCTGTGAGACCTAAAGAAGTTAAATGACTTGTCAAAAGTCACTCAGGTAGCAAAGCGCAGAGTAAGACATCAAACCCAGGTCATTTGATAACAAAGCCTCTTTCTACTGCTGCTCATATTTGTGAACCATAGAGTAGTGGTTTGGGGTAGGTAGGTGGCATAAGGATAGAGCACCAGACCTGAAGTCAGGAAGACTCCTCTTTCTGAGTTCAAATTTGATCTCAGACATTTACTAGCTGTATGATCCCGGGCAAGTTACTTAATTCTGTTGGCCTTGGTTTCTTCATCTGTAAAATGAGCTAGAAAAGAAAATGGCAAACTTCTCCAGTACCTTGGTCAAGAAAACCCCAAATGGGAACACAAAAAGTCAGACAACTGAAAACTGGCTCAACAACAACATAGTAGTGATTACTCAACCACTCAAACATCCTTAAGTGTTTACTATGCACTAGGGATTAAGATCCAGAAAACAAAAGGGGCTCCTCAGAGAGGTCTATGGCCACTCAATAGAGGTTAGCCAAATATTATAATAGCAAACAAATGAAGAAGGCTTATTTTCACAGCAAGCCAAATAATTTGATGAATAGCCCATTAAGTCAGTCCATCAGAATGTATATCTTGGATAGGTGGTTCAGATGGACAGTTAGCTAAACCAAGAATTAAATAGGGGAAGAAGAAGAAAGGAAACAGTAACATTTAGAAAATTATACAGTGTTTTCAATTAACCCAAGTTTCTCCTGGGGAAAAAAAAATCTGTCTTTAATATATATAGAGAGAGATGTATGTATATGTGTGTAATAATAAGTGTATATATAATATGTGTATTTATATAGCATATTTTGTTTATTTAAAAAAAAAACAAGCCCAGGAAATGATTTATTTACATCGGTCACTTGCTTTCACAATTCTCTTGACTCTTTTCAATATTTGTTTTATTTTTTTAAATTAACCAAATTATAAACTTAATTCCCAAACATATCACAGTACATCTGGTTAATTTTCACTATTACAGTGGCCATCAGTAACACAACTTTTGAGGACCAACAATAGAATATATAATTATGATATGTTAATATTATATGAGCATTAATTGTATATTAGATAAAATATATTATATGTATATATAATATATTATGATAATATATACATGATAAACATTACTTAAGTTTCTATTATTATATAATTGATTATACTATAATTTTTATATTTTACATACTGATTACATAATACTATTATATATTATTTTATGCATATATATTCCAGTGATACTATATGACTATGAATGATAGAATATCAAAGAATAGGAACTGTGAGTGATGAAAAGTGCAATGGACTCATACATAATGACTATAGGCAACTGGAGGCATATTATGAACAGTGATTGCCTTTGTAAAAAGTGGCATTAAAAATTAATGCAGGAAATTTGTGAAAGGAGAAGGAAATGCATGATCAGAGATGGAAGGGATATATTTGAGGAGCTTGAGTCCTGCCCTGATGGCCTAGAATGATAATAAAATATACAGGAAGGCCTCTTATCGTGGTGGATGAGTGCTTTGCCAAGGATTTGTTGAACATAGCAAGAGTCCTACAGGTTGAAATGGTCTAAATAGGTTGTGCCAAACACAACTGAAAGGACTGTCCTGATCAATTAGATTTCTAATCCATTGAATTATATATCAAGGGTCCCAGAAAAATCTCTAGATTTAGAGTCATAAACTTTAGGCTCAGATGGTGGCTGTGACCCTTACATGCTGATTCCTAAACATCACTCTGCATAGGAAACTTTCTATTCTTCTTTTCACTTAAAACCAGCCCAGGATTTTCTATCTGAGGCACCTTGACAAAATCTGACAGAGCATGGTATTAAAAGAAGGATGTCACTACAGGTACCCCATGTTGGGTTTCTTTGGCTTTCTTCCATTTGTGTACACCATGCCTTGTAGGGGCTACCTGAGTAATATATGCCTTAGACTGGTAACTTTTGTTTTATTTTATTTTGTTTTAACACATATCTTCTATCTTAGAATTAATACTAAGTATGGGTTCCAAGACAGAAGAGTGGTAAGGGCAAGGCAATGGGAGTTAAGGGACTTGCCCAGGGTCACACAACTAGGAAATGTCTTGAGACCATATTTGAACACTGGTCCTCTTGACTCCAAGCCTGACCCTATCCAGTATGCTACTTAGCTGCCCCTCTAGTGAGTTTTCAAATCTAAACTCTCTCAGCCCTAAATATCCAAACCTCAGTGCCAAGGTGAAAAATTAAGAAGAGGGGGAATTTCAATGGTAAATTTACAAGCAAATGTTTTCTGCAGCAAGACATAGTAGAGTGTGTCATAGAAAAAAACAAGAGCCAAAACAGAGAAACTAATTTGGCTCTCTACCTAGAACACTAATTATTTGGGCTGGAAAATTGCCCTCTCTACAAAAGAATACATCACGTTCCAAGAAAAATTTAGATTAAAGGTTTCAAGATGCAAATCAAGCTTTGCTTATTTAGATGCTGCCATTCAGACCCAAATGCTTCCTGGAGAACTGTTTTCTTTTCAACCATCATGTTGACAATCTAAAAAAGAATTTAATTTGTGACCATGAATTATGATATTTCTTAAGCTCCTATAGTTATTAGAGCTGTCTAGTAAAAAGCCTAACTCTCAAGAGACTATGGACCATGTAGCATTTTTTAACTCGTGAAGGGTTTTAGAATCCAAATATAATTTATACTAAAATGTTTCAAATTAGAGAATCATAGAACTTTAGACTGAAAAAAATGCAAAGATGATCTATCCCAATCTACCTATTTAGAAGATGAGGCAACTGACTCCAAATTGACAATAGCAATGCTGGGAATGGAATCTATTTTTCCATTTGATTTCTAATCTTTCTTTCTACCCCACCATAATAGCCAAAAATAGGACTCCTTGGTCAGAGATGCCTTTTTGAAATAGAAATGTTTCTAATACTCTGAACTCCACCCAGAAACTTGGAAGGGATTCTTTGCTAAGGTACCCAAAAGGAAAACCCCAGATTATAGTCCCTAGTCTCTGAATATTCTCTCTGGATTTTAAATATGCAGTGAAAACAAGTTTTATTAGAATTTCATTAAAATCTAATAAAAAATGAGATATTCTATAGCAAATAACAAGTCAAAAGTCCTATAATCATAATCATAAATAGACGCAACTGGGGCTTTTCTCTAAAATAACAACTTTGAGAGTTCTTTTCCATCATAGAGACAATTAAGCTTAGCATCCAGTTAGAAATTCCAAGTAAATTCTTCTCCAGATATATTGACCACCACTCTCCCTGTCCTGGCCACATGTACATGCAGACATACCCACATATACAACTGCCTCCAACACAATGATTTCCCCATGTTTTGTAGCCTTCTTCCTTTTATACATTCTATGCTGTATATTATCTCCCCCATTATGGGGCAGGGATTGTCTTTTGCCTCTTTATGTATACCTAGCACTTAACACAGTGCCTGGCACATAGTAGGTGCTTAATAAATATTGATTGATTATTACAAATGAAAATATTGCTGATTACAATTCTGTTTTTATTAATGTCACTTTACAAATTCATTTCTCATCAGATCTGGATTCTCTTCTGCCTTGGATTTTCCTTGTGAAATCTGCTTCACTGAGCAGTGAGATGCAACATGGTATATAGTCAAAAGAATGATAGATTTGGTATGTTCTAAAACTCAAGGTCAAGTCTTGAGCTGTGGCTTATTAGATGCATGGGAGATAATTTACTCTTTGTGAACTGAAACTACCTTGTCTATGTAAATGAAGACTTCCCTTTGATCTAGTAATACCACTAAGAGTTCTATACCCTAATGAGATCAGAGAATGAGAGAAGATTCATTTGTGCAAAAACATGTAAAGTGTGCTTTCAGTTGTAGCAAAGGACTAGAAATTAAGGGATTATCCATCAATTTGGGAATGACTGAACAAACTATAAACTCTGAATATAATAACAAAAGGATTGCTTAAAAAAAACCTAGGAATGCTGGATATGAATTGTTGTAGTAAAGTGAGCCAGCCCAGGATAATGACTTATGCAAAAACTACAACATTAAAAAGAAAAACAATTTTGAAAGGCTTAAAAACTTTTTATCAATGCAGTGACTAATAATGATGAGACCAGTGATGAAGCTATGTACATCTTAACAAAGAACTCATGGTACAGAATAGGACATTCATTTTCAAGCAGTCTATATGTTGATTTGTTTTGCTTGACTATTTTATTTGTCACTAATATTTGTTTTATTTTAAAATGGTGAAGGGAAAGTAAAGGGAAGAGAAACTAGCTATAGATATGCTCCCCCAAAATTAAAAAAAAGATCACTGAAGAATTTTTATTGTGCAGAATGGAACAAAATTTAACACACTTAGGCGACACAAGCGGGGCAACTTTATAACTAAAACATTGAATTTATTCTTTTTTTTTTAATGTATGCTATTCACAATGGAGTCACAGTTCCACATAAATAAAAATAACAATAGCTAACATTCATATAGTGTTAAGATTTACACAGCATTTTAACAAACTATCTCATTTTATCCTAACAACTCTGGGAGATAAGTGCTATTATGATCTCCATTTTACAGATGAGGAAACTGAGGCAGAGCTTAAGTGATTTGCCTCCAGTCACACAACTTGTAAGTGTCTGAGACTAGATTAAAGTCAATTCTTCTTAACGCTGGTCTTTCCAGTGCACATGGAATTCCTCCAGGTTATTATTCCTTTGAGCACAATAGTACTCCATCACCAACAGAAACCACAATTTGTTCAGCCATTCCCCAATTGAAGGGCATCCCCTCATTTTCCAAATTTTTTGCCACCACAAAGAGCACAGTTATAAATATTTTTGTACAAGTATTTTCCCTATTATCTCTTTTGGGTACAAATCTAGCACTTGTATGGCTGGATCAAAGACAAATATTCTTTTAAAGACCTGTGCGAAAAATTTCAAATTGCCTTCCAGAATGGTTGGATCAATTCACAACTCCACCAGCAGTGTATTAGTGTCACAATTTTGCCACAATCCCTCCAATATATTTCATTTTCCTTTGTTGCCATATTAGCTGGTCTGCTAGGTATGAAGTGGTACTTCAGAGTTGTTTTAATTTACATTTCTCTAATCAGGAGGTATTTAGAACACTTTTTAATATGCTTATTGATAGTTTTGATTTCTTCCTCTTAAAACTGCCTTTTTATATCCTTTGAACATGACAAGTGGAAAAAGACTTGATTTCTTATATCTTTTACTTAGTTCCTTATGTATTTGGGAAATAAAACCTTTGTCAGAGTTTTGTTATAAAATGTTTTACCAGTTTGCTGCTTTCCTTCTAATTTTGGTTGCATTGGTTTTGCCTGTACAAAACCTTTTTAATTTGATATAATCAAAATCATTCATTTTATATTTTGTAATGCTCTCTCTCTCTCTCTCTCTCTCTCTCTCTCTCTCTCTCTCTCTCTCTCTCTCTCTCTCTCTCTCTCTCTCTTGCTTAGTCTTAAATTCCTTCCTTTCACACAGATCTGATATTCTATTCTAACTTATTTATGATTTCACTTTTTATATTTTTTATTTACTCATTTTTAGTTTATCTTGTTATAGGGTGTAAGATGTTGATCTAAATCTAATTTTTCCCCATATTGTTTTTTTTATTTCCCAGAAATTTTTGTCAAATAGTGAGAGTGTTTTGTAGTTGTATTCATATAGTTCCTGTGTTTGTCTCAGTAGACAGATTCCTAAGTATTTTATATTGCCTAGGGTGATTTTAAGTGGAATTTTTCTTTCTAACTCTTGCTGCTGAAATGGGTTGGAGATATATAAAAATGCTCATGACTTATGTGAGTTCATTTTGTAACCTGCAACTTTGCTAAAGTTGTTGATTATTTCCACTAGCTTTTTGGTGGATTACTAGGATTCTTTAAATATACCATCATAACCTTTGCAAAGAGTGATAGCTTGGACTCCTCATTACCTATTTTAATACTCTCAATTTCTTTTTCTTCTCTAATAGCTACTGCTAGTGTTTCTATACAATGTTAAATAATAGAGGTGATAATGGGCAACCTTGTTTCCTTTCTGATCTTATTGGGAATGCTTCTAATTTATCATCATTACAGATGATACTTTATGGTGGTTTTAGATATATACTGTTTATTATTCTTAGGAAAGGGCCATCTATTCCTATACTTTCTAGAGTTTTCAATAGGAATGAGTGTTGTATTATGTCAAAGGCTTTTTCTGCATTTATTGAGATAATCATGGGATTTTTATTGGTTTGCTTGTTGATATGGTCAATTATGTGGATGGTTTTCTTAATATTAAACCATCCTGGCATTCCTGATATAAATCCCACCTCATCATAATGAACGACTCTCATGATCACTTCATGGAGTCTTTTTGCTAATATTCTATTTAAAAATAGATCTCTCCAGGTTGTTCAGGATCATTGCATTGCCTCTAATGGAGAAATCCATTACGTTCGATTGTTCCACAGTGTATCAGTCTCTGTGTACAATGTTTTCCTGGTTCTGCTCCTTTTGCTCTGCATCACTTCCTGAAGGTCGTTCCAGTCTCCATGGAATTCCTCCACTTTATTATTCCTTTGAGCACAATAGTATTCCATCACTAACATATACCACAATTTGTCCAGCCATCTCCCAATTGAGGGGCATCCTCTCATTTTCCAATTTTTTGCTACCACAAAGAGTGTAGCTATGAATATTCTTGTATGTGTGTTTTTCCTTATTATTGGATAATTTCTTGTAGTATGATGTTAAGGTTTCTGTTTATTTCTGGGTTTTTAGGTAGACCAGTGATTCTCAGATTGTCTCTCCTTGATCTGTTTTCTTGGTCAGTCATCTTCTCAGTGAGATATTTCATGTTTCTTTCTATTTTGTCAATCTTTTGATTTTGCTTTATTAATTCTTGCTGTTTTGCAAGATCATTGGCTTCTAATTGCCCAATTCTGGTCTTTAAAGACTGGTTTTCCTGCTTTTCATGATTTCCAGCTGTTTAATTTTGGTCTCTAATTTATTTATCGTTTCATTTGATTTCTGTGTTGCTTTCTCCAATTGGGAGTTCCTGTCTTATAAACTGTTATTTTCTTTTTGAACTATTTCCTACTTTCCTTGCCAATATTCTTCCATGTTTTCAATAAGCTCTGATTTAAATTCTTCAAGAACTTGTGGCCATTGTTTTAAAAAGGTTTGGATACATTAATTTGAAGGTCCTCTTCTGTTATTTCCTCTGTAGTTTTTCCCCCATAAAAATTATCCAGGGTCAAAGTCATCTTCTTGTTCCTCTTGGTGTTGGTAAGTTGATTTTTTGCCATCACTGTGCTATTTTCCTTCCCTTTCCAGTCAGAGGTCTGAGTGAGGAGGGCAGGCTCTCTGTGTGTATGGAGCTAAGCAGCCTGGTTTTTGCTTGAGGCCACTTCTGGAGACTCCACAGCTTCTATTATTTGCAACCTAACATGTGTGCTCTTCTGCCTTTTGAGGTCTCAAGTCTCACTGCTCTCAGAGGTAGGTGGGGTGGAAGAGGGTAGATCAGCTTGCATTTTGGTGTGGAAATGCCCAAATCCCACATACCTTCAATGCTGTACCCTACTGTGGTGTCCCTTTGTTCATATGAATTCAGGGTTTTCTTTGTCCTTTTGAAGTAGTCTATATCAGTAGGTATTGAGAAGAGGTAGATTCCTGCCATGTTTACCTGGAAGTTAGAATTTACTTGTGAATCCATCTGGCCTTGGTGATTTTTTTCTTAAGAAGTTCCTTGATGGCTTGTTCAATTTCTTTTTCTGAGATGGGATTATTTAAGTATTTCATTTCCTCTTTTGTTAATCTAGGCAATTTCTATTTTTGTAAATATTCACCTAGATTGCCATACTTATTGCCATATAATTGGGCAAAATAGTTCTTAATAATTATTTTAATTTCCTCTTCATTAGAGGTGAGATCACCCTTTTCATCTTTGATACTGTTTGCTAGATTCTCTTCTTTATTTTTATTAGATTAACCAATACTTTAACTATTTTATTTGTTTTTTCAAAGTACCAGCTCCTATTTTTATTTATTAGTTCAATAGTCCTTTTACTTTCGATTTTGTTAATTTCTCCTTTGATTTTTAGGTTTTCCAATTTCATTTTTCTCTGGCAATTTCTATTTGTTCTTTTTCTAATTATTTTAGTTGCAAGCACAACTCATTGATCTCTTCCCTCTCAATTCTGTTTCTATAGGCACTCAGGGATATAAATTTTCCCCCTGAGTACTTCTTTGGCTGTATCCCATATGTCAACATGGATTTTTGGATGACTCATTTTACCCTTACCTTTGAGAAATCCTGGTGCCAAGTACCCCTATTTTGGTTTGAATGTTAAGCACCTTTTCGTTTTGGGGGCTTCTCTATTAGATGAAAGTTTTCCTCTCATGAAGCCCAGTTTCTTAAAGCCCAGTTTGACCTTTGCCTTTGATTTGTTACTGCTGACACTTCTTAATACCCTATTTCCTGGCTACAAAAAGGTTTAAAAACCTGTTTGTGATACCTAATTATCCAGAGGATATAAGGACCCCCAATTTCCTTTCCTTTTTGAAGAAAGCATAGTCTGTTTTCTCCTGGGGTGGAGTTGGCATTTAGTATGGTGTCTTCTCCCATGGGTACATTTCCCAGAGCCTTTGGTTTTGTATAGTGTTTAACATTTGACTCTGCATGGTGACTAAATGTTTGAACTTTATCCCTCATTCCTGGGTTTTCTGACTACGTTAGTAGTTCTAGTTATTTCCAAGTTAACACATAGGTTTTGATATGTCATCTCCTCATTGTCATTCTCTTTAATGAAGTCTGTAATTGTTTCTATGATTTCTTCTTTGACCCACCAGTTTTGAAGAATTAGATTATTTAGTTTCCAATTAATTTTAAATTTGCCTTTCCATGGAACCTTGTTAATTATAATGTTTAACATATTATGATCTGAAAAAGTTGCATTTATTATTTCTGCTTTTCTGCATTTGTTTGCAAAATTTCTATGCCCTAGTACATGGTTGATCTTTGTATATGTACCATGTACGAGAAGAAGGTATATTCCTTTTTATCCCTGATCAGTTTTCTCCAGATATCCATTAACTCTAATTTTTCTAGCATTTCATTCACTTCCCTTGCTTCTTTCTTATTTTTATAGTTTGTTTTATATTGTTCTGAAAGGGGAAAGTTGAGATCCCCCACTAATATAGTCTTACTATTTCCTCCTTTAGCTCTTTAATTTTTTCTTTAGAAATCTAGATGCTATACCATTTGGTTCATAAATGTTTAGTAATTATATTACTTCATTAAAATAATTATTAAGCTATGTGCTAAGTACTTTACACTTATTATCTTGTTTGACATTCATAACAATCCAAGGTGATAAGTATTATTATTATCCTTCCTTTACAGTAGTGGAAGACAAGGTTTGAGTGGGTTGTCCAATAAGTATCTAGGGTAAGATTTGAACTCAGGTCTCCCAAACTCCAGACCTGACACTTTATGCATTATACCACCTGGTTGCCTATAAGGAAAGCATTAGCAACAATGTGCAGAACACTAGGGCAATAGGATAGAACAGAAAGTACTAGATATGATGGCAATAAATATAGATTAAAGTCCCAATTCTGCCATTTACAAACTATATGACCATGGGCAAATCATTTACATTCTGTGGACCTGTTTCCTCACCTATAAAATGAGGGGGTTGGACTAGATGATCTCTAAGCAGCACCTTCCAGTCTTAAATGCAGTCTTTATACTCTCTTACTTGTTTTCAACATAGGAGTGGAAACTGAGGTCTCATTGGCTTAGTTTTCATTTCTACACAGTCAATTCCCAGGTCTTTGTATTCATGGTGAGATGTGCTGATAATTAATAAATGGGAGAAGGAAAAGATGAAAATCCTTGCCTAAATCCTAGATTTTCATATCTATAATTGGATGTGAAGCAGATTTCAGAGGCTTGAGAAACAGTAGCCTAATCACTAAAACCCATAGAGCTGACTTAATTCCAAGGCCAACAACAGGTAGGTAGTTGGCTAGAAGAGTATACAAGAAGACTATAGATCTAGTGATCATGCTTAGAAACAAGATCAATGGATAAGAACCACTGACACCTGAGAAACATCTTTTCCCCAATGATTATTTTCTGTGTCTACAGCCCCAATCCTTCTAGTCAAGAAGTAATTTGTAATTCTTTGCAAAGTATTTAGTAAAGAGGTAAAAAGATTTAAATAAATGAATAGTGATTAGTAAGAAGTTGTGCTGATTTTAGGAAGCATGAAGAAGAAAGAAGAAAAGAGTTTTGAAAGGTGCCCTATAAAAGTGAGCTATTAAAATTATTCATCCCTGCTGTGAATCTATATTTTGTACTGTCTCCTGTATACACTGTGCTTGATCTGTGTTTCTGTTTGTGTAATTAAGATCACCAAAAATACCCTTTTCTAACCACAAGGTAATTATTCTTTAAGACCCAAATCAAGTACCATATTACTCCTCAAAGTGTTTCATTTCCATCTTTTCCTTCTTTTAGCACTTGTAATCTAAATTATGCAATTTGAAACCAGTATATTGTTCACAAATCTTTTCATGTACATTAGTTTTCTTTTCCTGATTATAGTAAGATTCTCTAAATCATATATTGTCTCTTTTTCTTCTCCTCCAGAACTAGCCCAATGCTTAGCATCTCATGGGCATTCAGTAGATTATTTTTTTAAAAACCCTTACCTTCTGTCTTGGAGTCAATACTGTGTATTGGCTCCAAGGCAGAAGAGTGGTAAGGGCTAGGCAATGGGGGTCAAGTGACTTGCCCAGGGTCACACAGCTGGGAAGTGTCTGAGGTCATATTTGAACCTAGGACCTCCTGTCTCTAGGCCTGGCTCTCAATCCACTGAGCCACCCAGCTGCCTCCAATTTTTTTTAATAATGAGAATGTGCTAATAATTAAGTTTTTTTTTTAGTTGTGAGGAATAAATTTTAAAAATGTAGTACTTCCTGAATTTGACTTTTATCTTATGAATAAACCTGTTAAGATCCATTAAGGTCATGGTTTGTTCTGTTCAGTAGGAATAAAGTTATGGTTCCTTTAAGAAACCTAGTTATATCATTTACCCAGAGGCAACATCACTGAGTGAAATAGGAACAGCTCCAGGCATGAACAGTGACAGTGGCACTCAAGAAAAGAAAGCACTAGGGAGAAACAAAAAATCACTTGAGATCGTCTTTTGATCAAAGTAAAAAGCAGCAGATGTTAAAAATATAACTAACATTTATATTTAAAAGAAGAATCTGAAATACACTGAAGTAGATGAGCTCAAAAACCATTAAAATGTCCAGATTCAGCCCTACTGGAGAAATATGGAAAAGCTGAGATTATAACAGTTTAATCAGTAACAAGATGCTTAATTATACTTAGAATTCTCTTTTTCATTTTTCTAAAGAATCATTTAAACTTGAGTGGACTTAATTTTGAAAGTAGAAAAAGAATTAATACTTTCTTTTCTAAATGTCTCCATTTATATTCCAGACTCATTTCTATGGCACTACTAGCCATCTTGTATCAGCTACTCAAGAAAGAAAAACACAATATTCTGGAAGAAATGGAAAAGCATTTTCAGACTTATACCCCATATAGCATGGCCCCAATCAGTATCCTTTTGAACATAGTATCTATTATTGGTGTGACTTCAGGAAACTGATGGCAAAGCATTCCTCCTCTCTCTCAAGTGGCAGACTATAAGTACAGAATGATGCCATGTGGTCATGTATACGTAATAATAGTATTCTTTTGATTAACTATATTTCTTGGTTAGTGAATAGAACCCCAGACATGGAATCAATAAAACCTGAGTTCAAATCCTGTCTCAAACTATTTTGGGAGCCTAGGCAAGCCACTTAAATGCTGTATGCCTCAGTTTGCTAATCTGTAAAACAGGGATAAAAATAGCACCTACTTCCCAGGGTTTTTATGAGAATGAAATGAGATACTATTATAAAGTATAATACAAATCTTAAAAGATTATAATTATAGTAGTTATTGTTGATTTTTAATTTAATTATTAATGATTGTTATTAAGGGACTGAATCATCAGGAAATAGTAATAATTTTAAGCCATTGATCTTTTTGTGAAAAGACAATATAAAAATAACTAAAGCACTATGACCAAATATCACCATAATTTTGACTCATATTATCAACCCAAATGCCCCAAAATAAAAATCTGAGCTTTCCAACGATCTTTAAAAACCTATGACCAAATATCACCATAATTTTGACTCATATTATCAACCCAAATGCCCCAAAATAAAAATCTGAGCTTTCCAATGATCTTTAAAAACCTAACAATAACTTCTCTTGGTATTTCGTTAATAACATTGGCAGTGTAACCATGTGGATGGAGAGCTAGGAAGAGACAAGAAGAAAGGGTTCAAGTTCTCCCTCTATGATACATACTGGCTATGAGACTTTGAGCAGATCATTTGCCTTCTCTGGGTTCTAGGCAACTCTGTAAGACTACAAATGACAGAGCAGGTGCAGACTCACAGATGTGATCTAAAACAAAACATTGTTCCCAAGACACAAACTTGCCTTCTGTGACACCATTTCGTTTGCTCTTTTTTTCTCTAGCTTTTCTCTTTTTCTTGTTTCCTCCTTTTCCTTCCTGTTTTATCTCTTATTGCCTTTTTTCTTCTTCTTTTTTCCCTTCTTCCCTGTCCTGTACCCAAGGTCTGTCCATTACACCCCTGAGTATTGATCAGCCCCACTGCTAACTCTCAGGGCTTGAAATAATAAGGCACATAAGAAAATTGATCACTTCACTTTGCAGGGATCCCATAGATATTAGTACTGCCACCATGGGCAAAATGCCAAATATGTTTCCTGATAGTACAGCCAAGATGTATGACTCGGGGACTGAGCCAGGTCTTGATTTAGGTCAAGCCAAATAGCTGCTTCCTGAGCTCTGGAGCCTCTTGAGTTGAGACAGCCTGAGCTTTAGTTCCTCTGCTTATGAGTTCTAATGATCTCCACACGTTCCAACCTATTTACATAAATATCAAGCCAGCAACTCTGTGAACCCAAAGGATGAGCTTATTTTGCTATTTGGGGGGCCTAAGAAGCAAGATCCAGAGCTAAATATTTAGGAGGAATAGAAAAATGTAAACTGTACAGCAGAAAAGCTTTCTCATGTTGAAATTCATGCCGAGAATGTAATCAGGCTCTCCAAAGGAAGTAGATGAAACATTCTCCTCAGGGAAATTCAAATCTGAATGAAGTACATGCCTAGGACCAGTTCTCAAACACTTATTGGATCTCTTTGGATTTAGAAATCCAGTCAAGCTATTCAAACTTCCTTCAAATCTGTCACTGGAGAAGGGGCCACCGCAACTGCCTAAAAATTGACTTAGAAAAGCACAAATGAACATTATGCAAGACCTAAGGAGAATTCAGGTCTACATGACTGGCAAAGGAAAAAGATTAAAGGCAGAAACATAGTTGACTAAGGGCAACAGAAGCACTAAGTAGCAGAGCTGGGATACAACCGCAGGTTCTCTGACTCTCAAACCAGAGTTCTTCCCACTCAATCACTGTTGCGTCCTACCCAATGGTATCTATGTAGCAGTGAGCACCTGCTGTAGTCATTTAAATCCCTGTTTTTCACTCCTTAACCTGCCAAAGCTTCTCCATGAGGAAAACTTTCTCAGTTAGAGTTTCTAATCCCACTCCTCCTCCACCCCATGAGAAGTGGCAGGTGTTCACTGAAGGCAAATTCTTCCTGAGATCAACAGAATCTCAGATCTGATCTTGTAATCTCGGCTCTAAGACATAACCAATTACCAGGGAGGAACATTTGTTTCTAAAATAGCAATTTAGTCTTGTAGTTGTTCCAGCAGTTTGTCTAGAAGGACCAACAGTAACTTTCCAAGATGGTATGTTACAGTACCAGCTGCCTGGGTCACAGCACACTCCAATTATGGACTGGGAACCAAAGGTTACAGTTACAATTGGGGAAGTTTCTTATTAAAGAACAAAAAGAAGTCAATGTCTCAGATGAGAAATTTAGCCAGAAATAAAGACCATTCATTAAGCACAACAATTCACTTAAATTTTCACCAAAAGAGAGAGGGGAGAAAAGAAAAGAAAAACAGGAAAAAATTGATCTGTTAAACATTTAAACAGGATTATAGTTGTGATTTCTTTAAGAAATTCATTTTTTGCCTTTTTGGATTTATATGGTAATATACATAAAATGGTAGATGGTCTCTGAAGTGTCTTCTATGTACATCTGGTCCAAGCCCCTCATTTTACAGATGAGGAAACTGAGACCTACACAGGAGAAATGACTTGCCAAGATCAAAGAATACTGGTACTGAACTATAAATTTCCTAATCCCAATCCAAAGGCACTTTCTCAGCCTCCTGATATGTTCCAGAAGGATTTCCTGTTTTCTATTGTAGCAAGTTTACATTTTCTGACTTCCTTGGTAATCTGCCTAACTAATCTGATCGCACCTTGCTCTGGAAGCACAGGTGCTAAAATGGAAACCCTACAGAGGTTACTATGGTACTTGTGCAGGGATTATCACAAGCTGAGAAGCAGTATTCTTTGTGGATGAAGTATGCTTTTGTAATCAGAAGGGTTAGGAGGTAGTATTTCCAGCAGTGAAACCTTAGTACTATAGTTATGTCCATTTTACAGATGAAGAATCCCAAGGACAAGAGAGAATAAGTGATTTGTCCAGGACCACAGTAGGGATTCCAAGGCAATATTTGAGACTAGAGCATCTTGATGCTAAATCCATCATTTCAGCCATTATGCTATGTTGCCTCTTTAAGGTGGGAGGAGAATCCCTACCAGGTTTTATGTCATCTAAATCTATTGCCCTTGTGAGGAATTGAAGTTATTGACAGAGCAGCCAAAATGAAATTTCATCGGCACCTGCCAGGAGCAATCCCATTAGTAATAATGCCTACATGTTTAAGAAGTTCTCACCATAACAAGTACTCCATTGTATAACATAAGAGCAGCCGGGGATCTAAGAAATAAAGTTTTCTCCAACATGGTTTAGAGAAGCCTGGTCTTTGACTGACCATTGCCCAGTCTGTGTACCCTCCAGAAGTTTTCCATGTACCAGCACTTTATGAAGTCCACATTTCTGTAACTTAATTCTCTTCTGTTGCTTCTGGATTAAGATGGCACATGTTTATGGCTACCTGTTTATAATCACACAGGCAAGATCCACAGTGGGCTGGGTATTTTATGATGAATTCTCTAATGCACTTCCAAGCTTCCTGCCTTACCCCACAGCATCCTTCCTGCTCTTGTTTTATAAATCCATGGGTACATTATATTGCATATTGCTGACATAATTCTGATTTTTAATTGTTTTTATAATCCCACTGAAAAGATTCTCTGACTTCAGAGGCATTCCAAAAAGACTTAAATATTTTGATTTTCATCTTTCTTTTATTTTCATTCTTGTCTTGTGGAACTCAGGAATTTACTAACACTGTCCAGTAATAGATAATGTAGTAAGGAGGATATCTTTATGGTCTTTACATTCCTCTCTGAGGTCATAAGCCCCCAAAGAAACAGGTCCAGGTCCTGAGTCTATACATTTGCTGTTGTTATGTTCTAAGTTGAGATAGTGAAGCTTCACAGTCTAGAAAGTTCAAAAGATCATTATAAAAGGACAGCTAGGTAGCACAATGGATAGAGAGCCAGGATTGTTATCAAAAGGGCCTGGGTTCAAATATGGCCTTGGACATTTCCTCGCTATGTGACCTTAGGCAAGTCCTGATTGCCTAGCCCTTGCCACTCCTCTGTCTTAGAATTGATACTGACAGAAGTTAAAGGTTAAAAAAAAAAAACTAAGGGAACTCCAGCAATCCAGAATTCCAGAAACTGGATTCTAAGCTGAGCGGTGCAACCAAGCTATCATTGGCATCCCAAAGAGCAAAGGAGAAACCTTCTGGACCCAAGCCAGCAAAAGCTACAAGGAAGATTCATCTGATAGCAATAACTCCTTTGATTGTGAACTCTTTTTAACCCTTACCTTCCATTTTAGAATCAATAAGGCAGAAGAGCTGTAAGGATTAGGCAATGAGGGTTAAATGACTTGCCCAAGGTCACACAGCTAGGAAGTGTCTGAGACCCTATTTTAACCCAGGACCTCCCATCTCTAGGCCTGGCTCTCAATCCACTGAGCCACCCAGCTGCCCCACTTTGGATGTGAACTTGATGGGATCAGTGCTATGTAGGAATTGAGCTACATGTGATTCCATTCTCCCTGAACCCAAGGTGGTATAATGAAGAATATACTCCAGAAGTATTAGGGAAGAAGTCTGTATGTTTGATATAGATATATATATATATATGCATATATAGATAGATAGATATAGATATATGTTTATATGGAGTATAATATAGAGAGACTTTATGTATGTGTGTATATGTATATTTGAAGTTAATATACCTTTGTAAAACAACCTGCTCATAAAAAAGTAGGGGGATAGTCACTGGTCCCCTAACAGTGGAGGGAACACAATTGGTAGGGACTCAAGTCAATGACAGTCAAGAAAAGAACCACAAATCACCTTCATTTTCTGCCTGGCTGCATGGATTTCATCATGTTCTCCAGAATCTCATCATCCTACAACATCACATCCACCTTGACACTCATACCTCAAATATTAAGAAGAGGTGTTTAGATTTAATAGGCAATGAAGAACCCTTGAATATTTTTGAATAAACGATGGTCACCTCAGACCTATGAAAGATCATTATGGTAGAAATGTGAATGAATGATTAAGTTCAGTGGAGGCAGGAAGCCTTGTAATTCAGTTATTAAATGATTCCCGTAATATGAATAATTGAAGCAGGTAATAATAAGAGCTGTAATAGGGTAGTGATGGGGAAAGAGAGTCAAGGAGATAGATGTCAAAGTAAAAGGGATAAGATATGATAGCTGATTGGATATAAGAGAAAAGTGTCAAGGAAAAACTCAAGTTTAGGAATGTGGGAGACTAGTGGTGTCACAGAGGGGAATAGTAACATCAAAAGAAAGAGCTGGTTTGGATTTCTAAAACCAATGAGTTTTCTTTTAGAACCTTGAGATCACAGGTTTAGAGTTTGAAGGGACTTTAGAGGTCACCAAGACCAAATCTCTTAATTTCACAAATAAGGGGGAAAAAGGAGAAAGGAATAAGCATTTTTCAGGGTCACTTTGGGAAGGTAAGGTAGAGGTAGAGGGGTAGGTGAGGAAGGCAAGTGTTTCTAATAGCATCTTCAGACAGGTCATAGCATGTATCTTTGTGTAATTATTCCCAGCCTATCACACAGCTGAGCATAGACCAGACTCATTCAAATTACAAGTCAATAAATGTGCATTAGGTGAATATAATGAGCATGATGACGATAATGACAATTACCATGAAAAGGCATTAAAAAGGAGACCTTACACAAATTGTAATTTAAAAGCTTGTCTATACAGTCAAAGGTCATAGAGTTATTCCTGGAATGGGCTTTTCATGAATAAGCAATGACCCTCAGGAAAATTGTGAATCTCTCTTATAAATACTGAATCCTGGAGCAGGCATATGACATCTCAGTCTGCTTCCAACACGTGTCTGACAAACAAAGTAGGAGATTCAAATGTGTCCCAAATCAGATCCTCAGAAAAACTGTCATCTTGAATCACATCCAAATGTGAATGCTCACCCAGTTTCTGGCTCTCAGATTAACACATTCCCACCATTTTCTTTTTGATCAAGAGCTCTTGCATTAGTAACTAGTTAATAAATCTTTGTTGATTGATGGGAGAGGGAGAGATAGGGAGAAGGAGGGGGAGGGGAGAGTAAATGGAAAGGAAGAGGAAGAGAGAGATGCCTATAAAGCCCAGGTCCCTTTTAGCCTTCATTCTGACTCTAGGATGAAACAGGCAGGCTTAAATGAATGCTGGGTCCTGCCATTCTTCATGGTCATCCAAAAAGAAATGACCTACTGAAGACGTCAGAAGTTTCTCCTGTTACCAGATAGGAGGAAAAAAAATAGTAAGTCAGGAATGAAACTCCAAAAGCCCTGACTATAACTTGGTCTACTTCTTCCAATTAAATGAAATCATATGCCTCTGTATGGTCAGATAGTCAACAAGTCAGTCAGTCAAAAGCATTAATTAAGTGCTAACTATTGTCAGGCACAAGTGCTGGAGATACAGAGAAGATTAAAAAAAAGCCCCTGTTCTCAGGGATCTCAAGGTGTATTGTGGGAGACAACCTGTAAAAAACTATGTACAAACAAGATATGTACAGGGTAAAGGGGTGGCAGTCTTAGAGGAAAGGCACTAAGTTAAGAAGCTCCACTAAGGTTGTCTTGCTGAAGATGGGACTTAAGCTAAGACTTGAAGGAAACCAAGAAAGCCAGAAGTCAGAGACAAGGATAAAGAATATTCCAATCTGGGAAATGATTTGATCCCCTACCCTGTTTTAATAGAATCCTACCCATCTTAAATCCATAATTTTATCCCTGTGATTAGTTCTAATCAGTATTCTCTAGTTTAATCTGATTCCATAGAGAGAATGATTAATTACTTATTATTAATAGGCAACAATAAAAAGCAACTAGCTTATAGGTCATAGTTGAGTAAGATTTTCCTATAATAAAAGTCTTCCTTTCATGTTAAACTTTAATTTGTCATCATAGCTTAAAGGGGGCCCCCACCCTGATGTCATAAGCTTTTGTGAAAGTCCTGAGACATATTAAGAGCCCCTCCACCCTGTATAACTTCTTCCTCATGACCCATGCCAGAAAGGCTTGGATAAGAAGTTTGACCTAATACCCAATCACAACAATTTAGGACCTATTACTAAGGGACTTAGGGATGGAAATCTTGAGGACAGAGTACACAAATGGATTAGTTGCCATAAGAATGGGTTGTAGATGGGCTGGTTGCCATATGTCCACCTTGTTATTTGGCAGTGTTATTTAGATATTTTAGGATGGGGGGGGATAGGAGGGTTAAACACAAGGGAAATTACATATAAATAAAATTGAATTTATTAACAGAGAAGGGATGAATGGGGGAAGGAAAATGGGAAAAGGTGGTATCTAATTATTTTACCCACTAATTAAACCCACTATCTAATATCCTAACTAAATACATAAATTCCTAAGGATAAGACCAACAGGGAACCAAAATTCTCGCAGAGAGTCCTTGGTGAATCAGGTACAAGAGTCCAGCTAATGTCCTCAGATGTCTCAGCAAGGAACAGATCTTTTCCCTAGTCAGGCTATTCACAAGAAAAACTGAAGATATTCTCTCACCACAGCCAGTAAATCCTCAAAGACTCAGATGGATTTCCAGAATCTCAGCCACACCCCTTTCTCCTTCAACTTGCAGCTCCAAAGTGTCAATTGGTAATCTGTTCCTAAGAGTTCTGACTCAACCAAGCTCAGGAAGATTCTGAATATCAAGCTCTGTCAATCATTCTCTTGCAATTTTTACCTCCCTTTGCTACAGTAGTAACATAACCAAGGTGAGTACCAAGAGGTTGGAGTCCACCATTGAGATAACACAATGGTACATAGGGCTAGGCACTGAAGGGTATTAAAGCTGCATTTTGGAGAAGGTGGGAGTCTCAAATCATGAGGAAGATCTGAGATCCTATTGGTTGGAGGGGGCCAGGTCCCTTTGCTCAATACATATTAGCTCAGAGCTCAGCCTCAGTTGTTTTATTTGCAGATTGGAGATTTTTATTACCACACCACATATTGGGGACATCAGTAAAAACTTGAAGCAAGTGAGTCAGATGATCTCTTGATGTCCTTTCTAGCTTCTAAGATGTGGGCATCTATGTTTAGTTTTCTAAACCATCTCCCAATTCTGCCCTACAATCATCCTAGCTTCTGCCAGGACAGAAAGCCTGGGAAAGAAAATATGAGCCCAATTTAGTAGGTTTGTCATGAACTCTGTCTGAACTTGAAAAGGGCCCACAGCAGGTGCTAAGTCTGCCTTCTTATCAAATTTTTGCAGAGCAGAAATTTGCAATGAATGATATGCTTAATTTGCAAAGATGGTAGCCATCTAAAATTAAATCAAAAAGAAAAGGAAAGTTTTTGTTCAATGGAAGTGGATATTGGACATTCTGGGCCAGGCACCATCAAATAATACCAAAAAAACAACAACCAAAAAAACATACAAAATATTCCAGCTGCTAGAGAGAAGGGGAAGGGAGCAGAGAATGGCAACATTCTGAAATGATAGAGAAACGGCTTTGCAGAAAACTTTGCAAATCTGCTAGATTGGCTTTTTTATTTCTTTTTTGACTTAAATTTTAATTCAACCTCTTCCTCAGGGAAGGATTTGTGAAATTCATTGAACAACTTTTCTCCTGAAAACCTACCAGTAAACTGAGAAATCTAATGGTGTTTTGCTCTCAGGGGAAAACTCTGCCTACCTGTCACCAGAGATCAAAGAAAATGGAAACACTTAATATATATGCCTTAGGATGCCAATTGTGAATGAGAATTTTTTTGGAGCAGGGAGAAATAGGAATGAAGGGGTACAGGACAAACCACAAAGAAGAAGCACATTTAACAAAGATACCCCTGGAGGAAGAAAAATTAAAACCTGTCACCACCAAAAAGAGGAAGGAATTAAAATTCATGGATGAAATTTAACATTTGCATCATTTTACATCCCATTGGTTAAAGTGGAGGGTGGGAAGGAAATACAGGCAACAGGATGAAGTCTTATGAAGAAAAAGTCATTGTTAATGTCTCCAGAGCAAATGAAGTAGAAAAGTGCAAAATGGGAGGACCTTGCGTTCTTCCAATTCATAGCAAAGAATATCTCTTCCATGGGGTAGCAAAAAAGACCCAGAGCCCTTGAGACTTTCTCTTTGTTCTCCTCTGAAATTATTGTTCTTCCTTCATTGTCAAAGATGACCAATGACATCTTGGGGGATGACATAACTCAAGTGTGAGCTGGATTTAAGTGAGGAAGAATCACACAGTCATCATTCTCACTCTCTCCTCCAGAGTCATCAAAACCCCATGGCAAGTCAAGCATGAAAATGAGGATAGTGATTGATAGCCAGGGTACAGTGGTGGATGATCTTGGCATCTTTGATATCTGACCAAGTTTAATGTGCTCCACAGTATCTGCTTCAGGTGCCTTCATAACTGTTGGAGCAAATTGTTCTCATCTATCCCTTTTCCAGGGAAGCCTTTCCATGCTTGGGGAAGACATTCCACTTACTCACTGATGGGTTCAAAATTTGTAAATTATCTTCCTTGTTAAGTCAATTTGCCAAGACTTTATCATATAAGTATTGGTTACAGCAACGTCGGTGAATGTTTTCAAGATCATGTGCCCAAACTGTAATTTCAAGCTGCCTATGAGCTCTGCGTTATTCCAGACAGCAGAGAGAGGAAGTGCTCACATTAGGTGGCTGGACAGAGGGGCAGGGCATGCAAAAAATATCTTTGGGCACTGTGGAGAGGGGGGATAGAGCAGTCATCTCCATGTCACCCTGGTACCCATGCCACGGCTTCTCCAACACGGGGTTACAGGAAGGGGTAATGTTTCTCCAATTGATAAATGGAAGTTTTCAAATAAAGAAATCCAAGTTACCAATAATGATTTTTAATGTTCTAAAACTCTAATTAGAAAACTGCAAATTAATGCAACTCTTTATATATAGCAGGTTGGCAAAATTGATGAGGTAGTTAATTTACAAGCATTTACAATGTGCCAGACACTGTGCTGAACTCAGGTCATACAAATACAAACAAAAAGAGGGATAAACTTTGCCCAAAAGAAGCTTACATTCTAATGAGGGGAGACAACATATAAAAGGGAGTGGGAAAGAGAAGGTGGAGAGGGATAAGGCATACCTATTTGAGGACACCATGGCAAAATCCTTATAATAAAAAACAAGTCCAGAAGAGAAATTAAATGTGGCTAGGCCAGGAAAGAGAAAGAAAGAGAAAGAGAAAGAGAAAGAGAAAGAGAAAGAGAAAGAGAAAGAGAAAGAGAAAGAGAAAGAGAGAGAGAGAGAGAGAGAGAGAGAGAGAGAGAGAGAGAGAGAGAGAGAGAGAGAGAGAGAGAGAGAGAGAGAGGAAAAGAAAAAGAGGAAATGGAAAAGAGGAAAATTGTTGTCCTTCCTAGATAAAGTGGACCAAAATAACATCACAGGTGATATCTTTTGACTAGAGAATAAATTGGATTTAAGTGAGGGAGATATATACACAGTCATCAGTCTAACTTTTTTCTTTGAGAGTCATCAAAGAATGGCAAAAAGAAAAGTCAAGGTGACTGATGATGGCCCTGGATGCAGTGCTGAATGACTTTGACATCTTTGCTGTCTCACCAAGCTCTAGGTGCTCTATAGCACCTGCTTCAGGCATTTTCATGGCTATTAGAACAAATTGTTCTCATCTCTCCATTCCACCAGAGAAAGTCTTCACATGCTTGAGGTAAGCATCTATGTCACAAGCAGTTTTGAGGCCTCTTGGTTGCCCTTAACCTGGTTCATCCTAACTGTTGACAATTTTATCTGGGTGTGACTAAGTATCCCACAGCTTCTTCAAGTCACAGGTGATAGCTGGATGGCAGGTGGATACCGAAAGGAGAAGAGTAAGTAGCCCTTAAAAGGCTTGAGCAAGCCCTCACATAAAAGGTACTAGTCTTCCCTGAAAACCCTGTACACCAATTGGATTGGATTTGATGACCTCTAAAATTACATGTAGTATACCTAGTTGGTATATTGGATAGTTTTGCTAAGCTGCTTTTCTTTTCCCTAAGGTCCACTGTACCTGACAATGATATCTTGGATAGTGCAATGAAAAAGAGTAAATATCAAGAAGGTAGAAACAAAAAAGAATGGACCAGAGCAATTTAGTGTTTTCTACTACTAAAGATTAATGTTATTTAAAAATCCTAAACTTTGAAGTCTCATTAAAGACTGCTTTGGTTCCTTTGAAATGGACCGGAGTAAGGAAGGACTGTCTGACCCTATGAGAAGGAAAAGTCTTCTAGATGGACAAATTCCTTCAGTTATTGTCACCAGACAGTCTGGGGACCCATTTAATTCACCAGCAGGTCTCAGTCTAAGAACTAAATATGATGTCAAAAGGCCACCCTGAAAGCAAAATGTTGGTGCCAGTAAGATGATGAATGATTCCAAATGTCTTTGGAATGACTGCTAAAAGGGAGCTTAATCAGGACCATTTCAAAAGAAATGTAGGAATTCTTTCAGGACAACAACAATTAGAAAGATGCCATTACTAGCACCAGGCACCAATCTGCTATGACTTTAAAGAGCTGAGGCTATAAATTGAGCTGATCAGCATCCATATTCTATAAATAAGATCATTATTGACAATAGTAGATAAGTACAAGATGTCTGTTTTGTCTATATGGTTACTCCATACCAGAATGCTATCATTCTAAATCTAACATCAAACTCCAATTATCACATTAACAGAATGAGCAATAAATTTAGTAATTTTTAAATTTATGTTCAATAGCTTTAATAGCTTCTAAAGAAAGAAGGCTTCAGTAAGAGTTGAGGGAATTGACATGATACCTTTTAACGTCTTTTGTCTTCACATGCTCTTTTGTAATGGGTCACAATACTGTGTCAATATGGCAAGGATATAGAGGGCTTTGTCATTCATAAAACACTTTTATTAGAACCATGCCAAGATTAAGGAGTTGAAATTATTATTATCAAACTTGTGAGAAAGTATAAGGGTGGAGTTATGAGTCTATCTCATTTAGCTAAGAGCCTTGGGTTCAACCCAGTCTCTTCTATTATCCCCTGATCAAAGGAGGACCCCCATGCACTTTTGAGGACTGGAATTCTTAAAACAGCAGTGACAAGAGGCAATGTCTCCATTGGGAAATGAAGAGAAATCAGACAATAAAGGAATCTTCAAGAATTCCACAAGGAGCCCAGAAGAAAAGTTACACCATGCTTAAAGGGAACATCTTAAGAACTCTAAATGTTAGCCTACTTTCCCTGATAATATATTTACTGGTGGGAGATTGTACCACCAATGTTTAGGAGGTTGTTTTGTACCAATTGTTTTATTGCACCACCTTAGTAAAATATACCTTTTTACAAGCTAATTAAATTATTTGTTCAGTCATTTAGTCCTATCCTACTCTTTGTGACCCCGTAGACCAGTGATTGTAAACCTATGACATGGGTACCAAAGATGGCACACAGAACACTTTCTGCGGGCACGTGGGCACCCTCTCCACCACCACTACCCCTGCCAGAGTCCATTACTAGAAAAGAAGAGGAACTTGGACAGAGCTGCTCCCTTCCCCCCCCTTCACTGTGCCTGACAGCATTTTTTCATATCATTTGGCTCTCTGTCTAGCAGCCCACTGGGAACACACAGGGGGTAAGGTGAGTGACTCACAGGTGGCAGAGCTAGAGGGGAATGGAGCTCTCAGGTTATTCTCCTCTCCCTCTGTACTGGCTAAGGACATTCCTCACTTGACCCACCCAATAGAAGTGCTTTTCCCCTCCCCTGTGTGGGGTAAAGGAGTAGGCAGTGTGTACCTGGCACTCGGGGGGGGGGGGGGGGGGGGGGGATGGCATGTGGTCTCTGGGAGGGATAAGCATTGTACTTGGTTGGGGGTGGGGTCTAGCTCTCCATCTCTAAAAGGTTCACCATCACTGCCCTACCCTTCTGTCCTTCACTGTCTCTAAAAATAGATCTAAGCCAATGTTCACTGCTTCCATAAAACTATCTCTCTCATCTTCTACCATCCATAACATCAGGGTCTTCTCTAATATGGAAATAGGTCTTGATCAATGATACTTATAAAACCCAGTTGTTTGTGCATTGGCTATGGGAGGGGGAGGACAGAGGGGACAGAAAGAACACGAATCATGTAACCATGGAAAATTTTCTAAATTAATTAATTAACTTTTAAAAAATAAATTTTAAAAAAATTTTAAAAGATCTTTTAAAAAATCAGGTTCTTCTCCAATGAGCCCTGACTTTTGATTATGTAGCCAGTATGTTTAAGCTTCAACTTCAGTATTCATCCTTCCAATGATTACTTAAAACTGATTTCTTCAAGTATTGACTGATTTGACCTCCTTGCTGTCCAAAGAATTTTCAGAAGTCTTCTCCAAAACCACAATTCAAAAGCATCAATTCTGTGGCATTTATCACATTAACTTTTCTTATAATCCAACTCTCAAAGTCATACATTACTACTGGAAAAAAACCATAACTTTGACCATTTAGCCCTTTGTTGGCAAGGTGATGTCTCTACTTTTTAATATGCTGTCCACATTTGCCATAGCTTTCTTTCGGAGGAGCAAGCATCCTTTAATTTCATGGCTATAGTCACTGACTGCAGTGATCTTTGAGTTCCAGAATATAGCATTTGGTACTGCTTCCCTCTCTTTTCCTTCTATATGCCAGGAAGTGACAGGACCAATTGCCATGATATTAGTTTTTTTATTGTTAAGCTTCAAGCCAGCTTTGATGCTCACAGCTTTCACCCTTATCAAGAGACTTCTTGATTTTTCTTCACATTCTGCAATCAGAGATATTATGTTCATATCTGAAATTATTGATATTTCTTCTGGCAACCTCAATTCTGACTTTTGATTTGTCAGGTATGTCACATGATGTACTCTGCCTATACATTAAATAAATAAGATGATAATATGCAGCCTTGTCATACTTTTTTCTAATCTAAGCCAATTAAGTTTGGCCAATAATTAAGTTTCCCTGGAGAAGATACTTCCCTGGTAAAGATTCATCAGCAATAGTAGTAGAAATACACTCCTCTGCTTACTTAGGGTTAAAACTACTAGAACATATTCTTAGTTCATCACCCTATTGCAAGGTTCTCATTTAATATACCCATATTATGTTATTCTTCTAGGATAGTATATACAATGTGCATATGTGTATATGTGTGTACCTACATTATTATGTCACAGATATGAATGTTAGGATAATGTACTTATGACACCTTTCTCATCACGGTTTTTCTGTAAATCATATTAAATCCAATCTCCCCCAATACTTTGTTGGAAATTACCACGGAATCCTGAAGGCTATGCTAGCAGAGTAGAAAGTTTGCAAGGCTTCAGGTACAGCCCTAGCAAGAGACTACATATACTACCTAAATATCAACTCAGAAAAGTTCAGAGAAGCTCAGTAACTTATGCTTCCAACTGAGTGCTGAATTCTTTATTAATGGAAATCCATGAAACAAAGAAAAACTTTGAATTGTCTTCAGGTTTGTCGACAAAACTGGAGAATAAAAATGGGGAAATGTTTTTTAAAGGGTCAGGTATAGAAAGAATCAGTCTTTAGGTAATATAAGATATATATATATATAATTATATATACGTGTGTGTGTTAGCTTAAATTTAATGGTACTGAATGTGATTTCTTCTCCCCCCTATCTCCACAAATGATGTTTAACTGGATAAAATGAACCATATCACTATTGAAATTTTCATGGTAAATGAAATTTGGCCAGAATTTTGGTAGAACTGAAAAGCTATGAGTTAACTCACCAACTCTCACAACACAAGCCAGGACTATTGTTGAAAGCAAGGAAGTTGTGGTGCAAAATGAGGTAAATTAAGCTTAGCTTTGCCAGAGGCAATGAGCTAGCTTAACTGTGAGCCCTTGATCAAGAAGCTTATCAGAGGGTTTTTAGGACCTTGGCAAAAATCTCTTGGGAATAAGGGAACTGCCAACTTCTTTCCAACTCTTTGCTACCTGCTTTTATCCTCCTTTCTAGTGGCTTTATCTTTCTAAACAACTTTTAACTGTCTTGGAACTCCTTTAACCTGGAGGCATATGCATGTTTTTATTAGAATGCAAATGTTTTTCCGAAACCACAGGCTTTGTACCAGATGTGGAACTATGACCCCAGGATAGAAACCAAAATAGAAAAGGAAATCTTTGGTTTTAAGGATGGGTCACTGGGAGTCCTTGGAGAGGCAAACTGCAGAAATGGGGGAGTTTTCAGTTTTTTGAATTTTTTTGTGCTTCCAATGACAAGAAACATCATTTCATAGAAGACTTAATAATCTTATTCATAGTGCTCGTGTTGAAAAAATTCATTACAAAGACAACTACAAGTTATTTGTCATCATCTATTATAAAGTAGAAGTTAAGAAGTCCTGTGTAAAACTTAGCAATATCCTACAAATAAATTTTACATGTACTGTGACTTTGAAGCCAATATTGTCAGAGGAGAAGATTAGTAAAAAATTTCTAATTCATCCAACAAAAAAGCCAGGAGCTTAAACAATATAGAAATGTCTTACATTTATTCATCATTAATTCTTTCTTCAAGAAGAGAATCTGAATATATGATCAATGGCAAGGACCTAATTAACAACATAATAATACTGTTTCTAAAGAGTAATGATTAGTACTAATGACAGTCATACCAGAATCAACAAAACACCTAGTTACAGCAAAGGTCAAAATAAACCTCAATTAAAAGAAAAGATAAATATGAGAAGGATGCCCCTGCCTGCTATTCCTACCACTTCAACCTGACTTATTCAAATTAGTCATTCAAAATAGGAAAATGAAAAAGGCAAGATATTCATTATCATCATTTTTATATGAGTTTAATTGGTATAAACCAGTTGCTAGAATGAGGAGGCTAAAGGAGAAAAAAAATAACTTACCCAGCAAATATTTTCTCTTCTTGCGCAGTGAAGTCATAGCTGCTAAGATTAAGACCATTTTAGAATGAAATTTCATTTATAATTTCTTAGAAAATATCAGTGGGAAAATATTGTCAATACCATATCATAAAAGGTTGAAACAGAGGCAGGAGTAAGCCTGATATGACACACCTAAGCCAAATCATTCCAAGAGCATTCAGAGATAAACCCAGTGGAACAACAAAACAGGAAAATTAACTTTTATTTGTCAGTGCTTCATTCAGCCAGAATGGCAAAGTCACCACATCTGAACCCTAAACTCCATTTCCAATTTGCTATGAGGAATGACCCTTAAAAAGGCAAAGTGAGGGAGAGCATGAAGTGAAGAAGTGAGAAGTGAAGAGAAGAAAAAGGCTGGACCAGACCTAGAATATCAAAAAGGTATCTATGGACACTATGACAGTAAAGGAAAATAATAAAAATTGGAAATGTGGCAAAACTGGGACACCAAATCATTGCTGGTGGAGTTGTGAATTGATCCAAGCATTCTGGAAGGCAATTTGGAATTATGCCCAAAAGGGTTCAAAAGAATGCATGCCCTTTCATCCAGCTATACCACTACCAGGTTTGTACCCCAAAGAGATTTTTTAAAATATTTGTACAAAAATATTTATAACTTCACTTTTTGTGGTGGCAAAAAATTAGAAAACAAGGGGATGTCCCTCGATTGAATAATGGCTGAATAAATTGTGGTATATAATGGTGATGGAATACTATTGTGCTATAAGAAATGATGAACTGCTTGATTTCTATATGAACTGGAAAGTCCTTCTTGAACTTATGCAGAGTGAAATGGGCAGAATCAGGAGAATATTGTACATAGAAAATGAAACACTGTGAAATGATCAAATTTAATTGCTGCTAATAGCAATGCAATGATCAAGGACAATCCTGTGGAATTTATGAAAAAGAATGCTCTCCACATCTAGAGGCAGAACTATGGTAGTAGAAATGCAGAAGAAAAACATATGATTTATCACTTGGTTCTATGGCTATATGATTTGGGGTTGTAGTTTTTAAAAGATTCCTTTATTACAAATATGAATAATATAGAAATAGGTTTTGAATAATAAGTAATGTATAAACCAGTGGAATTGCTTGTCAGTTCTGGGAGGGGGGAGAGAAGAGATGAGGGAAAGAACATGAATCATGTAACCATGGAAAAATATTCTAAAAATAAATTAATAAAATAATGTGGGGGAAAAAGATATCTATGATGGAGGCCACATAATTATGAAAGCATTAAATGCTCATTTAAGTGCAAAGATGGAAAACAATCTTAAGGAGTTTCCCTTTTAATAGGGAGAGAACAAGCATTTCTGTAAGCATGTTTGGCATAAATATGAAGTGAATAAACACATACACAAAGTAGCTAAATGCAAGACAGTTTGGGAGGGATGCCATTGGGCAGCTGAGGATATCAAAAAAGGCTTCGTGCAGAAGAAGCCTTAGTTCCATCTTAAAGGAAAAGAATTTCTCCCTTCTATGCATTCCAGGCATAGGAATCAGAGAGTACAAAGATGACAAGAAGGAATGTCATATAGGAAGAACTGAGAGAAAGCCATGAATAGAAAAGTAGAGGGAATTCAAACTCCTCTGTTTATTATTGATTCCAGGAAGCATTCAACACAACTAAACAAAATGAAGCCCTAAAAGCTTTCCCCACCGAGGAGTGTCCCAAGGTATATTGGTAAGAGTGGAAAGGGCATTCAACTTTCAATCAGTATAACATAAGTTCAACAGATGCAGAGCTAAATAAGCAGAACCGGGAGAAATTGCACCCAGTAATAGCAATATTGTGGAATGATCAACTGTGATAGACTTAACTACTCTCAACAATACAATGATCCAGGACAATTCTGAGGGACTTATGACAAAGAACGCTATCCACCGCCGGAGAAAGAACTATTGGAGTTGAAAGCAAATCAAAGCATGCAATTTTTCACTTTAGTTTATTTAGGTTTTAGTTTGGGGGTTTTGGTTTTACATGATTATTCTCTTACCAAAATGATCAAATATAAATTAGTTTCACATGTTAATATATGTATTAATTACATATAACAATATATGTAATATAGTATATGGATCATATAACTTCAGAAAACTTATGTGGAAATTTGTTCCCATACAACACATAGCTTTCCCCTTATACCAGATTACTTATCCAACCTTAATATTTTCTTCCTACTCAGACTCTCTATCCCTAATTAATATCCTTGTCATCCCTAAACATAATGCATATTCTTCTCTGTACATCCTTATAAAATTCTACAAAGCTGAAATGCCTTCTCATTCCCTCTCTAATACTTCACATTTATGCCTTCCTTCAAATCTTAGCATCAAATATGCCTTCTTTAGGAATTACTCTTTATAAATTCTAACTAAATCGAATCTCTCTTTTGGTTACTTTGCTTTCTTTTTAACTGATTAAAGTATTGCTTTTAAAATTCACTTTAGCAACATGTTTGTTACTAACTTCATAGAGATGAATGAAATAATCCTCCATGAATTTCCTCATCTACCAACTTCCTTTACTCCTCAAAATCTACATCTTCATCTATTATCTTTCTGCTAACTGGTTTGGTCAACTCACTACCTTTTGGGAAACTCAAAGCATATAAATTCTCTCCACCCATTCAGATAAGCAACTTGTCTATAACAAGCTGTGAGAGTTAACTAAAGCACTAAGAAGTTAAATCATCTGGCTAGGATGACATAACTAACATATTTCCAAAGAAAGACTTGAACCCCGTTGTTCCTGATTCCAGTGCTGGCCTTCTATCCAGTATGTCATATAGTGTCTTATCACTTGTATATAGGTATCCAATAATTAGAAATGCACTAAATCTTAATTCTCCAATGAAAAGACTAAACTAATCATTTCTAAGGTACTTTGTAATTCTAATGGAATGTCAATCAATCATCCAATCAACAAGGATTTATTAAACATCTGCTATGTACCAGTCACTGTTTTAGGTACCAGAGATACAAATAGAAAAAAAAATTAAGCAACCCTATTCCTAATGGAGCTTATATTCTAACTGAGGAGAAAAAAAGTACACAGAGAACTTCTGGATGGAAGATGTATTGGGAAGAAAGCTTCTCTACAGTAAGTTTTTGGGAGAATATTCTTATAGGAAAACAAGCTAATGCTGTGGTTGGCTTTGCTTAAAACATTCATTAGGCACAGACACACAGTGTGTGATGTAGTTCTAAAGACTGTTAAACAAGGATTCTATGAAATGAAGCCTGAGTAAGCTGCAATCTACACTAGTGAAGGGAATATCTACATTGTTGAAGTCACAGCTCTACTGAAATAAACATGTGGCCTCATTATAGGTCTTACAGAAAATGCATCCTAATGTATGGGACAAAAGTATCTCTCTCCCTCTCATCCCAATATAGACATTAGTGGGAATGGAAGTAGGAATAGATGAGATATAGAGATGAAGCAGAGAATAGGAATTATAAAATGTGGACATCATTCTTAGTTCTACCAATATATACAGTACAGCTATTGAAATCTGTATCCAGTGGCTAGAGGTCTATAATCTCTGTAGTCTTCTCTTTTTCTTAGCATTTATCTCTTCCATAGCAGAGATAATTACAGATCAGAAATATGTCCATTAAAAATTAGAACTGAGCCACAGAAAGGACCTAATGTCTTTTTCCAAGAAAACTTCTCCAAGGTCAACTGATAACTTTCCTCCTAACAAGTGCCTTAAAATGCTTTTAACAAATAGGGATAAAACCCAGAATAAACACAGATAAACCACAGTCTAATGCAAGTATTAGCATGTTAGTGTCCCTTCTAATAATCACTGCCAATGTTAATTTACTCCTTTAGTGAATTAGGATCCAATCCTTATTATAACAAAAGCCAAGAGATGTCCTGAGCCTGAACAAAATACTCATCAATAAAGGATCACCATGATCTTCCTTCCCTTTTCAGGAAAACAATCAGAATCATTCAATCAGTCTTAAATATTGGAAAGATAGGTCAATATATTTGCTATTAGTAACTATCACCTTCTGGAAAACTTTCAAGAACTATTTATATGTGTATTATTTTCAAGAGCTTTATTTAGAAGTAGATAAAGTTCTTGTTCTGCTTCTATCACTTTCTTGCCTATCAAGTTTTTTAAACCCTTACCTTCTGTTTTAGAATCAATACCATGTATTGTCCCCAAGGCAGAAGACCAGTAAGGGCTAGATAATGGGGATTAATTGACTTGCCAAGGGTGGCGCAGCTAGGAAGTGTCTGAAACCAGATTTGAATCCAACACATTCTGTCTCTATTGCTGACTCTAGGTACTGAGCCACATAGCTACCCCCTTGCCTCTCAGTTTTTTAGAGCCATATCACATACTGTTTATTTCTGTCTAATGAGTGCTTTAGACAAAGTCAACAGTAGTTTTAGCCTCATTTTCTCTTCTATTTAAGAATACTGACGCCACCTGATATGATCCCTCTCAACTCCATTACTCAGAACTCAATGTCATCAAGCATTTATAATCATATTTAGGCTTTCCCAAACCTATAAGTCTTTTCCCTTGACTTTTTTTTACTTCATCTAGCTATCCTATCAATCCACTTTGAATAGAGTCCAAGATCTCAAAAGGCTGAAGCTAACGAGAAAAGACAGTAAAGTTCTACATTTGGGTTCAAAAAATAAACTGCAAAAAGAAGACATTTAAGCCAGAAAGTTCATGTAAAAAATGCCACAAAATCCATTAGAACCCTACAAACTCAATATAATTCAACAAAGTAATGGAGCAGTCAAAAAGCTATTATAGTAAGATTACAGTAATAGCAGAATAGCTTTTTTAATTTACGTTTATTTGTCATATTAAAATACCCAGTTAACTCCCTCTCTCTCCTCCCCCCCTTTAGAGAAAGCAATCCTCTACAAATAGATATACATATATATGAAGCTCTATCTTATTGATTTCTATTTATCAGTTATTTCTCTGGAGATAGGCATGCACATATTCTTCAAATAATATTTATGTTGCTGTGTATAATGTTCTCTTGGTTCTGCTCATTTCACTCTTCATAATTTCATGTATTCTTTCAATGTTTTTTTTTCCAAACCTGCTCATCATCTCTTACAGCATGGTAATATTTCATCACAATCATATGTCACAACTTGCTTAGCTATTCCCCAATTGATGGACATCCCTTCAGTTTCCAGTTCTTTGCCACCACAAAATGGAGCTGTTACAAATATTTTAGGTCATATAGATTCTTTTCCTTTTCCACTGATTATCTTTAGGAAATAAACTTAATAGTTGTATTGCTGGGTCAAAAATATGCATAGATTTATAACTTTTTGAGCATAATTCCAGATTGCTCACCAAAATGGTTGGATCAGTTCACAGTTCCACCAACAATATATGTGTCCCCATTTTCCCACATCCCCTCCCGCATTTGTCATTTTGCCCTTTTGTTGTTTTAGTCATTCTGATGGGTGTGAGAGAATAGAGGAATAGTTTATAGGGTGACAAAGATTATATTTCTATCATATTCCAATTTAGACAGATCACATTTGGAAGGGCAAAATTAACCAGGGACTAGGATGGTGAGGTAACTAACAAAGAAACTCATGTGTGGTTTGGTTGAAGAATTTGGGAATGTCCAGCCTAGAGAAGATTGAGAGGGCACATGATAGAAGTCTCCATGACTATATATTTACGTCATTTGTCTCTTTCTGCCAAGTTTTGGTTATGGATTTCAGCTCACACTCAGACACTTGCATTAAGATCTCTCTGAGGCCATGAGCAAGTCCTTTTTCTTATTAAGCCTGTGCTTAGACTTAACAATTATCCTTTCCTTTTCTATGTTTAATGAAATCAAATAAACATTTAAGCCCTACCATGTGCAGATGAGTGTACTAAACATACCCATTTATTAAAATCATCTTATCTAGAATTTTTCCATGGATGAATGTCAAGAGTCTAAGATAGTATTTGACAGAATCTATTTTCTGGTCCTCCCTTCCCCTTTGTTCCCTTTTTAGTTCAGGAAATTGTCCTAGTCATGTGATACTTGTTCCATTCACCATGAACCTTCAAGATTGTAAACAGTGGTTTGCTATCCTACTCACAAGTTTATTCAGTGGCCTGGGATGTAATTCTCTTTTAGACCAATTTTAAGCAGCTAATGATGTGTTCTTAACCTTTTTTGTGTTGTAGACCCCACAAGCAGTCTGGAAAAACCTATAGACTCCTTCATATAATAATGTTTTAAAATAAGTAGGATTAACAAGAAAACCTCTTGTATTGAAATACAGTTATTAAATTTTTTTAAAAATAAGTCCCCAACTTCCAGGTAAACATGGCTGCAATCTAGAGGTGACTCACTTCCCCTCCCCGGCACCAAACGAAATAGACTACCTCAAAAGAGCACAAAAATCACCTTTGGAAGAATGGAGGGACTCTCCAGTACCCCAGAGAAATGAAGGCACGTGAGGCTTAAACATTTACACACTATAAGGAGGAGGAAAAGCTCGCACAAAAACGTGAACTGAAACTCCCCTACCCCCCCACACCCCCACCAAACCAGTGTAAGCTATCAGAGCACTCACTGGGACAGCAAGGGAGTGAGGAGCATCTCTGTCTGGGGGTGCACACCAGTGTCCTTGGGATCTAAAGACTGCAAGGAAACAACCTCTCAAGGCACTTTCATGGGAGAATCCTGCACTGATCACAGGGGGCTGAGGAACTGAACTCTGGGGCAGTTGCACTGAGCACCTGGGCGGAGCTGAATACCTGGGCAGGCTGCACTGATCGCCTGGGTGGTTGGGCTGAACACAGGGGCTCACGATCTAAGAAACCTCGGAGGCTGAAAAGAACTAGTCTGAGGCAACCTAAATTCACAGAAAACCCGCCCACATCACCCAGATCCCAACTAAAAAAGAAAGTGGAATAAAACCACCAAAGGGATGGCTCACACGGCCCAAAATCAAGCCTCCAAGAAGAAAGGGAGGGGGAGTGACTATTGAAAACTTTTATGGAGGGAGTACCCAAGGAAAAGAAGAGAATGAGGATGAAATCCAAACAAAATCAGAACATGCCTCCCAAAATGGAAACTATCCACAAGCTCTGGAAGCTCTCAAACTGGAGCATACCCAAAAGATGGAAACCTTTTGGAAAAAAAAGGGAGAAAGAGATCAGCAGTCTGATAGACAAGACTTCACAATTGGAGAAGGAGCTGGAAGCATCTAATAGAAGGGCAGTCAAAGCTGAAAAGCAAAACCAGGCCCTAACGACCAGAATTAAGCAACTGGAAGACAGCGAGCATGCCCAAAAGATGGAAACCTTTTGGAAAGAAAAATGGGAGAAAGAGATCAGCAGTCTGATAGACAAGGACTTCACAATTGGAGAAAGAGCTGGAAGCATCTAAAAGAAGGGCAGACAAAGCTGAAAAGCAAAACCAGTCCCTAACGACCAGAATTAAGCAAATGGGAGACAGCGAGATTACAAAACAGCAAGAATCAATAAAGCAAAGCCAAAAAAATTAATGAATTAGAAGAAAACATAAAATATCTCACCAAAAAGGTCACAGACTTGGAAAACAGAGGAAGAAGAGACAACCTCAGAATTATTGGTCTCCCAGAAAAACCAGAGATAAACAAAAACATAGATGCTATTCTACAGGAGATTATAGAAGAAAAATACCCACATGTTCTGGAGCAAGGGGGCAAAATAGAAATAGAAAGGGTTCATAGAACACCCTCTATACTAAATCCCCAAAAGACAACCCCTAGGAATGTAATCGCCAAATTCAAGAGCTTCCAAGAAAAGGAGAAAATCCTACAAGAAGCCACGAAGAGGAGCTTCAGATATAGCGGGGCTCCAATAAGGATCACACAGGACTTAGCGGCTAACACACTGAGAGAACGCAAAGCATGGAACAGGATATTTAGAAAGGCAAGAGAGCTGGGTCTCCAACCAAGAATCAACTACCCAGCAAAACTGACTATATACTTCCAGGGGAAAGTATGGGCATTGAACAAAATAGAAGATTTCCAAGCATTTGCTAAGAAAAGACCAGAACTTAGTGGAAAAATTGATATCCAATCACAGAAAGCAAGAGAAACATGAAAAGGTAAATATGAAAGGAAGGGAAAAGGAGATAAATCTTATCTTTTTCTTTAAGTCAAACTCTCTACTATAAGGACTACATTTATATCAAATTATATATATTAATATGTGGGGAAATGTATTGTGTAACTCTCAAAAATTATATGCATCATAAGAGTAGTTAGAAGAATAATGCATAGGGAAAGATTGGGGCATCAAGAAGAATTGCTGAAAGGGGGGGAAAGAAAGAAAAAGGAAGGGAGGAATCATCGATAATACTAACATTTACTTCAAGAAATGGGGGGGGGCACTAAATAGAATAATCTTTCCCACACAAAGATATACACAGGAAGGGGAGGGGAAGAACTCTCATATGAGAAGGAGAGGAAGAGAGCATGAAGTGGAATTACTTAAACCTTACTCTCAGTGAAATAAAATCTGAGAGGGAAGAACATCTAGATCCAGTGGGATCCTGAATTCTATCTTATTCAACATGGTAAGAAAGAAAGGAAAATCAAGGAGGGGGAGAAAGAAGGGAGTATAAAAAGGGAGGGAAGGAGGGGGGGAGGGGAAGGGAGCATAAAAAGGGAGGGGCTAGAAAGGGAAGCATATCAAGGGAGGGGATTAGGGGGACTGACCCAAAGGAAATCACTGGTTCAAAAGGATATAGCTAAAGAAGAAAGGTCAGAACTAGGGGAAGATATCAAAATGCCAGGGAATCCACAAGTGACAATCATAACTTTGAATGTGAATGGGATGAACTCACCCATAAAAACGTAGACAAATAGCATATTGGATTAGAACCCAAAACCCTACCATTTTTTGTCTTCAAGAAACACAGATGAGGCAGGTTGATACTCACAAGGTTAGAATTAAAGGATGGAGTAAGACCTTTTGGGCCTCAACTGATAGAAAGAAGGCAGGAGTTGCAATCATGATATCTGACAAAGCCAAAGCAAAAATAGACCTGATCAAAAGGGATAGGGAAGGTAAATATATTCTGTTAAAAGGTAGTATAGACAATGAGGAAATATCACTAATCAACATGTATGTACGAAATGGTATAGCATCCAAAATTTTAATGGAGAAACTAGGAGAATTGAAGGAGGATATAGACAGTAATAGCATATTAGTGGGAGACTTGAACCAAACACTATCAAATTTAGATAAATCAAACCAAAAAATAAATAAGAAAGAGGTAAAAGAGGTGAATGAAATCTTAGAAAAATTAGAGTTAATAGACATATGGAGAAAAATAGGGACAAAAAGGAATACACCTTCTTTTCAGCACCACATGGCACATTCACAAAAATAGATTATACACTAGGTCACAGAAACATGGCACTCAAATGCAAAAAATCAGAAATAATAAATGCAACCTTTTCAGATCATAAAGCAATAAAAATATTGATCAGAAAGGGTACATGGAGAGGCAAATCAAAAATTAATTGGAAATTAAATATTATGATACTCCAAATTCAGTTAGTTAGAGAAGAAATCATAGAAACAATTAATAATTTCATTGAGGAAAATGACAATGGTGAGACATCCTTTCAAACCTTATGGGATGCAGCCAAACTAGTACTTAGAGGAAAATTCATATCCATGAGTGCATATATTAACAAATTAGGGAGGGCAGAGATCAATGAATTGGAAATGCAAATTAAAAAATATGAGAACGAACAAATTAAAAACCCCCAGAAGAAAACCAAACTAGAGATCCTAAAAATTAAGGGAGAAATTAATAAAATCAAAAGTGACAGAACTATTGAGCTAATAAACAAGACTAGAAACTGGTACTTTGAAAAAACAGACAAAATAGACAAAGTACTAGTCAATCTAATTTTAAAAAGGAAAGAAGAAAGGCAAATTAACAGCATCAAGGATGAAAAGGGGGACCTCACCTTCAATGAAGAGGAAATTAAGGCAATCATTAAAAACTACTTTGCCCAACTATATGGCAATAAATATACCAACCTAAGTGATATGGATGAATATAGACAAAAATACAAACTGCCTAGACTAACAGAAGAAGAAATAGATTTCTTAAATAATCCCATATCAGAAAAAGAAATCCAACAGGCCATCAAAGAGCTTCCTAAGAAAAAATCCCCAGAGCCTGATGGATTCACCAGTGAATTCTATCTATTCAAAGAACAACTAACCCCAATACTATACAAACTATTTGACATAATAAGCAAAGAGGGACTTCTACCAAATTCCTTTTATGACACAAACATGGTACTAATTCCAAAGCCAGGCAGGGCAAAAACAGAGAAAGAAAATTATAGACCAATCTCCCTAATGAATATAGATGCAAAAATCTTAAATAGGATACTAGCAAAAAGACTCCAGCAAGTGATCAGAAGAGTCATTCACCATGATCAAGTAGGATTTATACCAGGGATGCAGGGCTGGTTCAATATTAGGAAAACCATCCACATAATTGACCACATCAACATGCAAACCAACAAAAATCACATGATTATTTCAATAGATGCAGAAAAAGCCTTTGATAAAATACAAAACCCATTCCTATTAAAAACACTAGAAAGCGTAGGAATAAAAGGGTCATTCCTAAAAATAATAAACAGTATATATCTAAAACCATCAGCTAATATCATCTCAATGGGGATAAACTAGATGCATTCCCATTAAGATCAGGAGTGAAATAAGGATGCCCATTATCACCTCTATTATTTGACATTGTACTAGAAACACTAGCAGTAGCAGTTAGAGAAGAAAAAGAAATTAAAGGCATTAAAATTGGCAAGGAGGAGACCAAGTTATCACTCTTTGTGGATGACATGATGGTCTACTTAAAGAATCCTAGAGATTCAACCAAAAAGCTAATTGAAATAATCAACAACTTTAGTAAAGTTGCAGGATACAAAATAAACCCACATAAGTCATCAGCATTTCTATATATTTCCAACACAGCTCAGCAGCAAGAATTAGAAAGAGAAATCCCATTCAAAATCACCTTAGATAAAATAAAATACGTAGGAATCTATCTCCCGAGACAAACACAGGAATTTTATTAACACAACTACAAAACACTCTCCACAAAACTAAAACTAGACTTGAACAATTGGAAAAACATTAACTGCTCATGGGTGGGATGAGCTAACATAATAAAAATGAAGATCCTACCCAAACTCATCTATCTAATGAGTGCCATACCCATGGAACTTCCAAAAAATTTTTTTACTGATCAAAAAAAAGCCATAACAAAGTTCATTTGGAAGAACAAAGGATCAAGGATATCCAGGGAAATAATGAAAAAAATGCAAAGGAAAGGGGCCTTGCAGTCCAAGATCTCAGACTATATTATAAAGCAGCGGTCATCAAAACAATTTGGTACTGGCTAAGAGACAGAAAGGAGGATCAGTGGAATAGACTCAGGGTAAGTGACCTCAGCAAGACAGTATATGACAAACCCAAAAATCCCAGCTTTTGGGACAAAAATCCACTATTTCATAAAAACTGCTGGGAAAATTGGAGGACAGTGTAGGAAAGATTAGGTTTAGATCAACACCTCACACCCTACACCAAGATAAATTCAAAATGGGTGAATGACTTGAACATAAAGAAGGAAACTACAAGAAAATTAGGCGAACACAGAATAGTATACATGTCAGACCTTTGGGAAGGGAGAGGCTTTAAAACAAAGCAAGACTTAGAAAGAGTCACAAAATGTAAAATAAATAATCTGGAATACATCCAATTAAAAAGTTTTTGTACAAACAAAACCAATGTAACTAAAATCAGAAGGGAAGCAACAAATTGGGAAACAATCTTCATAAAAACCTCTGACAAAGGTTTAATTACTCAACTTTACAAAGAGCTAAATTAATTGTACAAAAAATCAAGTCATTCTCCAATTGATAAATGGGCAAGGGATATGAACAGGTAGTTCTCAGCCAAAGAAATCAAAACTATTAATAGGCACATGAGAAAGTATTCTCAATATCTTATAATCAGAGAGATGCAAATCAAAACAACCCTGAGGTATTACCTCACACCTAGCAGATTGGCTAACATGACACCAATGGAAAGTAACAAACACTGGAGGGGATGTCACAAAGTTGGGACATTAATGCATTGCTGGTGGAGTTGGGAATTGATCCAACCATTTTGGAGGGCAATTTGGAACTATGCCCAAAGGGCGATAAAAGATTGTCTGCTCTTTGATCCAGCCATAGCACTGCTGAGTTTGTAGCCCAAAGAGATAATAAGGAAAAAGACTTGTACAAGAATATTCATAGCTGCACTCTTTGTGGTGGCCAAAAATTGGAAAATGAGGTGATGTCCTTCAATTGGGGAATGGCTGAACAAATTGAGGTATATGTTGGTGATGGAATACTATTGTGCTAAAAGGAATAATAAAGTGGAGGAATTCCATGGAGACTGGAACAACCTCCAGGAAGTGATGCAGAGCGAAAGGAGCAGAACCAGGAAAACATTGTACACAGAGACTGATACAGTGTGGTATAATCGAAGGTGATGGACTCCTCCATTAGTGTCAATGCAATGTCCCTGAACAATCTGCAGGGATCTAAAAAATACTATCCACAAGCAGAGGATAAACTGTGGGAGTAAAAACATTGATGAAAAGCAACTGCTTGACTACAGGGGTGGAGGGAATATGACTGAGGAGAGACTCTAAATGAACACTCTAATGCAAATATCAACAACATGGAAATGGGTTCGAACCAAGAACACATGTGATACCCCCAGTGGAATCGTGTGTCGGCTATGGGAGAGGTGGTGGGAGGAAAAAAATGATCTTTGTTTCCAATGAATAATGTTTGGAAATGACCAAATAAAATGTTTAAAGTGAATAAAATAATAATAATAAGTCCCCAGTCCCCAGGTTAATAACTTCTACTCACTTCTCAGATGCATATTATGACATGGCACTGAGTAGAGTCCCTCCCACTGTAAATTTGACATTTAAAGCAGACAAAACATGAAACATGTCACCAGGCAAGTTTAGAATTCTGTTTCATAGTTCGTTTGTGAAACTTGGGGTCAAACAAAAACAATTATGCCATCCCCACACCCAAAACAAAAGGTAATTCATTTCAGGAAGGCTGGCATAAGTTTGAGGATAGGCAAGAGGACTGAACTTCCGTGCCAACAGATACATTCTCAGGATTAGACTAATGTCAAGTGAGTGGACAAAAGGGACGAAAAACTCTCATAGAGGTCAGCTATTTCTACACAAAGAAAAACTGTTCAAAAGCTTTTAAAGCTTTTGCCCTGAATTTTGGGCAGCTAGTTTGCAAATAGTTGCCATAAGGGACATCAAATAAAAGAAAGTGTTTAGACCCATTACCACTATTAATAATAGTTTTGATAATAGGTTAGGGAAGCTAGGTGGCACAGTGAAAAGAGGAATGGGCCTGAAGTCAGTAAGACTCATCTTCCCAAGTTCAAACATGGCCTCAGACAATTATAAGCTATGTGATCCTGGGCAAGTCACTTAACCCTGTTTGCCTCAGTTTCCTCATTTGTAAAAATGAGTTGGAATAGGAAATAGCAAACCACTCCACTATCTTTGCCAAGAGAACCCCAAAAGGGGTCATAAAGATTTGGACATTTCTAAGAAAAATTGAACAATAATAGTAACAATAGGTAATGTGTGTATTTTAATTTTTAAATATGTGCAAAGTGCTTTACAAATGATATCTCATGTTACCTTTACAACAACCCTGGAAGGTGGGTGCTAATACTACTATCCCCATTTTATAGTAAAGGAAACTGAGGCAGATGGACCTTTAAGACATATTTGCCCAGGGCCACATAAGTAGCAAGTGTCTGAGACCAGATTTGAACTCATATATTTATAATTCCTGGTCTCGTATTCTTATCCTTTTTATTATCTGCTATAAAAACTACTCCAAAATGTCTTGCTGAGGGGACAGTTAGGTTGCTCAGTGGTTTGAGAGCCAGATGTAGAAATAAGAGGCCCTGGGTTCAAATCTGACTTTAGAAACTTCCTAGTTGTGTGACTATTGGCAAGTCACTTAATCCCAATTGCCTGTTACCACTCTTCTGCCTTGCATCAAAGCAACCAAATAATAATATATTTGTTGATTCAACGTGGAAGTTTTCCCTTTTTTTAACCTCTACTTTCTTAGAATGGATGCTGTTCCAAGGCAGAAGGGCAGTAAGGACTAGTGTGTGTGTGTGTGTGTGTGTGTGTGTGTGTGTGTGTGTGTGTGTGTGTGTGTGTGTGTGTGTTGCAGACTGTGGGTCAAGTTGGTCAATTCTGGAAAATATTCATTCAGAGCCGACTTGAGTATGCATAGAACTGGATTAGGCACTAAGGATACAAAGATGATTCCTGCCTTCAAGGTGATTACAATATAGCCAAAGGCATAAAATTCATATAGAGATAATTAGTACAAGTTACAAAGTACACAGGAATGACACAGCAACTTATGATATTTGAAAATATGATATTGGAAGACTTGGTGCTTGCTTGCATTGAAGGAAGAGAAGGATTTCAATAGGTTCAGATGGGGTGGAAATGCTGAAGGGGGGCAGACTGCTCTCTACATGGAGATGAGAAAAGAGCTCATGACCAGGGAAGAGCAAATAATTCACTTTAGCAGAAGCTTGGAACATGTTAAAGAGTTTTAAGGAATAACCATCTGACAGATTGATAGTGTGATCTGTTGTTTCCAGAGAAGTGCCTTCCACTTGGAACCACAGAATTACAGCTTTAGAGCCATCCAGTTAAAATCACCTATTCTATAAATGAAGAAATTGCAGCCTAGAGTAATTTAGTGACTTGCTCAAGATTGCAAATTTAATAAGTAGCAGAGTCAGAATTAGAACCCAGGTCCTTTGTCTCCAAATCCCAATTTAGTTTGCCTTCTGTACCACCCTTCTCTTTTTTTAGTACTTTGAAGGAATAAAGACATTCCTAGTTTTTTCCAGGGAATACCTATAGTCTCTCTACAGCACCCTTAAGGTTGCTACTATTCTTTCGGTTTATTTTTTAAATATAATCATCAGCAATTACAAACAAGACAAAGGAAAAGAGGGAAGATGACTATAAGAAATAGTGATACCACATATAATATTTTAGGAAGGAGATAGGTAGGTAAACGGATGGATGCACTGATAGACAGATAGACTGATAGATCAACAGATCAACAAATAGATGATCTCTGTGTGTATGTATATACCCATAGATAAATATGCATATATATATTATATACTATATGCAGAAGCTAGATGGCACAGTAGATAGAGTACTGGGTTTGAACTCAAGAAATTGTGAGTTCAAACCTGGCCTTAGAATCTAACTATCTGATACCAGTCTAGTCTTTTAACCCTGTTTGCCTCAGTTTCCTCCCTTGGAAAAATGAACTGAAGAAGGAAATAGAAAACCATTCTAGAACCTTTGCCAAGAAAATCTCAAATGGAGTCATGACTCAAAATGACTGAACTATAACAAATATATAATATATGTCTAAGTACATATTCATGTATTTACCCACTTATATGTGAATGTAGGTCAAGGAGTAGGAGTAAAAGGACAATGTCAGCCTAACATTCCACAAAGGCATATATGGTACAGAGATATAAAAGATGCATTTATATGTCTCCATTTCTCACTTGAATTTAAAGAAGTTCATTGTCTGTCTTCTTTTTTTAATTGGATATTTTATTTTATTTCCATTTGAATTAGTTTATTTAGTCAATTTAGAACATTATTCCTTGGTTACAATAATCACATTATTTCCCTCCCTCCCCTTCACCCACCCTTCCCACAGCCCACGTGCAATTTCACTGGATATTACTTGTGTCCTTGATCAGAACCTATTTCCATGTTGTTGGTGTTTGCATTAGGATGCTCATTTAGTCTACATCCCCAGCCATATCCCTTCGATCCATATATTCAAGCAGTTGGTTTTCTTTGGTGTTTTTGCTCCCATAGTGTTTCCTCTGAATGTGGATAGTGGTTCTTCTCGTAGATTCCTTCTAGTTGTTCAGGATCACTGTATTGCCACTAATGGAGAAGTCCATTACGTTTTATTGTACCACAGTGTATCAGTTTCTGTGTATAATGTTTTCTTGGTTCTGCTCCTCTCACTCTGCATCACTTCCTGGAGGTTGTTCCAGTCTCCATGGAATTCCTCCACTTTATTATTCCTTTTAGCACAATAGTATTCCATCACCAACATATACCACAATTTGTTCAGCCATTCCCCAATTGAAGGACATCACCTCATCTTCCAATTTTTTGCCAACACAAAGAGTGCAGCTATGAATATTTTTGTGCATATCTTTTTCCAAATTGCCCTCCAGAATGGTTGGATCAATTCACAACCCCACCAGCAATGCATTAATGTCCCAACTTTGTCTGTCTTCTATAGTAACCCTTCTCAATTCTGAGTTATTAGCAATGGTCTCTCCTCTTTTCACAGTGGAAAAGAAAAAACACATTTTTTTTCTAGGTGTTTGTGAATTTCCTTTTTCTCAATAGAAATGTATATAAATATACACATACATATATGCTCACATATACTTGTCTCAGTAAAAATTGTAACCCTCCTCTCCTTTCCTATGAGCAACTTTTTTAAAAGGTTGATGCTCTTTAATGATGCTCTTTACCACCAACACCCCCATTCCTATCATTTCCCAGCAATCTGCCTGCACAACTCATTTACCACTTTGCCATGTACTGCGGGGCTCTATCTCTCATATAACTTCCTATACCTGAAGATATTGTCACCAGACCTGACTGAAAGTTCTTTGAGGGCAGAGACCGTGTCTCAAACTATATTTGATTTTTTATAGCACCGGTGCCTTGAACAGAGTGAATCCTCAATAATTATTCATTTCAGTTTCTCCACCTGTAAATGAAGATACAAATTGTTGCCCTATTTACCTTACATGTGATCCCATGGTTGGTATAACTACTCTGTATTTCAAAAGGCTGATGTACAAATATGAGATATTAACTGTTAGGTTTTATAGAATTTTATTGATTTAGAGACAAACTGGAACTCATTCCCCAACATCTCACAAACATGAGTCTGGCATTGATCTGCGACAGCCAGTTCTGTCCAAAGACACATAGCACCAATGCACTTAACTTTTCTGAGATTCAGTTTCTTCATCTGTACAATTAAAGGGTAAAGCTAGATGACTTTGGTGATCTCTTTTGATCCATTTCTGGTGAGTGATAAAGAAGACTGGGTGTTCTGAGCCAGCTCTAGTTTCTCCTACCAAACTCATGGGAGATTTTGAGGACAGTGAAGAAAATTAAATTATTCTAAGAATAAAAGAAAATCCCTTCTAAAAATTCACCAGAAAGGAGAAAAAAAACCCACAAAACCACCAGAGAGAAGCTGGCTAACTTGGTTTTCATTTGGGTATTGTTTAATCTTTCCTTATCTTCAATTAGAGTAGATATGACCCTAGTGGAGCCAAACCAATTAATACCCAATTGTCTCTGCTAGTTCTTTGATGTCCTCATTTGCTCCTTCATGGGTTTGCTAAAGTAAGTAAATCCAGGGTGTGAAGATAAGTGGCTTTGAACAAAGAATCTTGAGCATGACTCAGTGAGACTTTGGCACTATCTAGTCATTCCACAGCATAAAATGATATGGTTTCATTTATGAAAATTCAGTAGTTGAACCTAAACAATTGAGTCCAAATTCAAAACAATTTAGTTTACCTTTTTCTGTACTATCCTTTTCACCTGTGGCATTTTAAGGAGGTAAAGACACTCCTACTTATTCCATGGAAGCTCCTATCATCCCTCTAAAGCAGTGGTTCTCAACCTTTCTAATGCCGTGACCCCACAATACAGTTCCTCATGTTGCAGTGACCCCAAACCAAAACATTATTTTGGTGGCTACTTCAAAACGGTAATTTTGCTACAGTTATGATTCAGAATGTAAATACCTGATATGCATTATGTATTCTCATTGCTACAAATTGAGAGGTTGAGAACTGCTCCTCTAAAGCCCTCTTAAGGTCCCTACAATTTTTTTTTTATTTTAGCCAGAGAAATAGCAAACATCTCAAGACATAAAAATGAGCAGGGAGGAAGACTCCAAGAAATACTATTGCATTACCATCTGCCTTGCTTTTGCTGTTCAAGAACCACTGAGAATTTCCATCTACTCTGAAACTGACCATGCAAATATTCCTATTGTCTTCCCCAAAAATGTGAACTCCTAGAAAGCCAATTGTAGCCCCAATCCTTTGCACATAATAAATACTTAATAAACTATTTTTCATTCATTCCAAAATCTAATGTCAAAATATTGGATATAGTCACTATTACATCCTATTTTGAAAAAAAAGACAAGATTTTGGCTGAAATCATGACCATGATAAATAGATCATCAAGTAGGAAAAAATGGGGTAAAGATGTAAGGGGATAAGAAAATCTTTCTAGAGGAAGTTAAATAATTTTTTTTTAATTTTAAACCCTTTCTTTCTTACTGTCTTAGAATCAATACAAGTGTTAGTTCCAATGAAAAAGAGCAGGAAGGGCTAAACATCTGGGGTTAAATGACTAGCCCAAAGTCACACAGCTAGGACATGTCTGATGTCAGATTTGAACCCAGGTCCTCCTGACTCTAGCCTTGGCACGCTACTCACTGAGTCACCTAGATTCCCCTTGAGAGGTAGCTTTTACCCATCTTTTCATGCCTCCTTTAGCTTCCATCATTGCTATCCAACAGAATATAGAGAATATAGTAGAGAAAATGGGACTCTTCCTAAACCTCCAACTTTCTTATCAGTTTAAACACTGAGTCAGAGTTTTCTAAACTGTAGAGTATACACACCTGGGAAAACACAAGTGCCTGGAGAAGAGAGAGGTAAAACAATATCCAAAATTACTGGCTATTTTCAAGTACAATTACCACATAATTATATACACTATTTACAAGGAAAATAAAATTCAGAACATAGTATACAAAAGCAAGACTAAGGTGGTAAGTTTACTCCAACTGAAAGTTAATGCAGGACAGGGACAATTTACTCAACTATGCTAAATATGGTCAAATTTTAGTTGGCATGCAACATATCTTGATGTGGGCACCATCTCCCGCCATCATTCTCAGTTAGCAAAGGTGCCTTACAAAGGTGAGTTGTAGGGTTGAACTGCTTGCTACATGTGAATGTCAAGAATATAGATGACAGTTGAACAACTTCTACATTGAAGTTTAAAGTACCTTCGCATTTGTTATACTTCTCACTGTCATTTATTTTGATAAGCATCAGAAACTAGTTTCCCCCCAAATCCTGTAGCTTTTTAAAAACTGACATAATTCAGAGCTCTTGTAGGGTATGGACATAAGGCACCTCCAAAGATGCCTTTCCAGCTTTCCTTTTTAGACATAGGGAAGGTTCCATCTCTATTGTGATAGAGATACTCCCTCTTTGTTCTAGGATGATGAATGCTAAGAAAGTCAAGTATTTTCTGATATGCTTTGAGATCTTTTTGAGCAGAAATTTGTTGTGGGGGGTATGAGTAGAATATTCCCTGATTTGTTTAAGATGGGATAATAAAGAGAATATGAAGGATCTTCTCTGAGGCATCAGATTCTATTAGACTCTCTAGGTCCATAGGAACATTTTTATGAAGTTTTGGGGAAACAGTCCAGTCATCAAGTATTTATTAAGCACCTACTATGTAGCAGGCACTGTGCTAAGTTCTAGAGATACAAAGAAAAGCAAAAATAGTCCTTGCCTTCAAGGAGTTTGTGATCTAATGAAGGGAGACCACATGCAAACAATAATGCGTAATAATTATAAAAATAGTTGGCATTCATATAGTACTTAGTATGTGCCAGACACTGTACCAAGAACTTTACAATAAGTATCTCATTTGATCTTCACAACAGCCTTAGGAAGTAAAAGCTAGTGTTATCCTCATTTTACAGATGTCAAAACTGAGGCAGGGGTTAAATGACTTGCCCAGGGACAGCTAGGAAGTAAGTGTCTGAAGCCAGTTTTGAACCCAGATCTTCTGGATTCCATTAACCATTGTGCCACATAGCTGCCCCAAAACAAGATATATATATATATATAGGATAAGATGGAGATGATCTCAGAGTAAATGTCACAAAATAGGGAGGACCAAGAAAGACTTCCTTTCTTTAAAGTAGAAAAGCAAATGGCAAAGTCCACGTTCATGCAATATATACCATTCATCTGGTGAGTACCTAGAGCATGGCTTTGAGTTATTCATTCAGATGAAGACAAATTAATGAGCTTTTTTCTCTGAAATTCAATAAAAGAATTGTTTACTCCTATTCCATGGGAAAGGATATAATTCCTATATCTCAAAAAAGTAAAGACCTGCTTATTTATCCCTTGATGAGACTATCTAAGTAATTTCCATTTTATTTTATAGACCTAGGTATTTCTAAATATGAATGGATAAGGAATCCATTTGTCATCAACAAATATGACATATTTGCCTTACTTCATTCAAACAAGAATGGCTAATAAACTTATCTTATAGTACATAGAAACAAGCTTTTCAATTTTAAAGTTGATTATGTTTTGGCTATTGATAAATAATAAATCTGATTCTGATAAATAAATAAATCTAAATTATAAATAAATAAAAGTATCACAAAATTTGCAACTGTAGCAATATCTTATTTCTGTAAAACTAGGCTTTCTGCTGTAACTCATGAAGATAAAAATCATTTTACTAGTTGAAAGAATTATTAGCAGTAATATCATAAAAGATACCACATTTTGAGAAACTGTACCAAAAACAAACCCAATTACACATTAATAATATTACTAGATTGTCATTTTATGGTATAAATATTAAAATTATAAATAATGTTATGAATAATGATTTGTGGTTTATATGCTGATGTATTTTAAGATATATTTACACAATTTAAAGTTTTTTAGTAATGTGAATGAAGATTAGCTGATTAGAATATTTTATTAAAAATTTAGAAGGGTTTGTATTTTTTTCCTGAAGAGGAGCATAGCTACATAGACTTTGGAAACCACTGTATTAAACAATACTTTTCATCAGCCTATTTTAGCTACACGTTTGAGAAGTAGTGCCTGCTGTACTAATAGACTCTTTTTGATAATACAAAAGTTCTCCTATATTATCTAAGAAAGTGGAAGTGGTCCAACCCTGGCACAAAAGATTACTTGAGTTTTGCCATTCTGTACAAAACAATTTTTAGGCTGGGTTTCTCTAGTCTGAACTAAGCTCAGACAGATTGGGCAGTCTTTGAGGGTTTGTACTATCCTTACCCATCTCATTTACTACAAATAATAAGCACTTGTCAACACAATTAGTCCTGACCAGGTCCTCCAACTAGGCTAAAAATTGGAGATCTCCTTAATGACTCCCTAGCTTATTTCCCTTTGATCCACTGAACTCTGTTAAAGGTATAGCAATCAATCTAGATTCCATATTGGTCCATATTGGTTGGAAATTTAATACAAGAAAAAACTGTTTATTTACTGACTCAAGGCCTCCTTTCTGCTCATTAACAACTCATTGCTGATGAAGTGTTTATGCTTCTCCTGCCAACAACTTCAAATGCTAATGCTTTTAAAACATCTTCACAGCTGTTGTGGATTAGCCACAAAGCAGACTGTGTCTCCACATAAAACTGTAATAGTAAGTCACCCAAAGGCTGTTTCAGACTCACTGAAACTGCCTCAGTCCACTGCTATAGAGGATAAGAAACAGTATTCCTATTCCAGTGCCTGAAGGTGACTCCACACCCCCTCCAAATGCATTAATGCAGATCTCCTTTTAAAAATAATTTTTAAAAATGGGAGATTCTCTGGATTAGATAAATGCACACTAAAACAACTCTGAGGTACTACATTACACCTACCAGACTGGCCAATATGGCAGCAAAGGAAAGTGATAAATGTTGGAGGGGATGTGGCAAAACTGGGACACTAATGCATTGCTGGTGAAGTTGTGAATTGGTCCAACCATTCTGGAGGGCAATTTGGAACTATGCCCAAAGGGCGACAAAAGACTGTCTGCCCTTTGATCCAGCCATAGCACTGCGGGGCTTGTACCCCAAAGAAATAATAAGGAAAGAAGACATGTACAAGTACATTCAAAGCTGTGCTCTTTGTTGTGGCAAAAAATTGGAAAATGAGGGGATGCCCTTCAGTTGGGGAATGGCTGAACAAATCGTGGTATATGTTGGTGATGGAATACTATTGCGCTCAAAGAAATAATAACCTGGAGGAATTCCATGTGAACTGGAATGAACTAAGCAGGAATTGATGCAGAGTGAAAGGAGCAGAATCAGGAGAACATTGTACACAAAGACTGAAATATTATGGCACAATAGAATGCAATAGACTTGTCTACTAGCAGCAATGCAATGATGCAGGACAATACAGAGGAACTTATGAGAATGAATGCTATCCTCATCCAGAGAAGAAACTGGGAATAGAAATGCAGAAGAAAAAATATGATTTATCATGTAGTTCAATAGGGATATGATTAGGGTTTTGGTGTTAAAAGATCACTCTACTACAAATATGAATAACATGGAAATAGGTTTTGAACAATGATACATGTATAACCAGTGGAATTGGTTGTCAGCTCCAGAAAGGGGGAGGAAAGGTAGGGAGGAAACATGAATCATAGAACCATGGAAAAACATTCGAAATAAAAAACAAAATTTTTTAAAAGATGAGTGATTACAGGTAACAACCCAGCCAAACTCTCAATTTTCCCTCCTAAACAATTTTTAAATAATGCCTCAAATTGAATTCTGGAGAGGCAAAGCTAACAAAAGGCTACAGTGGGATATTTTTCAAGCCTAAGATAATTTAGGAGGTTGGCAGAAGAGGTCTCTGACAACTGGTGAGGGCCAGCCTAGATCATATAAGGCAGAAGTACCAGCTGTGGTTCTATAGACTGACAACAGTAGAAATAGTAGCTCAGTTTCTGGAGCATTCAGCCCAGGGTCAGTAAGTGAGTCAGACAACTGGTTAGAAAGATATCATAGGGGAGCTTTTGCTGGCATTGGGTGTGGCTGGTACAGATTTGGCAACCCTATTGCCTTAAAGCAGTTCTGGGTCTCTTTCCCAGGACAAAGAGGAGAACTTGTGATTAGTCACAAGGAATAAGGTCCCTGGTCAAAATTTCAAGGTGTACAATGATAATCAGAGTGAAGATGTGACCTATGACTCCATAGAGTACATAAACTACCGTGAGTACATGAAAGCAGCAAAAGAAGTTACAACAGTTGTACTTGCATGTGACCCTGGGCCATGGTTGGCACTATACTTGCTACATTCTTTTTTTATATAATATTTGAAATGGCCTGTTGTTAGTGTGGGGCATTTACCACTATTCAGTCCTGCTATGAAGGAGAATTGTTCTTATGAGTAAATTCCTTTAAATAATCCCAATAGATTCTAATAAATATACACATATAAACCACCCTGCCATGAAATGTTCTTCTTCAGTATCTCAGTATTTAGAGGTTATGCCTCACTACAATTGGCATAACCAGAGCAGAACAGATCTTATGTCATTACATTTGGTGTAGTCATGAGGTTCTGTGTCCTTACACAAGGCATAAAAGATACCTAATGTTCATAGCTAAAAAAAGAACAGACGGTTTCCCTGGGTAAAACAGGAGAGCAGTGATCATACTTCTACCAGGATAACACTACCTGGAAATATTGAAAACTTTCAGACACCCATACTAGCTCTAAAAACAGAAACATAAAAAGCCTGAAGTTTGGGGAAATGCCTTCCTACCTATACGTGAACAAACCCCAACTTTAACATGAAGTTCAAAATCAAAAAGTAATCTGAAAAAAATGAGCAAGCAGCACATAAACAAAAAAAGAATTTGTTCATAAAAAGCTGCTATGGTGTCATGGAAGATCAAGACATAAACTCTGAAAAGAACAATGTGAAAATGGTTATAAGCCTCATAAGGGTTGCTAATTAGTCTCAAGCACAACAAGAATTCCTAGAAGAATTAAAGAAGGTGATAAGTGACACAGGGAAAACTGAGATAAGAAATGAAAGGGATGGAAAAATTATGGAAAAGATTAACAGCTTATAAAAAGAGGCACAAAAATACTAAAGAAAATAACATCTTAACAATTGACTTAATGGTAAAGGAGATACAAAGATTCACTGAAGAAAAATATTCCCTAAATAATGCAGAATAGACCAAATGGAAAAAGATATATAAAAGCTTAATTCACTGAGAAAATAATTCCTTAAAAATTAAAAGTGGGCAGGTGGAAAGTAGTAACTATAGTAAGAAGCAAAAAAAAAAAGCAAAGTCAAAAGAATTAAAGAATAAAAGAAAAAGAAAAATATCTCATCAGAAAAATAACTGTCCTGGAAATCAGATCAATGAAAGATAGTAAGAATTATTGTACTTTCTGAAAGACATGATAAAAAAGAACTTATATATCATCTTTCAAGAAATTATAAAAGAAAACTTTCACAACATCTTAGATTGAGAGGGTAAAATAGAAATTGAAAGAAAGTACCTCCTGAAAGAGAGCCCAGATCAAAGATAAAAGAGTGGAAGCAGCCATAAAGAAATAATGCATGTTATGGGGTCATGGTTGGGATCACATAAGATTTAACAGCTTCCATATTAAAGGAGCAGAGGACTTGGAATATGATATTGTAGGAGGCAAAAGATTTTGGATTGCAACCAAAAATAGCCTACCCTGCAAAACTAAGTATAATCTTTCAGGAGAGAAATGGATATTTAATCAAATAGAGACTTGATAAAGTTAAAGTGTTCCTATTCCTATATGGGAAAATGACACATATAACTCCTAATAACTTTAAAATTATTTTGGCAATTAGAAGAAGTGTGTATAAACAGAGAGAACAAGTTGTGAGAAAGAGAAATGTACTAGAAAAAGGGGGAAGGGAGAGGTAGAATGAAGAAATTTTCATAAGTAAAAGAGGAAGATTTTTCATAGTGATGGGAACATGGGAGGCTGGTAGATAATGCTTGATAATCAGAATTGGTTGAAAGAGGGAAGAATACATACACACACACACACACACACACACACACACACACACACACACACACACACACCACTAAGTTGGAAAATGAAAGAGAAAGGGGATAAACTATATCGGGTAGTGGACGATATAAAAGAGATAAAATAAGGAAGGAAGTGTCATAAGTAAAACATTTTTGAGAAGGAATAGGATTAAAAAAATATGGGGGAGAGAAGGAAAAACAGAAGAAAATCAGATGGAAGGAAAGATACAGTTGGTAATCCTTACTGTGAATGTGAATAGGATGAGCTCATCCATGAAACATAAATAGATAGCAGAATGACTTAGAAACCAGAATCCAACTATATGCTGTTTATAGGACACATACATAAAACATAAAGATGGACATGGTTAAAATAAAGGGCTGATTTATAATCTATTATGCTTCAGCTGAAGGACAAAATGTATGGGGTGTAATAATGATCTCAGCTAAAGCAAAATTAAAAAAAAAGAGATCTAGTTACAAGAGATGATGAAAACTACATTTTGCTAAAAGATATCATATGTAAAGAAATAATGTCAAAATTTAAGAATAATACTCCCTTATATAAAGGCCTCATCTCTCAAATTCATAGAGAACTGAATCAAATTTAAGATCCATTCTCCCATTCATAAGTGATCAAAGGACTTTTTCGGTCAATTTTCAGAAGAAATCAAAACCATCTGAAAAAAATTTTCTATATCACTAATGATTAGGGAAAAATAAATTAAATCAACTCATAGATACCACCTCACACCTATCAGAAAGAGAAACGCTGGAGGGGATGAGGGAATAAAGATACACTAATGAATTGTTGGTGAAATCATGAGATAATTCAATCATTCTGGACAAAAGTAGAGAACTATGCCCAAAGGACAAAATAATACCCTATACATACTCTTTGATTCAGCAATAACACTACTAGGTTCCTATCGCCAAGGTATCAAAGAAAAGGGCAAAGAACCTATATGTACAAAAATATTTATAGCAGTTCTTTTTTGTGGTGGCAAAGAATTGAAAATCAAAGGGATGCCCATCAATTGGAAAATCACTGAACAAGTTATGGAATATAATTCTTTAACAAGTTATGAAATAAATGTAAATATAAGTATGGGAAAATATTATTGTGCCATAAGAAATGGTGAGGAAAGATGTTTCAGAAAAAATATATCAAAACCTACACATACTGACACAAATTGAAGTGAAAGAAACTGGAAGATCATTGTGTATAATAAAAGCAATGGCGTAACTAAAAGACTTGGTTAATCTGATCAATACATTGATCCAAGATAATTCCAAGGGACTCAATATGAAAAACTGCTGTACTCCAGAGAGAAAATTGATTAACTGAGCAAATTGAAATATATTTTCTCATTTTCTTTAATTTTTTTTTGCTTTTTTTGCAATTTGAATAATAATAAAATATATTTTGCATGATTTTGCTCATTTAATTAATATAACTTTGCTTACTGTCTCAGTGGAAAGGGGTGGGGTGAAAGGGAAAGAATTTGGAATTCAAATTTTAAAAAGTAAACACTTAAAATAAATAATAAATTAAAAAGGGAAAAGATTGGGGTAAAAGTGTCCAAACATTTGGAAGACCAATAAAGATCTCAAAGAAGGGAAGAGAGGGGAATGAGAGATGATGATAGTTTGCATTGTGGTAGCTTAGATGACAAGGACCTTAAATAAATGATGAAACTTTTAGATGATCTAAAGAAGTTAGTCTGCAATGAGGTAGGGAAAAAATATGAAAAGGGATACTTTGAATCCAAAGAACACCTATACCCATAAACCCAGCAATATGGAATAAGGTATCTGAATGATTAATAAAAATACATGGGTATCAAGTATTGCTGTCCTCATGCAATATATTTTCTTTCTCCTAAATTTTTCACATGTTCTTATCAAATCTAATTTAGAAAATTCATATAATCATAATAATCCCCCTTAGGACTGGCACCTTATATCCTAAGGGAAGTCTTTCCCCATCACCCAAGCTGTTATTGTTTTTTCTCCCTTCAAATGATGTCTAATTGATTTCCCTTTTTAAATACTGAATTTCTCAAATAGAATATAAGCTCCCTTAGGGAAGGGATTGTTTTTCATTTTGTCTTTGCCTCTCTGAGGTCTTTCATATGCCAGGAACATCATAAATAATTATCAGATTGGCTTCTGCCCTCTCACAATACTGTTATTCCATCACAGCTCAATAAATTTTTGCTGGATGAATGAATTGTCTTCCATGCAGCACATTTCTGGAAGTCAGAACCAGAAAAGATTCAAGCTGAAATAATAATGAGATCATTTGGCCCAACTCTCTAATTCTAGAGAGGTGCATGCACCAATCACTTAGGTAGTTAATAAGAATATCAGGATTATAATACAGTCCTCTTTCTCACCCCACTGTTCACTTTCCTACTGCTGAGGAATTAGAAAGAAGAACAAATAGAACTAAAAATCTAGGGATGAGGTTTAGAACTGTTTTCACCACTGATTCAGCCACTCTGATAATCTATTCCTTACAATTTGACAAGTTTAAAGCCCTATCCTTTTCTAACTTAATTCTACAGACTTTCAGACTTAGTCTCCCCATTTTGTCCAGCCTGAAAATATAGTGGCCAGTAATGGGCCTTGACCCCACCACTGATTATCATGGAAGTGTTGGCTGTTCCATTTCTATCTTAGAATTGTTTTCCCCCATGGAGACTTCCGGGTAAACATGGTGGCAGTCTAGACGCAGGACTCTTACTCTCCTCAGCACCTACCAATATAGATTACCTCAAAAGACCAAAAAAAAAAAACAGATTCATATCAACAAAGGGACTCTACAGTAGGGCCAGAATTGAATATATGTGGAATTTGGGCATTTCCACAGTGTAAGGGGTTGAAAAAGCTCCCACCAAAACACGAGCTGATCTACCCTCCCCCACCCCAAATAAGGATACAGTCAGAGCCAGCATGCACTAGAATCAGTGAATGACCGAGCGGCACCTCTAGAGTGAGTGAGGGGAATGCCTATGTACTTGGCAGCTGACTAAGACCATCAAAGACATACCCCTAAGAGCAGCTACACCTGAAATGCAAGCAGGATAAAGAACTCAGACAGTGGGCTCTTGTGGGGAGATAGCACAGAGAAGGGCAGCAAAGAGGAGAAGCTGCAGAGATTCAAGAGCTGGCCTCAGGCAAAATCCTTGCTCACTAGCTCCATACATAAAGAGCCTGCCCATCTCACTCAGATTTCTGACTGGAAAGGGAAGGAAAAACTACCACAGTGATGGCAAACAGTGCCCAGGAACAAAAACTTCCCAACACCAAGAAAACAAGAAGAAGAGGTTGACCCTGGATAATTTTTAAGGAGGAAAACCCCAGGTTACAGAGGAAATAGAAGAGGAAATAAAATTAAATGCATCAAAACCTTCAAAAAATGGAAATTGTCCACAAGCTCTTGAAGAATTTAAACTGGAGCTTATCAAAAAGATGGAAGCCTTTTGGCAAGAAAAGTGGGAAATAGTTCAAAAGGAAAATAACAGTTTAAAGGACAAGAACTCCCAATTGGAGAAACAGATGGAAGCCACAAAATGCAGGATAGACCAAACAGAAAGGGAATTCAAAAGAATATAGCAGAAAAACAGTCCTTAAAGACCAGAATTGGGCAATTAGAAGCCAATGATCTTCCAAAACAGCAAGAATTAATAAAGCAAAGTCAAAAGACTGAAAAAAAACAGAAGAAAACCTAAAATATCTCACTGACAAGATGACAGATCATGAAAATAGATCACGGAGAGACAATTTGGGAATCACTGGTCTACCTGAAAACCCAGAAATAAACAGAAATCTTGACATCATACTACAAGAAATTATCCAAGAAAACTACCCTGATGTTCTTGACAAGGGGGCAAAATAGACATTGAAAGAGTTCATAAAACACCCTCTACACTAAATCCTCAAAAGACAACGCCCAAGAATGCAACTGCCAAATTCAAGAGCTTCCAAACTAAGGAGAAAATTCTACAAGAAGCCAAAAAGAGATAATTAAGATATCAAGGAGCACCAATCGGGATCACACAAGATCTGGCAGCTTCCACACTAAAGGACCTCAAGGCTTGGAATATGATTTTCAGAAAGGCAAGAGAATTGGGTCTTCAACCAAGGATCACCTATGCATCAAAACTGACTATATACTTCCAGGGGAATGTATGGACATTCAACAAAATAGAAGATGTCCAAGCATTTGTAAAGAAAAGACGAGAACTAAGTGGAAATTTTGATATCCAAACACAAAGATCAAGAGAAACAAGAAAAGGTAAATAAGAAAGAGAGCAAAAGGGGGGGATGTTTTTTTCAAAATTTCTTCTTTAAGGGCTTCAATAAGATCAAATTATTTATATTAATATATGGGGGAAATATTATTTGTAACTCTCAGAAATTATATTCACTATTATAGTAATTAGAAGAATCATTCACAGGAGGAGATTGGGGCAATAAGTGCTATAAGATGATATGCAAAAAAAGTAAAAGGGAGGGAGGAATTGAAGATGGCACCAAAAGAAACTTGAAGAAATAAAATAAATAGGATAATCTTTATCACACAAAGATAAGCATGGGAAGGGGAGGGGAAGAATACTCTCATAAGAAAGAGAGGAAGAGAGTACTAATAGGTAATACTTAAACCTTCCTCTCAGTGAAATCAATTCTGAGAGGGAAGAACATCTAGATCCATTGGGGTACTGAATTATATCTTACCCTACAGGGAAAGTAAGAAGCTAAAACTAAAGTGGATAGGGAGCAGGGAGTACAAAAATGGAGGGAAAGAGAAGGGGGGAAACTTAACAGACCCTAAAAAAATAAGAAGGGAACAAAAAGGGAGGGGGAAGAAAGGGAAGCATATTAAAGGTGGGAATTAGGGGGAATGATTAAAAGCAAACCACTGGCTTTATAGGAATTAACAAAAAAAGAAAGGACAGAACTAGGAGATGATATCAAAATGCTGGGGAATACACAAGTGGCAATCATAACTTTGAACGTGAATGGAATTAACTCACCCATAAAAAGAAAACAAATAGGAGAGTGATTAGAAACCAAAATCCTACCATATGTTGTCTACAAGAAACACACAAGGCAGGTAGACCCTCACAAGGTTAGAATTAAAGGTTGTTGCAAGATCTATTGGGCCTCAAATGATAGAAAGAAGGCCAGAGTTGCAATCATGATATCTGACAAAACCAAAATAAAAATAGATGTGAATTAAAGGGTTTGGGAAGGTAACTACATCCTGATAAAAGGCAGTATAGACAATGAGGAAATATCAGTAATCATCATGTATGCACCAAATGGTATATCATCCAAATTTCTAAAGGAGAAACTAGTGGAATTGAAGGAGAAAATAGATAGTAAAACTATACTAGTGGGAGACCTGAACTTACTACTATCAAATTTAGATAAATCAAATAAAAAAAAATAAATAAGAGGAAAGAGATATGAATAAAATCTTAGAAAATTAGAGTTAATAGATATATGAAGAAAAATAAATAGGGGAAAAAAGGAATAAACCTTCTTTTCAGCAGCACATGATACATTCACAAAGATTGATCATGTACTAGGGCATAAAAACATGGGAAACAAATAGAGAAAAACAGAAATAATAAATGCAACCATTTCAGATCATAATGCAATAAAAAAATCAGTTAGGGCATGTGGAAAATCAAATCAAAAATTAATTGGAAATTAACTAATATGATTCTCCAAAACTGGTTATTCAGACAAAAACTCATAGAAACCATTAATAATTTCATTGAAGAAAATGACAATGACAAGAGATATTTTCAAAATCTACTGGATGCAGCCAAAGCAATATTCAGGGGAAATTTTATATATTTGAGTTCATATATTAACAAATTAGAGAGGGAAGAGGTCAATGAGTTGGATATGCAAATCAAAAAACTTGAAAGCGAACAAATTAAAAATCATCAGATGAAAACTAAATTAGAAATCCTAAAAATTAATGGAGAAATTAATAAAATTAAAAGTGAAAGAAGTATTGAATTAATAATAAGACTAGAAGCTGGTATTTTTGAAAAAACAAACAAAATAGTGTAAAAATAGACTCGAATTCTGGACTTCAATCCCCAAAAATCCTTGCTCCACTTCCCCAGAATGCCCTCTAATCTCACTGAATTCTCACCTGGGCTGAGAGCAAGATGGGGTATTTAAACCTGGTTCTGAATAGGCTCGGGCTCTTTTTTTGGACTTCCATTTTGGAGCAGACACGTTTCTTTCCTGATGTGAGGTTATCCTTGTCTGGGCCTCTCTGGCCTAGACATGTGCTTTCTTATTCTGTATTTTCTTTAATCCTTAACCTTAAATAAGCCTCATAAAAATACTACTCCTTGCAGAGAGAAACAAATTTCTATCTTGCCTAAGTCTCCCCTAAAATTTTAATCTTTACAATAGACAAAGTACTGGTCAATCTAATAAAAAAAAGGAAAGAAGAAAACCAAATTAATAGTATCATAGATGGAAAGGGAGACCTCACCTCCAATGAAGAAGATAGTAAGGCAATCATTAAAAACAATTTTGCCCAATTATAAGGCAACAAGTATGGCAATCTAGGTGATATGGATGAATATGCAAAAATATAAATTTCCTAGATTAACAGAAGAAGAAATAGAATTCTTAAATAATCCCATACTGGAAAAAGAAATTAAACAAGCCATCAAAGAACTCCCTAAGAAAAAATCACCAGGGCCTGATGGATTCACAAGTGAATTCTATCAAATATTCAAAGAACAACTAATCCCAATACTTTACAAATTATTTGACATAATAAGCAAAGAGGGAGTTCTACCTAATTCCTTTCATGACACAAATATGGTACTGATTCCAAAGCCAGGCAGGTCAAAAACAGAGAAAGAAAACTATAGACCAATCTCCTTACTGAACATAGATGCAAAAATCTTAAATAGAATACTATCAAAAAGTCTCCAGCAAGTTATCTTGTGGGATATTCATAATGATCAGGTGGGATTAATACCAGGAATGCAAGAATGGTTCAATATTAGGAAAACCATCCACATAATTGACCATTTCAACAAGAAAACCAATAAAAATCACATGATTATCTCAATAAATGTAGAAAAAGCCTTTGACAAAATATAACACTCATTCCTATTGAAAACACTAGAAAGTATAGGAATAGAAGGGCCTTTCCTAAAAACAATAAACAGTATTTATCTAAAACCATCAGCGAACATCATCTACAATGGGTATAAAATAGATGAATTCCCAATAAGATCAAGACTGAAACAAAGATGCTCATTATCACCTCTATTGTTTAACATTGTACTAGAAACACTAGCTGAGCAATTAGAGAAGAAAAAGAAATTGAAGTTATTAAAACTGGCAATGAGGAGACAAAGCTATCACTCTTTGCAGATGATATGATGGTCTACTTAAAGAATCCTAGAGAATCAACCAAAAAGCTAGTTGAAATAATCAACAACTTTAGCAAAACTGGAGGATACAAAATAAACCCGCATAAATCATCAGCATTTCTACATATCTCCAACACATCTCAGCAGCAAGAATTAGAAGGAGAAATTCCATTTAAAATCACCCTAGACAATATAAAATACTTAGGACTCTATCTTCTGAGACAAATACAGGAACTATACGAACACAACTACAAAACACTTTCCACAAAATTAAAAATAGATCTGAATAATTGGAAAAGCATTAACTTCTCATGGGTAGGACGAGCTAGCATAATAAAAATGACCATCCTACCCAAAGTTATTTATTTATTTAATGCCATACCCATAGAACTAAAAAAAAACTTTCTTACTAAATTAGAAAAAAACTCAACAAAGTTCATTTGGAAGAATAAAAGATCAAGAATATCCAGGGACATCATGGAAAAAAATGTGAAGGAAGGTGGACTTGCAGTACCAGATCTCAAACTATACTATAAAGCAGTGCTTATCAAAACAATATGATACTGGCTAAGAGACAGAAAGGAGGATCCATGGAATAGACTTGGGATAAGTGACCTCAGCAAAACAGTCTAGGATAAGCCCAAAGATCCCAATTTTTTGGACCAAAATCCACTATTTGATAAAAACTGCAGGGAAAATTGCAAGACAGTATGGGAGAGATTAGGTTTGGATCAACACCTCACACCCTACACCAAGATAAACTCAGAATGGGTGAATGACCCAAATATTAAAAAGTAAGCCATAACTAAATTAGGTGAACACAGAATAGTATACATGTCAGATATTAGGAAAAGGAAAGATTTTAAAACCAAGCAAGAGTTAGAAAAAAATCACAAAATGTAAACTCTATAATCTTGATTACATCAAATTAAAAAGGTTTTATACAAACAAAAGCAATGCAACCAAAATTAGAAGGTAAGTAACAAATTGGGAAATAATCTTCATAACAAAAACCTCTGACAAAGGTCTAATTACTCAAATTTATAAAGAGCTAAATCAACTGTACAAAAAAATCAAGCCGTTCTCCAATTGATAAATGGGCAAGGGACATGAATAGGCAGTTTTCAGATAAAGAAATCAAAACTATTAATAAGCACATGAAAAAGTGTTCTAAATCTCTTATAATCAGAGAGATTCAAATCAAAACAACTCTAAGTATCACCTCACACCTAGCAGATTGGCTAGCATGACAGCAACGGAAAGTAACAAACGCTCGAGGGGATGTCACAAAGTTGGGACATTAATGCATTGCTGGTGGAGTTGTGAACTGATCCAACCATTCTGAATGGCAATTTGGAACTATACCCAAAGGGCATTAAAACACTGTCTGCCCTTTGATCCAGGCATAACTCTGCTGGGTTTCTACCCCAAAGAGATAATAAGGACAAAAAATACTTGTATAAGAATATTCATATCTGCCCTCTTTGTGATGGCAAAAAATTGGAAAATGAGGGGATGCCCTCTGATTGGGGAATGACTGAACAAATTTGGTATCCGATGGTGATAGAATACTATTGTGCTCAAAGAAATAATAAACTGGAGGAACTCCATGTGAACTGGAACAACCTCCAGGAAGTGATGCAAAGCAAAAGGAACAGAACCAGGAAAACATTGTACACAGAGACTGATACACTGTCGTACAATTGTGACTCTTAAAAACTGCTCAGACTGTACCTTAGAAGATTTGATTAAGCTATTACCCATTTAAACAATGGAGATACTTGATCAGGAATGTATTGAGAACTTTTAAAATTACTCTACCCTACTCAGACAGTGCCTTAGGGGAAGATAAAGTTGCAAACTCCTGATTGAACAATGAAAACTCCCTAACTCATACTTATAGTAAAGCTAGAACCTTAAGCCAGGTCTATTTTTAGATCTAATACAAAAGGATGTTAAGTATCTATAAAGATAAAATTAGTACCTAAAAGGAAAAGCAACTTACAAAAGGCAAGCTTAACAAAAGAGGTGTGAAGTACTCAGATGATTTAATCTAACCAGAGAAGGTGAGAACAAAAGAAGACAAGAACTAAGAATGGACAGACCTGGGGAAAAGTGTCTTCTGTGATTGGTAGACATGAAAATTTAGGGGAGGTGACCTAAGAGAAAATTTCTTTAAAAGGAGAAGTCAGTTCATGTAATGGAGGTGGATTGGAAGTCAGTTTGGATGGTAATGAGTTGGAGTTTGGTAGTGGAAGTTTTGAGTTCAGTGGAGGACTGGAGCTTGCTTGGAGACAATCTTGTGGTGAGTTATAAAGACTGACTTGCTCTCCCTTAGGCTCAGGCCCTTTCTACTGCTTGGCTATTCTCTCTCTCTCCTTCCCTTAATTCCTTCATTTATATTAATTAAAATCTTCATAAATCCCAGCTGACTTGGGTATTTTCATATTTGGGAATTTCCCATGGCAACCACTTATTTTTTATTTTAAGTCAAAACACACTAAAATTTATCCTTTACTCTTTGGACAAAACCTTTAAAAAGTTTGACATTTACAATTTTTAACACTGACACAATAGAATGTAATGGACTTCTCAGTTAGTGGCAATGCAGTGATCCTGAACAACGCAGATGGATCTATGAGAAAGAACACTACCCACATTCAGAGGAAAAACTGTTGGAGTAAAAACACTGAACAAAAACAACTGCTTGATCACATGGGTCAAAGGGGATATGGTTGGGGATGTAGACTCTAAATGATCATCCTAGTGCAAACATCAACAACAGGGAAATAGGTTCTGATCAAGGACACATGTAATACCCAGTGGAATTGTGCATTGTCTACGGGAAGAGTGGGGGTAGGGGAGGGAAGGATTGAATATGATTCTTGTAACCAAGGAATAATGTTCTAAATTGACTAAATAAAAAATAAAATTATAATAAAATAAATTTTAAAAAAGAATAGTTTGCCCCTTCTTGGACAGACTTGTGGTTCATCCCTTGTCCTAAACCTTGTCACTCTCCTCACAATATTAGTATTCCTCTTAGTGCAAATACTGGATTCATCTTAGCCCAAAGCAGCTCAGAACTCCTGAGCTCAATCACCAGCCTCAGCCTCTCCAAAATTAAGAGTTATAGGTTCATTCTACCTCTCCAGATCAAAAACATTCATTAAATGCCTACTATGAGAGTAGAATTATGCTAGGTACTGGGGCTATAATAGCAAAATAAAAAATAGTCCAAGAAAAAGGAGAGCTAGAATAGTTAAATAGATAACAGAATAGAAAATAATTGTTTTTGGTTTTAGAACATAAATTAAGGAAGGAATAAATCACTAATCATCAGCATGATCTTGTAAAAGAAACACTTGAGTTGAATCTTGAAAGAAACTCTGAATTCAAAGAAGCAGAGAGAAGGAATAAGTGCTCTCCAGATAAAACATCCTCACTCCCATGGTAGTTTGCCCAGACAAAGTTATCTCAAGTTCAATATACTCAAGGTACTCTGTGGGGCTCCAGCCATCTGAAGCTATAACTAAAGAGTCCCCAAGGGTGTGTTTGGCTTTCCTATTATAATTGGGAGAGGGAGGCATCTCATACATGTGCAGGATTCCGGGAAAGCCACATAGATAGTCTGTAAATGATTCTGGTTCACTAACCTCACTAACAGCCTCCAGGCACAAGCAAAATATCATCAATTATGACACTCAGATCAATCTTAAAGTAGTAAATGGTTACAAATAAAGCAGCAAAAGAAGGCATCATGAACTACTTTTGCCTTCATTTATCCATTTATACAAATATTTATTGAGCAATTACATTGTAAAGTCTACAAAAGCTTTAAAAGCTGTACTTCATTAAATATTTAGCTATTTATTCCAGGCCAAGGTGTAAGTCCTAGTCCTTTCATCTGTCATATTGAGCTCCTAGATTCAAAAAGCTAGGAGATTTTTCTAAGGATTACTGGCCTTAAACATGACTGCATTTTATCTCAATCCAGAAAAATGAGAGCATTTCTTGTTCAAGTACCTCTGGAAGTAGAAGTTTCCCTCAGTCACTTACAAACATTTTTTTAATTCTATTAAGAAATTATCCATAATTTCTAATATAAATTTCAGTGACAGTAGCAACAACCCTTTCTTCTTGGTTCCTTCAAAGTTCAGTTCAAACATCCACTCCTATGAGGCCAAAATTAGCTTGCTTTTGCTTTGCATGTTTTTTGTACATATTTGTATGTGTGTTACTTCCCCAGAGAGAATGTAAGCACTCTGTTAATAGACATCATTCCTTTTCGTATTTGTGTCCTCTACACCTAGCACAGTGTCTAACATATAGTAGGTACTTAATAAATGTTGGTCGAATTGATAGGTTGATTATTCTTGATTTTAATTGAGTGTCTATAAATAGTTTTTCACATTAAACTCTTAAAAATGTTTAATCTTCAAATTATATTGTTTTGTCCTTGATAGATGGGTGATGCTGAGAAAAGATGAATAAATCAGAAACTCATGGACTTTAGAGACCACAAGAAATAATTTGATCCATCCTTTCTTTCTTTGTGGGGAATAAGAAGATAGCTGTGATTGGGTAATAATGCCTTCATTTTGCTAACTATCTACTACATTTCAGATATTTGTAGATGAGGGAGTAGGATATTTGGGGATAGCATAAGATAAAATTTACTTTCCCTGGTCACGCTGGGTGGGAAGTAAACTCATTCCAGACTAGATGAGAAATAGCCCACTATAAGCCAGTTTTATTCTCTCCCACCAGAGGCTTGTTTCATAAAAATGATTTCAGATAGTTAGAGAATGCAATTTTATAAGCAATGAGAGAAATCTGTAAAATTATACAGATTAAAGTAGATAATAGAGAACATAGGAATAAATGGGCTTTTGATTCAGGAGCTAAATAAAAATCTTAGTTGAAAGAGAGGAGTCTCACCAGAGAAATCTGCTTTTTGCTGTCTCTGAGAATTTAGGAGTTAGAAGATGAAAGGACATGTTGAGGGCTTGGCTTTGCCCACTTGTCTGTAGTTTCAGGGATTCCTATTAGCCATTCCAAAGTTTGGACCTTGTCTTTCTGTATCTCTCTCTCCCTTTCTCTGTCTTTCTCTCTGTGTGTCTCTGTCTCTCTGTCTCTCTGTCTCTCTGTCAACTGTGTTCTTCTCTCTCTTAATGTATGCCTTTCTCATAATATATGCATAAGGCTTTCTTTCAGATACCCCTTATTTGGGGCTAGACTCTAAGATCAAACAACAAGTAAAGAGTTTGGGACTCAGTGAAGAGAGATATAGAATTTAGGTCTTCCACCACAAAGTGTTGAGCTCTATTACTGCACTGCAACAGCTATCTCTCTATACCACCTATAAGTATATGTCTAGGCTAAAACAAAAATAACAACAACAAAAACAGGAAAATAAGCATTAAGTTAATATAAGCTCTAGGTTCTTTGCCCATTATGGTATCCAAGTTGATAAGCATTTATTAAGTCCCCATTACATGCCAGGCATTGTATATCAGAGCCTTACCTTTGCACAAGAGCATTTTAGAAGATGCCTTTCCTATCAAAGAAGATGTCTCTTTTCTTTCTTTTCATATTGCTGTTCCTCACATATGATACTCAGTCTTCCAACTCTAGACATTTACACTGGCTATTCCCCCATGCCTGGAAATCCCTTCCTGATTCTCTTTAATCTCATTGTCTTCCCCCTCATATCCTATATTAAACTGTGAGCTCTGTGAGGAAAAGGTCTTTTTTGCCTCAGGGCTTAGCACAGCATCTGACACATAGTAGGCATTTTACTTGATTTTGTTGATTTAATCTGACTTGGAAGATCTTGGGTGGGCTTTCCTCAATTGGAAGGATTCTGAGAATTTCTAAGTCCATACATAATTAATCATTTGAAGTTTTTCTTTGTTTTTAGTATTCAGGATAAAAATTATAAATTTAGCCTATAATAATAGAAGAATTAGTCAGTGAAAAGAAGAGAAGCCAGAGTGGTATAGCCCTACAAATTGGTAGGACTCAAGTTTATAAATATTTTACAAAACACCCAGGTTCTTTTCCTATCTACAGCTTACCTTCTTTGTAGAACTGAAAGTCTGAATGTATGACCAAGACAGAAGTGGAAAGATCTATTCTAGCCCTAAAAAGCTTTAATAAAGAAATGAAAACTGAGCTTAAAAAATGTATTTCATAATAATCTTCTCAGGCCATGTTAAAACTTTCCTTCACTGGGTAGACTCCATTTTTGGAGTATTATTAAACAAGGTTCCTCTCCTCAAAAACTTGCTAATTGGTTGTTTTATTAAACATAAAGGGTTGTAGGGGAGAAGCTTAAAGGCATTTTAATTTGCATTAAATGCAATATAATTCATCATCACAATAATTTCATAAAACAGTTTACTAAATTATTTACCTACTCAGTACAGGGGCTTTTAAGTAAAACTCTTGAAGATGCAAAGTTTAGATGAGCCATAAACATTCTTTCCTTCATAAATTTTATAGTCTATTTGAGCAAGAAGACAACACAAACGCAAACAAGTACAGGGGTAATGTGCATTAGACACATGAAGAACATAGTGCTGGGGAGGTTAGAAAGGTCTTGAGGGGAAGGAATCTCCCAACATTCATATCTTTGAGCACATTTGGGAAGTCAAAAGCACAAGAATGAATGTGCTTCATTTTTCACTTTTTCATAAAAAAGCAACTATATAGTAAAAAGAAATCTTTTTGATAGCAATTTTGTCAATTATTAAAAGGCAACTATTGCCTCTTATTAAATTGACTTTGAATCCTTACTAAGGGGAAAAATCAAACTAAATAACAAAGTGATGCAGTTGAAAGAAGAATGGATTTGGAATCCGAAGACTTGGTTAGAATCTCAGCTCTGCCGTTATGTTGGCCCTGTGTCTAAATCATACCTCTCTGAACCTGTTTTCTAAGTGAAAATAATTTGTCAACTGTAGGAACAATTGTATAACTCATCAGTCAACAGACATGTGCCATACATTATGCTATGGTTGCTAATAGACAGAAGGGCAAAAATAAATAACAGCAACAATGATCTCTGCCTTCAAGATATTCACATTCTAATGGGGGATTTGACATGCAAACCAAGTACTTAGGAAATACATTCAATGTAGTTTGAAGGTAATCTCCGAAGGAAATAAGAAGAAGTTGAAAAAAGCCCAGGAAATGACTTGCAGAAAGCAAAATCTGAACCTAATTGCAAAGGTGAGGAAAGTGAGCATTCCAGGAATTGGGGCTGGCCATTTCAAATGTACGGAGATGTAATGTTGCATGTGAGGAACAGTAATGAAGTCAGAGTAGGAAGATCATAGAAAGTACATGTAAAAAAATAATGTGTAAAAATACTAAAAAGATAGAGAGGTGAAAGGGTGTGAAATTCCTTATATGCCAAAGAGATTTTTATATTGGATCATGGAAGTAACAGGGAGGCACTAGAATAAAGGAGAGGAGATGACACAGACAAAAAATGTCACATGAAAAAAAGTTCTTTATGAAAAATATATTTTATGTACATATACAGGGTAAATTATAGGATTCATTTCATTTAAATATGTCATATAGGAAATCTTACTGAAAATCAAAGTTTGCAAGTGCCAAAGAAGATATAGAGCCTTTGTTCTAGGCATATTCCTTGAGTGTTAGTTGGGACCAGAAGAGGCCTTAGATTCTACAAGTTCAGCTCTTTATTTTACATTCAAAAGTTCTTTATATTGCCTAAATATATATATATACATATATATATATATGTATGTATGTATGTATTACCCAACAAACTTACTCCCATCTGGAGTAATTATTTCACACCTGCTACAAAGTGCTTCTATATAGAAAGCAATTTTGATTCTTCTCCAGAACTCAATTTCCTCATCTGTAAAGTGAGGGAGTTGAATTTAATATGACAGTGAATTTGTTGAATTGAATCCTAATTACTAAATTCCCTCTCTGCCTAAATAACTCTAATAACTTTCTATTCTGTATTTTCAGGGTCTTCCATAAATTTGCTTCTTTGTTAGTTTTTAAAGAATGTGTTCCCTAGAAAAAATTAAGATGTATAGAAATATCCCATTTCATTCTCTGCTTAAGTATTGGTACTTTAAAAACAAAGTATGGCCTTATTAGGATTTTGCAATTGGAACCTTCTGTACAGAAGGGTACCTGAGAACCATCCATCCACATTTTCTTTAACCTTAGGAAGATATCTTTGAAGGGAAAATTGGAAGTAATCTCAGAAGGAGGCATTAGGGAGAAAGAGGATGGTGCCAAGAAAGCTTCTTGAAAGGGAGAGATTTGACCTGAGATCTGAATGAAGACAGAGATTTCAGGATGTTTAATTGAAAAGGGAAAGTAGTCCAAGCATTGGTATGATAAAAAAAGGCACACAGTGGGGAGATAGAGTGTCATATTCAAGGAATTACAAGAAAGTCAATGTAACTAGGTTATATAGTACATAAAACAATTTACATTTAACAAATAAGTAAAAGTGTAGCTAATATGACCTAAAAAAGGAAAATGATGAATGTTGGAAGGGATGTGGGAAAATTGGGACTAATACACTGTTGGTGAAACTGTGTAGTGATACAACAATTCTGGAGAACAATCTGGAAACACTCTCAAAGGGCCATAAAGCTATGCATATGCTTTGACCCAGCAATATCACTACTGATCTACCCCAACAAAAAGACGAGAGAGAAATTAAAAGGACCTACCTGTACCAAAATATCTATAACAGCTCTTTTTGTACTGGCAAAGAATTGGAAACTGAAGGGTTATCCATCATTCGGGGAACAGATGAACAAGTTCTGATATATGATTGTAATGGAATGCTATTGTATCATAAGAAATGATGAAGAGGATGAGTTGAGAAAATCCTGGAAAGATTTATATGAACTGATACAAAGTGAAGTGAGCAGATCTAGAAGAACAATGTATACAGTATCAGAAATATTATCTGATGATCATTTGTGAAGGACTAAACCATTATCAGCAAAGCAAGTCTCCAAGATTATCACAAGGGATTTGTGATGAAAATGCTATCCACAGCCAAAGAACAAACTGTAAGATTCTGAGTTCAGATCAAAGGATACTATCTTCCACTATTTTTCCTTCATAAGATTTCTACTGTATTTGTGATGTCTTCCATCATGAATAACAAAATGGAAATGTGAGTTACAGGTATAAATTATATCAGACTTTTCACTAACTAAGGGAGGTAGAGGAGTATAGAAAGGGAGAAAATATGAATTCTAAAATGTCAAAAAATTGTCAAAAATTGTTTCAAAGTATAAACAAAAAAATTTCAAAAATTAAAAAAATTAAAATGGCTGCAAATCTATTCCTTCCTTGGCCAACTTCTGGTTAACTCTATTAATTTATGTTAAACATTTCACTAAATCAGGGGCATATAGTAGTCCTAAGTGGAAGTATTTGCTTTTAAAAATAAAAATTCACACAGGATGAGACTAGATTGGGAGCCAGAGGAGCCATGGGTTCACTATGGACTACACACACTATGGACTCTTTTTTTTCCCTAAATCCTTACCCTTTATCTTGGAATCAATACTAATTATCAGTTCCAAGACAGAAGAGTGGTTAGTTAGGGCTATGCAATTGGTATCAAGTGACTTGGCTGGTCAAATAGTTTAGAAATATCTGAGGTCATATTTGCACACAGAACCTCCAGTCTCCAGGCTTGGGGCCCCATCCACTGTGTTACCTAAGTGCCCATCACACTGTGGACTCTTAATCATAAAGCATTACTAAACAATAAGGCAAAAACAGGAATAATCATAACTTTTACTTAATAGTAGGCAATATCAGAAATAATCAAAATACTGCAATCCAATTATACACTTGGTTTATACTCTCCCACCAATGGACATCGTGTCCAAGAGGAAGAGTGGGAACATACTTAAAGAAATCTAATAGTGACATTAAGTAGAGAAATCCTTGGTCTCTTCAGAGAATAATCTGTAACACAGATTACCAGCTGGGCAAAATTGCTTCTCTGCTATTTGTTTCCCATCTGGTTGGTCCTCACAGCTCTCTTGCTTAATAAAACTACTTTTCTGCTACTCTATGGCCACTTAACACTCAGCACTAAGCCTTCTTAGCACACAGTCTCCTTTGACAAGGCACTAATAGAATATTAAGCTATTTCAGTGACAAGCAATTCCTTTTAGTAGAGAGAAGCTGGGATTTTAAGAACTACTTGATTGTTTGAGAAGTTTCTCCCTCTCAAACTATATATACAGTAATAAGGCTACAAGGCCTATCCCCAAGCAGAAGGGTATTGTTTTCTCCAGTCATTTCTTAGCAAAGTTATGCCCCTTTTCTGATCTGTATAATTCACAGCAAAGAACATACAAAACTTCTCTCTCTCTCTCTCTCTCTCTCTCTCTCTCTCTCTCTCTCTCTCTCTCTCTCTCTCTCTCTCTCTCTCTCTCTCTCTCTCTCTCTCTCTCTCTCTCTCTCTCCCTTCCTCCCTCCCTCATACAGAGAACAAAAAATTTCAACCTAGGTAAGGTTATAATACTGCCTTTCTCCAAATAATCACTTCTCAGCAAACCAATGGTTCTCTTCCAATCAGCACAGCTCCCAGAAAAACAGTTACAGAGTCTACCCATCAGATCTGCTCTTTTCAATTTTTTCCTGTGTTTTCTAAGTAATTTCTATTGCCTTCTATCCTCAACCTTCTTGCAATTATTTTCCTCTCCTGTTTCTCTCTTTATCTAATTATATCATATACTCCTCTGCTTTTAATGCTTAGAGTCTTATAATACATAATGGATAAGTTATTACATGATTTTTAAAATACTTCTTTCTGTGAGGGGTGTTCTCAATATGACTGTCCCATCACCCCAAAACAGATATTTGATTTATAATTTCTCAGTTCAAAACTCTAAAAATAATCATCTATAAATGATCAACAAGAGCACAATCCCCTAATGTTATCTTTACCTAAGTCAGTAATCTCCCTTACAAGAGATCTCAGTTCATGTATTTGAAGGATAGTTTTCTCACAAATGTTCAGAACATTCTGGGTCTTTCCTTAACATTTAAAAAAAATTCTGAGGGATAATGTTTTCTCTCAATCTGATTTTCTTAGTGGTCCCTATATTAATATATTATATTCTAATATTTGGTTGGGTTTTCTGCTCAACCAAAATGTCTACATATGAAAGGGTAAGTACCATAAACAGGCAAACATCTCAGGCACATTCTCTGTAAATGAAACTCAAACTCAAATAGAAATAAATCCCTGCAGATCACAGAATGACTAAGAAAATCACAGATTAATATTATCTATTTTGCGTTATATTTTGACCCATTTTGCTAAACATTTCCCAGGTACATTTTAATCTTGTTCAGACTATACTTGGGAGTTTTGGAGGACACTGCAAGGGACATGAGCTTGACACCTCTGGATCCCATTTTTTCATTTGTAAAATCATGGAGTATATATTTTCCACTTCTAAATCTCTGAATCATAGTAACCAACAAATGCCTTTTTGAAAAAAGATACCTGAACTCTACAACATTTAGAATCCACAAAAACATATATATATATATATATATATATATATCTTCTATTTGTTCCTCTCTCTCTCTCTCTCTCTCTCTCTCTCTCTCTCTCTCTCTCTCTCTCTCTCTCTCTCTCTCTCTCTCTCTCTGTCTCTCCCCTTAATATCTTCCCTTTATTGTAAATAAATAGATTCCATTTACATTAGTAATTCATTTTGGGATTCATAAATTAAATCCAATGTGACCACCTAATAATATATTCAGAGTCCAACCACAAAAAATTTAACATAGCTTCTGGGCAGTCAAAGTTGCTAGTCTGGAGGAAGTACTTTGCAGGCAAAGCTGTGTCAGCCTCAGAGCATACAAGTGATGCAGTGGGGAAGCAGTTAGAGAAGAAACTCAGAGATGAGGTAAAGAAAATGAAAGATGACCTCCAAAGAAAATCAGACCAGAAGGAGAAGGATGACCAAAAGGCCAGGGATGAAATCCAGTCTTTATGAACTAGAATACAACAACTAGAATTAAGCGACCTCACAAGGCAGCAAGACACTATAAAACAAAACCAAAAGAATGAAAAAATTGAGGAAAAAATTAAGCATCTCATCCATAATACAGAACATTTAGAAAATTGTTCAGGAGACACAACATAAGAATCATTGGTCTACCAGAAAACCATGACAAAAGAAAAAGCCTGGATGTCATACTACAGGAAATTATCCAAGAAAACCACCCTGATATTCTAGAACAAGAGGGAAAGGTGGAGATTGAAAGAATCCACAGAAAACATCCTATATTTAATCCCCAACTAACAACACCCAGGAATGTTATAGCCAAATTCAAGAACCATCAGACCAATGAAAAAATATTACAAGCTCCCAAGAAGAAGTCATTCAGATACCATGTAACCACAGGATCTGGCTGCATCTACACTGAAGGACCAAAAGGCATGGAATATGATATACAGGAAAGCAAGGGAATGAGGTCTACAACCAAGAATCAATTACCCAGCAAAACTGACTATATTCTTGCAGGGGAAAGTATGGCCATTTAACAAAACAGAAGAATTCAAAACATTTGTAAAGAAAAGACTAGACCTGAACAGAAAATTTGATGCCCAAGAACTCAAGAGAATAATCAAAAGGTAATTAAAAAAGAGAAAAGAAGAAAAGCAAAGCAAAAAAATTTTAAGAGACACAATAAATTAAAATGATATGTATCCCTATAAGAAAAGAGGTCATTGGTAACTTTTAAAAATTGTTATTATCACCTGGGCAGCTAGAAGAATTACATTTAGAGGGAACAGTGACAAACTGTATAGGATGAAATATCAAGAAATAAATATGTATATAGATATATGTATACATAAATACATATAAATATACACAACTCAACTAGAGCTAAAAAAGACGCTAATACTAAAAGAAATGGGAAAAGAAACAAAAGGGGGTAAATTTGTATATCACAAAGAAGCTCATGGTGGGAGGGGGAGAACATCAATACACTGGAAGGGTAAAGAGGTTAGATATAGGAAATACTCAATTCTTATGTGCATTGAAATTGACTCAACGAGGGAAGAAAAATCAAAAAAATGGGGGCAGAGACTTGATTTGCACCCTATAGGGAAATAGAAGGGTAACAAATGGACTGATGGGGAGAGAAGCAGTACAAGGGAGGGAGAGGTTGGGGGAGTAGTATAAAAAGACTGTAAAAAAATAAGGGGAATAAGAAAGGAGGGGGTAGAAAGGGAAGTAAAATAAGGGTAGGAATTAGGGGGATTGATTAAAAACAAAACATTGGTGTAGAAGGAAATAGAGAAAAAAGAAAAGGCGGGACTAGGAGTGTAAATCAAAATGCTGGGAAAATCACAGCTGGTAATCATAACTCTGAATGTGAATAGAATGAACTCACGCTTAAAAGACAAGCAAATAAAAGAGTGGATTAGAAACCAAAACACTGCCATATACTGTCTACAAGAAAAACACATGAGGAAGGTAGACCTGCATAAGGTAAAAGTAAGAGGATGGAGACAAATCTATTGGGCATCAACTGATAAAAAGAAGGCAAGAGTAGCAATCATGATATCTGACAAAGCCAAAGTAAAAATAGACCTAGTTAAAAGAGATAGGGAAGGTAATTACATCCTGATAAAAGGCAATATAGACAGTGAGGAAATATCAGTACTCAACATATATGGACCAAATGGCATGGCATCCAAATTTCTAAAGGAGAATCTAGTGGAGCTCAAGGATGAAATAGACAGAAAAACTATACTACTGGGAGACCTAAACCTTCCTCTATCTAAACTAGATAAATCAAACCAAAAATAAATAATAAAGAGGTAGGAGAAGTGGATGAAATCTTAGAAAAATTAGAGAAGATATGTGGAGAAAAAACAAATAGGGACAAAAAGGAATACACCTTTTCAGTAGCACATGGTACATTCACAAAGATTGACCATGTACCAAGGCATAAAAACATTGCAAACAAGTGCAAAAGAGCAGAAATAATTAATAAAACCTTCTCAGACCACAATGCAATAAAAATAATAATTAGTAAGGTTACATGGAGAGGCAAATAAAAAATTAATTGGAAGTTAAACAATGTGATTCTCCAAAATCAGTTAAATAACAAATCATAAAAACAATAAAGTCATTGAAGAAAATGACAATGATGAGACATCCATTCAAAATCTATGGGATGCAGCCAAAGCAGTACTCAGGAGGAAAATTATATCCTTGAGTTCATATATTGACAAATTAGAGAGGGCAGAGGTCAATGAATTAGGTGTGCAAATTAGAAAACTAGAAAGTGAACAAATTAAAAATCCTCAGATGAAGACTAAATTAGAGATCCTAAAAACAAAGGATAAATTAATAAAATTGAAAGTCAAAGAATTGATTTAATAAATGAGACTACAAGCTGGTACTTTGAAAAAACAAATAAAATGGACAAGTACTGGTCGATCTAATTTAAAAAAAGGAAAGAAGAAAACCAAATTGACAGTATCTAAGATAAAAAGGTAGACCTCACCTCAAATAAAGAGGAATTAAGGTAATCATTAAAAATTATTATGCCCGGACTTCCGGGTAATCATGGCTGCAATCTAGACGCGGCACGCTTCCTCTCCCCAGCACCGAACGAAATAGACTACATCAAAGGAGCATAAAATCACCTTTGGAGGAACAGAAGGACTCCCCAGTACCCCACAGAGGCAAAGGTACGTGGGGCTTGAACATTTCCACACTAAAACAAGAAGGAAAAGCTTGCACAGAAAAGTGAACTGAGCCGCCCTTCCCCGACCCCGCCTCCCCCACTAAACCAGAGTGAGCTACCTGAGCGCTCACCGGGACAGCGAGTGAGTGGGGAGCATCTCTGTCTGGGGGGGCACTCCAGGGTCCTTGGGATCTGGGGACTGCCAGGAAAAAAACATCTCAGGGCGCTTTTACTGGAGAATCCAGCGGACCTGGACTCGGTGCGGGCTGCGCTGAACAACGCGCGCTGATTATCTGGGCGGAGCTGAATACCTGGGCTCGGAGGCTGGGAAGAACTAGTCTGAAGCAACCTAAATTCACAGAAAAACCACTCTTATAACCCAGACCCCAGACCAAAAAGGAAAGGGAAATAAAACCACCAAAGGGATGGCTCACATGGCCCAAAATCAAGCCTTCAGGAAGAAAGGGAAAAAAGTGACTATTGAAAACTTTTATGGTGGAAGTACCCAAGGAAAAGAGGAGAATGAGGAGGAAATCCAAAAAAATTCAGAACACGCCTCCCAAAATGGAAACTATCAACAAGCTCTGGAAGATCTCAAACTGGAACTTATCCAAAAGATGGAAACCTTCTGGAAAGAAAAATGGGAGAAAGAGATCAGCTGTCTGACAGATAAGACTACTCAATTGGAAAAAGAACTCGAAGCATCCAATAGAAGGGCAGACAAGGCTGAAAAGCAAATCCAGTCCCTAATGACCAGAATTAAGGACCTCGAAGAAAGTGGGATGATAAAACAGCAAGAATCAATAAAGCAAACCCAAATAATTAATGAATTGGAAGAAAACAGAAAATATCTCACTGAGAAGGTCACGGACCTGGAGAACAGAGGAAGACGAGAAAATCTCCGTATCATCGGTCTCCCAGAAAAACCAGAGGTAAACAACAAATTGGATTTTATTCTAGAGGAGATTATAAAAGAAAATTGCCCCCACGTTCTGGAGCAAGGGGGCAAAATAGAAATAGAAAGGATTCATAGAACACCTTCTATACTAAATCCCCAAAAGACAACGCCTAGGAATGTAATTGCCAAATTCAAGAGCTTCCAAGTAAAGGAGAAAATCCTACAAGAAGCCAAGAAGAAGAGCTTCAGATATAAGGGGGCTCCCATAAGGATCACACACGACTTAGCGGCTAATACACTAAGAGACCGCAAAGCATGGAACACGATATTTAGAAAGGCAAGAGAGCTGGGTCTCCAACCAAGAATCAACTACCCAGCAAAACTGACTATATACTTCCAGGGGAAAGTATGGGCATTCAACAAAATAGAAGATTTCCAAGCATTTGCTAAGAAAAGACCAGAGCTCTGTGGAAAGTTCGATATCCAAGCACAGAAAGCAAGAGAAACATGAAAAGGTAAATATGAAAGAAAGGGAAAAGGAGATAAATCTTATCTTTCTCTTTAAGTCAAACTCCCTTCTATAAGGACTACATTTACATCTAATTATATATATTAATATGTGGGGAAAATGTTTTGTGGAACTCTTATAAATTGTATCATCATAAGAGTAGTTAGAAGAAACATGCATAGGGAAAGATTGGGGAATTAAGAAGATTTGGGGAAAGTTGGGGCAAAAAAAGGAAAAGGGAGGGGGGAACCGTGATAATACTAAGATTAACTTCAAGAAATAGGGGGGGAATCAATAGAATAAACTTTCCCATATAAAGATACACATGGGAAGGGGAGGGGAAGAACTCTCATATGAGAAGGAGAGGAAGAGAGCGTGAAGTGGAATTACTTAAACCTTACTCTCAGTGAAATCAAATCTGAGAGGGAAGAACATCTAGATCCAGTGGGATCCTAAATTCTATCTTATCCATTAGGGCAAGAAAGAAAGGAAAATCAAGGAGGGGGGGGAGGGAGTACAAAAAGGGAGGGAAGGAGAGGGAGGAGGGGAAGGGAGCATAAAAAGGGAGGGGCTAGAAAGGGAAGCATCTCAAGGGAGGGGACTAGGGGGACTGACCTAAAGTAAATCACTGGTTCAAAAGGAGAAAGCTAAAGAAGAAAGGTCAGAACTAGGGGAAGACATCAAAATGCCAGCGAATCCACAAATAACAATCATAACTCTGAACGTGAATGGGATGAACTCACCCATAAAACGCAGACAAATAGCAGATTGGATTAGAACACAAAACCCTACCATATGTTGTCTTCAAGAAACACATATGAGACGGGTTGACACTCACAAGGTTAGAATTAAAGGTTGGAGTAAGACCTTTTGGGCCTCAACCGATAGAAAGAAGGCAGGAGTTGCAATCATGATATCTGACAAAGCCAAAGTACAAATAGACCTGATCAAAAGGGACAGGGAAGGTAAATATATTCTGCTAAAAGGAAATATAGACAATGAGGAAATATCACTAATCAACATGTATGCACCAAATGGTATAGCATCCAAATTTTTAATAGAGAAACTAGGAGAATTGAAGGAGGAATTAGACAGTAAAACCATATTAGTGGGAGACTTGAACCAACCACTATCAAATTTAGATAAATCAAATCAAAAAATAAATAAGAATGAGGTAAAAGAGGTGAATGAAATCTTAGAAAAATTAGAATTAATAGACATATGGAGAAAAATAAATAGGGACAAAAAAGAATACACCTTCTTTTCAGCACCACATGGCACATTCACAAAAATAGATCATACACTAGGTCATAGAAACATGGCACTTAAATGCAGAAAAGCAGAAATATTAACTGCAGCCTTTTCAGATCACAAGGCAATTAAAATATTGATCTGCAAGGATACATGGAGACCCAAATCAAAAATTAATTGGAAATTAAATAACATGATACTCCAAAATCGGATAGTTAGAGAAGAAATCATAGAAACAATTAACAATTTCGTTGAAGAAAATGACAACGGCGAAACATCCTTTCAAACCTTATGGGATGCAGCCAAGGCAGTACTTAGAGGAAAATTCATATCCCTGAGTGCATATATTAACAAATTAGGGAGGACAGAGACCAAGGAATTGGAAATGCAAATAAAAAAACTTGAGAATGAACAAATTAAAAACCCCCAGAAGAAAACCATACTAGAGATCCTAAAAATTAAGGGAGAAATTAATAAAATAGAAAGTGACAGAACTATTGAGCTAATAAACAAGACTAGAAGCTGGTACTTTGAAAAAACAGACAAAATAGACAAAGTACTGGTTAATTTAATTAAAAAAAGGAAAGAAGAAAGGCAAATTAATAGCATCAAGGATGAAAAGGGGGATCTCACCTCAAATGAAGAGGAAATTAAGGCAATCATTAAAAACTACTTTGCCCAACTATATGGCAATAAATATACCAACCTAGGTGATATGGATGAATATTTACAAAAATATAAATTGCCTAGACTAACAGAAGAAGAAATAGTTTTCTTAAATAATCCCATATCAGAAATTGAAATCCATCAAGCCATCAAAGAACTGCCTAAGAAAAAATCCCCAGGGCCTGATGGATTCACCAGTGAATTCTATCAAACATTCAGAGAACAGTTAACCCCAATATTACACAAACTATTTGACATAATAAGCAAAGAGGGAGTCCTACCAAACTCCTTTTATGACACAAGCATGGTACTAATTCCAAAGCCAGGGCAGGCCAAAAACAGAGAAAGAAAACTATAGGCCAATCTCCCTAATGAATATAGATGCAAAAATCTTAAATAGGATACTAGCAAAAAGACTCCAGCAAGTGATTAGAAGGGTCATCCACCATGATCAAGTAGGATTCATACCAGGGATGCAGGGCTGGTTCAACATTAGGAAAACTATCCACATAATTGACCACATCAACAAGCAAACCAACAAGAATCACATGATTATCTCAATAGATGCAGAAAAAGCCTTTGATAAAATACAACACCCATTCCTACTAAAAACACTAGAAAGCATAGGAATAGAAGGGTCATTCCTAAAAATAATAAACAGTATATATCTAAAACCATCAGCTAATATCATTTGCAATGGGGATAAACTAAACCCATTCCCATTAAGATCAGGAGTGAAACAAGGATGCCCATTATCACCTCTATTATTTGACATTGTATTAGAAACACTAGCAGTAGCAATTAGAGAAGAAAAAGAAATTGAAGGCATCAAAATAGGCAAGGAGGAGACCAAATTATCACTCTTTGCAGATGACATGATGGTCTACTTAAAGAATCCTAGAGACTCAACCAAAAAGCTAATTGAAATAATCAACAACTTTAGCAAAGTTGCAGGATACAAAATAAACCCACATAAGTCATCAGCATTTCTATATAATTCCAACACAGCTCAGCAGCAAGAACTAGAAAGAGAAATCCCATTCAAAATTACCCAAGACAAAATAAAATACTTAGGAATCTATCTCCTGAGACAAACACAGGATCTATATGAACACAACTACAAAACACTTTCCACACAACTAAAACTAGACTTGAACAATTGGAAGAACATTAACTGCTCATGGGTAGGACGAGCCAATATAATAAAAATGACCATCCTACCCAAACTCATCTATCTATTTAGTGCCATACCCATGGAACTTCCAAAATTTTTTTTTACTGATTTAGAAAAAAACATAACAAAGTTCATTTGGAAGAACAAAAGATCAAGGATATCCAGGGAATTAATGAAAAAAAACACAAAGGAAGGGGGTCTTGCAGTCCCAGATCTCAGACTATATTATAAAGCAGCGGTCATCAAAACAATTTGGTACTGGCTAAGAGACAGAAAGGAGGATCAGTGGAATAGACTGGGGGCAAGCAACCTCAGCAAGACAGTATATGACAAACCCAAAGATCCCAGCTTTTGGGACAAAAATCCACTATTTCATAAAAACTGTTGGGAAAATTGGAGGACAGTGTGGGAAAGATTAGGCTTAGATCAACACCTCACACCCTACACCAAGATAAATTCAAAATGGATGAATGACTTGAACATAAAGAAGGAAACTATAAGAAAATTAGGCGAACACAGAATAGTATACATGTCAGACCTTTGGGAAGGGAAATACTTCAAAACCAAGCAAGAATTAGAAAGAGTTACAAAATGCAAAATAAATAATCTGGATTACATCAAATTAAAAAGTTTTTGTACAAACAAAACCAATGTAACCAAAATCAGAAGGGTAGCAACAAATTGGGAAACAATCTTCATAAAAACCTCTGACAAGGGTTTAATTACTAAAATTTATAAAGAACTAAATCAATTGTACAAAAAATCAAGCCATTCTCCAATTGACAAATGGGCAAGGGACATGAACAGGCAATTCTCAGCCAAAGAAATCAAAACTATTAATAAGCACATGAAAAAGTGCTCTACATCTCTTATAATCAGAGAGATGCAAATCAAAACAATTCTGAGGTATCATCTCACACCTAGCAGATTGGCTAACATGACAGCTATGCAAAGTAATGAATGCTGGAGGGGATGTGGCAAAGTGGGGACATTGATTCATTGCTGGTGGAGTTGTGAATTGATCCAACCATTCTGGAGGGCAATTTGGAACTATGTCCAAAGGGCGATAAAAGACTGTCTGCCCTTTGATCCAGCCATAGCACTGCTGGGCTTGTACCCCAAAGAGATAATGGACAAAAAGACTTGTACAAAAATATTCATAGCTGCGCTCTTTGTGGTGGCCAAAAATTGGAAAATGAGGGGATGCCCTTCAATTGGGGAATGGCTGAACAAATTGTGGTATATGTTGGTGATGGAATACTATTGTGCTAAAAGGAATAATAAAGTGGAGAAGTTCCATGGAGACTGGAACAACCTCCAGGAAGTAATGCAGAGCGAGAGGAGCAGAACCAGGAAAACACTGTACACAGAGACTGATACATTGTGGTACAATCGAAGGTGATGGACTTCTCCATTAGTATCAATGCAATCCCTGAACAATCTGCAGGGATCTAAAAAAAAAATACTACCCACAAGCAGAGGATAAACTGTGGGAGTAAAAACACCGCTGAAAAACAACTGCTTGACTACAGGGTTGGAGGAGATAAGACTGAGGAGAGACTCTAAACGAACACTATAATGCAAACTCCAACAACAGGGAAATGGGTTCGAGTCAAGAACACATGTGACAACCAGTGGAATCATGCGTCGGCTATGGGAGAGGGAAAGGCGGGGGGGTGGGAGGGAGGGGAGGGGAGGAAAAGAAAACAATCTTTGTTTCCAGTGAATAATGTATGAAAACGACCAAATAAAATAATATTTAAAAAAAAAACAAAAAACAAAAAAACAAAAAAAAATTATTATGCCCAATTATATGGCAATAAATATGGCAATCTAGGTGATATGGATGAATATTTACAAAAATATAAATTGCCTAGACTAACAGAGGAAGAAACAGACTACCTAATCAATCCCATATCAGAAAAAGAAGTTAAAGAGGCCATCAAAGTACTACCTAAGGAAAAAATCCCTATGGCCTGATGGATTCACAAATGAATTCTATCAAACATTCAAAGAACAATTAGTCCCAATATTATACAAACTCTTGGACAAAATAAGCAAAGAAGGAGTTCTACCAAATTCCTTTTATGACACAAACATGATACTGATTCCAAAGCCAGGCAAGTCAAAAACAGAGAAAGAAAACTATAGACTAATCTCCTTAATGAATATAGATGCAAAAATCTTAAATAGGATACTAGCAAAAAGACTCCATCAAGTGATGATGAGGTTTATTCACTATGACCAGGTAGGATTCATACCAGGAATGCAAGAATGGTTCAATATTAGGAAAACCATCCCCATAATTGACTATATTAACAAGCATAGTGCCATATCCATTGAACAACCAAAAAAAACTTTTTTACCGAATTAGAAAAAAAACATGACAAATTTAATTTGGAAGAACAAAAGATCAAGGATATCCAGGGAAATAATGAAAAAAACTGTGAAGAAAAGGCCTTGCAGTACCAGATATCAAACTATACTATAAAGCAGTGCTTATCAAAACAATTTGGTACTGGCTAAGAAACAGAAAGGAGTATCAATGGAATAGACTTGGGTTAAGTGACCTCAGCAAGAAAGTCTATGATAAGCCCAACAATCCCAGTTTTTGGGACCAAAACCCACTATTTGATAAAAACTGCTGGGAAAATTGGAAGACAGTATGGGAGAGATTAGGTTTAGATCAACATCTCACACCCTATGCTAAGATAAACTCAGAATGGGTGAATGACTTGAATATAAAAAAGGAAACTATAAGTAAATTAGGTGAAGACAGAATAATATACATGCCAGATCTTTGGGAAAGGAAAGACTCTAAAACCAAGCAAGAGCTAGAAAATATCAAAATATAAAATCAATAATTTTGATTTCATCAAATTAAAAAGGTTTTGTACAAACAAAAGCAATGCAACCAAAATCAGATGGGAAGCAACAAATTGGGAAACAATCTTCATAACAAAAACCTCTGACAAAGATATAATTATTCAAATTTATAAAGAGTTAAATCAATTGTACAAAAAATGAAGCCATTCTCCAATTGATAAATGGGCAAGGTACATGAAAAGGTAATTTTCAGTTAAAGAAATCAAAACTATTGATAAGCACATGAAAAGGTGTTCTAAATCTCTTATAATTAGAGAGATGCAAATCAAAACAACTCTGAGGTATCACCTCATACCTAGCAGATTGGCTAACATGACAGTAATGGAAAGTAATGAATGCTGGAGGGGATGTGGCAAAGTTGGGACATTAATGCATTGCTGGTGGAGTTGTAAATTGATCCAACCATTCTGGAAGGCAATTTGGAACTATGGCCAAAGAGCACTAAAAGACTGTCTGCCCTTTGATCCAGCAATAAAACTGCTGGGTTTGTACCCCTCAGAGATAATAATGAAAAAGACTTGTACAAGAATATTCATAGCTGTGTTCTTTGTGGTGGCAAAAAATTGGAAAATGAAGGGATGGCCTTCAATTGGGAAATGACTGAACACATTGTGGTATATGCTGGTGATGAAATACTATTGTGCTCAAAGGTATAATAAACTGAAGGAATTCCATGTGAACTTGAATAACCTCCAGGAAGTGATACAGAGTGAGAGGAGCAGAAACAGGAGAACACTGTACACAGTGACCTATACACTGTGGTACAATTGAATGTAATGGATTTCTCCATTAATGGCAATGCAATGATCCTGAACAACTTGCAGGGATCTACGAGAAAAATGACTATCCATATTTAGAGGAAAAATTGTGGGAATAGAAAGACAGAAGAATAACAACTGCTTGAATACATGGGTTGATGGGATATGACTGGGGATGTAGACTCTAAATGAAGATCCTAATGCAAACACCAACAATATGGAAATAGGTTCAGATCAAGGACATATGTAATACCCAGTGAAATTGCACATCAGCTACGGGAAGGGTGGGGCAAGGGAGTGAGGGAAATAATATGATTTTTGTAACCAAGGAATAATGTTCTAATATGACTAAGTAAATTAATTTAAAAGTAAAATAAAATAACTCTAGATAATATGTAATGCCTATGAGTCTACTTGCCAAGACAAAAATAGGAATTATATTAACAAAACTATGAAACTTTTCACACAAATAAAGTTATATCCAGACAATTTGAAAAATATTAATTGCTCATGGGCAGGTCAAGCTAATAGAGTGAAAATGGCAATTCTACCTAAATTAATCATTCAGTGCCATACCAAACTACCAAATAATTATTTTATAGAAGTATAAAATAATAATCATAAAATTCCTCTGGAAGAACAAAAGGTCAAAGAATATCAAGGTAATCAGTGGGAAAAAATGTGAAGGAAGGCAGCCTAGCAGTACCAGATCTCAAATTGTACTACAAAATAATTATCAAAACAGTCTAGTACTGACTGAGAAATAGAATGGTATATCAACAATATACAGGAATACATGACACTAACAACCTTGTATTTGATAAGCCCAAAGACCCCAGATCTTAGAAAAAGAACTCAATGTTCAACAAAAACTGTTGGGAAAATTGGAAAATAGTATGGCCAAAACTAGGTATAGACCAATATTTCACAACTTATTTTAAGATAAGGTCAAAATGGGTATATGATTAAATATAGAGTCATGCCATAAGTAAATTAGGGGATTAGAGTGTTTACCTGTGTAAGGATAATTTTAGGGTTGTAACCTAATCTAAATTAATTTGGTGGCCAGAGAAAATGCCAAATAAAATACCCAAGTCAGTTTGGAAATTTATGGTGATTGTAATTAATATAGAGGGAAGGAATTAAGGAGAAGAGAGAGAAGAGGGTATAGGATTTCTCCTGCCTGGCCTGTGCCAGAGGGAGTTCAAAGACCACCACCACAAGGTCTTTGAAGAAGATTAGAGCCTTTTCTAAGAGGATAGTGTTTGGAAGGTAAAGGAGAAAAGAATCAGCCTAAACTCTGAGAGAGCTCAGTGAAGATGCCTCACCTGAACTAGGCCACTCAGCTCCTCCCAGTATAGTATCAAGGAAAAGTCATTGCCAAAATTGGACAATAGCTGCCACCACACCAAAATGTCAAAACGCTCAGCAAGCTGCCACCAGAGTCACCTCTCCACCAAAAGAGGTCAGAGAGAGGAAGTGACACGAAATATATAGATGGTTTTACATCACTTTCTTGCATCTCACATGTACCAATGGTAGCTTAAGCTTGACTTAGGATAGCCCAGGGGTCTGTCAATTGTTTCTGATTTGTCATTTGCTAGCACATGTCTGTCATAGGCCATCCTCTTAAATACTTAATCCTTAAGTATGGGTGTAGACATTCCTGTTTTTGTTAGACTAAGTAGGGTGGAGTAATCTAAAGTTCACACCTGGCAGATCTATGAAGAACAGAAAAATTATGACCAAACAAGGGATAGAGAGCATGAAAAGATGTAAAATTAAACAAAGACTAGAAGGAAAACAACAAACTTGGAAAAAAATTTTATAACAAATTTCTCTGATAAAGGTCTCATTTCTCAAATCTATGAAGAATGAAGTCAAATGTATAAAAATACAAGCTATTCCCCCAAATGACAACTGATCAAAGGATATGAACAAGAAATTTTCAGATACAGAAATCAAAGCTATCAATAATTATATGAAAAAATGTTTTAAATCACTCTTGAATAGAGAAATATGAATAAAGGCAATGTTGAGGTACCACCTCACACCATCTCAGACTGACCAATATAACAGTAAAGGAAAGTGATAAATGTTGGAGGGGATGTTTCAAAATTGAGTTAATAATGCATTGTTGGTGGAATTATGAACTAATCTAACTATTCATTTGGAACTATACCCAAAAGACCATAAAATTAAGTATATCCTTTGATCCCACAATTCCACTACTGTTTATATTCCAGAAAGATAATAAAAAAGAGGAAAGGATTTTCTCATCCAAAATATTAATAGCTCTTCTTTCTGTGGTGGCAAAGAATTGGAAATTGAGGAGATGTCCACCAATTGGGGAATGGCTGAACAAATCATGGTACATGTTAGTAATATAAAACTATTGTGCTATTAGAAATTATAAACAGGGTGATTTCAGAAAAAGCTGAAAGACCTACATGAACTGATGCAGAGTAAAATACACAGATCCAGGAGAGCATTGGACACAGAAATAATGATGTTGTTTGTTCATCAACTATGAAAGACTTGGCTATTTTCAGCAATAAATGATCCAGGACAATTCTAAAGGACAAATGACAAATAATGCTATCACCTCCAGAAAAAGAACTGTGGGAGTCAGATGCAGATCAAAGCATATTGTCTTTCACATCAGTCTATTTAGATTTTTATTTTGGAAGGTTGTTTTACATGAGTATTCTCTTACAATGGCCAATATGTAACTATGTTTTGCATACATGCATAATCCAGTTCAAATTGCTTACCATCTCCAGGAAGTGGGAAAAGAAGGGAGGTAGGAAGACAGTATGAATCTTATAATTTCAGAAAATATATGGTGAAAATCGTTATTACATGTAATTAGGAAAATAAAATATCTTTTTTAAAATGTAGGAAGTGGTATGATCCAAAATGTCAGTTCCCTGCACTGAGATCACTGTTGTTGGGAAGACTTCATGATAAAGTAGAAAAAGCATTGAATTCAAATTGATGTAAAGAAATCAGGTAGGAAACTTAGTTTATTGAGAGAAGATGAGCTCAGTTTCAAGTACATCAAATTGGAAATAATGGTGGGATAAACAAAAGATAATGTCCAAAATAGAGTTGGAAACATGAAACAAGAGATGAGAAGAGAAAGCTAGAGATAAAGGTGACAGCTGAAATACTGGATTTAACAAGATCTCTTAGGACATAAGAAAAGAGTAAGGGCTTAAGACTCTATGGTGGTCAATTATATTTTTGGTTACCTAATTTGTTAATATCTATAAAAACCTGTAACTTGTTAATAGAGCTTAACAGTTCTATGAAGCTCTATGGACACAATTTCTATTTTTACCAGTCTTAACCTGTTAACATCTGTAGTAATTCTATGAGGGTCTATGGGTAGAAATCCATTTTGGGTTACTAGTCTTAACCTGCTAATTCTTAAAACAATTCTATGAGGCTTTATGGGCAGAATAATTCATTGTGAAAGTGGAAAAACTGAGACTACAAAATTAAATGAATTCATTCTAAGCCTACCTAAGCAGCTCTATCAGTCTTAGATGATATTTCCCAAAGTCAACCATTTGCACCAATCAATTTTTCCCAATTTTCATAATGTAAAAACTATTCCTGAGAAATGATTAAACTTAAGAGAATGTGCTCCATTATCTCAAACCATTTTGATGGATCGTTTTTGACTCTGTAATTTTCTCTCTGATATTCCAATTTTTCATTCCAGTAGCACAAATTTGTAAAATAAAAAGGATTTTCTCTTCAAGTCAGTGACCTTACCCCAACTTCCATCCCCAGGCACAATGGCAAATGAAGGTCAGGAAGGAGAATAACTGTCAAAATAAGAGAATAACCTTTAACAGCCTACCCAGGAGGTTATTAGAGTAAATCCAGCACCAGGACAAATCATCATAAAACCTTAGGCCATTTAAGGCAGACAGAAATAATTCTTCTCCAGTGAGACCAGAGAGTTGGAACAAAGTTATCAGAATTTAAAAGAAGATCCCCAAACCCACTCAAATATTTTCTTGTTTCTATAAATCTACATGGTAATGTGTGGATATCTTTTCTACTCTTTTGGCATTTCCCAAAGAATTCATACCTATTTATGTTAGAGGTTTTTTTTTTCACTTTGGGAAAGTATAAGGGTAAAGATGTGTGTGGTGAGGGTTTATATATATATATATATATATATATATATATATATATATATATATATATATATATATATATATATATATCCCAACTTAGTGTAAGACTTTATCTACTATACTACTTCCAAAAGAACATTGTATTTGATTAAAACTTCAACATAAACACTAACTTCCATGTGATACACTAAGAAAGTATAGTTTTGATTATCATTGGTGTGCATGATACTTTCATAAAATCATAGATTTATAGCTAGAAGAGACCCCAAAGGCCATCTGAACTAAGTCTCTCATTTTCAGAAGAGATAGCAGAAGCCTAGAGAGGTTGTAACTTGCCCACGGGCCACACAGGTAGCAACACTATATTTAACAACTGTCATCCTTGCAATGATGCATGACTACAAATCAGAAAACACCATAATGTCAAAAGAACTGAACTTCACGTGATCAAAGACAAAGAAAGGTATACAATAGGCACCAAAAGAGAGTAGAATATATCAAACAATGACTAACACTCTACAATTGGTGTAAATCATCATCAAAGATGTATATGGCCATTAAGAAAGAGACCAATCATGTAACAAAAAAGAAGCCTAAATGGATGGCTAGCCTGAGTTCTTGACTCATCTACACAAAGCATTAAAAGAATTAGAGGAAGATCTTCAAATTCTCTCTACTGGTGATAGTATGGAAAGACATAAACCAGAATTTCAATAGATGAGAAATCTTAGAGAGACTTCTGGACTTGGAATTGGAAGACCTGAGTTCAAATCGTACCTCAGACACTTATTAGGTATGTAACCCTTGGCAAGACCCTTAACCTCTCTGTTTCAATGTCTATATGTGTAAAGTGGAGATAATAATAGTGTCCACCCTATAATGTTGTTGTAAAGATCAAATGAGATGATGTATGTAAAGTATTTTGAAAACTTTAGAATGATATGTAAATATTAAATGCCTACACCAATGGAATTACTAATGATCAAAGATGACTTTTTTCTTGATAACTTTGGTATTTTTGTTTTAATTTTCTTGTGTGACAAGTCATTTACTGTCTGGTCCTTCTCTCTTTACAGGTGCTACTGACTAGCCAAAGCTAACCTGGAGGACTGCCTCAGCCTCCTTGTCTCAAAGGAACACAAGACTCTCCAGCCTCATTCCCTACTCTATGTAATCTCCAGATGTGAGAAAGATTCATATAATCCTTTGCTTGGAAATTAGAGAGTTCAAAGGGTTTGAATAGAAGTAATTAATCCTTCATTTTGCTAGTCCCATCAGCTGTCTTTTTAAAACAAACTGTCAAAACAAACTATGTTTACTAAGCTATATTTTTTTTCATTTTTTGTTTCATTTTGGTGTGTTTTCCTTAGGGAGATATCAGGTACCTGTCCATTTGTCCTAGGAACAGACAAATACAAGAGTATTTGTTCCTGACATAAAATGCTACAGATACTTCTTTTCAAATCTCTCCAATTTTTCTGAGGGTGACTAAGAGAATACTTTAATTAGGAGCTACTTTTAACACCTCTCTTTAATACAATTAACTCTTTAAGTAAAGAAGATATGCCTGGAGGTAAGTAGGGAAAGAAAGGTAGTAGAGTTAGGACTTAAGCAAACCCAGGGATTAATAGGCAAGGAAAATTAATGACTCCCATCTAAAATCTGAAAATCAGATTTTCTTGCTTTTCAAGTCATGCAATCACAGATTCAAAGCAATCTGTTATTCCTCTTTTTACTACATGACTAAGAAAAGCCTCTTTAACAAAATCAGCACCTTAAGGACCAATCTTTGTTAACAGTGTAGAACCATAGCCTGTCTTTGTCAACCAGGCATCTCTCCCTGCTTGTTGAAACACATGGAGTTCATTTGAGTTGTTCTCTCATTTTACAGGTGGGAAAATTAATTTCAAAAGGGTAGTGACTTGTCCAAGGTCTCATAGACAGTCATTGGCAAAATGGAGATTCAAACTCTCCAGCCCTAAAGCCACCATACCACAGTATACATACAACAGCATATATTTCAATGGCAAAGTGACCAAGTCAGAATCATCTACTCTTAATCTAAATAAACTCAGCTTTACTCGGTTAGAGAAACAGAGATTTCAAGTGTTCTTAATTTAATCTATGTGGACACACAAGTGACTCAAATAAATCCTTAAGTGATGCTCAATGTGGTCCATTTCAGAATTACATTTAATAGGGTGAAGAGCATTTCCCCTACTAAAAAAGAAATGGGAAAGATAGTCTTCTCCTAGTGAACAGTGAAGAACACATGAGAAGGTAGGGATTTCATACTTACGAATTAGACCATCCAGCTTCAAGGAGCAATGACTGTCCTTTTTAATATGCAAGAATCAACAAGTAATCAGTGTCACCTGGAATGTCTTTAGAATTCTTAAAGTTTCAACTAGGCCAAAGTGAGATGGATCTCCTTGAAAGTAAGATAATGGGTTTTTTAAATCAACTTTCAGATGAAACCCAGTGATATCAACAAGAAAGATATTGTTTCTTTTGTGGTTGATACTGCCTCTGGCTTTTTCATCTCTCTGTCCAATCTTCTCAGTCCAACACCAAATGTGGAATTCAACTCTTGATCCTCCTGAGCTTTATCCAAGAATTGACAACAAAACTCAGCTTTCTCTACTGTTCAAAACAGACCTCTGTTTTGTTAGTTCTTTAGTATTCTCTTTCTTCTCATGTTGTGTAGACTACCTTAGAATGTAAAGTTCTCTGTCACTGAGGGTCTTCAAGAAGGGGCCAAGTGGTCTCAAGTCTAGGATTTTTATAGAGGAGATTTAAACTTGGAGCTGGATTTGGTGACCTTCTGCACTCCTTCCCACGCAAAATCTCTAGATTTTTTTAAGCTTTCCATATAACATTTTGTGCTAAAGTGCCTTAAAGGTTAAACTTCACTAAATTCAATTCAAATTCTTCCTTTTGGAAACCATGTTCTAAGAGCAACATCTAGGTGACCCAATGAATAGAGTGCTGGAATTGGGGTCAAAAAGACTGGAGTTCCCATGCTGTCTCAGACTCTTTAATGGCATCGCTTAGTAGCTACTTATCTTTCTTGACCTGTTTCCTCATTTGTAAAATATGGATAGAAATGGCACTTACCCCCACAGGACAGTTTTTAAGGATCATTTGAGACATATAAAGAAATCCCAAAGAAATTTTAAAATGTGAAAGGATCTGTTTGTACAAAACTGTTTATAACTGCACTTTTTGTGGTAGCAGAAAATTGGAAAATCAGGGGATGCTCCTCCATTGGGGAATGACTGAACAAATTTTGGTCTATGGTGGTGATGGAATACTATTGTGCTATAAGGAATGATGAACTGCTTGATTTCTATAAGAACTAGAAGGACCTTCATGAACTGATGCAGAGTGAAATGAGCAGAACCAGGAGAATATTATACACAGTAACTGAAACATTGTGGAATGATCAAATAGTAATTCAATGATGCTATCCACATCGAAAGCAAGAACTGTGGGAGTAGAAATCCAGAAGAAAACATATGATTTATCACTTGTTCATATAGGAAAATGATTTGGGGTTTGGGTTTTAAAAGATTATGCTTTTATAAAAATGAATAATATGGAAATAGGTATTGAGTGATAATGCATGTATAACTCAGTGGAATTGCTTATGAACTCCAGATGGGAGGGTGGGGAGAGGGGAGGGAGAGAGCACGAATCATGTAACCATGGAAAAATGTTTTTAAAATAAAATTATATTTTAAAAGGACATATAAAGTACTTTGCAAACTTTAAAGTGCAATACAAATACTAGCTTTTGATATTTTTTACAACCCCTCACAGGATAGTTTTTCCTTTAAAAGTATTGAAAAAAATATTGAGTCTTAACACAAGAGACTAAGGCTTTAACCCTGACAAACCTTCTTAGTGGTTGAAGTACGACAATTAACTAATAGTGAATCAAGGATCCCCTATTGAGGCTTGACTCAAGCTTAATACAAAAGCTGGAAATTATACCTAAACAAATAAATACTGTATCCTTGATGACTAGCCTTTCCACATACTAAGGAAATTTCCTTTCGTTGACTATTGAATGGTCTATAAATGACTCATTTCATTCTGATACCAAATCTGAATGACCAGATTGCCTTGATTTAGTTGTGGTTTAGGATAGGCTCTTTATACTGCCAGGTTTTGAAGCACATAATGGTTTATACAGTTAGACTGGTCAACTTTCTCATGCTTCAGATCTGATCAATCTCCCCCTTGCTTTGCTATAAAAAAGGAAGTCCAATGGAACACAATGCCTCAGTCTCCTTGCAAATGAAGCACTTGACTTCTTTTTGATAAAGACTAGGTATTTTTCTTCTAATAGCCCCACAAGTGCCCTCTCTAGGTTGACCACTAGGTGGTACTCTGAGTCTATGCTGCCCAGCTCACTCCCTAGGCAGGAGAAACAAATCAACCATCCTAAAGGGTTGTTATATCTGATCAAACCTAGGGATTTATGTTATAGCAATTTACCCCTGCTGGAACCATGAAATGCCAGTATCTGCTAGCCTCAGATTTCACCAGCTGTTTCCCTAGCCTCTCAACAAAAATTATAGCATAGCTATCTCCTGGTCTAGTTCCCATACCAATGAGATGATGATCTTTCTCCTTCATGGGGCCCTACAAGAATTCATCAATCACACATAGATCAGAGTCCAGTTATGAAAGTAGAACCTAAATTAACAAAGAACAAGATTAAAGAGTCTGAAATCTCTACTCATCCCATCTTCTGCACATGGTGTTCCTAAGCATACCCAAAGACAGTATTGGTAAGAAAGGGATCACATTCTGAACATTTTGGTCTCAGAAGTAAAGAGTGCTGGTTGTCTTTTGGTTCACCATGGTCATATCCCATTATCTGGCTACTTCTATAACAACCATCAGTCCATACCTTTGAAGTCTCTCAAATATCCCTCCAATTGCAAGTAAGACAAAGTCCCTGCTGGATAGCTCACAAAGCAGTCAACTGATTGCCTCTCATCAGGCGCCATTTTGGCATCTGCTCCTATGGACTTTCAAAGTCTGTGTGTGTGTCTCCCTCTGTATCTCTCTTTCTCTCCTTCCCTCCCTCCCCCACCCCCCCTCTCTCTCCCCTTTTCCTACCCCCTCCTTTCTGTGTGTCTCTGTCTCTGTCTGTCTGTCTCTTTCTCTCTCTCTCTTATTCTCTCTCTCATTCTCTCTGTCTCTCTCTCTGTCTCTGTGTATGTGTGTCCCCCACCTGACTTTTGGGGTATGGGGGGCCAAGCATGGTGACTCTTTTTAATATCCACCTCAGATAATCAGTTTATATTTTATGTCCTAATATGATCACAGTTCTGTCTGCATCTTCTGTCCATTCAAGTAACTAAATAAACTAGGAAATGACAGAGGAACAACAATCACTATCTGAGACAGTAGCTACTTCAGAGAGAAATGACATTCTACTGCATTGATCTCCCAGGTGGTTCCAATTGCTATGCCCCATTAGCCTCAAAAAAGACAACTAGGTGGCAAAATGGAAAGTATGATGGGCCTGGAGTTCAAAACCAGCCTCAAACACTGTGTGACCCTGGATAAGTCATTTAACTCTCTGTCTGCTTCAGTTTCCTCATCTGTAAAATGAGGATATTAACAACAACTACCTCACAGGGTTGTGGTGAGAATCAAATGAAATAATGTTTGTGAAGTCCTAAGCACAGTGCCTCCACACAAGTTGTTTATTTGATGCTTATTCCCCTCCTTGCTTTGGTCCTGGTGATGATGGGAACCAGTATCCTTCCTATTATGTACCCCCCAGTACTCTTAAATGACCATGTCCTTATTTTCACTGTAGTGGCAAGTAGCTAGTCACTTTGGAGAGCTGAGACTTAGGTTACCAAACTAGATTTCTTTTTATTGAAAAGACTTCAACTAAAAGCTGTCCATTTATCCTTAAACACTGTAAATCTAACTTGCTGGCTTCAGAACCATGGCAACAGAGAAACACAGACAGAATCCACAAAAACACAATTTACACTTTCCATTAAGCAATCTGAGCACACCTACACCTTTAAAAACCAAACTGGGCTAAAATACATCCTGGCTAGACATAGGAAAACTCAGTCCTCATACCGAACAGAGAGCAAGTTCCTCTGCCAAAAAGGAAATTAAAATGGGGAAGGGGGAATATAGAATAAGGACATTTTGAGAAAACAATAAAGGTTCAGCTACTTGGGGAACTCATTCAACCTCTTCTTAAAAGTAACTTCAAACTGTAACTGTTGTGAGAAAAAAATATAATTTGGAGTTCTGAAGTTATTGCTAGAGATTGCTTTATGTGGATTGATGGGGTTGAAAGTGGTGTACTATACACTCCTTGATCACATGTTGTTGCCTAACAAATGTTGGATCTGAAATCAGAAACCTTCAAAGCAAACTGTTTCTGCTGCCTTCTACCTGTATAACTTTAGGCAAATCACATCCCATCTTTTGTCTTCAATTTTCTAATGTCTTAAATGAGGGAATTTAATTAAATTATGGGAGTTTTTTTTACCATTTTATGTGTCTTGGTCCCTTTAACAATCAAATAAAGCCTTTGAATCCCCCATTAGAATAATATTTTAAATGGATAAAATAAAATACATAGGATTCCAAAGGAAAACAATTAGATTGAAGTAGTTATCAAAATATTTTTCAACAATTTCACAGGTCCAGGGTTATTAAATCCTAAACTAGATGTTCTCTGATGGCCTATCCAACCAATCACTTAAATATTGTTTACATGTGCCAGATAGTGCCAGGTTAGTACAGGATCCAGTGATATTCCATCCTGTGTCTTAAGTAGATTCCTCCAGACAAAAGTCTTTTTCCTCTAGATGGAAGGAAATCTCTTACAAATGGACAGAGTAGGTAGGTAATCTGGGCTAGATTAGCATAAAACCCATGGGTTGGAGGTAGAAATGTGGCTAGTTTAGCAGTCAAAGCAATTTAAGTATAAACAGTCTGGGGAAGGAGAAATTAAGAAACTCAGATAACCACTTTCCCAATGATGATTTGGGTCAGACCAGGTTCATCTACCCTCTCCAAAATGAGTTCTGAGATTTGCTTTAAAGAGAAAGAGAGAGAGAAGATCAGAAATTAACAAGTATGACATAATGTGTATGATTTGAAGACCAGAAGAGAGGAGTTCAAATCCCTCTTTAACCACTTGCTAGCCCTAGTTATTCATTTACCCTGTTTCCTTTTATATAAAATGAAGAGGTTGAAGTTAATAGCCTCTAAGGTCCTTTTGAATGCTGAATCTATTATCCCACATTTGCTATTCCAAGACACTGGAGCTCTTATAGAGAAGTGGCATGTGACTCATTATCTGAGGGTTTGCTGAAGTGTGTTTTGTTGATCTCAGGGGGACCCAACAGTCAAAGATCTAGATGGTCTGAGGGAAACTGAGGCCAGGAAGTTACTAAAAAAGAATGGATGGGTACAGAGTTCAAAAGCCAGAAGCTTGCTCAATAGCAAGGAGAATAGATAGCCTTGGTCAGGGTGCTAGGTTAGAACTGGAAATGGTGATGGTGGAGAAAAAAAGCAAGGGCTGTCAAACAGAGATGGGTGAGAAGCAATTGCAGGATTTCCCACAAGATGGAGAGTAATGTCTAAAGTCACTACTTACAGTGCTCCCTTTTAGCAAAAAATTCATAGTCTTTTAAACCACCTGGCCTGACCCAAGAGACCTAGCCATGGAAGGAAAGTGCTGCTAAACTCAGGCTCCATTAGAGAGTAATCATTCTCTTCTCTGAAACACTCCAAGTTAGAAGCACAAGGCAAGGCTCCATCCTCAAGACAAATAGGGAGTTTTGCCAAGACCAGAAGGGGTCTACCGTCTCCCTTGCTGTCAAAACATCATCTCACAGAATGGATCTTCACAACTGGAAGGCCAATCAGAACATTTATGCAGAACCCTGCAGTGCTTACATAATGGAAGACAATGACTTATAATAAAGAAGTAATAACATAATTTATAAATATTAATCCTGCACTGAGATCCTATTGTTGTAAAAATGTCCACTGGTACTTTAGCTTGGGCTGATGAAGCCCAAACTCTGGCAAAAACTGTTCTTTTCACAACCACACCAACATGATATATTAATAAATAGAAGAATTAATCAATATAGAAATGATTTCCCTAGTACAGGGGATGCCTGACTGGAAATCTCTCTCCACCAAAGCAGATCATAGACTTAGAACAGACCACTAGACCAAGCCATGCATAAAGAGAAAATCTCCACAATATCCCTGACAAGTGGTCAACCAGCTTCTGCTCAGAGACACAAAATGAACTACTTTCCAAGGTAGTGAACACTTCTGGCTCACTCTTGGAATTTTTCATTAGATCAAGCTTTCATTTGCTTCTGTGCAACGTCTATCACTCCTAGCTCTGTCTTCTATAAACAAGCAGTGTCTTCTTGGGAGACAAGCCTTAGAGAATTGTCTACAGCTGAAAAAGTCTTGCCTGGGTCACACAGCTAGTGATAGTAAGATTGTTGTTTAGTCATTTTCAGTCTTGTCTGATTTGTGATGTTTTCTTTGCAAAGATAGTAGACTGGTTTGCTATTTCCTTCTCCAGTTCATTTTACAGATGAGGAAAGTGAGGCAAACAGGGTTAAGGTCACATAGCTAATAAGTGTCTGAGACTGGATTTGAACTCTGGGTCTTCCTGACTTCAGGACTGACTATCACCTGAGCCACCTAGCTGTCTGAGGTGGGATTTAACCCCAAATCTTCCTGACTTCAAGTCCAATCAGCACTCTATCCACGTATTGAGGAACAAATATTAACAAAAGAATAAAAAAAAGAAAAATCTTTACATACAAAGCATTTGTGACAACTCAACATTCCTGTCTAGAGTTTCCACTCTAAACATCTTAGATTATATTCAGTCAAATCAACTATATATATATATATGTGTGTGTGTGTGTGTGTATTTATAATTACTTATTATGTTCCCAGCATAGTGCCAAGCACTAGATATACCAAAACAGTTATCCCTCCCCAAAAAAAGTCGTCATCCTCAAGGAACTTACAATCTAGTGGGTAAACAATCCACAAATATATATATATATATATATATATATATATATACATACATACACATACAGGATAAACTAGAAATAAGCCCAGAAAGAAAAGAGTTAAGAGAAATAAAAAACTTGTATAGTATGCAAGCACTTTCAAAAATTATTTCATTTGATTGTCACAAAAACCCTGAAAAGTAGATTTGAATTATCTCCATATTACAGAGTAGGAAACTGAGGCAAACAGGTTAAGTGACTTTACCTAGGATCATATCTTTGTCCTCTCCTCTGGCTCTTCTTGATTCTGGGGTCCAAGCTGTCTTCTAGTTTCCTCATCCAACAGAAGAGGTAGTATTTACTGTTGCCAGCCAACATGTTTCTAATTAATCCCCTGAGGCTATTTCAGGATGAATGACTGAGCAACCTGACATTTTTAAAGGAGGTAGTTTGGTTGGTTAGTTGGTTGTTGTCCTTCCTACTCAAAAAGGACCTAAAAGGCATCACTGGTGAGTCATCCAAGTCCAGTGGCAGGACAAAAGTCAAGATGCCTGGTTATGGCTTGGGATGCAGTGGGATGACTTTAGCTTTTTAAATGTCTGACAAGCTCTAAAGCTGCCTTTAGGGCTGTTGGAACAAACTGTTCTCATCAGTCCCTTCTATCAGAGGAAGTCTTTACATGCCTGGGATAAACATGCATCTAATTCACTGACATATTTAAGGTCTTTTGGTTTAACCTAATTTAACCTACTAGTCTTCCCTGAATATCACATCTACCTCTAAAAGAGCTAGAATCATTTATAGTTGCAAAGAACTGGAAATTGAGAGGATGCTCATCATTTGAAAATAGCTAAAGAAATTGTGGCATATTTAATAATGGAATACTATTGTGCCATAAGAAGTGACGAGTGGATTAATTTTTTTAAAACCTGGAAAGACAAAATTATAAGGTGAAATGAGCAGAACCAAGGGAACATTATATACAACAGAAATATTTTTAAGAATGATTTATGTCCACCTCTAGAGAAAAAACTGTTCAACAGAAACAAGCAAGACATAGTTTCATATATACATAGATCATTTTGTCAAATGATGCCTTCTTTAGTGCAGGGAAGGGAGAAGAGAGAGATACTTGGAAATTTTAATGTAACAAATAAATAAATAAATAATTTTTAAAAGAATAATTTTATGACATTTTCCATTGAGATACAAGCCTTTCTAGATGCTGGCTTCTTCCCAGAGATTTTTCTCTCCTTTCAGTGGCCTGAAAGTGGTTTAAAACCACCAGTGTTTTCTCTTCTAATGCTGGAAACCAAAAAACCAGGATCTGTCTTCTCCTATATTTTCCCCAGCTCCACCCCTCAAGCCAGCATAGAAACATTGAGTAATCAATCTCCAACAAAGAGTAGTGTTATGCCAATGAGATTTAAAGCCAGAGATTACACAAAGTTAACTCATCAGGGTACATAAATATAAGGCAGAGTTCTACACACCCGCATAAAGACTGAACTCTATTCTTTGCAACTAGCCCGATGGAACTAAGGGCATTTAAACCAAAGCCAGGCAGAGTGGTCACAAGCTGAACTTAGATCTCTTCTTTTTTTGTCTATGTCTGAAGCCAAATCAAAGTCTGTTGTCTTGTTTTTGTTTCATTTTTCAGAAAAATATCTGACTTGTGATTAAAAATTCCTTTAAAATCCCATTTAACAGAGGAACTTTTAGTCTTTGGAAATCTCTGTTGAGTTGATACCTATATTTCTTAAAAACAAAAAAGGCATTTCCACCAATTTATGTCCAAGTACCATAAAAAATAAACAAGAACCATTTTATTTTAACTTTTGGAATGGTGCATCTGTTAGAAGACATCTAAAAATGTTTCCATTCGCTTAACCAAACAGTATTGCTTTACACTACTCAATCATTCAAATTCTCAAACTAAAAATATAACAGAAAGAAAAACATCTATATACATATATATAACATATACATACTCAACATGATACACATACATACAAATGCACTTGTGTGTATATACACTATATATACAGGCAGCCCCTGATTTATAAACAGTTCAAACATACATACTCCCTTCTACCACCCCTATCTTTTCCTCCCTACTCTTCAAATCCAGACCTCCCATTGCTACTGCCAGGAGGACTGTTATGAAAAATCTTGAGGCTTTTAGAATCCATAGATCTGGAAATAAAAAGAAAGAAAGAGGCTGTGAAAAGTAGAATTAGCTTAAAGGCACTGACCCTTAAATTTTTTAATAATTTTCTTATATGCCTCCTCTATCTCTATCATATCCACAGAGACTTTTTCAAAGACTAGAAGCCAGTTTACAATATTAATAAATTAAAGCATCTTCTGAACTCCTTAAGGTAAGGCGAATGCTTTCCCAGAGTGTGTGGATTTCTCTTCTATCTATATACACAGTCCCTTGGTAATCCCATTCATGCCCATAAATTTGACCATCACCTCCTTACAGTTGACCCAAAAATTTATATTTCCAGATCTGACATCGAGTCTAGACTCCAGACCAACAACCCCATCTCCTTATAGGACAGCTAATTCTCTTCAAAAGCATCTTAAACTCAACATATCCAAAACCAAGCTTACTATTGTCACTTCCTCACAGCTTCTGATATGACTACTCTGATTGATAACCATATTCATAACCTTGAAATCATTGTTGTTTCTTCCCTCTCCCTTTCTTTTCAAATATAATCAGATGGGACTCTGTTATATTTAATTCACTTCAATAGATCTGTAATTTCATTGGTGTGGGTATTTCCTCCAGTAACACTGATCATATCATATCTAGACCTTCTTGACCACTGATGTATCATCCATGCCCTTCCAAAAATCTTCCATAGATTATCTAGCCAGTCCATTCATGGCTTTTTTCTGACTCTTTTACTGTTTCATGGATACCAATAAAGAACAAGGGTTATCAATATATTCTCCCCCATTTTGATTACAGGTTCAGTTCACTTATTCATACATAAATAGGCTTGATATCTTTGTATCTTTTCTCATGTTCAGTCATCACTGGTAATAAAGGATGAGACTACTTCTGGCCATTATCAGTCTTTCCATTGCCCTTTGAGTCATCTACCATTATGCAATGATGATGTTTTCTGAGATCCTGATGTAGCAACATTGGCAGTCACATTGCGTCAGCAGGAAAACACTTTAAAAGGTACTTTAAAAGATGGATTTGAGCAGCAGGAAGCAACTTAGAATCATTGAAAGTACTACACAACCTTCCTTATACTATTAATTCAATACCAAATACAACTATGCAAATTAAACCTTATCCAAGTAGAACCAAGATGAAAATATATCCTAAGGTCAAAGATGGTAAGTGCTGTTTTTTAATGTGATTACTTTGTTTTGATCCTTTTCTAACTTATTCCACTCTCAGGTCATTTATGTTAAGATTATTTTAGTTCTCACTAAGAAAATAAGAGTCAGAGTATCTTGAAATCACATATTAGTTCTTAGAGTCACACTTTTTAGTTCTCTTTTTTCTTTTGGAAACAACTATTTCAGTTTTCTAGAACACATTGAAATGATCCCTTTGATACTCCCCTCCAAAGCAAGTCTATTCTATTCACCTGAGATTTTGAACTGCCTTTCATATTGGAGAAACCATGCCTTCCTAACTCTATCTTCCCCTGACCTCAGCTACATCTACTTAATTGTCTTAGCCTATAATGGATAATAATTCCCCAATCTTCCCTTTAAAAGTATTCATGCTCGTTATGCCATTTAATACAACAATTGCCAGTTGAATCAACTCTTAACACAAGACTTACTATTGCTATAATTATGTTTATTGTAATTGAAGTCCTTGAGATAAGTGTCTGCTAAACATTTAGTGGTAAGCATGACCTAAAATTTGGAATAGCATATTGCATGTCTTTCAAATATTAAAAGTACAAAATAAATGTTGTTATATTTAAATTGTCTAACAAGGAGGAAGAGAAAGACAACCACAGTATTCTTGAATATTGCCTATTTAAATTCTGTGAGAGTTTTCTTAATTATGTATTCATTATGAACACATAATTAAACTTCTACATCAATTCTTAATTAGAACACACCAAAGCTCAGGCATTTGTGCCAGCATATTCCCAGTATAAATTACATTGGTTCTCCATTTTGGATAATAATTTATAGTCTTAACCTGATTTGGAGGAATAGGCAGCCTTGTCCTTTGGTCATTCTGTTATTTTGATGGAGAGATCAAGGCGTGATAGAAAGAGAAATGGACAAGGAAATTATTTCCCATAGGGTCACCTAGACGACTACTTTCCAATAGGAAAAGTAATGTTCTTATCAAAAGTTTCTCACAGACATCCTTAGAGAGAGTATAAGTCCAGAAATAAAGAAAATTATGTGATCCCAACTTAAGCATTTTATTCACATGAAATCAAATTGGCATCAAAAAATGTCTTATATGGCCAAAAGGTGAACAGTAGAAAAGAGGTCAAAAGACATGAAAAAATGTTTTCGAAAGAAAAATAAAATATAATTTGTCAATGACAACTTGAAATAATGTATAAAATAACTTTCAATTTAAAAGAAGATAAAGAAATGGTGAATGATACCATTTCACTGCTATTAGAATTGTGAATTGATTCAGTTGATCTGGATAGCAATTTGGAATTACACATACAAGAAACATCCTTTAACCATGAGATCCCATTACTCTGACAATAACAAGTTGTTTAGCCATACCCCAATAAAAGTATAATCTCTGTTTCCCATTTCTGTTGACAATAAAGGGAACTACTATAAATATTTTTGTACATATAGCACCTTTTCTTTCTTTCTTCTTTCTTTAATTTCTTAGGGATTACAGATCTAGTAATCATAAAATTAGTTCAGATAGCATGAACAATTTGGTAACATTCTGGGCATAGTTCCAAATTGCCATCCAGAATGACTGGCCCAGTTTGCCATTCCATCAAAATATTAATGTCTCTTTTTCCCCAATCATTCTCATGTTTTGCTCTTTTGTCATCTTTGCCAGTTTGAAAGGTTTAAGGTGGAACTTCAAAATTGCTTTAATTTGCAATTCTTTAATTGTGATTTAAATTATTTTTGTATGATTATTAATAACTCAAATTTTTACCCTTGAAAACTGCCTGATACCCTTTGACCACTTATTAACTAGGAAATATCTTCTCATTGTGAATAAGTTTCTTATATATATATTTACATACCATGGAAATGAGACCTTTTTATCTAGGTCATATATTCATTTGATTGAGTTTAATCTTGATTTATGGTATGAAGTGTTGGCATAAACCTAATTTCTGTAAGATTTCTGTTTGGTTTTACCAAACAGAAGTCAAATAGTGGGTCCTTCCTCTAGTAATTTGGTCTTTGGGTTTATCAAACACTATGCTACTATATTTGCTTCTGTATGCTTCTTTGTACTGTATTTAATTCATATTGTATTCTGTATGCTTCTGGTATTGACATAGCCCTTTTCCCCAATCTTATTTTATTATTACCCTTAAGATTCTTGACTTCATGTTTCTCTATAACATTTTATTTTTTCTATATATATAGGAATATAAAATATTCTTTCCAGAGCTTCATTCATACAACAGTAAATAAGTAATTTAAGTAATAAATATGAGTTGTATTAGCATATTGGCTCAACCTACTCTTGAGCAGTTAATGGTTCTCCCACTATTTAGGTCTATATTTAACCAATGCTATTTTGCAGATAAAGTCACGTAGTCCCTGGGTGAATCTTGATTAAACATATTCCCAAATCTTTTAAAACTTCTATATTTCTCTTCCTAGTGATTCTGGCTAGGTTTAATTGGTTCATATATAACTGAAAATGATTTCTGTAAATTTATGAAATTTTTGCTGAAGTTATTATTACAATTTATTTTTAGTTGACACAATACTTCTCTAAGAACATCATCCTATTATCTGCAAAAAAGTGATAATTTTGTTTCTTCTTTGCCTGTCCTTAATGATTTTGATTCTGTTTATAATTTCAATATATAGAATTTTTAGTACTACATTAAATAATAGTGGTGATAATGAGTGTCTTTAATTTAACCCTTGTTTTACCTCAGAAAGGCCTCTAACTTTTCTTCATTATGTATAAAGATTGTTCTTTGATTTAGTCAAGTACTATTAATTGTATTAAGGAAAGATTCATTGATTCCTGTGATTTCAAGAATTTTTAATAGAAATAAGTGTTGGATTTTGCCAAGCTTTTTCACCAGTCATTGATGTAATCATGATTTTTGTTTATCGTACTCAGTTCTATTTTTTTCATATTTAATATAATTTGGTTTTCTCTCCTTTTCTTAAAATCAGGCTAACTTAGTCTTTTTATGCTTTTATTCACTTACTTTTTTCAGTTCAATATTCTTTTCTTTGTTCACATTTGTTAAAGTCTTTCACAATCTTCATAATCTCTGGTTTTTCTTTTTATTGGGAATTACTAATTAAATAAAGTCATCTATTTTATGCTTTCAGTCTCCTAGTTTTATCAATTCAATATTGTTTTTCGCATTCATCTTTATTGGTCTCATTGACGGTTATCATAATTCCTGCCTTTGTATTTAGTTGTGAATTTTTGATTTGTTGTTTGTTCAAGTTTTAAAATCACACAACTAAATCATTGATTTGTACAGCCTTTCTTTCGTTGATGAAAGTATTTGGAGGTATAAGTTTTTTCCTCAGTACTGTCTTAACTATATTTCATAAGTTCTGGCATGTTGTCTCCTTATTGTAATTTTCTTTGATGAAGTTTTATTTCTAGAATCTGTTTTTTAATATACCAGGTATTTGGAACTGTTAGTGTCCATTTTTTTTAATTGAGACTCCCTATTTTGCCTAGGTTGGAAGTGTAGCAGCTTCTCATGAACTCGAATCTTTGCTGATTAGCATGCCTGACTTCATTTCTTCCCTGGGGCAGTTTGCCCCTCTCTGGACAGCCTGGTGGCACTTACTCATGGAGGCTCATCTATATTGATGCTGGTTTTACTTCCATACTGCACCCTCATCCAACCAAGACCTACTCCCCCTATGGAAGATTCCACATTGGCTAACATTGAGGGGTTTTTTTTAATCCAATGTCCATGGACCCCCAAAGAAATAGAATCCAATGGGTGCATGAACTTAGATGGGGGAAAAGTGACATCCTTAATTGCATTAACCTCTACCTGAAATTTATCATTTCCTTCAATTATGTAAAAACACTCTTCTAGGGATTCCACAGGCTTTGCCAGACTAACAAAAGGAGTTTAGAACCCCTGCTCTTTGAAGATGTGAGTTTCCCATGTGAATAGCCTCTGGAGGAAATTAGGTTCACCTTCATTTCAGCCTTTTTCCCCTAGGATACTAGATACTGGGATGAAGATTCTTAGAAAGGGCTTTTGGCCTTGACCTTGAAAAAATATTTCTTTATTCGTGTGTCCATATCTTCAGGCAATTTTCTAAATAAGAATGTTATTCTCATTGACCTGACAAATTTGGACTCACTCTCAAGGCTTCTCCCTTTGGATTATTCCTAGGTTAAGGAAGATGGAATTAATGCCCAGGGAAAACCAGATCCCCATGGGGAAACCCAGACTCTATTAAGATTAAAATAGACTGCCCCTTTCTCATGTAGGATTCCCAAAATCCTCTGAGCCATCTCATTAAAAGGATGCATTTGACAGCAAATCTGTTAGCACAACTCACTCTCCTGGGAGAGATGCCAGACTGCTGCCTCTGACCTCTTTCCAACCTTTTCAGTTTATCTAATCCAGACCTCTCCTATTGACTCCATATCTCTCTGTTCTGCTACCAACCTAATATCAGTTCTCACTACCAGTGCTAAGAAAGATTCCCTGCCTTCCCTTCTCATCCGCATACTTGATCTGTACTCATCCTATCATAAAATTATAGGATCTTGGGTTTAAAGCTGGAAACTTGGAGATTATATAGCCCTACTTCTCTTATCTTCCCTTTTTAGTTCCCCTTTATGAATTGTCCTCTCTTTTTAGAACATAAGATCCTTGAGGAGGATTATCTTGTTTGCATCTACACATATCTAGAATTTAGCAGAGTACCTAGAACATAGCAAGTACTTAATAATTGCTTTATCTATATAACTAATCTGGCACTTTTATTTTGCAGAGGAGAAAACCACTTTCTGTAACACCTGGATTTTAACCAATAAATAACATGAGACATTTCCCTGAGTAATAGCATCATGTGTTAATAAGGCATGCTGTCCATTAAAAAAGAATGGGTCTTTGCATATGCCTCTCATGCAAAAGATCCTCAGTGACTGCTTACTCTGTTTTATAGAGGTGTGTATTCTTTCTGATTGTCCTGACAGTTCATCACTTGGAATTCCCTTAGCAGTTCCCTTTGGTAGATATTTGAAAAGTGGAGATGGGCTTAGAGAGCTCAACTCTTCCTTCATTATTTCATTACAGAGGAGGTGGTTCTTTATCAAGTTAGGGAACCCCCAAACCACTCTGCTTTCAAAATGCTTAGTGTCTTTTTTAAAGATAAGGCTTTGAACAAAAGGCAAAAGGTCCCAGCATAGTTTTTATGCCTAGAGACCCAGACTGTTTCAACCTGACCTTGGAAGGACACAGAACTTGGGGGAAATGATTTCCCACAGAAATATTATTAATAAATAATAGAATTCAAAATTATTTTTCCTCATTGTCTTTGACTTCCCACCATTTATACTGTCTTCCTGACCAAACTAACTCAGCCTTGGCATCTATAGGTTGGCCCTTTTGATCCAGGTTTCCTCTTGCCCATCCACTCACAGCACCTGCCAACCCAACTTGCCTGCCTTCAGGCTGGTGGAGAATGTTCCCAGGACAGGTCCTGCCTAGTCATTGGCCCATCTTGGACAGAAAGAGCCCAGAGACATGAAAACTGGTTCCATGAGTTGGCAAAAGCCAGAGCTAAAGGACATAAAGAAACACAAGGAAAAGAAATAGACAAGATACCCAATGACAGTCCAAATTTGAATAAGGATAGCCTGCCTTTAAGGAAAAGCAAGGGAAAGGAGGAGGGGGCATTAATACTTTAGTTAGAGAAAGAAAAAAAAGCCTCCTCAGAGTGATTTCATTTTGCTCTTTGCAGAAGGCAGTAAAACTTCTCTGGGTTCCATAACTAAGGCTTGAAATCTGGAAAACATTTAGCTCTCACATTTGCTCCCATTAAAACTGAACAAAAAAAAAAATTTAAATAGCAGATATATTCAAATCACTTGCCAGCAGTGTGAAAAATCCTTTTTGAGATGTGTCAAGGTTTGGCTTCTCAGTCTAAGCTGTATCTTACAAGGGACAGTTCTGAGAGGGAAAACTTCAATATCCCATTCCAACCTTTTGGCTTGCCTCACCAACCTACTATGTGGAAACCTTGCCCAAACACTGAGCCTTCTGCCATTGCAGATTACTTCAGGATAAACAGCTGTCCTTTTGATGAACACCATTTTCCCTTATCTCTGTTGTTTTTTTTTTTAATTTCCAGCTCCCACCAAATATTTACTGGATTAATCAAATAGATTATGATGGTGTCGCCATTTATGACACTATTATTCTTCTATCAAGTTGGACTTGATGCTTCTAACATAAACTTCTATATATCCCAGGATTTCTAGCTGAAATGTAATATTTCACTCAATGAGAAAATTTGGCTTAAGGAACTCAATAGCCAGAGCCTTGATTGAGGTTTTTTTAACTTTCTGTTTTTAAACAGAGATAAACCTTTTGTCATTTTTTTTTAAAGATGGATGAAAGTTTATAAACCCAGAGCGGTTGGGAAAAGGTCAGATTGTGACATATTTTATCCAGGCTGTTGACTGTGGCTATAAATAATTAGACTAATTGGTCAGGTGATGACTAATGGCTATAAAGAATTAGCAGCATAATGGTAAGCAGTCTAGATAATCTGTTAGCAGATTTTTATTGGAATTGGAGGAACAGAGTCCTGGATGATAGAGCATGGTTGATGTCAGAATCTTTCAAATGAAGCAACTTAAATTACTAAATGAATCTTTGAGCCCCTAGAACTTGGGCTGTTATGCTGTGGAAAGTCCTAAGTCCTATGAAGTATGGTATTATGGAAAGAATCCAAGATTTGGTAGTCATTAAAATAGGGATGTAAATCTCAATGTTCTTCCCATTTCCGATGTGGCCTTGTCCAAGTCACCTAACTTGTGTGGGCTTTAATCTTCTCATCTGTAAAACAAGGAAATTGTTCTAGATGATGTGGCAAGTCCCTTTATGTATCCCAAAGGTCTTAGTACAGGTTTAAGCTATTGAAACTTAAGACTTTTGGAACTTTCCTTACATCTCTGCTGCAATGTTAGAGAATGAGTCTGAGGCAGGATTTCATTTATGGTTCTCATATGTAGCTGATAAACCTCTTTACTATGGTTTGCCTGACTTCCAAGTCCTGCCCCATCTTGGCTGTGGTGTAACCCTGAATCCTGTCCACAATGGCTTTGACTCACTGCTCCGTATTGTTTTTTGCCTTTTACGTGAGGTTCAATTTTTTGCTCTCTCCTCAGCTTTAACCTTCTGTCCTATATGTGTCTGTTCTCTAGTTCATATTTGGTTCTATGGTAATGTGTACTGCTCTGTGAAGTAGATTAATATTACAGGACCCACTTTACTGACAACAGTTAGAGAGCCCACTTCTCCTGTAATGGATTCTTTCTTTCAGTTACAAGTAGAAACAATTGACAATTATTTTCTGGCATTTTGTGATTCAGATTTTCTCCCTCCCTCCTTTTCCCCTTTCTCCAAATAAGTAGTTTGATATAAATTATACCAGTAATTTTATGCAATACACATTTCCATATTGTTCATGTTGTGATAGAAGACACATATACATACAATAAAAAATGCATGAAGGAAATAAAGTAGAAGAGGGCATGCTTTGATCTGTACTCAGACTCTTAACAGTTTGACTTTGACTGTGGATAGCATTTTTCATCATGAATCCTTTATGATCATCTTGGAAACTTGCTTTGCTGACAATGGTTTGGTTCTTCACAGTTGATCATCATATAATATTTGTTTTGTATGCATTGTTCTAGTTCTGCTCACTTCACTTTTCATCAGTTCATATAAGTCTTTCTAGGATTTTCTGAACTCATCCTATTCATCATTTCTTATGGCACAACAGTATTCCATTACAACCATACATCAGAACTTATTCAGCCATTCCCCATATAATGGACAACTCCTCAGTTTCCAGTCATTTGCCACCATAAAAAGAGATACCTCAAATATTTTTGTACAGGTAAGACCTTCCCCTTAATTCTGATCTCTTTGTGATACAAATCCAGTAGTGGTATTGCTGGTATGTATAGTTTTCTGGTCCTTTGGCATGGTTCCATATTGCTCTCCAGAAAGGCTGTATCAGTTCACAGTTTCACAAGAAACCACATTCCTTCCAACATTTATCATTTTCCTTTTTGGGGCATGTTAACCAATCTGATGTGAAGTGGTATCTCAGAGTCTTTAAATTTGCATTTGGAGCATTATTTCCTAAGACTAAAAATGCTTTTAATTTCTTCCCACAAGAATTGTTTGTTCATATGCTTTGGCCATTTTTCATTGGGGTATGTTTTGTAATCTTATAAATTTGAGTCAGTTCTCTATGTATTTGGGAAATGATGCCTTTGTCAGAGACAAGAGATGCTTATTTGTTGTTTCTCTTCTAATCTTGGTCTCATTTGGTTTTGTTTCCACAAAAACCTTTAATTTAATGCAATCACAATTATCCATTTTGGTTTTTTGTGATGTCCTCTATGTCTTGTTTGGTCATAAATTCTTCCCTTAGCCATATGCTTATCAAGTGAATTTTTCCATATAGTTTATGGTATCATACTTTATTTCTAGATAAAGTATACATTTTTACTTTATTCTAGGGTACAGAGTGAGATGTTGGTCTATGCCTAGTTTCTGCTGTTTTCAAGTTTTCCCAGCAGTTTTTGGCAAAATTTCCCCAAAAGCTAGGATCTTTGAGTTTAAGGAACACCAAGTTGCTATGAACATTAACTACCATGTGTTGATCACCTAATTTATCCCATTGATCCACTACTGTTTCTTAGCCAGTACCAGATTATTTTCTCTGATTTATAATACAGTTTGAAATATAGTATGGCTACACTTCCTTCACATTTTTTCATTAATTCCCTTGATATCTCTGGCTTTTAGTTCTTCCAGATGAATTTTGTTATTATTTTTCTAGTTCTATGAAATGATTTTGGGCAGTTTGATATGGCACTGCATAGGTAAATTAATTTAGGTAGGATTGTTATTTTTATTATATTAGTTTGGCCTACCCATTAGCAATTAATATTTTCCCATTGTTTAGATTTGACTTTATTTGTGTGGAAAGTGTTTTGTAATTGTGTTCATAAAAAATTCCCAGGACCAGATAGAATCACAAATTAATTCAACCAAACATTTAAATGACAACTAATTGCTATACAAACTATTTGAAAAATAGCTGAAGGCATCCTGCCAAAATCTTTCTACAATACAAATATGATACTGATACCTAAACCATTAAAAGCAAAACTATAGAGAGAAGTACAGATCAGTCTCATTAATGAATATTCATGAAAAAAGTTTGCAAAGTGACTACAGCAATATATCACAAGAATCATTCACTATGACCAGATAGGATTCATACCAGAAATTCAGGACTATTTCAATATTAGGAAAACCAGCAGCATAACTGATTCTCTCAATAATAAAACCAACAGAAATCACATATACCTATTGTTTCCCTCCAATTAAATGTAAATTTGTGTTAGAAAGAGAATTACTTTTTTTGTTTGTTTTTCCTTTACAAATGCAAGGTCTACAAGTGCTTTCTATATCCTTGCTGAACTGAACTAAAATTATTTTGTATTCCTTGGCAGCTAAATGGTGCAGTTGATATAATGATGAAGATGATGATAATGATAATACCATTGATATAGCTCTTTAAAATTGGCAAAATGCTTCACAAATACTATCTTATCTAATCCTCTCAACAACCCTGAGAAATAGGTGCTGCTAGTCTCCTTTTATAGTTGAGGAAACTGAGTTACAGATAGATAAAGTGACTTGCCCATGATCACCCAACTAATAGGTATTTAAAAGAATATTTGAATTCAGAACTTCCCAACTCCAAATCCAATAGTCTATCACCACCTAGCTATCCAAGTTTGGACTTGGAATCTAGAAGAACTCTTGGCACAGTGCCTTACACACCAGAAAAAAAATTATTCTTCTGTGTGTCCAGTGTATTCAGTGAGGTCTAGACACATAAAGAGATATACCCCCAAAGTCACAAAGCTAATTAGAGGCAGATATAGAATTTGAACTCTGATCTTCCCAAGACTCCAATTCATTTCTATTTCAACTACAAAATACTTCCTCTCAAAGTACAACTGATATGAATAATGCTATTGACCACTGGCACTTCTCTAGTGCTTTACAGCTTGCAGAGTACTTTGAATACAGTTTCTGATTTGATTATTACAATTATACTGCGAAATGGACACCAAAAATAATGTTTTGCTCACTTTTTTTAGACAAGACCTGTAATTTCATGCTGGGAAATTCTCATGAGGAACTTCTTTCCATTATGTTTGGAAATGGGACCTTTTTTTCAACTTCCAGCCTGAGAAACAACTGCCCATAATACTGAGAAGTGAGGTGACTTGTTCAAAATTACCCTGGCGGTATGTGCTAGAAACAGGAATTAAACACAAACCTACCTGACTCCAAGATCTTTGTTGTGACTTTATACTACTTCTCATACATCTCTTTAATAATTGAGGGAAAAAGAAATAAATAAAACACTCTACAAATAAGAAACATTTTTACAAAAATTCAGGCTGACAGAGGGGAAGTAACTTAATAAGCCCCATTCAATAATGACATCGATTCCCTATTGCTTCTAAAACAAAATACATTTCAATCCTAGCATTTAAGAATTCATTACCTGACCCAACCTTCCTTTCCAGCTTTACTGAACACTACATACTCTACAGACCTTCATATCATACCTTTATATACTCTATGACCCAACCAAACTCTCTTTCTAGCTTCATTGTACATTGCACATTTTTTTGCCCTTTCCCATTTTACCTTCACACATTTTGTGGTCCAAAAACCAAACTAACTTCCTTGATGCTTTTCACAAAGCACAATCAATCTCTCATCTCCATATCTTTTTACAGACTTCCCTATTCCTAAAATGTATTCCTTCTTCAAATCTCTAGCACCTTTTGAAACTCAATAAGTGAAGCCCACCTTCTCCATGAAATTCTTCCTAATGTCTTCAATTGCTAGTGTTTCCCCACCACCACACACAAATATAATTACTTTATGTTTGAATTAATTTGAATGAATTTTAAAATATTTATATATGTATATGTCTTCCATAATATAACATAGCTTCCCTGAGGGCAAGATTGTTCATCTTGGTTTTTGTACCAACAGGGTCTGGCACATAAGTAGTCATTGCTTAATTCTTCTGAAATCTCTACTAGGACAGTGCCAGAGAGTTTGGAAGACACTGGCAAGGAGAGGAAATGTTTATACACAATAATGGCCCACCAATGCAAATGTGGCAACTGACAGCACTAGACCCAAGACCTAGAATCCTGATTCATGATACTCTCTGGACCAGATTTCTTTGATCTAGTTCCTGTTCTAAATTTCTAGATCCTTTTATTGGATACTCCAACTCTGGTCCCCATTTATCACTTCAAGAACTTCCTATGAATCTGAACATCCTTGGTCTTGGGTCCAGTTTAGATCCATATTCTCTGTTAATTCCTTATGCTATGGTTCTCTCCATCCCCAGCCCTTGCCAAGAAAGAATGAGAAAATAAAAATTACCCATTACTTTTAATTAAGGAGAAAAGCAATTTATTCCTTTTTGTAACATGGCTTCTACCCATTCCAAGCCCTGGGAGGAGAATATTGTGCCACTTTGTATGGTGAAGGCGATATAATTCTTGATTTACTGATAGAATATTGTGTGACATGTGTTTCTGTTTTAAGAGACTTATTTAAGTTGGTTCCAGACATTTTCATAGATATGTGTAGGCAGAGATGCTCCTGGTATGAAATTAAAAGAGAGACTTTGAATGACAGACATATATGAGAATCAGACCAATATGTTTCTAATTTCTAGGGCTTGTCATTATAGAGACTACTGAAAAAAGAACCTCTCACCAGTGAGATCATTCTCTTTCTTTCTCGATCATTAAAGAGCTTGTTTATTCTTGTATATTCTTTTGTAGAGTTTCTCCAATTTGTTGCTCTGCTCAGATAATAAATGAATCCATATTCACTACTTGTGACAGATTTCTATGAAACTGGTATATTGTGCCAAGAGTTATGTTAGAAAGTGTAAGCTAAGAACTATCCCCCTCAAGATTGATCAAGGAGGCAACCTTTGTTCTAAATTTATTATATATAATTAGACCAGAAATACCTGAGAGGTAGCAGAGAGCTATAATACAAGCCCTCTAGAGGAGAGCTTGCACAACCTTGGACAGCTCAGATCTTTAAGCTCCATCTTCCCTTAAATACTTGTAATATAAAGGGATAGCTCTTCTACTCTTAACAATGGTTGGCCAAAATTCAGATATCTATCCTATGCTACCACACACACACACACACACCCACCTCTTACACATGTATTTGGCAGAAGTGTATTAATCATCCATCCTATGCAAAACACAGTGCTAGGAGCTGGGGATATAATTTTGTTGGTCCCTTTCATCAAATAAAGATGACCAAACAGAAGCAATTCTCCTTAGTATCTGAAAATAATCACCAAGGCCATTTCTGGCCCCTGTTTTATAATGACTCTCCTAAAAAGCAAATGCTTTGGTTCATCATTTAAGCCCTATGAAGGGTATATACATTTCACTGGAAGTCAAGTTTCTATATTGTGTGACTCTGGAGAATCTCCTACCTCACCTATAGCCAGTTGTGGGTTTCCAGTTGGCCTAAAGTTTTAAAAGCCTGGGATAAACATGACAAGGTAAGTTATTTGGAAAAAAGATCAAATGTTAGTTATGCGGGTGTAGCTAGCATGTCACATCAAGTTGACAGATGATACTAACAGTACTGAACTAAAAGCCCTTAGCAAGTACTTCAGGATGTCATTACCACTCACCCCCGAATCTAGACAGTCATTCTCTCTCATATTAACACATCACTGAAAAGTGCAATCACTTGCTCGCTATTTCCAGGACAGACCTAATTGGAGGGAGACTGTAGCATTCATCATTATTTTATAGGTTTGGGATTGAAAGACTGGCCCGCCAGAAGCTATGTCCTCCTGGATCTCACATTCTCCATCTGAATAACTGCTTCCAAGCAACTGGCAGAACCCATCTATGAACATCATGGGCCAACTAGGTTCACTCACAATCCTCTCAAACTAATTATGCTTTCCTTTTATACAAAGCACCAGAAAATCATTCTCGTCTCTTCCCCCAAAACCACTTCAATGGTATATACTTCAGTCTCAGATTATGATTCATTCAATTATGCTTCTTCCATGGAAACTGAACTGTAATTATTGGCTTATATCCCTTACATCTTTGAAGCTGAGGGCACTTAGCTTTCAATGCTACCTTCTCCTGGAAACCTTTGCTAATCCCCCTTAATTTTAAGTGCCTTGTCCTTGTTGGTTATGTCCAAAATATATGAGCTTCTTGAGGGAGGTATCTTCTTTTTCTTCCTATCCCCAGTGCTTAGCATAGAGTCTGGTACATAGCACGTACTTAAAAATTTTTTGATTGACCATATTCCTAAATGTCATCACTTCTGTGCAGCCTTCATTGATATCATTAATTACTCTCACCTTTCTCCAATATCCTTGTTTATGCCATTTGGGCAGATACTATATATCCCAATGTCATGTAAGCTCCTTGAGACAGGTGCTATTACTTCTCTAGGCTATATTCTGGTTCTTCTCCTTGAACATCTTTTTTATTTTTTTTATTTTTTTTAAAATATATTTTATTTGATCATCTCCAAGCATTATTCGTTAAAGACATAGATCATTTTCTTTTCCTCCCCCCAACCCCCCATAGCCAATGCGTAAGTCCACTGGGCGTTAGATGTTTTCTTGATTTGAACCCATTGCTTTGTTGATAGTATTTGCATTAGAGTGTTCATTTAGGGTCTATCCTCTGTCATGTCCCCTCAACCTCTGTATTCAGGCAGTTGCTTTTTCTCGGTGTTTCCACTCCCATAGTTTATCCTTTGCTTATGAATGGTGTTTTTTTCTCCTGGATCCCTGCAAGTTGTTCAGGGACATTACACTGCCACTAATGGAGACATCCATTACGTTCGATTATACCACAGTGTATTAGTCTCTGTGTACAATGTTCTCCTGGTTCTGCTCCTCTCGCTCTGCATCACTTCCTGGAGGTTGTTCCAGTCTCCATGGAATTCCTCCACTTTATTATTCCTTTTAGCACAATAGTATTCCATCACATGAACATCTTTTTTATTAAAAAAAAAAACCTTACCTTAGAATTGATCCTAAGTTTTGGTTCCAAGGCAGAAGAGAGACAAGGGTAGGTGACAGGTATTAAGTGACTTGCCCAGGGTCACACAGCTAGTAAGTATCTAAAACCAAATTTGAACCCAGGATATCCTTTATCTAGGCCTGGTTCTCTATCCAATGAATCACCTTGGTGCCCCACCTTGAGGTTCACTCCAGTCCTGGAATTCCCCAACTGGAAGTACTGGCTCTTTTCCCCAGATTTTAGGTGTTCTCATCTCCTATTAGGAGGGTCTCATATGTAGGGCAAGTATTTCTGTTTGTATTTGCATTCCTAGTACTTAGCCCAGTGACTGAGCCATACTAAGCACTTAATAAATGCTTATTATTGTTATGGGTTTTGTGCTTTTCGTCCCCAATATCTAGCACATTGTCTTGTGTATAATAGGTAAATAAATGTTTGCTAAATTCAATAGAATGGATTAACCAAGAGCCTAGGAGAAGCAGCAGGTGGTGGTGGTGGTAGTTAGCACTTACAGGTAGATAAAGTACTTAAGAAACTTAAACATGGAAGTCTCTCATTGTTTGAGATGAATGTCCTGCACCTACTTGGGAAGAGAGTCAGGACTGGGCAAAGTAAGAGCTTCTCTGATTCTTCTGGAGATCAACTTCAAGAGGAAGATGCATAACTCTGGCCTCTCTTCAGGTCACTAAGGGGAGAGAGACTCTTGGAAGAAGCCAGTATGAGAAAAGCTGGCAGACTCTATCATTCTCTTATCCCCAGATAACTATACTAAAGGCTTCAGGGAATTTTCCTTTGGATAAGCTCTGAGACTCTCAATTGAGCTGGGTTGTTTCATTCCTGATGAGAGAGCTCCTTTACATTGCATTGTCTGGTATATAGTCCCCTGTGTGTGCTTTCTCTGATATCTGTTTTGCTATCAACTTAAATGGTTTCTTTACTCTTTAGCATGTGTTTTTATTGTGGAACTACATCTGATATGAAAGGATTCAAGCCTTGGTTATATAGCTTCAGACCCATCTTTCCATAAAGAAATAATGATCAGGGGCTTTGTATGAACCTAAAAATTGCTTCACCAAGACTGGCAAAATTTAAGGGAGCCGATAGACATATTTCTAACTCAGAATCCTCTCTCTCTGAGAAGAGTCACATGGCCAGCCTCTTTCTTCAGCTTCCTGCTTCCTTTCCCGGCAAGAATTAAAGTCTTCCCTGGAGAATAGTAGGGAAAGGAGATACTAGAGATATATATCCTTGCCTCCCTCCCTGCAAGCAATGTCTAGGCCCAGGGAACATAAATAATCTATAATAGCAAAACAAAATAAAACCAATAGTCCTCCTACACACTCATATCTCATTTGATTCTCGACACAACTCTGAGAGGTAGGTACTATTATTCTCCCCATTTAACAGATGGAAAAACTGACACTGAAAGAGATTGAGTCATTAGCCCAAGGTCACACAGCCCGATAAATATCTGAAGCACTTCCAGACTCCAAATTGTAAGTCTTGAAATTTGTCAGACTTGTCAATGTTAAAAATGTTCCCCAATGGGAAATTCTCAATTGGAACAATTCCCTACTGGGAACATTCCCCATTTTCACTGTGAGAACTCGCCAGGATCAGAAATGGGAGGACCTCTACTCCACCTGTACTTAAGATTGCTTTAGGGGAAAAAACTCCTTGCTAAACAATGAAAGTACTTGGACCCATGCTTATGATGAGGCAGGGAGTTCTTTGAGCCATGCCTGTTTTTAGAATTGATACAATGGGATGCTAGGTACCTATAAAGGTCGGGCAACTTGTAAACTTGCCAGGAGCAAAGAGGTGAAAACTTACTTAGAGGTTTTCTCTTGAGGGGATTAGTCGACCCAGCAGTGTTTTTAGAATGGGTTGTCCTTTGGAAAACATCTACTGTGATTGGTAGATGTAAGGACTTAGGGGAGGTGACATAGGAGAAAATCCCCTATATAAGAAAAAGCAGAATCTCTTGAAAGAATCCTTTTGGAGAAAGCTCTTATGAGGATCACTTGGGAAGAATCTCTTGAGAGAGGCTCTGGAGAAGGGAAGCTCTTGGAGGACAATCTCTAAGGAGGTCTCACTGGAGCTCCTCTGAGGGGACTCTGTCCCTCTGGAGGCTCTGGAGAGAGGCCCTTTGAAACAGTCTCTGGCTGGATCTCTCTTTGAGGAGGACTCTGGCTGGAACTCTCTCTGGTGAAGTCAGCTGAGATGGAGCTGGCCTGGTGTCACTAGAATCCTTGCTTAGACAGACCTTGTGGTGAGTGATAAAAGACTGACTGGCTGATCTCTCTAAGACTCAGGTCTAGGCCATGTTGGCTTAAGGCCCTTCATCCTTATTTCCTTTTTCTCTCTCTCTTTTCTTTAATTCCACATTTGTATTAATTAAAATCTGTATAAAACCCAGTTGACTTGGGTATTTGAATAATTGGGAATATTTCCCTGGCGACCACCTTATATTTTATTTTAAACAAGACACTGTAGTGAAAACATATTTTCTGTGGTCACAAATTTAATCACCCACTCTTATATCTATCATAATTTATATCTTCCACTATTTTAACTCACTACAGTTTACTACTTCAACCATTTTAACTCTTTCAATCACCACATTTTATGACCATAACTATTTTAAATGTAACAAAATCCAATACTCTATATGTAAGTCATTTACCAATTTCAACTGGAAAATGAAATATATATATATAGCACTTAACTAATATTTTTAGAGCATTTTAATATTTACAAATCTTCTTTCCTCATAAGAACCTAGGGAGGTAACTATTGTTAAAAATCCCCATTTTATAATTGAGGAAACTGAAGTAGACAAAGGTGAAGTGACTTGTCTGAGGTCAAATAGCTAGTAAATGTTAGGGGCCAATTTTTAATTCAGATTTTCCTACCTCCAGGCTTAGACTCTATCCACTGGAGGGCCTAGCTTCTTGGGCTTAACATGAAGGAAAACTGCCTTACCCATAAGATTTCTCCAAGCTTGAAATGGGCTGCCTCTAGAGATATGGAATTCTCCCTCACTGGGGATCTTCCAACAAAAATTACCTGACCAAGTCTCAGTGGTAAGAACACCTGGCCTGGAGATAGGCCAGGAGATGGCCAGGAGGTCCTGAATTCAGATTGGACCTCAGATACTTCCTAGCTGTGTGACGGTGGGCAAGCTTAACCCCAATTGCTAGCCTTTAACACTCTTCTGTCTTTGAACCAATACTCCCTATCAATTCTAAGACAGAAGGTAAGAGTTTAAAAAAAACCTATCTGACCACTTTTTCAAGTGTGTTGTAGTGGATATTACTTTTCAATTATGAGTTCAACTGTATGGGCCTTTCCAACACTTTGGCTTTCTGATTTGGGTACAAAGTGCCTTCTCAGTATACTTCTATTTAGTAATGCCTTGAATTTTCTTTGTACTAAGAAAAGGCACTCTTTTGCCTCATGTAGTTTGATTTCAGCTGAAATTAGTTTTAAAATATAGACATATTATATTTACATATATGTTTATAATTTGTAAATTATATAAATAGAAATAGAACAAATACACATAGATACAAGGTAATATGAGGAGTTGCTGAAGACAAATGTTTTATGTATCAGTCTATTAGTAATTGTTTTGTTAGTTTCTATCATATTCAAAGCACTGTGTTAGATACAAGATGGTGGTGGGCTATTCAATTGTGTCTAACTCTTTGTGATCCCATTTGGGGGTTTCCTTGGCAAAAATATTGGAGTGGTTTACCTTTTCCTTCTCCAGCTCATTTCTAAATTATAAAAATATTTTAATAACAGTTTTTCAATATTTGTCTTCTGAAATTTTGCAATCCATGTTCTCTCTCTCCAAGAACACAGGTAATATGATATAGGTTGTTTCCATGTTGACCATGTTGTGAAAGAAAACACATTTTGCTTTATTATTAGAGTAAAATTCATAAAAGAAACAAAGTAAAGAGCAATATGTTTCAAATTGTATTTGGACTTCATCTGTTCTTTCTGTGGATATCCTTTTTTAATGAGTCTCTTGAAGTTATCTAGGATCCTTGCCTTGTTGATAATAGTTAAGTCATTCACAGTTGATCATCATACATTATTATTGTTACTGTGTACAATTTTACTTGTTCTGCTCATTTGACTTTGCATAACTTCATACAAGTTTTTCCAGGATTTTTGTGATCTTCTTGTTTGTCTCTTCTTATGGCAAAATAGCATTCTGTTACAAGCTTATTCCAAAACTTATTTAACCATTCCCTAATTGATGGCAATACCTATAGTTTCTAGTTCTCTCCCACCACAAAAAGAGCTGCCATAAATGTTTTCGTACAGGTGGTTTCTTCCCCCCCCATCTTTGATCTCTTTGGGATACAGACCTAAAAATGGTATTACTGAGTCAAAGCTTAAGCACAGTTTTATGGCCCTTTGCCATAAAAACAGTTTGCTCTCCAGAAAAGTTTTATCAGTTTGAAGTTCTACCAGCAAACAATGTTCTAGTGTCCCAATTTTTCCACATCCCCTCCAATATTCATCATTTTTCCTTTTTATCATGTAAGCTAGTCTGCTAAGCTTGTATGATGTGATACCTCAGAGTTGTTTTAATTTTCATTTTTCTATTCAACAGTGATTTGGAGTATTTTTTCCATAAGACTGAGAATTACAGATTCATTATCTTTGACTATTAGTCTATTGGGAAACAATTTGTAACTCTTATAAATTTGACTCCGTTCTGTGAATGGGAGAGAGATACAATATTTTTCAAAGACTAGATTTTACAATGAAATCTCATGCAAGAAGGAAATAGAACTTTGGCTGCCAATGGGGAATAGGACTGGAATCTCCAGCTAAGAAAAGGAGGTGGACAATTGGAAAAATATTCTTCTTGTCCTTCTGAACTGAGAGGGAAAGGAGCAATCTCACTGGTCTTATCTGGCTACAATCCCTCATTGATCAGAAGAGACCCAGATTAATTGTCTTTTTTTCTAAGTGGTAGATAGATATTTTTCCCTTTCAGGAAGGCAAGAGACTATCCAACCCAAAGATTTTCCTTCAAAGCTGTATCTCTATCTCAGGAAATTACACCAACCTGACTCCAAAAAGATACTAAGGTCTTCTGAGACTTGGGTCCCTAGACCTGAGCCTCAACCCCTGGAGAAACTTTAGGTAGAAAATAGAATAGGGACTTCCTGTTTCCCTCTTCCCTAACCTACCATTCCAGACTAATCAACTAATAAATAGATCTTACAACTTAAAGAATTATTAGACATCTTTTCTTTAATGTACTAAGGGGATCATAGATAACAATTATCTACAGAAGAGAATAGAAACCAGAGATTGAAGGGGATATTCTCTTACTCTTCAGCTCTGGACAGAGATCCAACTCCATTTTTTCTGGGATAGCTCTGCCTATGAGGAAAGTGGTGTTTCTCTTTATCTGTTCCCTCCCTCTCAGTTATGTGTCAAACTTTGGTTCCTGATCCCCCTTTAGTACAGTTCACTATATATTTGAGAAATGAAACTGTAAGATTTTCTCTAAAGATTTTTCCCTGTTTTTTGTTTTCCTTTCAATCTTGGTTGCATTGCTTTTGTTTTCCAACTCATTTTATAGAAGAAGAAAGCAAGATAAACAGAGTTAAATGACTTGTCCAGAGTCACACAGCTAGTGTGTGAAACCAGATTTGAACTCAGGTTCTTCTGACTTTGGGGCTAGTGCTCTAACCACTGTGAATCCTAGATACAAACTTTCCACCACCAAGGAGTGTCCCATGGTATATTGGTAAGAGTGGAAAGGGCATTCAACTTTCAGGTTGTATAACCTAAGTTCAACAGATGCAGAGCTAATTATACAGAACCATTAGAAATTATACCCAGTAACAGCAATAGTGTGGAATGATCAATTGTGATAGACTTAACTTCTCTCAGCAATATAAAGATACTGGACAATTCTGAAGGATTTATTACAAAAAACGCTCTTCACCTGCAAAGAACTGTGAAATTATGAATGCAGATGAAAGCAAACAATTTTTCATTTGTCTATTTGGGTATACGTTTGGGAGTTTGGGTTTTATAAGATTATTCACTTAGAAAATGAGCTACATGGAAATGTTTTGTGTGATAATACATATATAACCCAGATTGAATTGCTTGGCAGTTCTGAGAGGGAAGAGGAAAGGAGGAAGGGAGAGAATTTGGAACATATAACATTAGAAAACATATGTGGAAATTTATTACATGTAATTTGTAAAAAAAACAAATAGGGGGCAGCTGGGTAGCTCAGTGGATTGAGAACCAGGCCTAGAGATGGGCGGTCCTAGGTTCAAATCCGGCCTCAGCCACTTCCTAGCTGTGTGACCCTGGGCAAGTCACTTGACCCCCATTGCCTAGCCCTTACCACTCTTCTGCCTTGGAGCTAATACATAGTATTGACTCCAAGACAGAAGGTAAGGGCTTAAAAAAAATAGATAAAAGATGATTTTTTAAAATATAGAGACAAACCTAAAAAAGTTGCCTAGAGAACTGAGACTTTAAGTAAATTGATATGGATCACATAACTAGTATATGTTAGGTGTTGGACCATAGACCTAGTTTTCTATCTACTATGTCTTAGCTACCTGTATAAGTGAATAAAGAATAAAAATGAAGAGAATAAGTACAAGTTAATTTGGGGGAAGAAAGTGATTGCAGGTTGTAGGAAAGCTTTTGGTAGAAGATCTTGCTTCAGCTATATATAAGTTAGGATATTAAGGCCTAGAAAGTGAAGTGGCTTGCTCCAAGGTCATTCAATTAGTTAGTGGCAGAAATAGAATTAGTACCCAGGTCTTCTAATTTCCAACCTAAGGCTCTTTTCTCTATGGCGCGGTGTCTTTGCATTTTAAAATGGAGTGTTCCAATAAATTTCATTTTTAAAGATGAGATTTTTTTCCTAAAGCAGATGAGAGAAGGCAGCCACAATAACCACCCCTGGTTTTATATTATAGGGAATTTATATTACAGGGAACCATGGGAAGTAAGGATTAAGAAGCCTTTTAAAAGGGTATGGTTTTTTCTTTGCATAATATTGATTTATTTATGGAAGTAGCAAAATGGTTTCTCTCAGTGCCAATAAATCAAGGAAAAGTACAAATCTCTAAATCATCTATATCTGCCAACACATCCAGAAGGCAAAGGTCCCAGAGGAACTCAAAATACCAGGTTCCTAGTATGCCCCATATCTTCAATGTCTATAACAAGAAATGAGAAATAATGTGCCCAATCACAACATTAACTTGTATTTTTGAAATGTGTTAGATATTAAATGAATGATTGATGTCTTTTTTTCTGTTGAAAATATAGCCTTCCTGCACATTTTGCACCCTTTGTCTTACTAAGGTCATTAATCATCCAATTATGATATAAGTATCTAAAACCCTCAAAATGAAATCTTTAAAATTCTTAGGGTCTCTCTATTTAGTGTAATATAGTGTTAGAAAAGATGCATTCTTTAAGATCAATAGTGTCAGTGAGTTTTTTTTAATCAATTCTCTCTTTATTGACCAGAATGCATCCCAGTATAATTATTCAATATTTGGATATAGTCAGTGTGGAGATTTGTTTTGCCTGACAATATATATTTGTTATAAGGATTTTTTTCTTTTTTCCCTATTTTGTGGGAAAGCTGGAGAGAGAAAAATAGATTTTTGTAAATTGATAAAAGTAAAATTTAATTTAAAAAATGAAAAGATATATTCTAGGATTGAATTTCCTCTGAGTCACTGGAATACCAAATAAATTTAACCTGAGGCCAAAAGCCTATTGGTATGGGGCTCTCTCTACTTTGGAAAAGATTGAGCCTATGTGAATAGTGGGGTAAAGTTGGCATGAACAGGAGAGAAGAGAGCTTCAATCTCTTCTATTTTAGTTTTAAAGTCTCTTCAGCTCTTCAGGGGTTCTGCAGTCACTTTAGGCACTTCTGACTTCCAACTTTGAGAGAGAATATAGAAAATGCCAACTCTACCTCAAGGTCCTAAAGGAAAAGAGTCTAGAAAAAAGTTGACATAAGAGGAGCTGGCAGTTTCTATCATGTCCCTATCCCCAGTTTGCTTCCCCTTAAATGACTTCTAGGAATCTCTTGAACTGAATTACCCTTAATTCTGCTCCCAGGAGAGAACACCTTAATTCTGTATCATCAGATATATATTCTCATAGGAATACTTTCTCTGATTTCTGTATGCCATGAATTTGCATAAATGAATTTCTTGGCTAACTACTATTTATGTTCATTGTGGAATGTGTATTTGGTGGGAAGGAAGTCATACTTTAGATATAGGACTTGGGGTGCTTCCACTCCCCAACTCCATAAAAGAAGCAGTTATCAAAGTTAGATTAAACCTGAAAATCACAACCCCTATGACAATATTTAAGGTAGTAGCCCCCTTTTCTCTAAGAACAGCAGAGTGACCGAGCGTCCAGCCCTCGATTCCTGGTTCCACTCTTGCTAGAAATTAAAATCTCCCTTAGGAAAGGGTGGAGAGAAAACCTCTCTTTAAGTCATACAACAATACCCCTATGTTACTTGGAGGGAAACTACCTTTGCAGCATAAAGAAAAGCATTTTGTTCCATGAAATGCTTTATCAGACACTGGCAGCATTACTTACCATCTGGTGGTGTAAGGTACCAGTACTATAGTGGCTTTTCCTCAAGTTATTTTCTTTTTACTTTGATATTTCAAAGGCTATATGATCCTATCAATGTGGACACTCCTCCACCATTGCGAATCATCACCCATTCTCATACTCCCTCATAGTTCTTCCCTTTCTTCTTCCAAAAATATTCCACAAAAGATTTACACAAGCATTTGATCTTTGGTCCTTAGCAGTGTATGCTAGTATAATATTCAAGATATATGTTACTCTCAAGACATGAATGACACACCTACCTTTCTAATTATAAAAGTTCTTGAAACTACAAGAACAGTCAGTTACAAGGTAGAACTGTGGTTAACCAATGGACAGTTTATATGGCTCCATTGTGTGAAGATTAAATTTAACTCCCCTGATTATAACAATGAAAATACTTAACTCTTCCCCTGACTGTGAAGATTAAATTGTAACCCCTATCTATTTTTAGAACATGGTACTTAAAAGTTAAGTATGGAGATCTATCCATTTTTAGATTTAATCACCAAAGGTGCAAATACCCCATTTCACACAATGAGAGGAGAAGGTCAGTGACCCACAGGTGTGATAGTGGATGATGAATCAAAATCAACTGACTGCCTTCTGGGCAGTCCTAAACAAAGCATCGACTGTGATTTGTAGATGTAAAATTAGGGGAAGACACAGGAAGTGACACAAAAGAAGCATCTTGAAAAAAAGCTGTTATTTCCTGTGAGATTGTGTTCTTCACTTTTTGGAAGTGGATACTGGAGGAATTCTTCATTCTTTGATCTGACGACTGGACCTGAGAACCTATTCTTTTGAACTGACACATGGTGAGTGAAAAATCTGATTCTCAACTGCTGGATTTTCATGAAAAAACTATCCTCTGGAAAGACCTACTCTTGAGAGACACTTCCCCAATCCTTGGCTTTGCAGAGACCAGCTAAAACTAATTCTCCATACCTGGAGGGGCAGTAAATTACTTACTGCTCAGGATAGATAACTTATCCTCTGATTTCTTGCTTCACTCTTTCTACATTTTGTAAATAAATTGTAAAAAAAAATCTCTTTGGAATTATTTTTTTTACTTTTTAAATATTATTTTATTTGGTTATTTGCAAACATTATTCATTGGAAACAATGATCATTATCTTTTCCTCCCCCCGCCCCCCTTCCACCACTTCTCCCATAGCCGGTGCACAATTCCACTGGGTTTCACATGTGTTCTTAGTTCGAAACCATTTCCATGTTGTTGGTATTTGTACTAGAGTGTTCATTCAGAGTCTCTCCTCAGTCATATCCCCTCCACCCCTGTAGTCAAGCAGTTGTTTTTCATTGGTGTTTCTACTCCCACAGTTTATCCTCTGCTTGTGGATAGTGTTTTTTAGATCCCTGCAGATTGTTCAGAGACATTGCATTGTCCCTAGTGGAGGAGTCCATTACCTTCAATTGTACCACAGTGTATTGGTCTCTGTGTACAATGTTTTCCTGGTTCTGCTCCTTTCACTCTGCATCACTTCCTGGAGGTTGTTCCAGTCTCCATGGAACTCCTCCACTTTATTATTCCTTTTAGCACAATAGTATTCTATCACCAACATATACCACAATTTGTTCAGCCATTCCCCAATTGAAGGGCATCCCCTCATTTTCTAATTTTTGGCCACCACAAAGAGAGCAGCTATGAATATTCTTGAACAAGTCTTTTTATTTATTTTCTCTTTGGGGTACAAACCCAGCAGTGCTATGGCTGGATCAAAGGGCAGACAGTCTTTTATTGCCCTTTGGGCATAGTTCCAAATTGCCCTCCAGAATGGTTGGATCAGTTCACAACTCCACCAGCAATGAATTAATGTCCCTACTTTGCCACATCCCATCCAGCATTCATTACTTTCCATAGCTGTCATGTTAGCCAATCTGCTAGGTGTGAGGTGATACCACAGAGTTGTCTTGATTTGCATCTCTCTGATTATAAGAGCTGTAGAGCACTTTTTCATGTGCTTGTTAATAGTTTTGATTTCTTTGGCTGAGAACTGCCTGTTCATGTCCCTTGCCCATTTATCAATTGGAGAATGGCTTGATTTTTTGTACAATTGATTTAGCTCTTTGTAAATTTTAGTAATTAAACCTTTGTCAGAGGTTTCTATGAAGATTGCTTCCCAATTTGTTGCTTTCCTTCTGATTTTAGTTATATTGGTTTTGTTTGTACAAAAGCTTTTTAATTTGATGTAGTCAAAATTATTTATTTTACATTTTGTGACTCTTTCTATGTCTTGCTTGTTTTTAAAGTCCTTCCCTTCCCAAAGGTGTGACATGTATACTATTCTGTGTTTACCTAATTTACTTATAATTTCCTTCTTTATGTTCATGTCAGTCATCCATTTTGAATTTATCTTGGTGTAGGGTGTGAGGTGTTGATCTAATCCTAATCTCTCCCACACTGTCTTCCAATTTTCCCAGCAGTTTTTATTGAATAGTGGATTTTTGTCACAAAACCTGGGATCTTTGGGTTTATCATATATTGTCTTGCTGAGGTCACTTGCCCCAAGTCTATTCCACTGATCCTCCTTTCTGTCTCTTAGCCAGTACCAAATTGTTTTGATGACTGCTGCTTTGTAATATAGTTTGAGGTCTGGGACTGCAAGGCCCCCTTCCTTTGTATTTTTTTTCATTATTTCCCTGGATATCCTTTATCCTTTGTTCTTCCAAATGAACTTTGTTATGGTTTTTTCTAGATCAGTAAAGAAATTTTTTGCAAGTTCCATGGGTATGGCACTAAATAGATAGATAAGTTTGGTTAGGATGGTCATTTTTACTATATTGGCTCTTCCTATCCATGAGCAGTTAATGTTTTTTCCAATTGCTCAAGTCTAGTTTTAGTTGTGTGGATAGTGTTTTGTAGTTGTGTTCATATAGTTCTTGTGTTTGTCTCGGGAGGTAGATTCCTAGGTATTTTATTTTGTCTAAGGTGATTTTGAATGGGATTTCTCTTTCTTGTTTTTGCTGCTGAACTATGTTGTTGATGTATAGAAATGCTGATGACTTATGCGGGTTTATTTTGTATCCTGCAAATTTGCTAAAGTTGTTGATTATTTCAATTAGCTTTTTGGTTGAATCTCTAGGATTCTTTAAGTAGACCATCATGCCATCTGCAAAGAGTGATAGCTTAGTCTCCTCCTTGCCTATTTTGATGCCTTCAATTTCTTTTTCTTCTCTAATTGCTACTGCTAGTGTTTCTAGTACAATGTCAAATAGTAGAGGTGATAACGGGCATCCTTGTTTCACTCCTGATCTTATTGGGAATGCATCTAGTTTATCCCCATTGCAGATGATATTAGCTGATGGTTTTAGATATATACTGTTTATTATTTTTAGGAACAACCCTTCTATTCCTATGCTTTCTAGAGTTTTCAATAGAAATGGGTGTTGTATTTTATCAAAGGCTTTTTCTGCGTCTATTGAAATAATCATGTGATTTTTGTTGGTTTGCTTGTTGATGTGGTCAATTATGTGGATGGTTTTCCTAATATTGAACCAGCCCTGCATCCCTGGTATAAATCCTAATTGATCATGGTGGATGACCCTTCTGATCACTTGCTGGAGTCTTTTGCTAATATCCTATTTAAGATTTTTGCATCTATATTCATTAGGGAGATTGGTCTATAATTTTCTTTCTCTGTTTTTGACTTGCCTGATTTTGGAATCAGTACCATGTTTGTGTCATAAAAGGAGTTTGGTAGAATTCCCTCTTTGCTTATTATGTCAAATAGTTTGTATAGCATTGGGATTAACTGTTCTCTGAATGTTTGATAGAATTCACTTGTGAATCTGTCAGGCCCTGGGGATTTTTTCTTAGGGAGTTCTTTGATGGCCTGTTGGATTTCATTTTGTGATATGGGATTATTTAAGAATTCTATTTCTTCTTGTGTTAGTCTAGGCAGTTTGTATTTTTGTATATATTCATCCATATCACCTAGATTGCTGTATTTATTGCCATATAATTGGGCAAAGTAATTTTTAATGATTGCCTTGATTTCCTCTTCATTGGAGGTGATGTCCCCCTTTTCATCTTTGATGCTGTTAATTTGCTTTTCTTCTTTCCTTTTTTTAATTAGATTGACCAGTACTTTGTCTATTTTGTTTGTTTTTTTCAAAGTACCAGCTTCTAGTCTTATTTATTAAATCAATAGTTCTATCACTTTCTATTTTATTAATTTCTCCCTTAATTTTTAGGATTTCTAGTTTGGTTTTCTGCTGGGGGGTTTTAATTTGATCACTTTCGAGTTGTTTTTTTTATTTGCATTTCCAATTGATTGATTTCTGCTCTCCCTGATTTGTTAATATATGCACTCAGGAATATGAATTTACCTCTGATTACTGCTTTGGCTGCATCCCAAAAGGTTTGAAAGGATGTTTCGCCGTGGTCATTTTCCTCAATGAAATTAGTGTTTGTGATTTCTTCTCTAACTAAACGAATTTGGAGTATCATATTGTTTAATTTCCAATTAATTTTTGATTTGGTTTTCCACGTACCATTACTGATCATTATTTTTATTGCCTTGTGATCTGAAAAGGCTGCATTTATTATTTCTGCTTTTCTGCATTTGAGTGCCATGTTTCTGTGACCTAGTGTATGGTCAATCTTTGTGAATGTGCCACGTGGTGCTGAAAAGAAGGTGTATTCCTTTTTGTCCCTATTTATTTTTCTCCATATGTCTATTAACTCTAATTTTTCTAAGATTTCATTCACCTCTTTTACCTCTTTCTTGTTTATTTTTTGGTTTGATTTATCTAAATTTGATAGTGGTTGGTTCAAGTCTCCCACTAATATGGTTTTACTGTCTATTTCCGCCTTCAATTCTCCTAGTTTCTCTATTAAAAATTTGGATGCTATACCATTTGGTGCATATATGTTGATTAGTGATATTTCCTCATTGTCTATACTTCCTTTTAACAAGATATAATTACCTTCCCTATCCCTTTTGATCAGGTCTATTTTTGCTTTGGCTTTATCAGATATCATGATTGCAACTCCTGGCAAACACACTCTTAAATAATCAAGCCCAACCCTTTAAAAATTTACCCCAAGTCCCCCTTACAATTGGTACCTGGAAAAAGCAAAGAAAAAAAGCAAGAATGGTCCCAATTTGATGGACTACTGTGATAAACTGAGGAGAGAGGACATGACTAAGAGTCACACAAAATGAATAAACATGAATGGATTGTAATAAGCATCATTGGAGGGAATACTGAAATTGAAAAAATTCATATCAATTTACACACTTGAGTAAGAATCACCATATTTAAAAAATTTACCTTCTGACCAAAATCTCACAATGAGGTTATACAAACTTAGCTATGCTAATAAACAGCCAACAGTCATGATGGTAGTAGATGAAATGGTAGTAGAAGTCAGATAGGAAGAGTAGAAAAAGGTTGGTATTGGCATAATCTTAAGGAATCTAAGGATTATCTCTATACCAAAATTAAAGAGGTATATTTGGGATAATCCTTTTTATAAGAAACTTTTTTAAGTGTTATAATACATAATACTTTTCTCTTAAAAATAGGCTTATTGTCTTAGTATTTATTTTCACTTTATCTATAATATTTCCATTTGTATTTTAAGACTTTTAAATACTAAGAATAACTTTGAGGAAAAAGGAGAGAGGAATTTAATTAAACATATGTTATTTTCTTACTCATCTTGATGCTTTTTGGTTTCCATGTCCCCTTCCTAGCTGGATCCCATAGATCTCAGTCAGCAGTCATCCTTTATTCAGTTCCATTATTGGGCACTCTGGCTATCAATGGGAAAACTCTCTGGCCAGAGATTGAAAAGACCTAAGCTAAACATGAACCTGTTTTTAAGTACTTACCACAGTGCCAGATACATAGGTGCTTGATAAATGCTTCCTCATTCCCTTTAGTCTAGTGTCTAATGTTCTATTCAAACAATACAGTAAGCCTAAATTATTTGTTTTTAAAATGCACAATAAATTCATGAATTAAGATGGAGTATTCTGAAACATATATACTTCAACTTGGGTGCTCATTACCTAGAAAATGGCTAAACAAATTACAGAATATTAATGTACGGCATTAATCAGTCAATAAGCATTTAATATGTGTTTACTATGTGTCAAGCTCTATGCTAAGCACTGTAGATAGCAAGAAAGCAAAAATCACAGTATCTTCCTAAAAAACTAATATTCTAATGGGAAAAACAACATGCTGTTACTATGTCTGAATCTCAAAGAGATTTTTAAAAGATATTAAAGACCCATTTGTACAAAAATATTTATTGCAGCTCTTTTTATGGTACTAAAGAATTAGAAATTGGATAGTTATCCATCAATTATGGAATGGCTGAACAAGTTGTAGCATATGCTAGTCAGAGAATATTATTGTGCTATAAGAAATTACAAGCAGAATGATGAACCGATGCAAAGTGAAGTGAACAGAACCAGAAGAACACTGTACACAGTTACAACAAGATTTCTCAATGAACTGTGAATGACCTAGTTATTCTCAACAATGCAGTGATCCAAGATAATCCCAAGGATTCATGATGAAAAATGCCATCTACCCTCTGAGAAAGAACTGATGGAGTCTGAATGTAAACTGAAACATTTCATTTTCTTTCTTTTTTATTTGAAACCTCTCCCACAAAATAACCAATATAGAAAAATGTTTTACATTTAAAATCTATATCAGATTGCTTACAGCCTCGGGGGATAGTGTTATAGATGATATTGATCTTGGCGTTGGTTGTTGATCTTTATGGCCAGTTGATATTGATAGACTATTAGGGTCACCTGATGGTAGACGGTGTATGAAGCTGCTGGACACAGTGTAATCCACCACCTATTTATTATTCACTATCAGAAAACAGGGACAGGAAAAGGATATATGAAGTAAAATAGGAAAGATCTTACCCTAATTCTAAGATTTCTAACTATATCCCACCAAACTAATCCACAAGGATTTTCTTCTTGTTCACCAAAAGTGAACCTTCTTAAACTACTCTACAATTGTCTAAATCCCAAATCTATCGTTCTAATCTAATATATAAACTTCAACTATTCTTAATCTCCTAAAAATATAAATCAAAAGTAACAAGTTATCTTCTTTAACTGACCATTGTGGCAGTTAGAAATTAAAATGCTTTCATCTGATTTTACTCAGCTTTGAGTCAGAACTCAAGCTGTTTCCAATGAGAGTAAATAGTGCCCTCTAGATGGTAGCTGCACTCTGTTTCAGGAAAGCAGCTCTGACAGCAAAACAAAAATTCTTCCCACTTTCACAGATGTTCTTGTAATGTTTCAAAGTTAAGTTTAGCCAAAGTCTCTAACTGATATTAACCAAAGAAAAGTCAGAAATCACCTCTCCAGACTGTCAGTTACCAGAGAGAGGTCAGAATCCTCTCACTCTCTTCCCAGCATGCAAATCTTTCTTAAAGTGACCACTATGCTTTTTCCCTGTCCCTGCATAACAGGGGACAGGAAAGAATCCTTTCTCTGGTATCTATGTCTCCATTTCTAATTATTGCTCTGTAACTTAATTAATAACAAATTAAACCTAACAGTATAGAGAACAGAGTGGAAGAGAAGGAGGGTCAGAAGAAGGGAGAGAATTTGGAACTCAAAACTTTTGTAATGAATGTTAAATAGTTTTGACATGTAATAGAAAAATAAAATATTTTTAAAATATGCATAATAACTTTTAATGTAGAAGATATTTACAGCATAAGTAGGCACTAGAAGTTGGAGGGAGCTAACCAAGGCATCTTTCAGAATGTGGGATTTGGCCAAATATTGAAAGGAGGACAGGGAATCCAGGAAGCAGAAATAAGCATCGAAGAGTATCCCAGATTTAGGAGACAATGAAAAAGGAGAGTCAAGAGATGGACTGTCATGTGTACAGGACAGTAAGTAATTCCTTGTACATAGCTGAATTGTAATACAGTTTGAGGCAGAGGAATTTCAAAGTTATATATTGAGCATATTATACTTTAAAAGAAAAGTGAGATGGCCATAATAGATATTAACAGCTTCATGTTCAATCCCCTTTTTCTGTTCTACTGTCTATATAGAAGTGTTCGTTTTATTATATATTCATTAGTAATTTTTTAAGATAATGGTAGCTTATTCACCAACATCTATTGCAGAGAATAAGGTGGAGAAATTATTTTAAGACCTTCCAAACTGGGAGGGGGGGGGCAGCTAGGTGGCTCACTGGATTAAGAGCCAAGGCTAGACATTTCCCAGCTCGGTGACCCTGGGGAGGTTACTTAATCCCCATTGCCTAGTCCTTACTGCTCTTCTGCCTTGGAACCAATACGCAGTATTGATTCTAAAAAAGGAGGGGTTCTAAAAAAGGGAAAACTTCCAAAATGAATCCACAAATATATTAATATTTGGTTACTTCAATACAAAGTTGAGCATGAGGGGATAATAGTAGAAAATGTTAAAAAAAAAGGGGGGGCACATCAACTAAGGGGCCAGGGGAGACCAAAAGCTTATTAACTACATAGATGCTTCATATTTATATGATATTTTCTTCAAAAAAGAGGTGGTTCTGGACATGACAAGCACCAAATCACACCCCCCCACACACAAGCCTGACATCTTAATAAACAAAACATTGGTTTCCAATATGGAAGTTGTTACTGAATCAACTATCTGTAAAAAGTCACTACATCACCTTATTGAAGCAAAGATCAAAATGAAAACAAAATGTAAAAGATACAAATGAAAGGAATATATGGAGGTCATTCAAACTAACTCTGACTTGACTGCTGGATTTAAACGGAACCTTGGAAGGTATTTGAGTTTAAACTCCTCATGTATATGGTTGAGGGAAATAAGGCCTTGCAAAATGAGATGACTTGCCTAAGGCAGTGTGAGTTCTAAGTATCAGGGGCATTATTTGAATTTCAGTCCTTTGATATCACAGACAGTGCTCTTTTCAACTATAATGCCTCTGTGGCTTCCCAGACTTTATTCAGTAACTTTCTGATAGCAAGAAATCTCAAGGAATGAACCTATGATTCCATTTTTATAGGGAACCCTCAGTGGAGGGTATTTCCTTTATCAATGAATATCTACAGTCCAGAGACTTAGAGAAGCAATTCTCAAGCACTGTGATCTCAGGACTCCTTTACCCTTAAATATCATTGAGTACCTAAAAGAGCTCTTGCTTATGTGGGCTATAGCTATCAATATTTACTATATGAGAAGTTAAAACTGATAACATTTCAAAATATTTATTAATTTAAAAATAAATGCTTTAGGTTAATATAAACAGCTTATTTTATGAAAAAAGCTATATTTCTAAAAATAGTGATAAGAATGACATTGCTTTTCATATTTTTGCTATTCTCTTTGATCTAAGCTTAATAGAAGACAGATTCTCCTTTGTGCTTCTGCATTCAATTTGTTGTGATGTGTTGTTTTTTACTGAAGTACATTAAGAAAATCCAAACTCACAAAGATATATAATTTGAAAAGGCAGTAATATTTTAATGGGAAACTAACACCTTAGTATTGTTTTAAATATTGTTTTACCTTGAAGATCCCCAAAAGGGTCTAAGAGAAACATGGGTATCCTTAGAATACATTATGAGGACCTCTGTCTTAAAAAAATTACCTCAGTCACAGAAAAGCCATTACTTGCTTAGGGTCATTCAGCCAGTATCAGACTTTAATAATAGATCATCAGAGTATGAAGACCACTTTTCTAGTCAAGCCATAAAACAAAGTCACTTATTCACAAAAGATGTTTGTCACTGTCCTAGAGCATCTTCAATGCATAGGGCAAATGGAAGAGGGAAGGATTTCTGAAAGTCAGTGACTTCATCCAGATGTTATTTGTCCATAGCACTATGCTAGGTGCACCTGCAGTATGATTAGGTCTCCTAAATGAGACCCATGGACACTTGAAAGAGTTTTAGTCTGATGATCTGCACAGAGGAAAACGATAACAACTAAGATGAATAATGCCCATAGGTGGGGCACTGAGGCGGCTTAATGGATAGAGAGCCAAGCCTGGAATCGGGAATACTGGCATTCAAATCTGGCCTCAGATACTTCCTAGCTATGTGGCTCTGGACAAGTCACATAAGCCCAATTGCCTTTTCCACTCTTCTCTCTTAGAATAGATACTCAGACTGAAAGAAAAGGCTAACAGGGGGTGGGGAAGGGCTAAAGACTATGAAATGGGATAGGATGAATGGCCCATAGGACAACCTGTATATCCTGCATTTGAACTGGGCACAGAATTGAGTAGGAATAGACTAGGCTGGATTTCACCTGGGAAATCATGAAACACTTTTAATGATCCTGATTCTTCCTGAAATAAAAATCCATTGTTGTAAAACTAATTTTTTTTACAATGATGCCAGAAAGCTTTGGATCTTGGAAAATAGTTTTCTTGGAATTACAGTGGCAGATCCCTCTAACAGCAATCAAGAAGTGTGTAGAAGATATAAATATACTGTAGCCCATATTGTGAATGACAATGGCATGCAAGATGCAGCATAAATATATCATCAAAGAGATGTGTGAACAACAAAGGAAATGGATAAGTCATAAGGTAATCACAAGTTATGATGGATATGATACATTAATGTGTACATACTGTTAAGAAACCTAGAAGGAAATTCACTGTATATAAGGCCTTTATATCAATAAATCAATAAGCATGTATTAAGTGCCTGATATGTGCCAGACATTATGCTAATTTCTGGTGATATAAAGACAATTACTAGGAACAAAAAGGATCATAGAATATAAAATATAAAATTTTTATTCCATTAAATTAAAAGGGGATCATACAAACTAAACCAATACAGTCAAAGTTAGAAGAAAGCAGGAGATGGGAGAGGGCAATAATTTGCAGTACATTTCTCTGATAAAAGTCTCATTTCTCAAATATATATAATTAAATTTATAATAATATAAAGTCATTGGTAAGTGGTTAAAGGGAAATGAACAGACAGTTTTCAGATAATCAAAGCTATCTATAGTCATTTGAAAAAATGCTCTAAATCACTGTTGATTAGAGAAATATGGATTAAAACAACTCTGAGGTACTGACTCATGCATATAAAACTGGCTAACATATAAAGAAAATGAAAAGGACAAATGTTGGAGATGTTAGGAAATTTGAACATTCATAAACTGTTGGTAGACTTGTTATCTGATCTAACCATTCTGGAGAGCAATTTGGAACTGTGCCCAAAAGGCTATAAAACTTTACATACAAACCCTTTGGCCTAGTAATTCCAGTAATAAGTTTGTATCTAAAAGAGATCAAAGAAAAATGCAAAGGATCTATGTGTACAAAACATATTTATAGCAGCTCTTTTATGTGGAGGCAAAGCATTAGAAACTGAGGAGATTCTTATCAATTAGAGAATGGCTAAATGAGTTGTGGTGCATGATCATGGTGGAATAGTATTATGCTATAAGAAATGATAAGCAGAATGGTTTAAGAAAAACCTGGAAAGAATTATATAGTGATGCAAAGTAAAGTGAGCAGAACCAGGAGAATATTGTACACAGAGACTGATACACTGTGGTACAATTGAGGTAATGGACTTCTCCATTAGTGGCAATGCAGTGATCCTGAACAACCCAGAGGAATCTATGAGAAAGAACACTATCCACATTCAGAGGAAAAACAATGGGAGTAGAAACACAGAAGAAAAACAACTACTTGATTACATGAGTCAACAGGATATGATTGGGGATGTAGACTAAATGAACATCCTAATGCAAACACCAACAACATGGAAATGGGTTCTGATCAAGGGCACATGTAATACCCAGTGGAATTGTGTGTTGGCTATGGGAGAGGTTTGGGGAGGGGAGGGAGGAAAAGAATATGATTTTTGTAACCAAGGAATAATGTTTGAAATTAACCAAATAAAAACTAAAAAAATGTTGAGAATTCCAGACATGGAAGTGAAAATGGAGATGAAGTCTTATGCAAGAAACAGCAAGGAATCAGCAGAACAGAGAAAAAGCCCCTTCAAGACAGAATAGCCCAAGCCCACAGATCCAGCAAATAATCAGAAGAGCAAGATTACAGCCAAATGACAGGGGAAAAGAAGGAAAAATATGAGTAAACAACAGAAAAAAAGAAATTAAAATTAACAGCTTCTATCAAGGTAATGAACAAAGAGGGAATGGAACAGAGGAAGACCAAGGAATGCCAAGCAAAAATTTGGAAGATTTCAAAACACAACTCAAAAAACAATTAAGAGAGGCTTAATACAATTGAGGAAAGAACTTAAAAAGCAAAATAAGTCATCTGGAAAGAGAGGCACAATAACTTAAAAAAAAAAAAAGAAAGAAAATTGTGTCTTAAAAGGAAGAATTGGGGGCAGCTGGATAGCTCAGTGAATTGAGAGCTAGACCTGGAGATGGGAGGTCCTAGATTCAAATGTGACCTCAGACACTTCCCAGCTGTGTGATCCTGGGCAAGTCACTTAACCCCCATTGCCTAGCCCTTACCACTCTTCTGCCTTAAAACCAATACACAGTATTGATTCTAAGATAGAAGGTAAGGGGTTTTTTTAAAGCCAGAATTGCCCAACTTGAAAACAAGGCAAAGAAAATGAAAGATGACTTACAAAGAAGAGAAGACCTTAAAGAGAAGGATGACCAAAGAGCCAGGGATGAAATTCAATCTTTAAAAATTAGAATACAGCAAATAGAAGCAAATGACTTAACAAGGCAGGAAGAGTCTATAAAACAAAATCAAAATAATGAAAAAATTGAGGGAAATATTAAACAACTCATTGGCAAAATTACAGACCTGTAAAATAGATCCAAAAGAGTAAATTTGAGAAGTATTGGACTACTGAAAAATCATGACAAAAGAAAAAGCCTTATCATTCTACAGGAATGTATCCAAGAAAATTGCCCTGACATTTGAACAAGAAGGGAAAGTGGAGATTGAAAGAATCCACAGATCACCTCCTGCATTTAATCCCCAAGTGACAATGCCCAGGAATGTTATAGCCAAATTCAAGAACTACCAGAACAAGGAAAAGATGCTACAAGCTACTAAGAAAGCATTCAGATATCATGGAACCACAATCAGGATAGCACAGGACCTGGATTCATCCACACTGAAGGCCCAGGAGGCATGGAATATGATATTCTGGAAAGCAAGAGAACTAGGTCTACAACCAAGAATCAACTATTCAGCACAATTGACTATATTCTTTCAGGGGAAGGTATGGCCATTTAATAAAATTGAAAACTTCCAAGCATTCATAAAGAAAAGACCTGATTTAAACAGAAAATTTGATACCCAAACATAAAACTCAAGAGAATCACCAAAAGGTAATTAAGAAAGGTGGCTTTACAATTAAAATTAATATTTCTACCCAGTCATTATTTTTATAAAGTTTATTAGAAAGGGTAGACAATCATAGTTTTAAATCTCATTCTTACTCTAAGTTACCTGACCACATGTGGCCTGTTCTCCATTAACTTCTTCCTCTCCCTCTTTACCTGCCTGCTCCCTCCTAGAGTTCATCCAAAAGCCCCAATCAGTTCCTGTCCCCTCTCTTTTATTGATGTTTGCAGACACAGCATTCGCATTTGAGAAATCTAGATGGACAGGTTAACCCTCCAGGAGGGGGAGGGAATGAACTTCCCTGAAACAGGGAAAAACAAACAAAAAAAACAAGCAAAAAACTTTTTAAGGTACACAATAAATTCACATTTGTGTTCTTATAATAGAAGATGTTGTTGGTAACTCTTAAAAAGTATTATTGTAGAGGACAAACTGTGGGAGTAGAAACACCGAGGAAAAGCAACTGCCTGACTACAGCGGTTGAGGGGACATGACAGAGGAGAGACTCTAAACGAACACTCTAATGCAAATATTAACAACATGTCAATGGGTTCGAATCAAGAACACATGTGATACCCAGTGGAATCATGCGTCGGCTACGGGGGGTGGGGGGGAGGAAAAGAAAATGATCTTTGTCTTTAATGAATAATGCATGGAAATAATCAAATAAAATATAAATTTTAAAAAAATCAGTCCCCCCCTTTGCATAAACCCTAAATCATGTTGAAACATTTTGGCATTTGTGCAGAACCTAAAATACTTACCAATCACCTAAGCTATCTACCCAAAATAACAAGCAACCTACACTCAACTATATTAATCTAACTATTACAAACCTATTCTAGGGATATTAACAAGGAAAAGGGAAAAGGGATTAAATAGTGAGCAAGTACAAATGTCAAACAGAAGCAAAAGCAAAACAAGCAAATAAAATCAAAACAAAAGATAATCACAACTTCCATGCAAACATCAAACTCAAAATACTACTCTTATCAGCTAATACAGAACATTGTACTACTATTGTAATACATTAACATCAAAATTAGAGAGAGAAAAATTTTGAAAATTACAATAAACACAACATTGTATAAGTTTTACACTGAAAATCAAACCAAACATTAAACTCATGTATGCAAATACATGTAACAATAGATATATGTGAGCTATATACATAATTTACACATGTATACATATAGTGCATGTATACAATATATACCTGTAAGCTATACATATGCACATAAATGCACTTATATACACTACATATTTATACATATGTTTCATGTATACATATTCATACACTATAATATAATTAATTTACAATCCTATTGTACACACAATTTACATATATTTACATGTATATTTACAATTTTATTTGATATATGGTGTCATATGTTATTTGTGTTGTGTAACATGATGTATTGCAAGTCAGTATCTAATTTTCTTATCTTATCTACTTAATCCTATCTAACTAATCCCTATCTTCAAAATTCTCCTAACTAGATTTCTATACTTAAACTAAATATCTAAGTAACTAAGTTTTGTAAGTAACTAACTAATCTATAGCTAATTATAACAATGTTAGTACCCTAACTATACATTGTTTCACTCATTTAAGTAGTGATTCAATGTAACCTAACCATGTTTACATTTTGTATTTATGTTTTGTTATGGTGTTACTTTTTCTGTTATGTTGTTTTGCTAGTGTAATGTCAGTATTACTGTTATGTTAGTGTTATGTTACTGCTGCATGCAATATATACTTACTACTACTTCAGATCTTGCCTTCTCCTCTCATCTTCTCTTGCTTGAAGAATTATTCTTCTACAATTCCATAGTAGTAATTTGTTGTGTGTTTGTGTGTGAATAAGTACTATGTTATTTTTGTGCTATGATACATGACCCCAAAGTATTAATGCATTAGTCCATTAATCCTGTAATCCTCTTCATTGCAAATTTCACAAAGTCTTTAAATTTATAAGCTTTCAGTCTTTTAACAATGTCCATTAATTCATGAATTCTTCTCTTCATTTGCATTGTCCTCTTCCACTGGAATGGTTCCCTCTTTACTGATCTATTAGACTGAAGGCTCAATTTTACTGATGATTCTAACTTTCTATGTTCTCTTCTTTATTTTCTTCTTTGATGATTTGTACATTTTCATTATTAATACCATGTGCTAATTTTATATGTGAACAATGATACCATGAATCTCTACCCATAACTTTTACTGAAGATTGAGAAACTAACAAAACAGTGTTGTGTTGCTTATGTTTAAACAAAATTTTTGATATATAGCATATCTCCTGGTTTGTAATTATGGAGAGAATAATCCAAAGGACCAGTTTGAATTAATATTCTCATTCCATGTATTCTTTGTTGTAAAGCACTTAAGTAAGAAGCAAGTTGACAATCTCCCCCTAAGTGAAATGTGTATGACTGTCTTACAAGTTTTTGCCTGTAGTGGAGCATATATAAATCTGCTCTTGGTCTTGTACGTAGGTAAAAACAAAGCTATGGGAAGAATCTCTGACCATTTGAGATGAGTTTCAGCATAGAGCTTCCCCACCATAGTCTTGAGTTCCCTATTTACATGCTCCACCTGACCTGAACTTTGTGGGTGATAAGGCACATGATATTTTGGTGTTATTCCTAGATTTTCATAGACTCTTTTCAGGATGTCTTGGGTGAAATGAGATCCCTTATCAGAGTCTATCGTTAGTGGTACTCCAAATCTAGGTATAATTTCCTTAATCAACACTTTTCACCACAAAGCTAGCTGTATCTTCATTTTATGGAAAAGTTTCAGGCCATTTGGTCAATATGTCAACAATTACCAAGCAAAACTTCTATCTTCCAGTTTTTGACATGCTAATGTATTCAATTTGCAAACTCTCAAATGGACAATATGCTAAAGGTCTACCACCTAAAGTTTTCTGTCTTTAATTGAATTTTTGGCAGATAGAACAACTTGTACAGATCTTATTCGCTAAAGTACTTATTCTAGGTGCTACCCATAGTCTTTTTATGGTGTCAATTTCAGCTTGAGTACCAAAATGACCTTTTATGTGGATGGCTTGACACAAATAGATATACAGGTCTTTTGGTAATAGTAGTTTTCCAGTATCTGCTACCCATATGCCATGTTCTTTTTTTGCTCCAAACTTCTTCCATTTTTGTATTTCTGAGTCTACATAAGCTTTTTTTAGATCATCAGATTCTATAGTTGATAAGTTCATGGCATGCACTGGAGCATTTTCAGCAGCAAATTTCACAATTACATCAGCTCAATGATTTCCTTTAGAGATTGAATCCCTGTCATAAGTGTGACTTCTACAATGGATTAGCCCTAGCCGTTTAGGCTTCTGAATAGCATCCAACAACAGTTATTTCTGCATGAGTAATTGGTTTTCCTGATGCAGTAATAAAACCTCGTTGTTTCCAGGTCTTCCCTGTAGCATGACAAATGGAAAAAGCATAACAAGAGTCTGTATAAATATTTGCACTTTTACCATCAGTCAGAAGACATGCTTGCTTTAAAGTGACTAACTCTGCACCTTGAGCACTAAGGTTACTAGGTAATAATCCATACCACAATGTCTCAAATTCTGTGACAACTGCAGCACCTATAAATCAAAGTCCATTATGCAAATATGAAGAACCATCTGTGAATAAAACCAAGACTGGATTTTCAATTAAAATGTCTTTTAAATCCATCCTAGGCATATCGATTATATCTACTACTTCTACACATTCATGTAATGGTTCACAGTTCTTTGACAAATCAGAAAGAAGTGTGGCTGGATTTAATACACGACACCTCTTCAACTCAATATTTTCACTACCTAGATATATAAATTCATACATAGATATTTGTTGGTCGGAATATGCTTGAGTATGAAATTTCCTCATTAGTGCTTCTATTTGATGTGAACAATATACAGTCAATGGACATCTCAACACTAAATCTGATGACTTCTGGACTAACACAGCAACAGCTACTACGCCCCTTAGACAGGGAACTGTACCAACTGTAATTGGATCTAGCTGACAACTATAGTATCTAATTGGACAATAACTTTGTCCTAAAATCTGTATCAGTACACCAGAAGCAATTCCTTTGGTCTCATTCACAAACAATTGACAAGGTTTAGTATAGTCTGGGATTCCAAGGGCTAGTGCAGATAAAAATGCTTCCTTAAGCTTACTTAAGGCTTGCAGATGTTCTGGTTTGCATTTCAGAGGTTCTGGTGCTGTATTCCTGGTTAGATCTGTTAACCATTTAGTAACTTCATTATACTCAGGTATCCATTGTCTACAGAAATCAGTTGTTCCAATAAAATTTCTGAGTTGCTTCTTAGTCTTAGGTGCACTCAGTTACTGGATATTAGCTATTCTTTTCTGTGTGAATACTTCTGGAAACCTCTGACAACACAAATCCAAGATATTCAACACAAGGCAATACCCACTGTAGTATTGCCTTAGAGATTTTATGACCACATTTGTATAATTCAACAAAAAAAATCTTGCTATCCCTTAAACACACTTTAGTAGATAGTGATGCTATGAGGATATCATCAAAAAATGTACTATTTTACTCTCCTTGTATGTTATTGTTTTAAGTTCTCTGTTCAAAATCTGTGAGAATTAGCTTGGACTATTGGTGAATCCCTGTGGAATTAGAGTCCACATCCTCTTAGTTTTCACCCATGTAAGAGCAAAGATCTTTTGAGAATCCTCATGAATTGGTATTGAGAAAAATGCTGAGCACAAATCTACCAGGGTGTATATCTTGCTAAACTTGGGAAGAAAGAGATTATAGAAGCTGCGCTTGGTACTATAGGATGTGTCTTTATTAAGTGATCATTTACAGCTCTCAGATCTTGGATGAATCTGTAGGTGATTTTGCCATTTTGATCTAGCTTTAGCTTTTTTATTGGAAGTATAGGCATATTATACTCCAAGAAGCACAGTATTATGATCTCTTGTTGAATTAGGGACTCAATGATAGGTCTGGTATCTTCTATTGCTTCTTTACTCAAGGGGTACTGAGCAACACAAGGAACAGTCCTTCCTTGGTTCTCACTCTTACTGGAGTAGCTTATTTCAATAGACCTACATCTGTAGAAGACTTTTACCATAAACCTTCTGGGATATCCTCAGGAATAGGATAGATGGAATCTAATTCATTCTCTGTACTGACTGAATCTAAGAACAACAATGGAAAAGCTTTCAGAGATTCTTCTGGCAGTTGTAATACTGTGATAAAATTTATTATGTGGTTGGACTCTGAATATTTAATTGGTGGTCACCAAGGATTTAATTTCTAAATCCCAAAATGAATTATTAAAGTAAAATGTAAATTTATGGTAGTTTATTTACAACAGAGAGAAGATACTAATGAATGAGAGAGAGAGATAAAATCTCCAGCTTCCTCTGAGTCAGGTAGAAATTCTAAGGTCCTAATCAGGGAAGAGTCTCAAGACAATGGGCCTTTCTCAGAGGTTTACACCTCCATAAAGGCAGGGTCACTAATCAGCCTTTTACTCACCAACAGTGACCATCTAAAAAGAAAGCAGTCTGAGGTCTCCTACACGAGCTCCTCCAGGGGTCCAGTTCCACATCCAAGTCCGAGTATTCTTCTTCCAGTATCTCCTCAAGTGTCTATCTTCCTTCCAGGTCCAAGTGACTGATCCTTCACTCAAAGCCTCGGTGGCTGCCTATCCTCTTCAGTCTTTGTTTCCTCTATTTAAAAACCTTTTTTCTCTTGTGTCACCTCCTCTAAATTTCACATCTACCAATCACAGAAGATGTTACTCTCCAGGACTGCTCACTCTTTCACATGTGGGTAACAGACCTCCCACTCAATGCATGAAATGGGTGTTCACACCTTTCTGTGGTTAGTTATACCTTTTGTGGCTAGTTAACACCTTTTTTGGTTAGTTCACCTTTTGTAGGTAGTTAACACCTTTTTGTAGTTAAAATGGGTAGATCTACTTCAAATAGTGAGTTACCACCTTTGGGGGATTAAAATCTAAAAATAGATTGTGGATTATAATTCAATATTCCCAATAAAGGAAGAGCTAAGTAGCTAAATCCAATCTTCACACCTGTGTCAGTATATTGAATTGTTGCTTGTAATTTACACAGTAAATCCGTACCAAGAAGGTTCATGGGTCAGTCTGACTTACAAATAAATGCATGCTCCACAGACAAAGGACCTAAAGTTGTCATTTTAGGTTGTAATTTTGCTACTCTCTCTGGTCTTCCAGTAGCTCCAATAACTTCCATACTACCAACAGCTTTACAATCTTTAGGAAGACTTTACAAAACTGATTTACTGGCTCTATTATCCACCAAAAGATCATATATCTGATCCCCAATAGTTACAGAAACATAGGGTTCGGTGCTGTTTGGAGGTTGGAAGGTTTCAAGAATTGGTGCAAGCACAGTAACATCAGTATAAAGCTCAGTCATTTCCATCCATCCAAGGTTACATCTGCTCGAATTACATGACTTTCCCAGGATTTTGTATCATCAGCTTTTATATTAGTCTCATTGGTCCTTATATTCTCCATCTTAGTATCATTGTTCTCATTTATAATTTAATTATTATTATTCAATTTATATTCTTCAATAATTTCTCTTATTTTACATTCATTGGGATATTCTATTAAATTTATATTACAATGTTCTTTGTGTGCAATTATTTATAGTAATTATATTATCTTTTTAATTCATTCATTCATTTGTATCACCATCTACCTTATTTTCATTACTCTCCATTTTATTTATCCTCAACTCATTTTCATTTATACCACACTTATTTCCTGATTCATTTTCATGTGGGCTTAGGCTAAACTTTCATAAACTACAAGCCCCCTTACTCTGGTCACCTTTTATTACCTGACTAAAATGTGGTCTAGCCCCAGAATTTACCCATGATTACATTGTAGTGATATCTGTTGCTTTTTGGCCCTGGCAGAAGGCATTTTGGCATTGATTGAAACCTCTATTATGGTAATTAGTGTTGTTCTTCCATCTATTATTGTTCCAGTTACTATTACTCCAGTTATTATTATACTGTCTATTATATCCTCCATTCCTATTCATCTGCCTTCTAAATTGGTTTCTGAATCTTAAATCCTTGTACAAATGCCCAATCCTATCACAAAGGAAACATCTCCTAGGACCTAATCTCCTTTCACTAGGCCTATAGTTATTCTTGCTATTTCTTGACTGTACATATCTCAAAGCAGATACTGCTTTTACCTCCTTAATTTCACTTTCCTTTGCCTTTAATTCAGCTTCCCTTAATTTTCTTTTCAAATCCTCTACAACAGAGCCTCTTTTATCATTTTTCTCTTCCAGGCCATTGGTCAAATATGTGATTAGGAATTGAGGAGAAATATCACATATTTGACCTTCAGTTGTCCTCTCAAGGAAAACTATAGGTACTTCTGATACTTTTTGTTTAATAGCCTCAAACTTGAACCATGCATTAGGACATTTTGTATATCACTCCATTACCTCGAATATGGCATCCCTGGCTTCAATAAGCTCTTCATATACTCCATCATCAGCTGTGTCAAGTTTAAAATTTTCTGGCCACGATTGCAAAAGAGGGTCTGATCTACTCTCCTCTATAAACTTATTCCTCTCTCTCTTTGTGAGTACTACCTTCATAACTAGGGAAAAATCATTGAAATCTGGGTCATAGAGTTCTGTGGCCTGTACCATCTCCTTAATAGCCTTGTTAGGTTCATCACTAAAATTTGGGGTTCTTCTCTTTATTGATTTGAGGTCTTCTGGGGAAAATCTCTTATGGGTTCTTATTTTGTGTATTTCATTCTTTGTTACTATTGGTATATCTCTAAGGGGACATAGATTGACCTTTCCTGATGCCTCTTCTTGCTCTAGTCTGCTTAATGGTTTATTATTGTTGATATTATAATTATTATCATTATCATTGTTGTTATTACTATTGTCAGCATTGTTTCCACACCCCTGGTTTATATGTAAGTTGTTTATACAATGTTCCACATTTTCAAGTTGTTATCTCATATGGATTACCATGACCTTTAACTCAGAATCCTTAGAGAATCATGCAATTATTACCTTTAGCCATTTCCCAAAAACAAATACAGGTGCATGGGACTTATACAGAACATAACAACAGATCACACTTAGGGGAAAATAAACAAAAACATCGATCATGTTGACTTCTATGACTGGTTTCATCCAATCAAACTCCAATATCAGATGGCATATGCTTGGGAAACCAACAAATATAACATAAGGGATGCACAACATGTGCTCCCACATGAACAATAAAATTATGCATAACATGACTGAAGACGTGTTTACATCAACCAGTAATGTAGAATTAATAACAGTGTAGGTGATATTACACTGTCCAAAAAACATACAATATATAAGATATTACAAATTACACAATTACAAAAAAAAGAATTTTTTTTAATTACTCCAAGATGGTCACCCAATATGGCCACCAAGAGCATATGGTAATGACCTTTTAAAGTTTAAATTGCTCCACTACCATGCCCAGAGCCTTAGAATTCTGTTGCCACCCCGCCTCCCTTGGGCTGTACCACTGTTTTGAATGACAATGGAATGTTCCACTCTCACTAACTGATTTTTCTATAGACAGCCTACTTTATATATATAATATAATACACAGTGGACCTTCTACCAATCAATCCTATGCCTTTGTATAAGCTACCCTCTATTCCTGGAACATACTCAATCCTCAAATCTGTATCTTTGAAGGAAATGGGATTTTAAGAGACAGAGGAACACCAAGAAGTCCAGGGTGGTGGAAACTTCTTTGTTTGGCACTCAAGCTCTGCTTTCTACACAAGGTCTTTCTTTCTAAATTCTCTAAAGGCTAGTATCTTCCATTGCCACTGAAAAATAAAATTGCCTTCTATTTGTTTTTCATATATTTGTATATACAAACATATATGTATATGTATCATTTTCTCTATATATAATATATCAACTCCTTGAGAACAAGCTTCTTCCATTCTACTCTTTGTATAAACAGTGATTGCACATAGTATGTGTGCAATCTAACAAGAGCTCCCCATCTTATACTTGCAAAGTCAATTTTTTTTACCCAGGTATAAGATTCACTTTAAAATTTCATATTATAGGGGCAGATGAGTGGCTCAGTGGATTGAGAGCAGGCATGGAGATGGGAGGTCCTAGGTTCAAATCTGACCTCAAACACTTCCTAGCTCTGTGACCTTGGGCAAGTCACTTAACCCCCAATGCCTAGCCCTCATCACTCTTCTTCCTTGGAACCAATACACAATATTGATTCTAAGATGGAAGATAATGATTTAAAAAAATAAATTAAAACATAAAATAAAGTTTCATATTATTAAGTTCATCACAATGCATTAGCTTTTCAAGATCTTTCAAAACCTGCCTCTGTCATCCAGTGATCTAGTTATCCCTCTTAGCTTTGAGTCATCTACAAATTTGATATCATATTTGACTTATTTAAATCATTGCTTTTTATCTTTTTCAGCTAGAACAGGGTCTCCTACAGCATCTTAGAACTCTCGATAGGATACCTTCTTCCAAACTGACACTGAACCATTAGCAACTGACTACTCCTCGGGTCCAAATATTAAATCAATTGTGAATCAACCTATTTCTACCATTGTTAAGCCTATATCATTTCATATTTTCAACAAAAATATCATGCAAGATTTTATGATGAATATCAAGGTCAATTCTATCTCCAACATTTCCCTAATTACCAGTCGAAGGAAGGAAGGAAGGAAGGAAGGAAGGAAGGAAGGAAGGAAGGAAGGAAGGAAGGAAGGAAGGAAGGAAAGAAGGAAAGAAGGAAGGGCCATATATTTCTATATGACTTATAATTAGCAAAATTCATTCTCTTCTCTTTTTTAAATATTTTTCCTTACTCCCATCCTATAATACCTCTCCTGTGCTCCACAATCTTTCAAAACTGCCAACATGAGCTGAGAAATAACATCTGTTCACAACTGCCAGTTTTTTCAGTATCCTAGGATGTTCCTCTGATGCCTGATGAATTCTTCAAGGACTCCTTACTGGACACCTCAATCCCAGTCTGTCCCTCCCTATTATATCCATTGTATCACTGCCAGATTCATTATCTTTATTACAGCTCTCAGCAATCAGCTCATCAAAAGGCATTTATGCTTTATCTGCTATGCTATGTTCTAGGCACGGTGCTAGAATTACAAAGACAAAAATGAAATAATGCCTACCCTTAAGGAACTTGCATTCTATCAAAGGAGACAACCTGCATAAATTCAGTCTATATAAAATAAATTCAAGGTAATTTAGTTGAAGGGCACTAGAAAGAAAAATGGGGAAGGCTTTTGGTAGAATGTGGTGTTAGTGCTGAATTTTTAAGAAAATGAGAAGGCAATTGGCAAGGGATGGTTGCATTCCTGACATGAGGGAAAAGTTGTTGGAAAAGCATGAAGAAAAAAAGATGAAGAGTTGTCTATGAGAATCATATCACTCCTACTCTGAGACTTCAAAGGCTCCCTCTTACCTCCCTACAAAGTAAATTCCAAACTTTTTTCTGCCTTTTATTTAAGATATTTCACATTCTAGCTCCTCTGTATCTTTTCAGCCTCATCTCACACTGCTCACCTCCACATGGCACCAGACTCTAGTTCAAATGGCTCGCTTGTCATCCCTTGTTCACAGCTTGTGCTTTCTTATCTTTAGGGAAAAGAATAAAAAGATGAGAATAGTCAGCCTGCAGGTTTCAGTGGACTATAAGCTCAACTGGAGTCTACAAAATGTTGCACAGAAGATATAAATTAAATAAGTGACTTTGCTTACACTCTCTCTCATGAACCAGAACAACCTCTTTCACCTCTGCCTTATAAACTTCCCATCTATGTACTTCCCATGCCTAAGGATTTAAGAATCCAATCACTGAATATACTTGATTTCTTCTACTTTGGGGCAGGGGGAGGGAATATCTGGGCAATAGCTCCCTCCCTGTCTGAGAAAAGGAAGTATTACCCAAATTTCCCTCCTTTAAAAATGTATTTCAGGGTAATGAAAGATTTAATTAGAGGCATCCGTTCTCAAATAATGTTATTAAGTTCCAGTAGATCTCAGATACAAGTAGTCTTAATTTGAAATCTCTCTTCCAGCAGCTAATTTTCACTTCCCCCTACTGTGAGGCCTAACAATTGTCTTCACACAAAGAGTTTACATCCATCACCACTAGACAGGAATGGTTTTATCTTAACAGCAGGAAGCAGTAGAGCTAATGTAAGGTTTTGAGGTGACATTTTTATACATAGACAGAACTGTTAATAACAGTGGGGAAACAATTAAACAGATTGTTGGATCATATTAACAAGAAAATTACGCTGGCTTATATTTACCTTCCACAATTGCAAACTAGTGTCTTTAAAGAAGAAACCTCCTCCCTCCTCCTCCCCTCAACATTACATCACATTGCTTTAATCCTCACCTTTTCCCATGATACCATTTACTTTAGAATTCCATTGGATCGGCAGTCTCTTTGATATGGATATTCTCTTAAAAGCAGAGTGCAACTCATCCATGGCTACCCATCATATGTAGTTTTCATCCACATCCTCCCATAAATTCAATACAGGGGAGGGCATATGCACAGTGAACTGGGAGCTGCCCTTGCACACTTTTATCATCAAAAGGGAACCAATAGGGCATATAGACTATATCAGTTATCCCCAGTTGGTCCATCTCCTTTTTCAGTCCTACATATCTTTGATAACATCCTTTACTAACCATTCCTACTTAATCTTTTGTAATGTGGCAATCAATTCATATCTAGGCTGTGCCCCCTCCCTTGCCCTTTGGATGATCTTCAATTTGAATTTCTTAAAAACTTATACTATTCTACATTCCCAGTTACAAAACATCCCTGGAATATTAATATAATACCAGATATATGGCCCCACAATATTTGAGTCTAATTGTGTCTATACACAGATGGTTCAATCTCTTAGATCAATTCATTCAAAAAGACAGCCAAATAACTCAAGCAACAAGTTTAACTGAAGAACCTTATGGAATTGGCTAATTGTTGGAATAAACTGACAACCATTCTCCCAACCAGCTCATCATTCAATCTGCTATGAAACTATGCCTGATCTCAGTTACAAGATTTCTCTTCCTTCTCAGTTTTTCCTAAAGCATTTTGCTTGCTTTCCTAAAGTTTTTCTTTGAATTTACTTTATCTAACTATATGCCAGATAGGGCAGCTAGGTCAAACAAAGGATAGATTACCCAGCCTGGAGTCAGGAAGACTCATCTTCCTGAGAGCAAATCTGGACTCAGACATTTCCTAGCTGTGTGGTCTTGGGCAAGTCACTTAACCCTGTTTCCTTCCATCTCCTCATCCGTAAAATGAGGTGGAGAAAGAAATGGCAAACTTCCAGTTCAGTATCTTAGCCAAGGAAACCTCAACTAGATTTGGAGACACAACAGAAGTGACAGAACAACTATATGAGGGCAAAAACTGCCATTTTTATCTTTGAGTCCCCAGTTCTAAGTACAACATGGTGCTTTGCTCATCGGATTAGACAGATGAAGATTTGTAGTGAACTCAGAAACAATATAGGAGAAGGTTTCTAAGCCATTTTTTATCTCAGAATCCTATATGCCAGGTGGTGAAGCCTATGGACTCCTCAGAATAGCATTTTCTAACACATTAAGTAAAAGGCATAGGATTACAAAGGAAATTAATTAAATTGTACAGTTACCAATTTTTGAAAAGGTCAAAGACCCCAGTTTAAGAACCATTTATTTAATCTAATCCCCCTATTTTATAAATAAGGTAGCTGAGATACAGGTTGATTAAGTGACTTACCCAAAGATTTACCAGCAGTAATCACTGGAGGAAGGATCCCCGATTTCAGAATCAGTTCTCTTCTATTAGATTCTGGATCAATGTTTGTGGATAAATCTCTCAATTTCTTTTTTGCCAGACTTATTAAAAGATCAAAGGAATGTCATAGACATAATACACCTGAATTTTAGCTTCACATTTCATTAAGTTCTTGTGGTATAGTTGCAGATAAAATGTAGATATGTGACCTAGGTACTAATACATTTAGGTGGGTTGAAGACTGTGGAAGGATCAGTTCCTTTTCCCAAAAAAATTAATTTATTAATGGATCTGTGCTCAACTAGTGAAATGTCCCAGGAATCTGTCCTCTGCACTCCGTAGTTCACTATTTGTAAATAACTTAGATGAAGGCGACATACAACAAATTTATAAATATCACAATACTTGGAGAGAAATTTAGTCGGGATAATGTTAAAGTGCCACCCCCCCCAAAAAATAAACTGCTTAAGGACAGACAGTTCTTGTATTACTGAGTGGACTAATTCTACAGACTTCTACATAAAGCAATTTTTACATACTGCAAATACCACCCTTTTTATTTAACCTACATAACAAAAGCATACACAAAAAATACATTTAGGCAACTTGGAAAATGATCCAAAATGTAGATATATTTAGTATTGTACCAAGATAATAATGGAGTAGCTAGGTGATGCAGTGGATAGAGTACTAAGCCTGGAGTCAAGAAAATTTGAGTTGTGTGATCCTGGGGAAGCACTTAACCCTGTTTACCTCAGTTTCCTCATCTGTAAAATGAGCTAGAGAAAGAAATGACAAGACATTCCATTATCTTTGCCAAGCAAAACCCAAATGAGGTCATGAAGTGTAAGACACAACTGAACATGACTGAATATGAACAACAACAATTTTAGATATACTTTAAGTAAATAACTCTCTTTAGTCAATTATTTGTTAAGATAACCTCTAAGATAACCTCCCAAGACAATAAAGGACCTTATTTTCTAAGTGAGAAACTAGGGATCTGACAATATACAGTTAAGATCCATTTATATAATAGGTCTTCAAATAATAGATTTCATACTAGAAGGGACCTTAGAAGCCATGGAGTCCAATCCCCTCATATTACAGAATAAGGAAACAGAGACCTGTAGAGGTGTAAGTTATGTGTCCAAGGCCACACAAGTAAGTGACAGAGGTAGTATTTGAACTCAAATCCTATGACTCCAAAACCAGTCTTTTTTTTCCACTACAACATTTCTTCCCTAGCTATAGCCTGGGAGCTTTAAAAATTCCTTTTTCTATAGACTTTAAGTTTACAATAACTTTACAATAGCCTGTTTTAGAAATGAGGAAACAAGTTCAAGTCATTTGACTTGCTGATAATCACACAACTATTAGGAGTCTTTAGCTTGCTTTTAGAAGCTTTGCAACCTGTGAAAATCAGAGAAAACACTAGAACTTGAGCAGAAATCCAGGATCCCCAAATCCCAGAAATAAAATCTCTAACCTTAGGTTTAAATTGTGGAAGTGGGTGCCATGGACTTAGATGTGACAGAAGGGAACATGTTTACATATTTATTGGATCCTTGCCATCTTTCAAGCATTTGAGAGCTACCAAAAAAGGCAACAAACTCAGCACTTTCCAAACATTAATAATTGGATTCTATATTGGAAGTAAAGAATTCTGACATCCTTAAAGATGCTTAAGGGGGTCGAAGATGATTTGGCCAAAACAGCCCCATCTTTAAAAGGTCATCACAATATAGTGGAAGGAGTCCTGGCTCCATCTATTGATCAAACATTGTCAATGCAGCAGTATTAACTTGAAAATTGCAGACTTGCAAGGTATTTGAGGGGGGAAGGTTTCTTAAAGATCTTGAGATAATGGGATTTCAGGCTAGAAGAGATTTTTTTAAGTTATACAGAATCCTTTGCTTTATAACTGAGGAAAATGAAACCTAAAAATGTTGGGGCTTACCCAACCTTTTAATCAAACCCTCCAATTTCTCATACACATAAAGACACACAAATGCTCAAAAAAATTAAAGAATTTGCCCAAGACCAGAGGGATAAAAAAATAATAATGCATTTTCTTCTATGCTACATTTCCTTTCCTCTCATGGTCCCTGAAAATTTACATTTTCCAAGATACTGAGTGATATCCATTTCTCACACACATACACATATCCTAGGAATTATTCATTACTATGTAAACCATTAAATGATATAAGTTCAAAGCCCAGAGTCTCTCAAGAAGTTTGTGTCCTTTATGTCCCTTAAAGTCTCTGGGGAAAGCTAAGATTGAGTTTATGAAGAGCTTGCTTCCAGCTCTAATTCTAAAATTCTAGATCTAATATTGGGTGCTACGTGATCCCATTGTGTTGCTCAACCTTAATTAGCCATCACTTCAAAACTCAGTGCCCTTCATTCCGCTTGTTAAGATCATTTCCACATCTTGGTACAGTAGAGATTAGTTGAGAGTCAGGGGATCTGAATCTGCTTCATTGCTCCACCATGCTTCTTCTTAGCTATTATGAACTTGGGCATATCACTTGTCTCTTCTCCAGGCTTCATTTTCCTTATCTGTAAAATGAGAGGATGGAGAAACTTAAATTCTCCTTCCTTACATTGTGAGTTACTCAAGGATGGGGATAGTTTTTTTTTTTGCCTTTCTCTGTATCCCCAGTGCCTGGCACATAGTAGACATTTAATACATTCTTTTTGATTAGCTTGACTAATTCTCTCAGTTCTGCACTATTTCTGTAGCAATGTCCTGGAGGTATAGATAGATACATGTTTGAACCATTCCTTCTGTTTTTATGACCACGTCTGATCTAGTAACACTTCCACATACTCAGGAATATTCATTCTCCCCAGTACAAGAGTACAACTTTAATACCCTTTCCAAGGAACAGCCCTAACAAGCCACTCCTGTCATCTCAATTGACTACCATTAAGCTCAAGCTTAAGTTGGCCAGATATGACTCTTAATTTGGTCTTTTTTTTTATTTCCAGGTAAGTGTTGGGGGAAGGTAGATGGCTAAATGGATAGAGTTCTGGACCTGGAATCAGAGATTTGGGTTCAAAACTGGCCTCAGACACTTGCTAGCTGTGTGACCCTGGGCAAGTCATTTAACCTCTTATTGCCTGACAAAAAGATCCTTTGGATCCAATGGAGAAAGAAATGGCAAAGCACTCCAGTGTCTTTGCCAGGAAAACTCCACAGATAGGTCCATAAATTCATGAAGTCAGATGCAGCTGATCTACTGAAGAACAATAAAGTGTTAGAGAAGTCATATTGGTGTTGAACAAGAATCCTGAATCCTTTTGGGTTGGTGTTAATTCATGTGTTCATATATATATATATATATATATATATATATATTTACACATATGTGTGTGTGTATTTGGTAGTTCACAAGACTGTTTATTACTTTATTTTTAAGATAAGATTTTTACATGAGGAAGCTATTGATTATTTTTCAGAATATGCTTTCCTTCTTTTTGGTAACTAAAAGCCATTTGGAATCTGTGTGTTTGAATAAAGTCAGGAACAATCCGCTAAACCTGCTGAGCAAGCTGGCACATCAATAAGTCCCTTAAGTGCCACATTCCTTCTAAAGATGGAGCCAAATGTGTTTTCCTTGATTACATTGAGGATAACAGAAGAGTTAGAGCACAGCTGTCAGAAGATGACAGGGGAGAAAAATCTAGTCCAGAGTAATGACCCTTCACTGTCCCCGGTGGCATGTCTCTAATAAGAGGGAGTCTGTGGCATGTTTTATAGTGAATTTACAATTCTGGATCTTTTCCAGCAGCAAGACACTTAAAAAAAACAACAGTGTGAGAACCATCAGGTCTAAGGTAGAATTCAGATAGGGAAAAGACTAGTGAATATTGTGCTCCAAGGACTTATAATCTGAAGGCTAACAGCACAAAAGAAAAATCAAAGGAACAGGATAGCCAAAGAAGAGGAGTTATACAGCTAACAAGGGGTTAGAGAAAGAGGGTAGGATGGTCTCTTCCAGCAGTAAATTGTGTGAGCCAAAAATAATACTCAAATACACAGATGAATCTGTGATCTCAGCAATTTGGACATTTGCCCCAGCCTGCCTATCCTGTGATTCCACTCCCTGCCCTTCCATAAGTTCACCACAGGGGGTCACTCCTCCCCCCAACATGATGGAGGCTTGACATTAATTCATGCCTATAATGAGCCATTCCTCCCCTACTGTTTCTGGAGAAACTATGAAGTTGTAAATCTGAAGGGAGACACATTCCATAGCCCCAGGCCAAAAGAGCAGCCTCATTCTCCAACTGCTGACTTGCACAAGATGCTGAGCAGAACAAGATGTCACATAGCACAATCTTGATGCTGTATTTTTCAGAGAGCAAAATCACAAATCACTTGAGGGGGAAAAAAACCAAGATGAACAATGTGGTATGGTGTGAAAAGCAACAACAAACTATCTCTGAGGTCAAAGGGTGTGGATTCAAACCATACCTCTGCTGCTTTCTTCTTTAGCTAATTCACTTAACCTGCTTGGGTCTACATTTCCTCACCTGTTAAACTGGGAGGGTAGGGGTTACGTTAGGTACCTCTGAAATTCCTTGAATGTTTCTTAGACTGAAGGGGGTAATGTCCCAAGGAAGCAAGATTATAGTTATTCAATGCTAACTTTTTAAATAGCTCATCAATTCAGCAAGAAAAAAAAATCCAAATAAAGTGTTCCTAATCAAGTCCTTTAAGGTTTTCAAATCATTTCCCCTAGAAGATGCCCAGGAGATAGATAATACAAATAATATTATGCCCAATCTAGTGATTAGGACAAAAGTTAAGTGACCCAAGATCACAGAGCTAGAAAGGGTTGGAGACAGACTTTGAATGGGGCCTCTAGCACCCAAGAGTCTAAATCAACAAGCATCTCTCTCATTTAGGAGAGACATTAACTTTTTTCAGTATGTATTCCCATTTATGAGTGTATTAGAACACTTCCTGAATGGCCAGAAAGAGTTAACCTAGCCTGACTCACTCTCAGGGAACAGTTAAAGCATGAGGGAATGTTTTTTAGTCTATTCTATTTATAGCACCAATATGCTACAACTGATATTCTTCCATCATAAATAATTCCTCTCCCTGAGAAAGTGCTTTGTTTGTTAGTATAAATGCAGGCTGCCATTGATTTCAAGCCTATCCATTATGCAGTCTATAAGAAATGTGAATCTTGGAGGTTTTATTTTTTAGAAATATTATTTGTGTAGACTGAGGCAATAACAAATGTGAACTTGAAGTCACTGTGTCATTTTCTGCTCCAGTGACACTAAATTTATGGCAAACATTTCTTGATAGAAATGCTGTGGTTGATTGATCAGCTGCATCCATGAGATATTTATAGAAATTTGATTGAGAATGTACTGCATGTCAATAAAATGGGCTAAATTAAGAAGGCTCTAGTGGTTCTGCAGCCCAAGCATCTTTTCCCTCACTTTTCAGAAATGTACCTATCAAATCAGGTTAAAATGACAGTTATGCATAGCTTGCAAAGATGTTCAACTCTCCATGTCATTTTTGGTTCTAAAAAATAGAGCATCCTCCATTGTTAAACATCTCTGTCTATTTAGTAGGAGTAGAAAATGGCAAACCACTCCAGTATCTTTGCCAAGAAACCCCTATGGACGATATTGTCTTGCTGTGGTCCACAAGGTCAAGACAACAACAGGAAGCATCAACACTTTCACTTTATAAATGAGCTAACAGCCTGAGATTCAGAGTAGTGAATCAAAATCAAAGGAGATACACTGAGACAAAAAAAAAAGAAGCAACAGTAACAATATTGAAATATTAAAACCTAAATTTCTAGGAGAAAGACAGTATTGCAAAGCATCTGGGGAGCTAGTCTTGGAATCAGGGGGAAAATGGCATCATCTTTACTCCTAACATATACTAACAGTGGGATAATGGATGAGCAAATCACTTAACTTCTCAATGCCCCAGCTAACTAATTCGTTGTGTTTTTAAATTACAGACAAGTTGCCCATCTGTAGGAGTAGAAGAAGTTTCCTTTTGCTTATGAAATCTGCTCTCCATGCCCACTCATCCTCCCCCACTTCCAAAAAGAATCCCCTTGGTGGGCCCTTTTGATGCAGACACAAAAATACTGTTAAAAACACAATATGATTGGTAATAGATTTAACCGAGTTTGATACACATATAGTAGGTTCGTTAAAGTCCTGAGGTAGACTGTTTTAGGAAAGAAAATAAATGGCATAGTCTTTTTCCAGGAAAAAATATCTAAATAAACAAAAATAAGACAAGTAATCTTAGCTTCTTTATAAACTCTAAACAAAGTATGAATAATTGACTATAATAATTTTAATTCAAAATGGCATATAGTAAACATTTCTTTCATGTTTGTGGATGGAATACAATGGATTGGAATTCTCCCAAACCAATTCCTCAAGTTTCTGGAGAGAAAAATACTAACACTAATTTTTTTAACATTTTTAAATATATTTATTTCATTAAATATTTACCAGTTACACATAAAACAGTTGTCAACAATATTTTTTTAAGTTTGATTCCAAATTCTCTCCCTCCCAATCCATGCCTTCCTCCTTGAGAAAGCAACCAATTTGATATAAATTATACTTATCAAGTCAGGCAAAGCATATTTCCATATTAGCTATGTTAAAAAAACACAGACAAAAATAAAACAAGAAAAATAAGTTTTTAAAGGTATGTTTCAAAATTTCATTCAGAGTTCATTAGTTTTTTTTTCTCTTGAGGTGGAAAGCATTTTTCAATGTGAGTCCTTTAGAACCATCTTGGATCACTGTCTTGATGAGAATAGCTTTGTCTTTCACTTTTCTGAAACCATCCTGCTCATCATTTCTCATAAGACATAGTATTCTATCATAATCATATACCACAACTTGTTTAGCCATCACATTTCCCAATGGACAGACATCGTTTCAATTTCTAATTCTTTTGCCACCACAAAAAAAAGCTGCTTTTGATACAAATTGGTCCTTTTCCTCTTTTTTTTTAATCTCTTTAGAATATTGTTGGATCAAAGAGTTGCACAATCTTATAGCCTTGTCAACATGATTCCAAATTGTTCTCCATAATGGTTGAACCAGTTCACAACTCCATGAGTCCATTAGTGGTCCCATTTTCTATATCCCCTCCAGCATTTGTCATTTTCTGTTTCTATCATTTTAGTCAATCTGATAGGTGTGAGGTGGTATCTTAGACTTTCTTTAATTTGGACTTCTCGCGACTTCCGGTCAAGAGGGCGGCTTAGAGAAAGCTGAAGTTCAGATCTCTGGAAACCCTTCCCTACCAAACTCAAACTATATGCTCCTAGAGCACCGAAATTCAAAACGAACAACAGCATAGACCCCGGGAATCCTCCTCCTGGACCTGGATCAAAAGGTACGCCCCCCCAAAAGCCAGAACCCGAGATCACTTGGACCTAAGGGGTAGGCAGAAGGAAGGTCCCAGGACCCATACCTCCCAACCCAGAGCACTGAGTCCGAGGCAGCAGTGGGAACCTAAGAGCCTCAGGGCCGGCTATTCTAAAGACTGCTTCCTGAAAACAACCTGACTCAGAGGAGGGGGCACCCAACACAGACAGCAGGGAAACAGAGAGAGAAGGGGGGGAGCTTGTAACCCCCCGGCTGGATCCTTCCATCTGAGTCTCACAGAAGGTCCCTGCCGCAGGGCATACTCAGTTTAACCCAGGGAAAGCTAATCCTATCAGGAGCCCTCGGAGCTCCGGGAAGCTGTGGCCCCTCCCCCCTCAGAGTGCTGGCTATTCTGGCTGGCTAAGGCACAGAAACAAACACCCCACAGAAAGGGCCAAGCCAGGCTCAGAGCTTGGAAGTATGGCAACAGAGAAGCATCGGGAGGGAACTGAGGAGGGCAGTAACACGGAAACACCAGCAATTCCAGGCTTCCCCAGGAAGACAGAACAACAACTGCATAGAACGGACAATCTGCCTGGGGCTAAAACCTCTGAACACCAGACAGAGATAAGAAAAGCTAGTCCTCCCCACTCAGATAGAGATGGCAAACTCCACAGAAGCACAAAAGCCCCAAAATTCCAAGAAAAACAAGAAGAAGGGGGCGACTTTGGACACATTTTATTGAGCAAAAATACAAAATACAGAGGAGATATAGAAGAGGAAACACAAGCAAATGCTCCGAAACCTTCCAAAGGAAATGGAAACTCTCTACAAACCCATGAAGAATTTGAATCTGAAATGATCAAAAAGATGGAAGCCTTCTGGGAGGAAAAGTGGGAAATAATGCAAAAGAAATTCACGCATCTACAAAACCAGTTTGACCAAACTGAAAAGGAAAACCAGGCTTTAATGGTCAGAAATAGGCAACTCGAAGACAACGAGCAAGAACTAATAAAGCAAAGCCAAAAGACCAAGAAATTAGAAGAGAACATAAAATATCTCACTGACAAGGTGACAGACTTGGAAAATAGAGGGAGAAGAGACAATTTAAGAATAATTGCACTACCAGAAAAGCCAGAAATAAACAGCAAACTCAACATCATAATACAAGATACAATCAAAGAAAATTGCCCATAGATCCTAGAACAAGAGGGCAATACAGGCACTGAAAGAGTTTACAGAACACCCTCTATACTAAATCCCCAAAAGACAACTCCCAGGAATGTAATTGCCAAATTCCAAAGCTTTCAAGCAAAAGAAAAAAATTTACAAGAAGCCAGAAAAAGACAATTTAGATATAAAGGAATGCCAATCAGGGTCACACAAGACCTTGCAAGTTCTACTCTGAATGACCATAAGGCATGGAACATGATTTTCAGAAAGGCAAGAGAGCTGGGCCTTCAACCAAGAATCAGCTATCCAGCAAAACTGACTATATACTTCCAAGGGAAAGTATGGGCATTCAACAAAATAGAAGATTTCCAAGTTTTTGCAAAGAAAAGACCAGAGCTCTGTGGAAAGTTTGATACCGAAAATCAAAGAGCAAGGAATACCTAAAAAGGTAAATATGAAGGAAAGGGAAAAGGAGAAAAATGTTATCTTTTTCTTTTACTCAAACTCTCTTCTATAAGGACTACATTTATATCAATCTATGTATACTAACATGTGGGGAAAATGTAATGTGTAAATAGGGGGAAAAGACCAAATAGAATAATCTTTCTCACACAAAGATTCACACGGGAAGGGGAGGGGAAGAAAACTCCTATAAGAAGGAGAGGAAGAGAGTTTTTACTTAAACCTTAATCTCAGGGAAATCAACTCTGAGAGGGAAGAACATCCAGATCCATTGGGATCTTGAATTCTATCTTACCCAACAAGGGAAGGGAGAAGGGAAAACCAAGGTGGGTGGGGGGAGGGAACACAAAAAAGGGAGGGAAGAAGAGGGGGTAGGGGGAAGGAACAAAAAGGGAGGGACTAGAAAGGGAAACATATCAAGGGCGGGGACAAGGGGGACTTATTTAAAGTAAATCACTGGACTAAAAGGTATAGCTAAAGAAAGGTTAGAATTAGGGAAGGATATCAAAATGCCAGGGAGTCCACAAATGACAGTCATAACTTTGAACGTGAATGGGATGAACTCACCCATAAAACGTAGATGAATAGCAGAATGAATTAGAATCCAAAACCCTACCATATGTTGTCTTCAAGAAACACACATGAGGCGGGTAGACATCCACAAGGTCAGAATTAAAGGATGGAGTAAGACCTTCTGGGCCTCAACTGACAGAAAGAAGGCAGGATTGGCAATCATGATATCTGATAAAGCCAAAGCAAAAATAGACCTGATCAAAATGGATAGGGAAGGTAATTATATTTTGTTAAAAGGGATTTTAGATAATGAGGAAATATCACTAATCAACATGTATGCACCAAATAATATAGCACCCAAATTTCTAATGGAGAAACTAGGAGAATTGAAGGAAGAAAGACAGTAAAACCATATTAGTGGGAGACTTAAACCAACCATTATCAAATTTAGATAAATCAAATCAAAAAATAAATAAGAAAGAGATAAAAGAAGTGAATGAAATCTTAGAAAAATTAGAGTTAATAGACATATGGAGAAAAATAAATAGGGATAAAAAGGAATACACCGTCTTCTCAGCACCACATGGCACATTCACAAAGATTGACCATACATTAGGTCACATAAATATGGCACACAAATGCAGAAAAGCAGAAATAATAAATGCAGCCTTTTCAGATCACAAGGCAATAAAAATAATGATTAGTAATAGTACATGGAAAACCAAATCAAAAATTAATTGGAAATTAAACAATATGATACTCCAAAATCATTTAGTTAGAGAAGTAATCATAGAAACAATAATTTCATTGAGGAAAATGACAATGGTGAGACATCCTTTCAAAACTTTTGGGATGCAGCCAAAGTGGTAATCAGAGGTTAATTCATATCCCTGAGTGCATATATTAACAAACTAGGGAGAACAGAGATCAATCAATTGGAAATGCAAATAAAACAACTCGAAAGTGATCAAATTAAAATCCCCCAGCAGAAAACCAAACTAGAAATCCTAAAAATTAAGGGAGAAATTAATAAAATCGAAAGTGATAGAACTATTGATTTAATAAATAAGACAAGAAGCTGGTACTTTGAAAAAACAAACAAAATAGACAAAGTACTGTTCAGTCTAATTTTAAAAAGGAAGAAAAGCAAATTAACAGCATCAAAGATGAAAAGGGGGACATCACCTCTGATGAAGAGGAAATTAAGGCAATCATTAAAAATTACTTTACCTAATTATATGGCAATAAATACACCAATTTAGGTGATATGGATGAATATAGACAAAAATACAAACTGCCTAGACTAAGAGAAGAAGAAATCAAATTCTTAAATAATCCCATATCACAAAATGAAATCCAACAAGCCATCAAAGAACTTCCTAAGAAAAAATCCCCAGGGCCTGATGGATTCACCAGTGAATTCTATCAAGCATTCAGAGAACAGTTCAACCCAATACTATACAAACTATGCCATAATAAGCAAAGAGGGAGTTCTACCAAACTCCTTTTATGACACAAACATGGTACTGATTCCAAAACCAGGCAGGTCAAAAACAGAGAAAGAAAACTATAGACCAATCTCCCTAATGAATATAGATGCAAAAATCTTAAATAGGATACTAGCAAAAAGACTCCAGCAAGTGATCAGAAGGGTCATCCACCATGTCAAGTAGGATTTATGCCAGGGATGCAGGGCTGGTTCAATATTAGGAAAACCATCCACATAATTGACCACATCAACAAGCAAGCCAACAAGAACCACCTGATTATCTCAATAGACACAGAAAAAGCCTTTGATAAAATACAACACCCATTCCTATTAAAAATACTGGAAAGCATAGGAATAGAAGGATCCTTCCTAAAAATAATAAACCGTATATATCTAAAACCATCAGCTAATATCATCTGCAATGGGGATAAACTAGATGCATTCCCAATAAGATCAGGAGTGAAACAAGGATGCCCATTATCACCTCTACTATTTGACATTATACTAGAAACACTAGCAGTAGCAATTAGAGAAGAAAAATAAACTGAAGATATTAAAATTGGCAATGAGGAGACCAAGCTATCACTCTTTGCAGATGACATGATGGTCTACTTAAAGAATCCTAGAGATTCAACCAAAAAGCTAATCGAAATAATCAACAACTTTAGCAAAGTTGCAGGATACAAAATAAACCCGCATAAGTCATCAGCATTTCTATACATCTCCAACATAGTTCAGCAGCAAGAACTAGAAAGAGAAATCCCATTCAAAATCACCTTAGACAAAATAAAATACCTAGGAATCTATCTCCTGAGACAAACACAGGAACACAGTTGTGTTCGTATGAACACAACTACAAAACACTCTCCACACAACTAAAACTAGACTTGAGCAATTGGAAAAACATTAACTGCTCATGGGTAGGACGAGCCAATATAGTAAAAATGACCATCCTACCCAAACCTATCTATTTAGTGCCATACCCATTGAACTCCCAAAAAATTTCTTCACTGATTTAGAAAAAACTATAACAAAGTTCATTTGGAATAACAAAAGATCAAGGATATCCAGGGAAATCATGAAAAATAAAAACACAAATGAGGGGGGCCTTGCAGTCCCAGACCTCAAACTATATTACAAAGCAGCAGTCATCAAAACAATTTGGTACTGGCTAAGAGACAGAAAGGAAGATCAGTGGAATAGACTGGGGGAAAGCGACCTCAGCAAGACAGTATACGATAAACCCAAAGATCCCAGCTTTTGGGACAAAAATCCACTATTTGATAAAAACTGCTAGGAAAATTGGAAGACAGTGTGGGAGAGATTAGGAATTGATCAACACCTCACACCCTACACCAAGATTAAGTCATTCACCCATTTTGAATTTAACATAAATAAGGAAACCATAAGTAAATTGGGTAAACACAGAATAGTATATATCTCAGACCTTTGAGGGGAAAGACTTTAAAACCAAGCAAGACATAGAAAGAATCACAAAATGTAAAATAAATAATTTCGACTACATCAAATTAAAAAGCTTTTGTACAAACAAAACCAATGTAACTAAAATCAGAAGGGAAACAACAAATTGAGAAAAAATCTTCATAGAAACCTCTGACAAAGGTTTAATTACTCAAATTTATAAAGAGCTAAATCAATTGTACAAAAAACCAAGCCATTCTCCAATTGATAAATGGGCAAGGGACATGGATAGGCAATTTTCAGATAAAGAAATCAAAACTATTAATAAGCACATGAAGAAGTGTTCTAAATCTCTTATAATCAGAGAGATGCAAATCAACACAACTCTGAGGCATGGCATTCTAGAAAGTATTTTTTGGATCTGGAATAAGATCTGGATCTAATTCTTGCCTCAGATACAGCTGAATGAGTATGTACAAACTAATAACCTTTCTAAGCTTCAGTTTTTCTAATTATGAAAAATGGATAAAAATGGCATCTCTTATAAATTACTCTATGGACCAAATAAGGTGATTAATATATGTAATGTGCTTTGAACACCTTAAAGTTCTGTATAAACATCAGATTTTCTTACTTTGGGGGCCTTTTCCTAATAATTTTTTCATTTTAAAAGAAAATGGGATTTTATGATTTTTTTAAAAGTGCTCTAAGTATGCATTTTTAAAATGTTAGGTATTGTAATTTTAAACTAGAAATCAGGTTTATTGGAATTTGGGGGAAATAACAAATATTAAATTACATTTTAAAAATTCATGCAAAATAATGTATTTCCTCCTCACCACCCACAATAATACAGTAATCTAATATGTTAACTGTAGCAATGTCAGGTACCTCTCCCACAAAGAAAAGGATTTATGATAAGAAGGGAAGGTAGGACAGTCAGTCAGTTAATAAATATTTGTTAAGAACCTATTATGTTCTAGGCACTGTGCCAAGCACTGGAGATATTAAAAAAGGTAAATGATCATCCCTGTCCTCAAGCACATGAGTGCAATGGATAAAATCAGATGCAAATAACTATGTACAAACAAGCTATAAAATAAGTAGGAAATTATCGACAGAGAAGGTACCAGAATTAAAAGAGATTAGCAAAAGCTTCTCGTAGAAGGTGAGGTTTAAGCTGGGACTTAGTGGATGCCAGGAAAGCCTTGAAGTTAATTTGAGGAAGGAGAGCATATCAGGTATAGGGATTGTCAGAGAAAATGCCAAGATGTGGTAAATTGAGTATTTTCCTTTGAGGAACACCAAGAAGTCTGTTGTAATTCAGTTGGAATATTTAAGGTATAAGAAGATTACAAAGAAAAAAGGGCAGGGAGATCGATTATGAAGGGCTTTGAACATCAAATACAGGATTTTATATTTGCTACTAAAGATGTAGGGAACATTGAGATTCATGCAATAATTGCTATACAAGCCCCAGGCATAGAAATAGCATCCATTTAAGGCTTAATAACACCTGAAAACCCACAAAAGCTATAGATGCTAAGGCTATTTATTTCCTGTACCAATTCCTGTACAAGTCATTTAACATTTCTACGCCCTAGTTCCCTCCTCTGTAAAACTGGGGAATGAGAATGGTGGATTAGATGGATTCTGAGTTCTCTTCTAAATCTTTGACCCTATGGTTCATAATAAGACCCCAAAGGACCTACCTCGCCAGCCAAACAGGAAAGCAGCAGCAGCTATGCATGAGATTCTACAGGTAAAACAGACGCTAAATTTGCCCCAGGTCTTAAGATTCATGAAAAAAACCTCAGGTTATTAAAATGCTAGATTCTGAAAGACCAGTTTGGGACTGGTAAAGGAAAGAGTACATATTTAGTAATCAACATTTGTGCTAAGAGATGTTTGATTGAGATAGATTGGAGAGAGTAAAAGAATTCATTGAATGCTTGGAAAGCTTGACAATACAACTATCAAACTGGCAAAATGACAAAAAAGGAAAATGACAAATGGAGGAAACAGGAATATTAATATGCTATTAGAAGAGTTATATCCTTTTTGTATTTTATTCTTTTTTTCTTTGGGGGATGTTCTGTGTTCTCTTGAAATGGAAATATGGAAATGTGTTTTACATGACTACACATTTATAATCTATATCAAAGAGTTTGCCTTTTCAAGGAGGTTGGAGGGGAATGTAGAAGGGAGGAAATTAGGAATTCAGAAATTATAAAAATGAATGTTAAAGTATTATTATATGTAATTGAAAAAGTAAAATAAAAGCATTATTTTAATAAAAGAAGAGTTATGAATTGGTATAGCTATGCTGGAAAACAATATAAAACTATGCTCAAAAAAAATCATTAAATTGTGCAGAGCCTTTGACCCAATGATACTACAAGGACTATACCCCAAAAAGATTGAAGAGGAAAAGGATCCAGAGACACAATGTTATTTATAGATGCTCATTTTGCAGTGACAAAGAGATAGAAACTAAAGGAAGCTACCCATCAACTGGGAAATGATTGAACAATATATGACACAAATATAATGAAATAATACTGTGTAGTAATGATGAAAAGAATGGTTTTCAGAGAAAATTGGGAAGATTTTATGAACTGGTGTAAGACAAAATGAGCAGAACAGGAGAATAACTTACACCATAACAACACTGTAAAAAGAAAAAGATTTTAAAAGATTTTGGAACAATGATCAATGTAATGACTAGCTACAATTCCAGAGGACTGATAAAGTGTGCTACCCACCTCCTAACAGAGATTAAAGATTCAATATGCAGAATTAAAAATGCTTTTTTGGATGTGATCAATGTAGAGATTTCTTTTGTCTGTATTTGTTACAAGTGCTCTGTTTTTCTTTGGGGGGGGGGTAGGAAGGTGGAAGAGAACAGAGATAAGGGAACACAATTTCTCTCAAAAATCGGAAGAGAAAAATGAGATGAGAACAGAAGTCAGGCCACAAGAGCTCATGGATAAGCAGGAAAGCTTTGAAAGATACATGTTGAATTTTAAAGGAATAAAACCTCTCTCTAATAAAGATTTTTACTTTTATATATAGTCTTTTGTTCTACAACATGCTTATGGAAATATTCATTTTATTTGGTGTTTAAGTTGAGAGCAAAAAGTAAAAATTTTTAAGATGGACAATGATTTGGAAGTGATGAATGAGGAACCACAGAAAGAGCAAAAGAAGGTTGGAAAGTTAATTCAGTTATAGCAAAGTAAATGAATGAGTGAATTCTATGTGAAATCACGTCTATGGGCCATGGATGTAGGGAAAGTCTCCCTCAGTATGCTGAGATCCGTTGAGAGAAGCAACAGGCAACTAAAGGTGATGAATAACATCCTAATGTATCTCTACTCTCATGAAGTGTTCTACTATGGAGATAATCGTGATGAAAATTTTGATTTTATTTTACACAGTACATTTAAATTATATGCTCCTTCAAGTTCTGTTTCAGAAAGAGATTAATAAAGAAAGCATTGTTGGCACAGCTAATAAGAGTGGCCCAAAGCATAAGACATATCATGATAGTTTGACGGAGTTAAGTTGTACCTAAAGGATCCAAGGTATTCCATGAGATGTGCAAAGGGGAGAGTGCAGAGTCCTAGCCAGCATATAAATAAAACAGTTTGAAAAGTATTTAGTGCAACAGGGTTTTTCCTTGCTTGCCATTTCACTTAACTCAATCTTCGAGGGCTCTAATCATGTGGTAGACTTTCTGGGAGCACCTAATCAAATGACTTATTTTTATTGGGCAAGTTCTAGGCTTATTGAGAATATATTTTTAAAATTTCACAACCAACCACAACCAAAAATTTCACAACACAACCAAAAATTTCAAAACCAACAAGTCACATTTTGGAAAAGTCATAAATAAGGATAGAGAACATTGTTTACACTTTTCTTAGAGACATGTTTTTTTCTTTTCTGGTTTTGTGTATATTTGTGCATGTTTCCTTCCTGTTTGATTCTTAGCCCCTTAAAAATAATACCCCCCCTCTTGGGTGTGGAGCCAAAATGGAGAAGAAGGTAAGTGAACAAACCAAATTACCCTCAAAATGACTTTAATACAATGCCTTAAAACAATTTCTGCAGCAGTAGAACCCACAAAAGGACAGGGTGAAACAATTTTTCAGCCCAAGATTACTTAAAAGCAATACAGTGATACAAGACAATCCAAAAGAACTTGATGAAAAAGGCCAGCTACTTTCAGAGAAAGAATTTACAGAGTATGAATCCATACCAAAGCATATTATCTTTCACTTTATTTCTTCATTCTTTATTCAAGTTTTCTTCCACAGAAGGATTGATAATGGAAAAAAGTATTACATAATTTCACATGCTATATATATACATATACATATATATATAATCTAATATAGATTTTTACATCACAGTGAAGAGGGCAAGGAAGGAGGGTTGGATAGAATTTGGGACTCAAAATTAAAATATAAAAACTCAGCCCCAAGCACAGTACTTTACCCATGGAAGACATTTAATAAACATTTGTTCAATTAAATTGAATGGAATGGAGTGTAGTAGACAGGACAAAGGAATACGTATCTGGCCTTCCAAGGTAACTACTTTGAAGGGGATAATACTCATGTAGATGAATATTATGAATTTTTTAATGAATTTATGAATTCAAGTATGGTGGTTCAAAATCAGACACTGCATTATACTATAACTGGTAACCCATAAAATCCTACATAAATAACACATGCACACACACACATTTATATACTTAAATCTAGTTTATCAGAAAAAAAGGAACAAGGCTGAGTCTATAAGACCCAGGATAGCCATTGTTCATTTTAAAAATAGCACACCAATTATTTGTTGTTATCTAAACAAAAGAAAACAACTGGTTTTTTTCCTTTGAAAAATTACTTCACTCTCCCAGTTTGTGTAGATAAATCCGCAGGGTGCTAAGTAACTAAGCCCTCATGCTGAGAGGGTAGTTAAGAAAACTAGGTCTTTAACAAACAATGTTAAAACATGGAATTTAGGCTCATTTATTTAACAAATATTAATTAAGCACTTCAGCAGTGTGCCTGAAAAAGTGTTGGGAGTTTGGGGAATAAATACAAAAAGGCACAAAAAAGTCCCTCTCTTTGGGGAAATTAGAAATAACTGTTTAACCCTACCATAAACTCAAGGGGAAATGTTGTTCGTTTCCATGAACAATTTAATGCAAAGTAGCTGGAGAGATGTTGGTAAATCAGAAAAAAATATGAGAGTAGACAGATACCAAATTATTGTGGGATCCTTTTATTGCAGTGTAAATGGTAGGTAACCCTGTGATTTTCAACCTAGCTCATCATCTATTCCCTACATTTTGATGGTGTTAAACTTTAAAAACCATCATTACTAAGGCAGCTTTATATAAAGTCTACAATAAAACTGCAATCAATTTAATGCTAAGCTACTTTGCATTTAAATTGGAAACAAAATAAATACAAATGACTACAAGCTATGTTGGTACACAATCAGAAACAACCCTCAAAACTTGAGAGAATCACTGGCATCTTAGAACAGTAACTAGACATTTATTTTATCTAGAGCACTGGGAGAGAAGGAGAAGAGCTAGGGTCAAAACAGAATATAGCCCAAAGGGGGAAGAGATGGTGCTCCAGAATGGAGAGGGGGAGCATTATAGACGGCAGTGTGCCTGCTGGTGTCATCAGCCCAGGAGATGAGACAGCCCATTTCCCAAAGTGACCCTTCTGTGTCCCAGCTAACATTTGGGGAGGAGGAGGCAGATCCTTGAAGAGGGGCAAGAAATCTCTGGCAATAGAACAAAACAAGAGAGGGAGTCTCATGGTGTGGCACAGACTTGCAGAAGACTGACACTAAGAGAAAGTTGTCTCTGAGGCACAAGGTCTAGTCTACAATGAAGAACAATTATACTCCATCCCCTTATGTTAGCACCTTGGACGATATTCCGAAGGCTCTACCCTAGTTATGGCTTTGACTTTTTACTCCTTCCTTATATTTTTCTCTTCCTTTCTCAGGCTTATCATAGGGTTCCCCATTCTGTGTCAAAGGGAGCTTTTTCTGGAACATATATATATATATATATATATATATATATATATATATATATATATATATATATATATGCAAGAAATAACATGGTGCTATCTGAGCATGGTTTCTTACCAAAACTCTGCCTCCATTTAGCATAATTGCAGAGCCACGTGCTAAAAGCAATTTCTTAGGATACAAAAAGAAAACACTTTGATCTAGGAAACTTCAGTAAGGAGTTTGAGTCCGAGTCCTTCAGAGATGAGCTCCATTCTAATCCCCAGAGTTCTAAGTGACTCTTAGGTAAACTGGTGTAGAAAATTAAAACATTTTAAAAGATAGTGTTGCTCCTGATAAGAGTCTATACATGCTAAATTAGCATGTATAGTAAAGGACCCTCCAAGAGGAAGTGGACTACATTTCCATAAAACTACAGTATGTGACCAGAACACAAACCCGAGCAATGAGATGACTTTTAGAAACGCAAATGGATCAAAAAGCAAGCACTAAGTACCTTTTTGTTCAGTTGTGTTCCCTCCCTTCATGACCCTGTTTTAGAGTTTTCTTGGCAAAGATACTGGAAGTAGTTTGCCACTTCCTTCACCAGTTCATTTTAAAGATGAGGAAACTGAGTCCAGCTGGATTAAATGACTTGCCCAAGGTCACACAGCTGACAAGTGTCTGAGGCCAGATTTAAACTTGGGAAGATCATCAGTCTTAACTCCAAGTTTGGGGTTCTATCCACTGTGCCCCCTAGAAGCCTCATTAAGATATTAACTATGTGCCAAACAGGATACAAATTGAAAACTCGAACATTCACTATCCCAAAGCAATTTGCTTTCTATCAGGGGAAGGAAATATCTATATCTGTATCTATAGCCAAGGTGAGATGCTTTGGTCAGGGAAGTCATTAGTGAGTGGGGGCCCAGAACTCCTCCTTTCCAGGAATGGCAGTGATCTTTTGATGGAAATTACCAGAGTTAAAGGTATAAAGAGGGGAAGAGAAAAGAGGAAGGGTAGACATACAGCATTCAGATGGCCAGGGAACAGCTGCAAGGAAACTTCATTGGCAAGAAATGGGAATGCTCACCAATCCCAGGTACATGGGGGAGGAAGGTAGGGAAGCCAGTGGTCAGTGGAGTCCAAGGCTGGAGGTGAAGCTAGAGTAAAGGCTCAGTGCCTGTAAAGATAACCAGGTTTAATCAATGTTCCTGTGAACCAGGTGGGGATTGTTGGTGTTGAGCAGCCTCACAGACATCTTGCAGCGCATGCAGAGAGAAAACCCAGAGGGTAGCTGGGAATGCAAGAGCAATTATCAGGGAACCAGGAAACTGAAACTGTTTCTGAGATCCTGTGGAACAAGTTTTAAAAAGACGTTTGTAGTAGAACTGCAGAGGCTGTTACTAACAGTGAGAAAGAGAGAGTCCTGCAAAGAGAATAAAAGTGGGTAGCAGAAGGCTTAGAACAGCATAGTCCTGAGAGGAGGCGCATCGAAGCAGTGGCACTCCTGGGATCTCTGCACTGCCATCTTTCATGCTCCTCACTCCATTTACAGAGACATGCTTTTCCTTGTTCCAGAGGAACAGGTCTTCAAAAAGAGATTGTCCTACCCTACAAAAGGGGGAATCACACATGAGGGTGTATTTCTTGGGAATGGATGCTGAGCAAGGGTTTCTAATTTTTTATTCATTATTCATTTTGGGTGAAATAATGATCGGTGACAACACGCGTTCCTGCCTGCTCTGTTAGTAAGGTGTACACTGGACTGAGTCTTTGAGCAGCTAAATAATGCAGTGGAGTCAGGAAGAATCATCTTCATGAGTTCAAGTCTAGTCTCAGACAATTATTAGCCATGTGTCCCTGGGCAAGTCACTCAACCTTGTTTTCCTCAGTTCTTCACCTGTAAAACAAAGTGAAGGAATATACAGCATCTTTGCCAAGAAAACCCCAATGAGGATCACAAAAAATTTGTCACAACTGAACAGCAGACTAAGTCCAGGGTTCTTCACATTTTTGTGTTCTGGCCCTTTTGGCAGTCCAGTAAAGTCTGTGGTCTTCTCAAAATGATATTTTGCTCTTTATAACCCTTATGATACTAAATATTGGTTCCAAGGTAGAAAAAAGGTAAAGGCTACGCAGTAGGGGTTAAGTGATCTCCCAAGATCACACAACTAGGATGTATTTGAGACCCGATTGGACTGCAGGATCTCCTGTCTCCAAGCCTGACTCTCTGTCCACTGAACTACCTACCTGCCCCCAAAATATGCTTTAAATGCATAAAATGAGTAGGAATGCAAAGGAAGCCAAATATGTTGAAATAAAGATTTAATTTTTGCTCTATCCAAGTTCATGAACCCCTGAAATCTATCTGCTGATCTCTCAAGGGTCCTTGGAATCCAGATGAAGAACTTCTGATTTAGCCAATCAAAGAAGTTTCCAGTGAAACAATGGGAAACTCAAAACAGTAGAGATAAATTATAATCATTTAATGAAAAATATGGAAATGTGTTTTGAGTGATAATACATGTACAATCCAGTAGAATTGCTTGTCAGATCTAGGAGGAGTGAGGTAGAAGGCAAAGGAGACAACATGAATCATGTAACTTTAGAAAATTTATGTGTAAATTTGTTATTGGAATTAAATAAAGATAAAAAGATTACAATCATTTAAGATACCATCACATTGAACCTGTAATCTGGGTGAATCCAAAGTTGTGTCATGTGGCTTATATGCGACTACAATTAATTTTAACAAATAAAACAGTATTTTTCCAGTATTCTACATTATTATTTCAAAGATAGAGTTAATGCCCTTCAGTCAGTAGGAATTCCTTTTATTTTTACTTAAGTTTTTCTACTTCTCTCCATTAAGTTGTTGGAGAAAAATCATGAAAAATGATAAATACAAAAATTGTTTGGGTAGAGCCCAGATGGTAGAGTAACTGGAAGAAATACAGCAAAATCAATTCCCCTCAAAAAAAAATGCTCCTCCAAATAGATCTACAAGAGACATAAGACTGAATTCTTCTCAGGAAATCCAAGGTGAAAAAAAGCAATAGTCTCGTTTTCTAGCCCAAGTCAGCATAGGGAAACATACAGAGAGGTCTGTGGATGCTACACTCACTCAGGATCTGTCCATGCCAGTGCAAGGAGAGGTTGTGAACCAGATCAGTAAGTAATCCCATCTCCAGCATCTCCAGGGGTTCATAACTTCACTAGTTCTGTCCCTCACTACCTATTTCTGAGTCAAAGATGCAAAAAGAGCTCAGGAGAACCCCTGAGCCCCTAGGGGTGGTATTATAGCATGAAAAGCATTTACTGCTCCTAGGCTTTGCACCAAGCAAGGAGCAGGTCCAGAAGCAAGAAGCAGCTCTATAACTCAGAGCCTAGGAGAAGAATAACATCTTAATTCTAGCTCCTAATTCAGTCTGAAGCCTATAGAGGAATAACTAGTTCAGCTTTTTCAGATCAAAGGAGAGCCTATAGTTCTGTCAATCTGAATCAACCACACTGATAGCTGATTGATAGTAGTTGAGTCCAGCAAAAGCCTACTAAAACTCCAAACAGGCCCACAGGCATATTGTGCAAATGAACAACTTTCAGAGTTCAGATCAGGGTAGCACTGATCAGATTTCGCCACTCTGGGATAACAGAAAGCTTGAAGGACCACAGCCTGAGCTGTCCCTGAGATCATGGAATAATAAAACACTCAGTACCTCCAGACCATCCAAAATGTTCAGAGTCAGCCCTAATATAAAGTCTGAAGTCAAGAAAGAGACTGGGAGGATAAGAGAAAAAAATGGAATCCTACAAAAAAATGATGACAGGGATGTTCAAGGCAAAGACCTTGAAAAGGAAAATGACTTCAAAACATCTACAAGCAAAGCCTAAAAGCAGAACACAGCTCAGACACAAATACAACTAGAATTCCTAGAAGAGGTGAAGCAAGAGTTAAAAGAGTTAAATATTTTCTGTCAATGAAATGAGGGGCGCTAGAGAAAAAAAATGGGGAAAAAACCAAGAGCTAAAGAAAAAAGAATTGGAAAGTGAGTTAATAACTTGGCACAAAACCTTGCTCAAGTTACAAGTTCTATAAAAATTAGGTGAGGCCAAATACAAGTTAATAAGAATCAATAATAATATTAATACTAATAATAGTTACCATTTGTTTAGTGTTGTGAGGTGTGCAAAGCATTTTACAAATATTTTCTTATTTGATTCTCACAAATCTTAGATGTAGGTGCTATTTACAGGCAGACTTGTCTAGGTCACACGACAATTAAGTGTCTATGGTTAAATTAGAACTCAGATCTTTCTGATTCTAGGTCTAGTGCTCTATTCAGTGCATTACCTAGATTCCCAATGACTCCAAGAAGAAATATTAAAACAATGTCAAAAGATGGGAAAAAAATAAAAACACTCAGTACCCGGTGCTATTTCTACAATGCTGAAGTACTACAAGTGCTGTAAGTTTCCTTGACTTATCCAGAGTAAGTTCTGAGGCCAGATTTGAACTCAGGAAGATTAATATTCCTGACTCCAGACCCAGCACTCTATTCACTGCACCACCTTCCTACTCCATGATATTTAGGGGATATTTGGGGAGAAGCTAGGAGTAGTCACCACGCCCTAGTTACAGCTCTGTACACAGACATGATCCTGCTACAAAGCATACAATATTCTCCATGCTAACATGAAAAGGCAATACCACAATCCACCCAATCCAAATGCATTTTAAAGATTGTGTTTTATCTCATGCATCATTCTATTCAATGGCATGGAGAAGCATCCACTGGTTCTTAGAGAAGGGAAATCTGCATGATGTAGTGAACTTCTAAATATGAATCATTTCCCATAGATATTTATAGAATATAGAAAGCCACATAGTCATGCTAGGTTCACAGTGAGCTACTGGCATTGTGGGAAGCTTTCTGTGTTCCAAGAGAGGGGACAGAGACTTCCTAATCTGTGTATCTGTAGCCATTCTCAGGCTTGCCTTTCAGCTGAACTTGTACAAAAAATGAGACAGAACGAAACAAAAACATGGTAGGGGAAAGAGGAGGAGGGAAGTTGAGCTGGACCCGAGTGTCCATTTATTTTGGCTTAGAAGTCTATTCAAAAATGTAGTTACAGATATCAAAAGAGAGAATATACTGTCCTTCCCCCCACCATCACATTTTCAACAGTATACATTATCATCTGGAACTATTCTTTACACTATAGAAGAGGAATCATTCCTGCTTCAATCTTCACTAGTGACTGTCTATGTGGTTTCTCATGCTTCCTTTAATCCCTGGGGAAAACTAAAAATTCCAACAAAAATATCCTTTATTTTGGATTTCTCTTGTCATATCCAGACATCAGGAAGAAAAGAATATTGAATCTGAGTTCCATTACTGCTTTTGCCACTAATAATCTATCTCTGTACCTTCTTTGTATGAGTGGTCCCCTATGTCTGCAACACAGCAGCTATTCACCTTTTCCTCTTAAAATCCCTAGATTCCTTCAAAACAGAGTTCAGATTTTATCTTCTACACAAGACCATTCCTGATCCCTCCAAGCATTTGTTAATATTCTCCCTCTGTTGAAATGATTTTGTATTGCTAGGATTATATTTGTATTTTACTCATTTATATACACTTTAACTGCCAATAAAATTGAAATTCTTTGAGGGCAAAAACTGCTTTGTTCTTTGTTTTGTTTTAGCAAAATGTCATTACCTATCAAGTACTTGATTACTGTCTAATTGAATTCTTGAATTATATGATTCCTAGGTGGGACGGACAGAATAATCACTCTAGAAGATCTCTCTGCCGCTGTGGCAATTCCTCAAATTGGCCAGTTCCTCCTCAAACCTCTACTTTTTACAAAAGTTCCCAGGCCAATCGTGCTTATTCTTTCATTCCTTTCCAAGTTCCTCTTATGACACTTTACACATCATTGTCCACCATGTCCTCAAACAGGTACTTACTCCTCTACCCCTACTTACTCTATACCTCATTCTCATCTTCCTTCTTCTGTGCTGTCGTCCTCTATTAGAAGATAATGTCCTTAAAGATAGAGACTTGTCATTTTTGCTTGTTTTTATGTTTCCAGCACAGTGCTTAGAACATTATAAACATTTGCTTAATTAATGTCTGTTGAGTTTGCTTGGCTAGAATAGAGAAGATCAAGGGTAGAAGATCAAGTAGACCTTCATGTCTGGGATAAAGTAATGGCTTAAATATTAGGTCATATCTAAGAATCTTGTATTATCTAGAGACATGAGTGCAAAAAATAAATCAGATTGGATTGGATTAGTCCAAAAACAGGAGCGATGTACATGTCATTAGTCAATGTTGGAAACCAGAGTTTCTTAATCTTTTTTGTGTGGAAAAAAAAAAGATTTTTCTTAATCTTGGCAGTCTGGTGAAACCTTTGCACCCTTTTTTAGTATAATTTTTAATACTATCTGGGTTTTCCCCCAGTTTCATGTAAAAACAATTTTAACATTCTTTTTTTTTTCATTTTGAGCTCCAAAGAATAATGTTTATTATAATAATGTTTTTAAATTAATAAAGTAAAATGTCTAAAGGAAACTCAAGGCTAGTGAACATAAAGAGGTCATCTTTTCATATTCAAGTTCACAGACATCCTGAAATCTATCCACAAACTCATTGTAGGTCTATATATCTCAGATTATGAACCCCTAGTTTAAACAGATTCCCCTCCAAACCAATTTGGGAATATTCATTCAAAGGGAATAAGAACCAACAATCAATATAAGTACAGAAATACCTTGAAACCAGAGATTATGTTGTGGGAGAGCAAGTTTGGTATGGGAGAGCAAATACAGGTTCTCACCCAAAGAATGTTTGAGGATGTTACAGAAAATGTGGCCAGGGTGGTAATTATAACCAGGGTGATGAAATGGCCTTTGCAAGAAAGGAATTGCTACAGTAGCTGCAGGAATTCAGGTTTCTAGATTTATTAAGGGTCTGGGGGGTTGCCTCCCCCATTCTTGGAAATTCCCCACTTTTCCTCAGAATGTTCCTCTCCTGAGCATTTTGGGGGCATTCTAGCCTAAAAAAAACAGAACATGTGTATTGAATATGTGGGTACTCTTTCACGTAGAGATGTGTTTTAAAGGTCTACACATCATAAGCTGAACCTTAGGGCACAAAAAGAGAAAGAGGGCATGCACAGAGTTTGGGAAATTTCCCTTAATTATAAAGTTTTTCCTTTAATTGCAAAGATCTCCAGTGCACATGTGTGATGTTCCCCCTGTGTCCTGCTTAATATCATCTGTCAACCATCAAAATAGCTTGGGTATCTTCCTCTGAAATCTTGGAATGTTAGGCAAATTCTTTTCAGCTGAGGAGAGGGCACAGGGAATGCACAGGATAGTATATACTTTTCTACATTCTAATTTGCAATATTTTCTACCTGGTAAAAGCAGTGGATCTCAAAGCACTGGGTCCTATCTCTATCAAGGCTCACCACCATCACCTTACTGTTCACCTCCATCAATTAGGTTTGGTATATATTGCAAGAAGATCATTAATAAGAAGATATATACACTGATGAATTTATAGCAGCTCTTTTGATGGTATGAAAAAAAACTATAAACAAAGTAGAAACCCATCTATTGGGGAAATAGCTAAACAAAATGGGATACATCACTGTAAAGGAATATAACTATTCTGTAATATACAACAAATATGATGAACACAAAGACATACAAAAAGATGTACATGAACTGACCAGAATAAAAAAGTCAAGAAAACAATATACGCAATGACTGCAATGACCTACATGGAAAGAACAAACACTATGAATTAAATTATTGAAATGAATTAATTAAAAGGGAATATAGAAAAATTACAAAGAACAGAGATATGAGAAAAAAAAATCTCTTTTCTTTCTCTTCCCCATCTATTCTGCCAAGATAGACAGTCCAAAGGTTTGGCACCTTACATATATTTTCAATACCACTTCAATGTATTAATTGGTTGGCAAATATTTTTCTCTTTTTTCTCCTTGCTATAAAAATTTTGTAATTATAGAAATGGTCCTCTGGATGGACATTAGAGGGATAGAGGAAGGAATGTTGATAAGGTAAGAGCAAAAGATATCAACAAAAATTACTTATTTAAAATATAATCTTAATTTTATGGTCTAGATCTCTGGCAGGGAGAAGAATAGGGGGAAAGTAAGGTATGTAAAAACAAAAGATATCAATAAAAATGTTATTTTTTTAAAGTACAAAACCCTGCTAATTTGGTAGAAAGTCTAAATTAGGGGGTAGCTGATATCAAGGACTTAGTCATCAAAAGACTAGGGTAAAAGATTCATCAGTTGTCAGAAGATAAAGAATATAAAGAAGAAAATGCAGTCCCTGAAGAACTGATCTACAAGGTGGGAAGTCAAACCATTGGGAGCCTAAAATGCAAGGTATAAACCCAATTACTGGTTAATGGATGAAATTCCTTGGTCAAAAGGAATCAGACCAAAATTAAGTCTAACCTGATGTTGAATCTATGAGTTAATAATGCCACAGGAATATATATATATATATATATATATATATATATATATATATATATACACACATATATATGTCCCTCCTTAGGACTTAAATCCAGCCTCAGACAATTACTGTCTGAGTGACCCTAGGCAAGCCACTTAAGCCCAGTTTGTCTAATCTACTGGAGAAAGAAATGGCAAATCAGTCCAGCATCTTTGCCAAGAAAAACCCATATGGGGTCAGGAAAAGTCTACACTACCGAACAGTAACAACAAAGTACTTTATAACCTGTAAAGAGAAAAAGAGCAGCCATAAGCCCTTTTAGAAGTCTATTGCAGGGTGAGACCTAAAACCCAAAGCTTCCAATTTCAAATTGCTCTTTCCACAAATTCTCTAATATAGAAATGCTAGCTGGGAGGGTGGTCGAAACTCAATATCTAACAGAATAGTATCTCAATGATCCCCTGGAAAAAAAGTGGAAGAGAGCCTGTGTTATTGCTACATTATTAAAGCAAAGGATAAATGTACGCAGGAAGGTTGGCTTTGCCACACCCGACAGCATGGCCTTGGTGAACCAAAATGCTCAGTGAATACTAGGTTCTAGTTTGCTGACTTTTCTCTTTCATTTTGGCAGTTAATCAGAAACTTCCTTTTGCTTCAACCCTTGAAGAAAACTCATTCTCATGGGGTTGGTGTTTTGTTCTTACTAGGAAATAAGTCTGCTCTGTTGAAACTTAGCAAGGACAGAGGTCAGAAGAAGAAAAGCCAGACCTTGAAATGTAGAGGGAGGGGAAAGCCTTTCATATGAAAAGGAAACATTCTACCTCTTTAAAAAGGGTTGAGGCTTGAAAGGATCAATTGCATTTGAAGACTTCAGCAACCCACAAACAGGACAGGGAGTGCTATAATAACTTGGATCCCTCCCATTCTTCTGTAGAAGACCCAAGAGGAGTCTGGGAAATGTTAACTGGGCTAGGTACCATAACTCAGGGTGGACTCCCTCAAGGACAGAAGGATTGTTGAACAGGAAACTCAAGATCTCTTTCACCATCTGCCTGGAAGTGATAAGCCTCAAAGCCAAAGTTCTGAAGGCATCAAAGAGGAAGGCTTCCTGCCAATTCTATGCTAAGGATCACCTTTGCTGAAAAATGGCATGGTAATGCTCCAATTGAAAAGAACACCATAAAACAGGGACCCCTCAATGAGAAGAGCCCAGGCTGGGCAGCTGCAGGTTAGCTGCCTAGTGACCTTCTCAGCCCAGGCTGCATCTGAGTGAGATAAGGAGACAACTAAGTAGCCAAGTAAGATTTGACTGGCAATGGGTGACACCCTACCCAACCAAAAGCAAGCCAAGCTCAGTCATCTGTCTCTACAGCCAAGAGAGCGAACAGCCTCACCTTGGAGTTCATTGATTTCTTCATCACCATCACCCTACAGTGGGGGTTTTCCGAAGCATGTACATACATCAAGCTCCTATAGTCCCAAAGGTCTGAGTTCATCTGGCCACATATATTCCCTCCACACGCACCTTACTATACATGTTCTGTAGCTTATGCCCCTCTTTCCTAATAGGTTTTGCCATAGATTTGGGATCGGGGAGATATTTTATGGCCATTGTTATTACCCTGCCATTTGAGTAAATAAATATCTTTGCTAAAGAACTAAATTAGTTTGCTGTCTGCTTATTAAGGGAAAGCACGGTGCTGGGAGTTTATGAGCTCTTCTCATAAAAGGATAGCCAGGCAAGGATGACCACTAGAATCTGAGAGGAGGAGTAACTGACCCTCTGAGGACCGGACCTACCAGGGCCATTTGGGGTTGGGGAGTGAAAGCAAATGAGACATGATTCTGCATTCCTACATGGTGTATTTGTTCTTTCAACAATTTATTAAGTTCCAAGTTCTATGTAAGAAACAGAGAGAGCTTCTTTAGAGATCTGCATTGCCTGCCCTCAAGGAAGCTACAGCCTACTAGTAGAGAAGAATAAGATACGCATGGGGACAAATGCAATACAATTTAGAACAGTGCAAAAGTGCTTAGAAAATGGGACCATCGACTCTTCTTCATCACTCTCCTCAGCCTGTAATTGGAGGGGAGAACCATACACCAGGAATTCCTAGCTTCCTCTTAAGGAGAGAGCCCAGCTCAGACATCTCATTTCTCTCCTGGCTAAGGGAGCCTGAGACTTCCCTGACTTGACTTCTCCACCATCCCTTCCCCACATCAGCTACCTCCTTACCCACTTTTTAGCTTCCTCTCATATTTTGTCTCCCCCTTCATCACACTTCTTTGACTTAATATTTGTATCCCCAGGACTTAGCACAGTGTCTTGTCCATATTAAGTGCTAATAAATGTTTGTTGACTCTTATTGGCTATTAGAGAAGGCTCAAAGGAGGTAGTATCTAAACAAAGATGGTTGGGAGAATCTTCCATTCAAATCAACAAAAATTCTTTAAGCACCTACTATATATAAGGAATATTATGGGCTTGGAAAAGATGGATAAGAGCAGAGGTTGGGCTATTATCTGGCTATTTAAAGGTCCAGCCAATTCAATGTTTTGGTTGGTTGCATTGTTCCATTTAATCAATTTGAGCTCTGTTATTCCATTTCCCTGCCCCACTTTACCTCTCCCCTACAAAAGGGAGCAGAAACAAGGAGAGGAGGGAAATGGAGAGTATAAAAACTAATTTTAAAATGTGCTTCTGAAGAAAAAGAAAATCTGGTAAATTACCCTTTCTAAAAGATGAACTTGAGTCCTTATAGAAACATAAAAATGTGATTTTTCTTTATACCCTTATATGAAGAAGCTATTCTTTTCTAGCCTGACGCAAATCTGTGCTCAAAAAAGGGCCAAAATGCAACCTGGGATTCCTTTCAAGTCTTCCAAACATCAGAAAGCAAGTAAAGAAAATGGGTGATACAGCTAGGGCTGTATTCATTCAAATATCACCTTATGGCAAAACTATGACTCAGTCGCTCTTCAACATATGTAAAGTAAATTTGGGCTAACAGCTACAGAAGTGAACTCAATGTGGAAAGAAGTGCATCATGAATAATACATAAACGTTAAATATGGGTAAGAGCTGCTTTCCCTATGGTGGCTGCTATTTAAAGAGCAGCAGTAACTGAACTAAAACCTTTTGAAAAGCACACATCAAGCATGAGCTGTACTTTGCATTCTAAAAAGTCTGACGTCCATGGAGAAAAAGCTATGACTGGATAATACAGAACTTGGGTCCAAATATCTTCTGAGTGGAGAAACAGCCTCTCTTTACAGAGCAACTGTAGAAAATGAGAAAAAATAAAGGTGTCTCAGCCCTCATCAAAAAAGTCATTCAATTAATGGAAATAAACATTCACATGGAGGATTAGTAATCGACAAAGAGAAGATAGGCACATCGCCTACCCTGAGCATTTAGCACAGTAGCCTGGTGTCACAGTGGCTAAAGTACTGGGTCTTTCAAATCCAGTTTGAGACACTTACTAGTTGTATAATCCTAGGCAAATCACTTAACCTCTGTCTGCCTCAATTTCCTCAACTGTAAAATGGGGATTATAATAGTACCTACCTCCCAGGATTGTATGAGGGTCAACTGTGATAATTATAAAGTGCTTAGTATAGTGCCCAGCACACAGTAGGCACTACATAAATGCCATTATTACTTATTAGTTATTATTATAGTTCTTGGTTCATAGAAAGGGTTTAATAAGTACTTGTTGACTGATTGACCTAAAAACCACAGCAAAATTTTTCAGTCTATCTTCTAGGATTAGCATAACCAAAGGGTCATGATTTCATGGAAAAGTATGGATTTGGAGTCAGGACCAGAGTTCAAGTCCTAGTCCTGCCACTTACTCCTATGATCTTGGGCAAGTCATTTCACCTTTATGAGCTTTGGTTTTCTCACTTGTAAAATGAAAGTTTTAGATGATGTCTAAAGTCCCCTTCAGGGGGAAGCTGGGTAGCTCAGTGGATTGAGAGCCAGGCCTAGAGGCAGGAGGTCCAAGGTTCAAATATGGCCTCAGACACTTCCCAGCTGTGTAACCATGGGCAAATTACTTAACCCCCATTGCCTAGCCCTTACCACTCTTCTGCCTTGGAGCCAATACATAGTATTGATTCCAAGATGAAAAGTAAGGGTTTTAAATTTTAAAAATAATAACAAAATCCCCTTAAAATTCTAAATCTATGATCCCTGAATTAAAATTTGAAGGACTTAAAGTCCCTTCTCACTTTTTTTCTCCCTCCCTCTCTCTCTCCCTCTCTCTCTCTCTTTCTCCCCCCACCTCTCTCTCCCTCTCTCTCTCTCTCCCTCTCTCCCTCTCCTTCCCTCTCTCTCCTCTCTCTCTCTCTTTCTCTCTCTCTTTCTGTCCCTCTCCTCTCTCTTTCTCTCTCTGTCTGTCCCTCTCTCTCTCTCCCTCCCTCCCTCTCTCTCTCCCTCTCTCTTCTCTCCCTCCCTCCCTCCCTCCCTCTCTCTCTCTCTCTCTCTCTCTCTCTCTCTCTCTCTCTCTCTCTCTCTCTTTCTCTTTCTCTGTCTGTCTGTCTGTCTATCTCTCTCTCTCTCTCCATCTCTGCCTCTCCAACTCTGTCTCTCCATCTTTCTCTGTCTCTATCTCTGTCTGTCTGGCTCTCTTCATTATCCTTCCTTGCTCCTCTAATGATGTCATTCTTTATGTTTAAGTTGTATATATATTTTATATTGGCATATGCCTAGATCCTATCAGACTGTTTTCCAGTTTTCTGAAAAGTATTTTTTTCTAATAGGGAATTCTTTTAAGATCTTGAGATTTATCAAACACTAGGCTATTATACTTGTTTGCCTCTGTATATTGTGAGCCTAATTTGTTCCATTGATTATCTTAATGAGTACCATTTTTTGTTAATTTGAGTTCTATTGCTGATTTTATTATCATCTTTCTAGCTCTGACAGTAATTTTTTAGTAGTTTGGTAAGGCATTAAATAAAGTTAGCCATTTTATCATATTGGAGCAATTAATTTTTTCCAGTATTTAGATCAATTGTTTAGATCAAAATTATTTAGATCAAAAAGCACACAAAAGAGTGTTTTGTATATGTATTCATATAGTTCCTGTGTGTATCTTTGAAGGTGGACTTCCAAGTATTTTATATACTTTGTAGTTGTTTTAAGTGGAGTTTCTCTGTTTCTTAACAGTTTTTGTTGGTAATACATAGAGATACTCACCATTTATGTGAATTTCTTTAACATCTTGTAAGTGGTTTGAAGTTATTTCTTCATTTTACAAATGAGGAGGCCAGCAACTAAAGTGGTGACGTCATTTGCCCCAGGTGACATTATAGCAAAATAATATAATGGTGTTCATGCCTACTATAAGAAAGCTTTTAAGAGTCAATGTAGTATAATAATGAGAATCCTGAATTTGGAGATAGAGGCAACAATAGGATTCAGGTATTATGCTTCCAAATCCAGAATTATTTTTTAAAAATTACTACCTTTATTTATTAAAAAATGTTATGTGGATTTCTAACTGGCTCTTTTTAAATGAATGCCCTATTTATGAAAATACACAATGGAAAATTTTCCATTTAAAAGCAAGAAAAGTGGGGCAGAATAAGGAAGAACTTCATTTGGGGGAGGGAAAGGCTTTCTGTAACTAATAAATAAGAAGTGAATGCACCCATACTTTCAAGGAAGGAGATTCCATTTTAAGAATAGTAGGAACAGCAAGAGCATGAAGTACAAGATGACTCAGAATTTCAAATGACCACAAATTCTAATTATTGATCATAGTTCACAGTAAACTGTTATGTTCAAACCGGTGCCAATTATTCTGGTATCCTTTCCACAAAAAAGAATCTAAACAATGGTTCAGACAATGCAGAACTCCTTGAAAATGATAGCAATGAGATTTGATTTTCCCCTTTTTATAGCTGAAAGATGTCTTTGCTCTCAATCCACTGACACTTTCATACTTGGGATTGTAGAATTTCCAAGCTAGAAGGGAACTGAGGTATGTCCCCTAATTTTATAATAGGGATAATGGAATTTCAGAAAAGTTCTACATCTTGCTCAAAATGACACAATGAATAGAACCAGGATAAGAAATCAAGTGTTCTGACTCCCAGTCTCCTAGGTTTCCAAATATGTTTTCCAAGTGAAATTTTTCAGTCTGAGAATCATTCTGTTAGAGTAAAAGTATCCAAGAACCACCTTCCTACCCATAGCAAGATACCTGATATGAAAATAAGAGAAAAAGGATAATGAGAAAAGAAGGGAAAGAGAGGAGAGAAAGAAGGAAGGGAGAAAGGAAAAAGGGAATGGAGGAAGAGAGGGTGAAAGGAAGGAGGAAGGAAAATCAAGCAAATATTGTAAATCTATGGAGAGAAGAGAATTGGAGCAGAGACAGAGAAAGTTTTTGACTAGGCAAAAAGTCAATATTGTGACTATATTATTAAGTGTTTACTTTTGACCCTATTAACATAGATGCATATTGACAATTGAAAATAAATTGCAATAGTTCCATTAACGTATTATTTCAGTAATATGGGTTTTCCCTCTAACAGTACAGCTTGCAAGCAATCTACAACTTCTTATTCATAAAATTCTTGTCCATGATCTCCCATAAACCTTCCACAACTAATAGCCTAATGAGTTTGAGGACTTATCCTCTAGTTATCAATCTTGTCCATGATTCAAGCCTGATTAACCAGTTTTTTGATCCTGTTTCCAGAGTGGCATCATTTCACCTGGTTCCACTGTGTACTTCAGCTAACCTGGGGCTCTTGAGGGCTATGCCAACAAAACACAACTCTGGTAGGTTCTACCAACCTGGAAACACTTTGAGGACCACCCCAAAACAAGACTGTATCTGCTGTCCTAGAACCAGCCTAGTACTGAGAGGCTCAGCAACAGCAGTAAGTTGGCTATAAATGAAAAATACACTTCTTTAAAAGAATAAATGTTTTTCCCATGACATCACTGTGAAAATATTTACTTTCAGCCCACCTTAAATGTTTCAAGAATAGATGCCCTGAATAAAAAGTATGACAAAATATCTCTAAGCATCCTGGTCAAGCTTTAAAATTTCTTCCCAAGATCTATCAGTACCACTAAAGGCTTGCTGCCCTCTTGTGGTTTTTTTCGCCCTATTTCTCATCACTTTCTAAAACTTGGTTTTACTATTTATTTTCAAACTTTATTTCCCCCAAACCCCTGCTATGGGGGGAAGGTGGGGTCTGAAATAGGGTATTTTTAATTATTTTTGGAATATAATTAAAAATTCAATATGTATGTCACTGTATATGTTTAGAATGGAGGATACCCCACTTCTGAAGATTCATTTCACATAAAAGGATTTCATTACCGTTTCATTCCTTTGCTAGACTAGGAAGGTGTTCTTTGTTGTAAGTCTTCTAGTTAAATTCAGGAAATAATTCCAACATGTAATAGGAAACAAACGTGAAGCAAAATGAAATTTAAAGTTTTTCAATATGTTTTTATTTTGTGGGAAAAGGGGCAATGTTTAGATGGGATGAAAACTATGATCTCAAATTGAATCAAGTATAAAACATGAAGGAGGAAAGGAATATACAGAAATGTGGACTTCCCAGAGGAAACAACCAGCCTCTTTTCCAGAAATTCACATCTATGTTAATTACACAATTACATGCATTAGTAAATTGTGCAGAGCCCTGGTGAGAATTAGTTTCTTCAGATCTACATATGAAAAGGCCAGGAATGTCATTAAGCAGAGGGTTCCAGAGCTATAGTTTTAGAGACATCCAACCCATAGAATACTTGAATCTGAGATATCTGTTAGGGTAACCCCAAGGTGTGCAGGTAAGTGATAAACAACTAGATATGACTCTCTGGGAAAGAAATGTACATTTTTAAAATTAAAATTTTATCCCTCACTTTTTTAAGTTTAGACAATCAACAAAACAAAAAATCAAGCCCTGATCTGTAGTTTGCTCATTTTTTTTAAGTCTTCACCTTTTGTCTTAGAATCACTACTAAGTATTAGTTCCAAGTTAAATGGTAAGAACTAGGCCAGGGTCACACAGGTAGGAAATGTCTGAGATCAGATTTGAACCCAAGACCTCCTGACTCCCAGCCTGGAGCTCTATCTACTGAGACACTTTGATTCCTCAAGTTTGCTCATTTCTGGGATATAATTTCTTACAATGAAATTTTAAGAATCAGCTTTCACAAGTCAGTTAAAGTTCCAGCACATTCCTAAACTTACCCTGTATGTTTGGGAATATCCTTAGTCACTAAACATTAATATTAATTCTCATGAAATTCATTCTAACATATTGAAAAAATTTAATTATTTCTCTAAATTTCCCTGTAAGTAAAGGAGAAGAAAAGTAATCTCTGAATCTATAGACCTAATTTGGGCAACAATAAACTTAATTATCATCAATATTACCTTGACCTGGTAATATACAGGCAACTACTCAGAGGATATATATCCATTTTATTTATTCTCAATGAAAGATTTTAAATACTCAAAAGGATCTCATTTTTATTTTTTATTTTATTCCCTCTAAAACATCTGTCTCTTCTGTATAACTCTCAGCCATGTTCACCACAAACTTGCCAACAGGGATCCATCTACTGTGCTGGAGACCTTCTTCATGTTCTCTCCACAATTCAAAGATACCAACAGAGCAATGACCCATCCATCAGGCATCTTTGACTCCTTCCATATGAACAGATTATCTCTTTTGGTCAAACATTTCTTTTTTTTAAGTTTGGTTAATGCTCTTTGCCTTCCTATCCCATTCATTTCTGAAGATACCTCTCTTCTCCTTTCCTCACCAGTAATTTTTCACTTGTGTTGAAAGATTTTGAAAGAAAAAACAATTTTGCAAAAATTTGTTGATACACTTTTTTCTATTATATCACTTGCCACAGACCTCTTCCTTTTGCATAATTCCTTGTTTATGTGTCACAGCCTACTCGTGCCCACAATATTGCCTCTCCATTGCCCTTCAAGTGTTCAGTTTCACTTCTTGGTGGATTGCAATGTCCCATGACTCAATATGACTAATACTAACAGAAGAATATTGATATTAAGAAGTTGGTTCTTTGCTTCAGGGAGAAGCTGAGGGTTATTAAAAAGAATTTGGTCATTTCCCAATGGCAATCTCCTTATCCTGTTCCAGTTTGGCCCTGACTTACAGGATATTTGCTATATTTTTCATATAGATATATACCTAGATGCATGTGCATTTGTGTGTTTGTGTATATATGTATATCTAAGCCTATACGTAGTCCATAAAGCTATATATCATTGTCCAAACAATAAGGCAATCTTTGACCATCTACTTCAATAAGTTTCTACATACCAGTTAACTTCTACGAAACTTTCCCTGACCTCTCATTTGTGAGCTGCTGTTTTCTCTTACAGTTCTCATAACAGTATTTGTACCTGTCTCATCCATTTCATTTCTATTTTGTTTAATGGTTGGGGAAACATCTCCTCTTTAAGACTAAGATGAGAGCAAGGATGCTGGGTTTTTTTTATCTTTTTATCTCTATCAGTGGCTAGCATGGTCTTTTGTATAAACATCATAGGCAAATGGCTGATGCCAGACCTTGGGCAGGATGCCAGGGGGCTTTGCTCTAGAGAAGGATTGGAAGACAGAAGATGTTCACTTCCTCCTTTCTGTGGTTCTGAAATCATTATTCTCACCCCTCATGGTCCTAAAACAATACTTTCAAGGGCAGCTAGGCAGCACGGTGAATAGAGTTACAGGTCAGGAGTTGGGAGGACTTGGGTTCAAATCTGACCTCAGACACTTCCTACCTGTGTGACTTTAGGCAAGTCATTTAACCCCAATTGCCTAGCCCTTTTGCTTTCGAATCTATATTTGGTTATAGATGAAGGGGAAAATACCTTCTATAAGTACCGAAAGAAAAGATAGACCCTAGAAGAGGGTAAGTAAAAAGGCTCATTGGCCAAAGGAAGTCTGGGGAGGGAAGGAAACAGGGAAATGACATGCATTTTTTAATAATTTATTTTCCCAATGACATGCAACAACAATTTTCAATATACATTTTCTGAAATTATATGACCCAAATTGTCTCCCTCCCTCCCTTCTCTGGAGATGGCAAGCAATTTGATCTGGGTTGTACATGAATTTTCATACAAAACTTACTTCCATATTGGTCATTGTTGTGAAAGAGTACCAAAAGATCAAAATAAAAACACAAACTAAAGTGGAAAATAGTATGCTTTCTCTGCCTTCTAACTCCAACAGTTCATGATCTGGAGGTGGACAGCATTCTTTGTCAAGTCCTTCAGAATAGTCCTGGAACACTGTATTAGTGAGAGTAACTAAGCCTATCACAGTTGATCATCATATAATATTGCTATTAGTGAGGACAATGTTCTCCTGGTTCTGCTTATTTCACTCTGCATCTGTTCATGTAGGTCTTTCTTGCTTTTTCTGAAATCGCACCGTTCATCATTCCTTACAGCAAATAGTATTTCATGACTATCATCTACCACAATTTGTTCAGTTAATGGATATCCCCTCAGTTTCTAATTCTTTCCCACCACAAAAAGATCTGATATAAATGAAATTAGCTTGTAAAAACCCTTACTCTGTGCCAGGCACTGTGCTAAGTGCTCTACAAATATTATCTCATTTCATACAACCATCTTGGGAAGTAGATGTTGTAGTTGAGGAAACTGAGGCAGGCAGAAATTAGATGTCTTGTCCAGATTCACATAGCTGGTAACTGTGAACAGATTAGAACTCAAGTATTCTGAACTCGAAGCCCAGCGTTCTATCCACAGAATCATCTGGGCTGCTCTCTCAATCCCTTTTAAATGCCCACTTTTAATTGCCTTTCCTAGAATTTGCCTATCTTCCCCATCAAAGCTTGTAGGGACACCACCTAGACTTTCTGGGGAGATGGTCCCAACAACCCTTCTTCAGATGCCAGGACTCCTAGTTCTGATTCTGCTAGCAAGTGTGTTGAATTTAGGAATTTGAAAAATCGCAATTTTTGTTTTGACATCCCTTTCCCTTTTGCATTTGTATTAGGATTCTACCGTGAATTGACAGACTTTTATTTAAAGGTAAAATAATTCCTTTTCTAATATCCATTTACATGACGCCCTTAAATTCCGGGCTACTGATCACTAAAATAAATACAAGCTCACTGCTGCTCCCAAACCAGCAACACGTTTAATCTTATTAGCTCTGTTGAGAATGACTTTTTAGAGGTAATGGCAACAGACGAGCCCTGATGTGTTCAGACAGAGTAGCAATAAATGTCAAGAAGGTATTCTCCTTTGCAGGACAGTGGCACTCTACTTCAAGAAATTATGTTTGTGTCGAAATCTATGAAACCAAGAAAAGCACAACCATACGAACTTGATTGAGGAAATAAAAGTGATATTTTTATGGAAACATACAACAGTCCATACAACTTGTTGAAAGATATGAACAATGCAGATGCCAACTACCAGATTATACACGGGATGAATTGTTACTTTTTAAAAAAATACTGTACGTGATTGAAAAAGCAGGATGATTGTCTATAAAAATGCAAGTGGCCTAAGAGAGATATAGTTTTGTACAAAAGGGCGGCAGGAGAGGTGCATAAATAATGATTAATACAACAGTGGTACTCACCATGAGAACAGTGGTAGAAAAAAAATGTGAAACTTTTTTTGTGAAAGGATGCCTGTGGTCTGCTATTGCCACTAGGATAAAATATTTCTATTTGTTCTATGTATGCTCTAAATATGCTCATTTGGCTTTTAAAAGCCTTTATGGCCTGGCCTCAATCTGTCTTTCCAGCCTCATTGGACATTAATAACCCCACACCCACCCCACCGATATCCACCAACACCACTCTTTAATCCAGACAAGCTGGCCTTCTCTCTGTTCCTCAGAGGGCACTATTTTCTCTCTCTAAACCTTTGCACCAAATGACCTCCCAGACTGGAATGTTTCTTACCTCTAGCTCAGGATTTCTTTTCTTTCCCTTAAAATGTGGCTCAAGTATTATCTTCTATGTAAGAATAATGGACTGAAAACGATTAAATTTAACAGGCATAAATATAAAGTTCTACATATAAGCTTGAAATTGCCAAGTACAGGATTAGGGAAGTCTAGATAGGCAGTAGTTCATGTGAAAAGGTGCTGGGAGTTACAGTTGACAATTCAATATGAACCAATAGTATGATACCTTAACTCCTTAACAAAGTGCTGGAGGAGAGGTAGAAAGGCAGGCACACTAATAAACTGCTGGCAGAGCTATAAATGTGTTCAACCATTTTGGAAATCAATTTGGAATTATAGTAACTAAAATGGCCACACAGTTTGAACCCAGATATTCCCATTTCTAAGTATATACTGCCCCCTACACACACACACAAAGTGGTCCAAGACAGAATGGAAACTAAAATGCATACCAAAATATTTATAGCAGCCTATTTTGTAGTAGCAAAGACATAGAAGCAAAATGCCTATAAAGTGGGAAATAGTTAAACAAATTGTAGCACATGACTGTTAGGATCCTATAACATAAATAACTATAAATACACTGGGCAGCATGGTGATGCCACCAGTAATCCCAGCTACTAGGGAGGCTAAGACTGATATATCTCTTGAACTCAGGAGTTTTATACTACACTGAGCTAAGTTAAATGAGTTTCCTTGCTAAGTCTAGCATTAATATAGTGATTCCTCCAACCCCCCTGCCCTAAAAGCAAGAGACACCATCAAAGTTACCTAAGAAACTGTGAATTAGCCCATGTTGGAATAGGAGTGGGCTAATTAATACCGAGATCAAGTCCGTGAGGAGCCCTTGCACTTGCAGTGTGGTTGAGATAGAGGGATACAAGGAAAGAAAGGAAGACAGAAAAAGAGGGAGGGAAGGAAGGAAGGAAGGAAGGAAGGAAGGAAGGAAGGAAGGAAGGAAGGAAGGAAGGAAGGAAGGAAGGAAGGAAGGAAGGAAGGAAGGAAGGAAGGAAGGAAGGAAGGAAGGAAGGAAGGAAGGAAGGAAGGGAGGAAGGGAGGAAGGGAGGAAGGGAGGAAGGGAGGAAGGGAGGAAGGGAGGAAGGGAGGAAGGGAGGGAGGGAGGGAGGGAGGGAGGGAGGGAGGGAGGGAGGGACAAAAAGTGTATAAAGAGGCCTGAGAAGAGATAAACTGATGCAGAGTAAAGAAAGCAAAAACAGGAAAGCAATAACCCAATGACTATAACAATGTAAATGAAAATAATAAAAATACAGAAACTAAATGCTAATGCTGTATAATCGTAATAATCAAATCTGGCCATGAGATACTCTATTTTCCTTTCTCTGCAGAAGTGGGAGAATATGCAAATAGAATACACTGCATATTGCTGGAATTTATATATGAGCCTGTTTTGTTCAACTGCTCTTTAAAAAAAATTCTGTATTATAAAAAAGCAGTATTATCAAGGGATCTTGATCAATTAAGTTCCCCCAGCTCTATTTTGAAAGTTTAGAATTAGTAAGCAACAAAAATAGTGAAATATTTCAAACTTGATTATATTTACACCTGATAAATGGTGAAATCTTGAGTAGTTCACACTCTGAGCTGCCTATTTATGGATTTTAAAGGGTTAGTTATAGGTAAGAGAGTCCATTTCCAATTTGTAAATGATGTTTAAAAAGTTTTATACCTCATTGCTCCATTAGGAAGTGTGTTTCCTCCATCAAGTGGAACAACAACACCTCTCATCTTTAAAAACTAAATGAGCCAGCTCTGCATATAAATGAATTAGTCATTTCTGAAAGTTGAGAAGAAAGCTAGCTATTAAGAACTCTGCTCTTGAAATTCTTTATATTTTCCCTTGTGCTTCTCGGGGTAGAGGGATTAGGGAGGGGAAACTGGGCAAGAGAGATTTCTCCTCTTCACCCTACTCTTATCCAGCATGGAACCTTTCAGTAGAGACCAGGAAGAGATGTGTCTCCTAAGAGAGATTCCATTCCAGAAGGTGTAACTGCAGAATACAATGAGAAACCCAGGGAAACAAGTGAGGCAATGTCTCCAGCAAAGATATTGTGTTCAGCAGGGAGCAGCTAGAACTTGCAAGGAAGATATTCAGAGCCATAGGGCCCCAAGGGTTGTAAGTCACCCTGACTGCCTGGGTCCCCTAGGTGTACCTCTCTACTTTAATATATGGGTTCTCTCTTACCATTGACACTGTGTATGTTTGTGGAGTGTATTCTGGGTTTATGGGAGGAATGTTTTATACCTACTATTTTTACTATGCCATTTCAATAAATGCCTTGCTTTAAGCTAATTAAATCATCTGACTGACAATTAAAAGTAAACCCACTGGTGGGGGTCTATGAGTTACAGTTTGAGGAGCGTAGCCTCAGAGGACTCTGTAAGTATCAGTTGGAGAGGAGTCGGGCAGTCCAGAGAGCGCACCATGGAAACAAGGGTTAGGTTGCAGAGGAGAATATACTAAAAAATGAAAGGGGTGTAAGAATAAAACATCAACAAAAGAGAAAAAAGTTATTAGTTTGAATCACATGTCCTGATCCAGGGAAATAGTCTCACTAATACTCAGACCACATATGGAATACTGTGTTCTGTTACAGGCACGACATTTAAGAGAAGGACTAACAAACTATAATGTATACCAAGAAAAGTGATTTGGAATGATTTGGAACCAGGCTACATTAAGTAATGAAAGAAGCAACTGTGGTGTTTAGAGAAGGAAAGACTTGAAATAATAGGTGTCTTCAAATATATAAAAACCTACAAGAAAAAAAAACTAAGCTAGGTAGTACAATGAATAGAGGGCTAGGTATCGAGCCAGGGGGACCTGGGTTCAACTCTATCCTTGGATACTTCCTTGTTGTGTGACCTTGAGCAAGTCACTTAACCTCAGTTGCCTAGCCCTTACTGCTCTTCTGCGTTAGAATTGATAGGATGGAAGGTCAGGGTTAAAAACAAAACAAACAAATATTTTTGTATGTATGTCCAAAGGACAGAATTAAGCCAATGGGTACAATGCAGTACATTAAAGGAGATCTTTGGCTTAATGTAAGAAAGACCTTTTATACTCAAAATTTGAGCCTTATAATAATGAAACTTTTATGAAGGAAGGAACTTGTCTAGTTGTCACTGAAAATGTGATGGGAGAAGATGAAAGACCATGCCAGAGTGGCAGAAGGGAATTCAGGAGACAAGTCAGACTAGATGGTTGCTAAATTGCATTCCAAATAGAAAATTCTCTGACTACATCTCATCAAGAGTGGAACGAATGATAACTCCCATATGAATTGTCTATGGAGAAGATTTTTATCTGCTTTGCTTGTCGAATTGAATTATTCTTCACAGAGCCAGGAGCTTTCAATGTCTCTAAAGGGCCATATGTACCTGTTTAAGAATCCATAAAGGGAGAGAAAAATGCTCCTAAATGTCCATTTGTACATGTGAATTGGAGTCATTGCTAGCCTGAGGTAATAGAAAGAGCACTAGGCTGAGATTCAGGACTCTTTCTTGGCTAATTACATAAGTCTGAACAAGCCTTGCTAGGCCTGTTTTCTCATCCGTCAAGTGAAAGTATTGAAAACCATGATCTCGTAAAGTCCCTTCTTCTTCCAGTTCTAATATTGAGAAAGTTTGTTACTCCCAGGTCTCCTTTACTTTAAATTCCCCTTTTAAGAGGGTATTTAATAATACAAGACCAGATAAATACTGCTAAAATGGCACCCGAAAATAAGGCAAAAATATAGTTTTTCAGAATAAAACAACAACTAGCAAAGAAATTTTCAACATTGGAACTGCTTTTAATTTGGACAGGCATAGGTATCTGTGTGAATAAGAAAATAGTCCATTTAAATTCATTTCATGGTGGGTGGTTTTAAAAACAGTGATAAATTTGATGATCATATTTTAGAACTGCTCTGAAAAAATATATATATAAAGATCCTCCATAAACAATACACTGGGAGTGACTATAATGTGTATTTCCTTTTAAGTCCAATAGATAAAGAAAATGTCATTTCTTTTCCTGTTCAAAAATATTGATTTTAGTAGAAACACTGCAGTCAATAGTAAAATGAATTATATACAGAATATATATACATATATTCTATATACAGAAATATACATGCACATAGATGGAGTAGCTATTAAATTATACACCTCTAAATAATACCTAATTCATTTTTAATCACTGAACAAAAAGTCTCTGGTAATGCTCCTTTTCTATGAGCTCCTTAGAAAATTATTTTGCCATTTCTAGAGGGAGTCTTGCAGAAGCAAACGCAGTCTCCTTTGTTCTTCCTTCTTGGGTAATGACCATTTCTTCTTTAGGTACTGAATTTCGATGGCTCCTGATGTTTTAGCCAGTGCCAGACTAAGGAATCTGTTTGTCTTTTCGGGATCACCCAAGACTGTTGCTGTGATGAGCCTAGAATGAGAAAACATTTATTTGTAGCCAGATCAATTATGAGGAGACACACAACACACCTTGTTTCTTTTTTCATTTCCCATGATACCTTTCAGCCCTCTAAACCAAGGAGCAAAATTCTGGAATCATTAACACAAGCATTTATCTTATCTTGTGTATTTATTTATTGCATCTACTATGTGCTGGGCACTATGCTAGGTGCTAGAGCTATACAGGTAAAAATGAAACCATCCCTGGCCTTCAGAGACCTTATTAGTCTATTGGGGGAAATAATATGCACATATAAGCGCATACAAAATAAATACAAGGTTATCTGGGGAATGTGGACACTAGCATAGGGAAGAATCAGGAAAAGTCATTATTCACAAGTGAGGCCTGAGAAAATGGGATCCGACGGGGTTCTTGTGAGAAAAGAGAACATGGGGACAGCCAGGGCAAAGGAAAAGGAAGAGGAAATGGAATAGATTCTGTGTGAGAAGCAACAGGAGAGTAGTTTGACAGTGTGAAAAGGAAGCGTGTAGAAAGTTAGAAAGGTGAGTTGCGGTAGATTGTGAAGGGCTTTAAGGCCAGAGGAGTTTCCCATGGGACCCTAGAGGCAATAGGGAGCTATTATAATTTAATGAACAGGAGTTATATAGTTAGACATGTATGTAAGGGAAATCATTTTGGCAGCAGTGTGGAAGATGGACTGAAGCAGGGGCAGCTCAGGACAGACTGACCAGTCAGGACAGGACCAGTGTAAGAAGTGCTACATTCTTTATGCTGGGTCCCGAGAGTCTTCTTGGATTCTGAGAAATGAGAAATGAAATCAATTTGGCTGTATCCCATTGTGGAACCATCCCAGGAGCTTCAAGCCATTAATTCATACATCCAATAATTTAGTCAAGTGTTTATTCAATAAAATCACTTCAAGTGATTATATTGGGGAGATATGAAGACCTCCAATCCTGTATTTCTAGCTGTCTGATAGGCATCTCCAACTGGCTGTCCTATTAAGACTTCAAATTTAATGTGCCCTAAACAGCAATTCAACTCCACCACCAATAATAAATGAACATTCATTACCCTACCAGATTCAGAATGCAAGAGTAGAATACTGAATCTGGAATCAAAAAACCTGAGTTCAAAAACCCACCACCTGAGAGCCTGGGCAAGTCATTTATCGTCTTTGGGCCTTGTTTTCCAAATCTGTAAAATATAGCTCAAAATCTATGCTGCTTTGATCCCATGGTTCTTCATCTCTTGTCCCCAGACACATATTATTCACTCATAGATGCTAAATCGAGTTAATTCCATTTCCAGTGTCTCTCCCAATCACTACTATGGTTCATGGGTCATGATTTTTCACTTTGACTACTGTCATGGCTTCCTAAGTGATTTCCCTAATTCCAGTCTCTCCTTTCTTGAACTCATCCATCCAACTGCCAAAGTTTCATCCTAAGATTAAGTAAGGCCTGACCAAACCAGTCCCCTCCTCAAATACTCTCAGTGGGTCCTTGAGATAAAACACAATCTCTTTATCATGGCATTCAGAAGTCTCCATAAGCAGTCTTCTAATGGACTTTCCCAACACATTACTCTACTTCACACAATGCTCTTTCTCAGTCTCTTTTACAGAATCTTCATCAAAAGTCAGCCTGCTAACCATGTCCCACAGGGTCCTGCCCTGGATTCTCTTCCCTCTCTAAATTACTTTGCTTGGTGATCTCAACAGCTTCCTGAGATCCAATGATCATGTCTGGGATGACGATTCTCAAATCTACTTAGCCATTCTTAAACTCTCTGCTGGCCTTCAGTCTCAAATCTCCAACTGCCTCCCACTGGACAATCCTGAACTTCATGTCGTCTTGATGTCTTAAACTCATTATCCTTTCCTCCCAAAGACTCCTCACCTTTGCCAGACTTCTTTATTACTTGTGAAAGCACCACTGTCCTACCAGCCCCCCAGACTTCCAACCTAGCTGTCATGTGCAGTTCCTCTCCTATCCAATCTATTGCCAAAGCCTGTCAACTACTTTTGTAAACATCTCTCACATAATACTGCCAACCCCCTGGTGGAGGCTCCCATCTCCTCATACCTAGACTACTGCCATAGCCTGCTGGTCAATCTGCCTGCCTCAAGTCTCCCCCTACTTCAGGCCATCCTACACTCACCCATCAAAGTGATTATCTAAAGCATAGTCCAAATATGTCACTTCTCTACGAACAAGCTCCAGTGGCTTCCTATCCCCTCTATGTTCAGATATAAAATCCTCTTTCTGACATTCAATGCCATTCAAACCTAGTATCTCCCCACACATACCTCAACCTTTCCGGTCCTCTTATGTACACTCACTCCCTGCCATGTGTTCTTTAATCTGGTGACTCCAAGCACTGGCTGTCCCTTATGTCTAGAGTGCTCTCCATCCTCATATCTGCTTCATGGCTTTCTTGGCTTCCTTAAGTACCAGCAAAAATCCCACCCACTAAAGGAAACTTTTCCCAATCCCTCTTAATTCTAGTGTCTTTCCTCTGATGATTATTTCCACTTTATCTTGTACATGGTTCTTTGTACGTGGTTGTTTGCATGTTGTCTCCCCCAATAAACTGTAAGCTCACAAGGGGAGGGGCTGTCTTTTACCTCCTTTGGTTTTGGAAGCACTTAGCATTGAGCCTGGAGCTAAATAGATATTTATTGACTGAGGCAGCTAGGTGGCACAGTAGACAGAAAACTGGGCCTGAAGTTCAAATTGAACCCAAGACACTTACTAACTGTTTGATCTTGGTCAAGTCACTTGACCTCTATTTGCCTTAGTTTCCTTACCTGTAAAATGAAGACAAACAGATAGGTAATAATAACTCTCCCAGGGCTGTTGTGAGGATCAAATGAGATAATATTTGTAAAGTGCTTATAAGGGCCTGGCATGTGTAAGCTATTGTTGTTGGTTGACAAACTCTAAATTCCTTCCAAGTTGAATTGCTCTCTGTTCCCCTCCATCTCTTACCTCCATTCAAAAGTACAAATAAGGTCAGGCATAGATATCCCTTATTGCCTCTGCTTTTCAGAATTCCTACTGCTTACTTCCTTTCATAAGCTCATAGACTTGGAGCTGAAGGGACCTTGGAGGTCCACTTCCCTGATTCTACACATCAGGATAGTTAAGCCCCAAGAGGGGAAGCATCTCAGCTAGTAAGTGGCAGACCCAGGAATCAAACAACATTAATCTGATTCTAAATACAGCCCAAATTTTTTTCCACCATACCTTACACATAAAGTTGAAAATTTTACTTAAATTAAAAATAAGTGATAAAGTTTAAAACTAAATGATGCAGGATCAGACATACTGCATCACTACAAAACAAAACTTTTATTATTCATTCTACAAGGACAAAAATACTTTTAAAGATAAACTCCATAAGCTATAGACAGTTCTTGCTTTATATAAATTTGCATTATGCAGATTTGATGTTCTGGCTCCAGGTATCTATATTCCTTCCTATTAAAAGCCAGCTTTGCATGTAAAAGGAAAAATAACTTGCAAAGGAACAGATTCACTAACCTAGACAAAGTATTTCCTAGCACAAGAGTTACTGGTTTCAAAACCTGAAGAGTGCAAGAGTTGTAAAATCTTTCAACAGCTCTCATATCCCTCCTCTTTTCTTCTAGCATTATTAGAGAAAGGTGATCTGCATTCCGTGGCCTATCCTGTCTAAGTATGACAATAACACAGCTATCCACTTTATTCTTCTAGGTCTGATAAAATTTAAAAAAAAAAGAAAAAGAAAAAAGAAAACCAAAAGTAACTAATTTGCCCAAGATTAGCCTAAGCCAGAAACAAATTAGCTTAGAATGAAATTATCCTTCAAGATCCTGATTTTCACAGCTCTGTTGCCATCTCCCAGGTAAAGTTTTCTCAGTTGGTAGTGCTTTCTGCCTTCTTAGTTTAGTACTTATTGAGCTGTTTCTCTGTTGAGTCCAACTCTTCACAACTCCTTTTTCTTGGCAAATATACTGAAAAATTTGTCATTCCTTTTCCAGATCATTTTACAGATGAGGAAATTGAGGTAAACAGGGTAAAGGGACTTTTCCAGGGTCACACAGATGGTAAGTATTTAAGACCAGATTTGAATACAGGTCCTCTTGCCTCCAGGGCTAGCACTATCCACTACACTACTTACCTGCCCAAACTTAGCACATATTATCTTAAAGATATATGTGTGGTATATGGTATATTTCTATTAGTGACATCCAAGAGCAGAGACAGCTTGGTTTCCCATGTCTGCTGTTTTATGATGACTTAAAAACATTATATGTCATTCCTAACTGTGTGACCGTGGACAAGTCACTTGACCCCAACTGCCTAGTCCTTACCATTCTTCTGCCTTAGAACTGATACTAAGAATCTATTTTAAGACAGAAGGTAAGCTTTGTTTGTTTGCTTGCTTGCTTACTTGTTTGTTTTTAAAGAAAGGAAAAAGGAAATACTAGATGCTAATAAATGCTTTTCTGAATTGTAATTACTAAGATAGACTTGGTCTTTGCCCTGAAAGACTTAGAATCTAGATAAAAACTATCACTAAGCACTGAAGGATTAAATTATGACAGACTATAAAATAAAAATATTAGTACTATTGTCAATGGTATCTAAGAAAGTGTGCTAGATCTGGAGTTAAAGGACCCAATTTCAAATCCCAGTTCTGCTACTTCCTGTGTGACCTTGGTCAAATGATTTCCCTTCTGTGGGCCTGTTTCCTCATCTATAAAGTAAGGTTAAACTTGATGGCCTCTGAAGTCCCTTCCAGCTCCAAATCTATGATCCAGCAACTCTAGAAGTAAGATGAATCTACAGAAAATCAAATGCTCTAAGTTTTCAGAAAGGACACCTAGATGAGGCTCACAGTATGTCAATAGGTAGAAAGGGTAGGGTGGAATTCCATGAAGAATAAGTAGCATTAGAAAAGGCACAGAGGAAATAAAGAGCAAGATATGTAGGAATAATGGCAAAAAATCCCAATAGTAATTCCTTCTTTCCAAACCTCAAAGCCCTTCTTTATCATTCCCCACTCCTCTCCTCCTTCATGCCTTCAAGGATGTAGTGCCTTAGATCCCCTCCCTTTTCTTCTAGGAGATTCTGCCTTTAAACATTTTCTCTTTCTCACATCACCAGTCTTATCTACTGACTCTTTCCCTGCTGCCTATGAACATGCCCAGATCTCCCTCATACTTAATAAGTTTTCATTTAATTCTACAATCCCCTCTCAAGCCACCACCCAAAGCTACTACCCTTTCTAGTTCTCTGACTTTTCTTTTTGCCTTTCTCAGTTAAACTTGAAAGTCATTTGTCATTACTGTCTTGTTTCCTCATGTAATACTCCTTAACTCTATAATTTGGTTTCTGATGCTATCACTCTCTTTCTGTGATGGTCTTTTTTTTCAGTCCTCTTTGTACTTGATATCTCTGTACTTTCTACTATAGGACCAACATTCCTCCTGATAATTTCTTCTCCTTTCCTTTGGCAACATTACTCTCTCCTGGTTTTCCTCATACCTGTAAAACCACTTCAGAAAGGTGCTGACCTAGGTTTTCTTATCTTTCTGCATTCTGTCTTGGTGATCTCATCAACTCCCACTGATTCAATTATTATCCTTATGCAGATAATTCTGAAATCTACACATACAGCTCTAAACTATCCTCTGAATCCAGTATCAACTTCCCACTCAATATCTCCATCCATGTATCCAAGTCAGTAAGACCTCATTTCAAATTGTGTCAGACGCTTAAATGGTTGTGTGAGTTCAAAAAAATCATTTAACTTCTCTCAATCTGTTTCTTCCTCTGTAATATAGGGCTAATACTGGCACCTACTTTACAGAAGAATTGTGAGGACTGAATGAAGTTTATATATATATATATATAAAATGCTGTATAAATGCTAGCTACTCGCATTATATTGTTGTTGAACTCAACATGTCAATAGCAGAGCTCATTTCATTTCCCCATGTGTGATGACTTCCTCACTATCCTTCTAACTACCCAGGTTCACTATCTTGAAGTCATCCTTGATTATTCCCTCTTCCTCCCCTGCTCCCCCCCCCCTTCGATGCAGTTAGCTCCAAGTCTTATAATTCTGCCTCTAAATTTCTTGCATCATTCTCCTCATCCAGATGATCATATGTCACATACTCATGCCCTTATCATCTCTTCCTGGAATATTATAATGGCCTCCAAACTGGTTTTTCTACTTCCATTTTTTACCTTCTTCTATCTATAGTCCACATAAATACTATATTAGTATCTCTAAGATATAATGACCCATGCTACTACCATACTAAACATTTTAATGACTCCTCTTGCCTTTAGGAACTTCCAACTCTATACAATCTGGCTCCAACTTGCATTTCGAGACATTTCACATTGTTTCCTTCATCTATTCCATGTTCAAGCCCAAACTTGCCTTTTCTTTAAACCAACATTCCATCTCCTATTTCTAGGCTTTTTCCCATTATGCCTTACAAGCACTACCTCTTCCCTTCTGCTTTTCAATATTCTAAGATTTCTTTAGGACTCACTTAGGGAACCCCTTCCTCTAGGAATCTCTTCCCTACTTTCTTCATAAGGTGTTCTTTCCATCTTTTAATTATCTTGTATTTCCTTATTTGTGTACATGTTGTGATGTTATTCCAGTCTCATTAGAATATAAGCCCTTTGAGAAGGCAAAGACCATTTTGGTTTTGTCTCTGAAAGTTCCAAGCCCAGGAAACAACTTTGCACAAAGAATACACTAAGTCAAACTTATTAGAATTAATTGGATTGTAATGCAGAGTACATACAGGACAGTAATAAAAGATTGGGCAGAAAAAGGTAAATTGGAATCAGAAGATGAAGAAATTTGAAAGCTAGATGAAGGAATATGTCCCTGAAAGCAGTGAAGGACCACTGATATAAAGACAAACATAGTAAGATGTTCATATAAACCTCACTGATTTGATGACTCTCAGGAAAAGGTAATGCATTACAATGTTGTATACTTAGCGTTGAGTGTGAGTAAGGTAAAGGGATAAAATGAGATAAAAGGAAATGAGATAAAAGGAAAGAAACCAAGATTATAATATAGTGTCAGATCAAAAGTACTATTTAACAATGAAAGGCTACTTGAGAGAGAAAGGCCCTTAAAAGGTCAAATTGTCAACCACTCTAAATAAGTCAAATATAATTGTTTCTCTGTTTTTAAAGACCACAGAAAGAAATATCCCCCTGCTATCAATGCTATATTAATTAATTCCATTATCAAATGTTGTGAAGAGTAAGAGTAAGAGTTCTTTCCTAGGCCTAAACTAAATCTCTTCTTCAATTTAAGCTATGTTCCTCTTGTTCTGTTCTCATTGAAGCTGGAGTTGTTTTCTGGCATATTCTATACAATATTGCTTCTTATAACTGAGTCCTTGTTTTTATTACCAATCTTCCCTGAAAAGAAAAATATGTAATGAAAGGTGTGGAATTAGCTGTTAATAAAGAATAATCACTATTGCCAAAAACAGAACCATCAATAATTATTGACCCATAGGCTTGCTTTCCCATCTATGCAAATTTTTGAGAATAATTTACATGCAAAAAAATTTCTGCTAATTTGTATCTTCAACTTTATAAATTTATTCTATAACTGAATGGCATTTAGTACTGCCAAAAAAGCTCAGTTCTTACCATTTGGTTTTTTTGTTCAAATAGGATCCCAGAAGTCACAGTCAGATACAAAAACTTAAAAGCTCTGAGGCACTAGCATGGAATCTTTTCCTACTAATAGGGGAATTAAGAGAGAGAATGAGGAATCCTCTTCTCCAGATGATGCATCACAGACTAGAGTGGAAGGGAGAATGGAGTCATCTCTCTTCTGCAGAGTAGCAGAAAGAAGGATGGAGGATTTCTTTCAAGAAAGTAGCAAGATGGAAGGAAAGGGTGAAAATGATCTTCCACAGTTGGAATTCTATATTCATTTTCTGATAGGAAAAAATGGAAACTTATATAATTATCTAACTATATTAAATAGTATGTACTGGACTAGCTGGGAACTTAGCCACATCTTTTATGTTGTTTCTATAGAAAAATATAGCCTGATTTCTAAAACATTTATAGTAGGGTCTCTGTATCCACTGGGATTCCAAGACCCATCACCAATGGCTGAAATGCTGAAATGAGGATATAAGAGAACATCTTCCAACCCCTACATATATGTGTTCTCTCTTTCCACTTCTGCCCTTCAGATTGGTGTTCCACAGCTTACCCATCACCACCAAATAAAACCTTTAAAAAGTGAACTTTGAAGGTGGACTTGTGCAGCAGCAGGGGCAGATTTCCAGCACTTCAGGCTCACTGCAGGTAACTAAGACCATGGAAAGAGAAATCATGGATAAGGGAGCTTAGTGTACTCACAAATAAACTGTTGGGAAATTTGTAAATTAAAGAGTAAGTGTACACATAACACTCATTTCTGTGTATCATATTCTGGACTCTAGTCTTCATTTTTCCGTAAGTTAGAAGTACTAGAGCCATAACAGATACAGTTTCAACTTTTCAAATCTCCAGTATTATTTAACATTTTAGGACATTTTTCCTTTATCTGTTTCTTCTTTGTTCCTTTGCTAATTAAAACCAAGTATGCCATTTTTAGCAGTATGTTATTTAGTCATGGATTAAATTTACCATGTTGGCAAAATGTATAGGGAACACAAAGAGTTTATCTTTTTCTATGTATAGAATACTGGGGGGAGGAAAGTTCTTGCATTTAACTGGAAATAATTAAAATACTCACCTTATATCTAACCTTGTTTTCTCATTCCATCACTTCATAATCCCTAACAATATGCTTTAAATTTCTTCAGAAACAACCATTTGTCCCCATATGGCCCACCAGAAATGGAAAAAGGTTCCAGAAGTCTCCTTAGCCATCTGTCATGTCTTAAACACATGCCCTGGAAAGGCAGCAGGTCTCTCTATCTTTACGGTCAATCATGTACCCCTCAGCCAGGAGACACCAGCCATGAGTATTCAACTCTCTATCTATTGACCCTTACCTGATAATCATCATCACCACTTATAAATGCTAATCCACATTCCTTGGATACATAGCATTTCCTTCCTTTCAGAGTTTCCCTACTCTATCCTTACTTTTATGGAAAAAAGCTTCAAGAGTCAGTTGCTTAATTCCAAGTGTTCAGGAATCATTCCTGCCTTTGTTTTGTCCACTTCCTCAGCCTTCAATCTAGTACAACTCAGGATTCCCTTGTATCTCCTCAGATTCTTTTTTATTTGTTTTTACCTTGAATCCTTTTGTTCATTTTATAAGAGAATGTATTGAAGTTAAGTGGCATTTAAAACATCACAAAGTAAGGCACATAAATGAAACAATGAATACGCTAAAGCTTTCTGCAAGAATACTTATAAACCATGGCCATAACTTGCAAATAGAATATGCAGAAAAGTTTATTGTGTTGCTATCCCTAAATGCAATACCCACTAAATAAATATAGAATAATGAATGCATTTAAATTCCTCAAAAGCTGAAATTTATGTTCTTAACCTTACTTTTCCCTAAGATGCACTGACATCAACTAACCTCAAGCTTACATTTATTCTTAGAATATTAAGTATGTCTAATATCAAAATAACCTGGAATTTAACCAACTATGAACAATAATTACTTTTTAAAAGGAGGAACTTATTGGATGTGATCTAAATACAGGAAGCCTTTCAGAATCCACAACATTTCGATTTGGTCTCATAATTTCATTGAAATTGCAAAAGAAAAAGAAAAATTATAGGATCACAGGCTGGCCATCACAGATCTCATGCAAAGAAATGCTTCTTATAGTCCATTATGAACTGTGTCAGACTTACCTGTCTGGAGAGATGAATTGTTTAGCTACGGGTCCCAGATCATTTTCTAATAGGTCCCAAATGTAAATGTTGGATACATCATCCTGAACCAAAAACACAGCAGGTCTTGTCTGTGTCCACTTTAAGGCAAGAATTGCCTGGCCCTTTGTACTGTTATTCCACTGACAAATTGGATATTCAGAAGTTAGCTGATGTAGTCTAATGCTTCCATCTGAACAGCCAGCCTATAAGATGGAAAGGAAAAAGTAAATAACTAGGCTAACTAAAAATATACAAATCATAAAAATGACACTATTGGGAAAGGTATGATAAATTGCACTGTTAAAATAGCTGTTAATTGCTAATAAAAGTTGAGGTGTTAGCTATTAGTATATAGGCTATCAAAGTTGCTTTTAGAATAGCCAACTATTTTTAAAATATCATATATCTGTTCTACCCATTTGCCATGAGACCCAAATTAAAATCTCCACAGAAGCAAAATCCACTAATTTAACAACCCTCAAAGCCCCAAAAGAACAGCCTAAAACTGAGGAGTTATAATTCCTTTTGGCTAATATAACATGAATCAAAAGTCCCTTGAAAAATTATAAGATTGATTTCATTAATTTTATTTCAAATCCTTTCCAAAAGGAAAATATATACAATGGCTAAAAGCAAATCTGCACATATATCTATATTTAGAAAACAAGAGGCAAAAATTTGAAAAGCATAAGCTATTGTGTATCAACAGTTAAAATTTCAACAAAAATTGTTTCATCATTATAACCTCAGATAATTTAAGCAGATCTACTTTTCTGTATCTGTATTTATCACTTCCTTAACAGCTTAGTTAAATGAAGTGTTTTAACACCAAGATAATTCTCATATTATCTTTAAAAATTGTTCTTATTAGTATTATTAGTAAGTTTTTTTTTAATTAAAGCTTTTGCAGAATATGCATGGTTAGGTAATATGAATGAAATTAGGCAACTTCTTCAAGGAAAAGAGAAAAAAATGGTCCCTAATTTTTTCTTACTGATCCTAGGTTGTTCTACCAAAATAATAATAAATTCTGAATTTAACTAAAAAGATAACAATATTATAATAATAAATTCATATTCTTGATTAGAAAAAAGTTAAACAGAAACAAAAGAAATATTATAGAACCATCAGTATGATTACATTTAGATTATTCTCCTTGAACAATAATCCTGGGAGGCAGAGTCAAGATGGGGGACTTAAAAAGCAAAAGTTCAGACCTCCACAAACCCTTTCTTACCAAATCAAAAACTCAATGCTTTGAGGGGACTGAAAACCAAATCTAACAACAGGACAGAACTACGGAACCCTTCTGCTGGACTCAACTTAAAAGGTACACCCCCTAAAAAAAGCCTGAACTCTAGAACACATGGGTTTAAGGAAAAGGAAAAAAGAAGATCCCAGGACCCCTCCACCACCTACAGTGCTGAGCCTCCAGCAGTGGCTGGAATTTCAGGGCAGGCAAGGGCGCTAGTCTTGAGGAAGTACCTTGCTGGCAAAGTTGTGCCAGGCTTAGGGCATTGAACACAGGTGGCACAGAGGCAGCTAGAGGAGAAGCACAGAGCAGGCAACCTAGTTGCAGCCAAGATGCCCCATCTTGCTCCCCCCCCCTTTCAGGAGGTTTTAGCCTCAGGGCACAGCCAGCTTTACAGATCAACTCCACCCTGGCTCAGTCTCATCAATAGGGCAGATAAGAAGCCTTCAGAAGGCAGGGAAGCTCAAGCTTCAACACCCCTCCCCCACAGACTGATCTGAGAGCCTTGCTGACTAAGCAACAAACTACAGGCAACAACCCTGATAATAGTTTGGGAAGTCCAGCTCCTTTTTAGCTTCTGCTGGCAGCTGGGGAAGATCTGACTAACCTGATCAATCACCAGAACAGAGAAGAAGCCCCTTCAGGACAGAACAGACCAAACCCACAGAACCAACACATAATGAGAGGAACAAGACAACAGGCAACTACAGGGGAAAACGAAGGGGCAAATATGAGTAAACAACAGAAAAAGAAAAAAGAAATTACAAGCAGCAGCTTCTATCCAGACAATGAACAAAGAGCAAATGAAACAGAGGAGGATCAAGGAGCAGCAAGAAAAAACACAGGAACTCAAGTGAATTGGACACAAGTTTTGGAAGAACTCCAAATACAATTCAAAAAATAATTAAGAGAGGCTAAAGACAACTGGGAAAGGAACTTAAAAAGTAAAATAAGTCATCTGGAAACAGAAAAGAGTGTCTTGAAAGCCAAAACTAACCAGCTTGAAAATAAGGCAAAGGAGATGAAAGATCAGAAGGGGAAGGACCACCAAAAAGCCAGGAATGAAATTCAGTCTTTAAAAACTAGAATCCAACAACTAGAAGCAAATGACTTCACAAGGCAGCTGGAAGCTATAAAACAAAATCACAAGAATGAAAAAATTGAGAAAAATATAAAACACCTCATCTACAAAATGGAAAATATAAAAAAGAGGTCCAAGAGAAACAACTTGAACGCATAATCCTTAATTCTCTAAAATATCATTTGCTGTTTTGAGGAAGGGGCACTGAACAAAGAAGGCCTTATTTAATGAGGAACTTATTTGTTTCAACTCCAAAGACAAAAAAAAAAAGATTACTAATAGAACAATGCACTGTTTGGAGTGATTATAAATTCATGTTAGGATTAAGAAAGAACCTGGTCATTCAAACTGTATATTCTTTAGTACATGCTTCTTGTAATTGGATAGCAACATTGGGGAAAGGATTATAATTGAGAAGCAAGGAAGTGCAAGAAAAGTGCAAGAAAATAGCATAAATTGCTATTCATTTCAATTCAATAAGCTATTTTAAACTAAAAATTTAAGACACTACAAGTAGTAAAAAGCTAAAGGAAAAGGGGATAATCAAAAGGTAATTTCATGGGGGTAGTTTACCACTCTTCTGCCTCAGAACCAATATACAGTACTGATTCTAAAATGAAATGTGAGGGTTTGGTTTTTTTTAAGAGGCAATTTTACTGTTTTGTAAGAGATAATCAAAGGGAAATTTCACAGGAAAAAACTTCGTACATTTAATTATATGTTGTACTTCGAAACTATAAGAATTTGTGATTTCATCTGCCCAGGGCAAAACTCTATCACTCCATCCCTTGGAGAATGAACTTTATGGACCAAGAAGAATAATCTGTAGCTAGCCTTCTAACAATGAGGGCACCCTTTGGTTGGTGCCATGACTTAAGATCACACTGCTCATTTTCCAGACCCTTGGTAACTTCCCGCCTCCCACAATGAAGCACTGATAAAAGATCTTCAGCTTTTAAACTTAGAAGTTAATAATTTTTTAATCTCACAGTTTTCCTAGAAATCCTAATTATTAACCTCCTATTTGTTTAAAGAATAAGCAAAATATTTGCAAGTGTCATGTTCCCCAAATGGAATATAAAATCCAGTAGGAATAGTACATTAAAAAAGAAACTTTCATACCAAAAACATTGGATCTCCAAATGGTGAAAAATCAATCACGGTAACTTTCACTGGTCTTTCTTCACGTTGCTGGGGTTTGAACAGTTTTGGGGAAACTTTAGAATCATGTCTTGCACCATGACTTATGACACCCTATTGATATGAAGAAACTGATGATAACTAAGGTAGACAGATGATAGATCACTAAAGTAGACAAACATGATTAGGTAACGATATTCTAATTTAATCAAAAACATGTTAGTACCTATTATACATCGGCCACCGTACTAAATGCTGTCAATTTTTTTTAAAGTTAAGTAATTCCCAGTCTGAAGGGATTTACATTATATGAGGGGAAACAATATATATGAACATATGTAAGACTCACATAATACAGATACAATAATCTTGGTGGAGGGGGAGGCACTAAGAGCTGAAGGGAGAACAGGAAAAGCTTCCTGGAGAAAACAGAATTTAAAGTGAGTCTTGAAATACAGCAGGATTCTGCAAAGTGGGTACGAAGTGGGAGTGAATATAATGTGATCGATGTGGTCAATGTGATAATGTCACAAATAAGAAATAGCCAGGCTAGAAGGCAGTAATATATAATGAGGCTGGAATTGTAGGATTAGGCCAAGGTTCAATTACCTTTACATGCCAGAGAAAGGAGTTCTGATTTGATCCTAGTGGTAAAGGAGAGTCACTGGAGTTTATGGGGTAAATTAGTCAGATCTGCACTTGGAAAATTGCTCTGGAAGCTGGGGATGATAGATTAGAACAGGTAAAGACCTGAATCGGGGAAATTAATTAGAAGGCTATTGCTTCTTAGTTGTATGACCCTGGGCAAGTCTCTTACCCCACATTGCCTAGACCTTACTGCTCTTCTGTCTTGGTACCAACATACAGCATTAATTCTAAGATGGAAGATAAGAGTTTTTTATTTTGTTTTTAAAGTGCTGGCAAGAGGTGATGAGGACATAAAATAGGGTAATGTTTATGGCCTCCTCTTTTCTTTCTGAAATCTCTCACTTGTTGACTTCATCAGCCCACAAAGATCATCTATGATCCATATATCCAGCTCTAGTCTATTCTGGAAATAGTGAACGTGTTAATTTAATGAGGAAAAATAATTTACTAAATCACACTGAAAATATGAAATGATTTTTAAAGATACTTTGGGAAAATTCTGGGAAATAAAATGGATCAGTTATAAAAGGAAATCTTATATATTACTTACCATATCCGTACCAATAACAAAACGATTAGGATCTGAAGGCAAAAACTTCACAGTCAGAGTCTGCATAGTCCCCAAATTTGTGTTACTTTTAGAAGAAAAGCTAAGAAAATACAATAGAAAAGAAATGTGAATAGATTTTGTCTTTTAAAAACCTCAAGGAGATATAAATAGCATTAACATTGCATTAAATATTTGGCATAGGCATTTATTTCAGAGTTAGATTACAGAGAGGAAAAATCTGCTTATTTTTCTTCATGGAAATCGACCTAGTTGCTATAACAGTGGGGGGAAGAGTTAAAAAGTTTAGATCCAAGTATAATTATATAATAGTTGACATTTACATATTAACTTGCTACTACCACAATTTTTCTACATATAAAATGTAAAATTTTCATCTGCCTTCAACATGAATGTTCTGAGAATAAATGATAAATAAAAGTATCAACCCTGACCGTACCAGCTTAGACAGCTCTAAACCCTGTATGTGGCTTCCTTGTTTAATATATTACAAGAATCTGAGGAGTTTGAAAGGAAGACTGGACTAGCTTTTAACTATGTTCTTCTCCTTAAGGATAAAAACTGAAAAGGCTAAAATATAGCATGAAATATGGACAGCATTCTGCAGCAGAAAAAATTAGTTGAACATTTCTCTGTAGGAAGCACCGAAACTTAGGTGATTCAAAGAGCAATAATAACTTCAAAGACTTATTCTTTGGTGACAACTTAAAAATCCAAATACAGCCCCTATTTTTTTCTTTTAAAAAACTTAGACATAGTAAAGCAAAATAGCCCAATGTTTTAGAGCTATATCTTTTTTGTCTTTATATTCCTGGCATCTAGTGCACTGCCTAGTGCATCATGGGTACTAAATGAACGGTTGATGAATGAATGAATATTAGGAGCTCTAATTTTCAAAGCCCAAAGAGCTTAGAGTCAAAGTTCCTACCTTATCACTAACTAGAAGAATGATCTCAGTCCCTTCATATCACTAAGCCTTAGTTTCCTTACTTGTAAAGTCAAAGAGGTTGGACTAGATCAACACTTGTTTTAGAGATAAAAGAGTTGGGGGTTCAAACCCTCCCTCTAAAATTTACTATTGTGTGTAGACTGGGGGCAAGTGGTTGCCTGGTACCTAGTGCTTGATCTACTACAAATTTATGTACTCTAATCTCAATTGGACTTTCAATGCCTGGAGGTAATCATTCTACTCACCCCTAATCAATTCACTATCCTACTCCCCTTGGCAGCTGTTTCAAACCTTCTCATATTTTTATTAGCTTTTAAAATTTTTACTTTTTTCCAATTAGATGTAGAAACAAAAACATTTTTCCTCCCTCTTCTCCCCTCTCCTTGAAAAGTATTTGGTATAGGTCACACATGGGGAGTCATGAAAAATATATTTCCATGAGTCATGTTGCAACAGAAAACAATAAGAAAGACAAAAAAAATCCCAAGAAAAGTAAAGTTAAAAAAAAGTATATTTCAATCTTCATTCACACGCCATCAAATTTTTCTCTGGAAACAAAATAAAAATTTTCAACATGTCCTTCAGAATTGTCTTGGATCTTTGTATTCCTAAGAATACCGGTCACTTACAGTTTATCTTACAATATTGCTGTTACTATGTACCATGCTCTCCTGGTTTTGCTCACTTCACTTTGCATGAGTGAGTTCATGTAAGACTTTCCAAGTTTTTCTGAATCCATACTATTAATTATTACTTTTTGGAATAATACTATTCCATCACAATAACAGACTACAACTTTTTTAGCCATTCTCCAATTTATTGGGATCCCCTCAATATCCAATTCTTTGGCACCACAAAAAGAGCTACAATAAAAAAAATTTTTTTACAAATAGAGCTTTTTCCTTTTAAAAAAAAAATTTCTTTGGGATACACACTTAGTAGTGGAATTGCTAAGTCAAAAGGTATGCAGTTTTATGGGCCATTGAGTTAGAGGTCCAAATTGCTCTCCAAAATGGTTGGATTTATAAAATTATTTAATCCCAAAGAATGAGTGGGTCAAAAAAAATCATAGGAACATCAATAATTTCATTAGAGACAATAACAATGGAACAACATATAAATTTTTGGAGGCAGTCAAAGTAGCACTTGGGGGTAGGGCATGTATCTGTATATATATATATGTGTGTGTGTGTGTGTGTACATATGAAACACATACATATATATGAAAGATTATATATTGTATATGTGTGTATAAAAACTTTTTCATCAATAAAAGAGAGTAGATCAATAAATTGGACATGCAACTAAAAGAACTAGAAAATCAACAAATTAAAACCTCTCTAGTTAAACACTAAAATTCAAATCCAAATGCAAAAGAGACCCAGAAAATTTAAAGTAAAAAAACAAATAAATAAACTAGATGGTTATTTGAAGAAAAAAACAACAAAATATATCTGCCATTAGCTAATTTTATTTTTAAAAAAGAGAAGAAAACCAAATTCTCAGTCTCAAAAAAATGAAAAAGGTAAATTTATAACCAAAAAAAGAATAAAAGTAATTCTTACAGACTATTTTCTCAAATATAAGCCAACAAAACTAACCATATAAATAAAATAGATGAACTCTTACAAAAATATAAATTGTCCATATTAACAAAGCATAAAATAAAATAGTTAACTAACCATATCTTAAAATAAAAGAAATTTAACAAGTTACAAATGAGTTTCCAAAGTTAAAAACAAAACAAGACAAAAATACAATGACCAGAGAATTTATAAGTGCATTCTACCAAAAAATTTAAAAAACAATTAATTCTAATACTATAGATATAAACTGTTTGAAAAAATAGGCAAATAAGAGATCTTATGAAATTCTTTATATGACATAATATGGTTTTGCTACCTAAACCAGGGTCAAAATAAAGATCAATTTCTCTGATGAATATAGATTTAAAAATTTTAATAAAATATCATAAAGGAGACTACAATAATATATTACAAAGATTAAACTATGACCAGGCTGGATTTATAACAAAAAACGAGGCTGGTTCATATTAGGAAAACTAAAAGCATAACTTACCATAACATATTGTAATAAAGTGAGCAAAAATCATATAATTATTTCAATAGGTGCAAGAAAGGCTTATGACAAAATGGAATACCCATTCCTGTTTTTCAAAAACATCACAGGGCAAAGAGATAGATATTGAGCAATACCTTATATATAAACATCTAAATATCTAAAAGCAAAAGCAAAAATTATATTTAAGTGAGATATTAGAAGATTTTCCAGTAAAAAAAGCGGTGCAACAAACATGTTCCTTATCACCAAAAATAATAGTGTCTGCAAAACTATGGGATTTTGATCATCATAAAGCTAATTTATGGGGAAAAATATATCAGTACAATAAACATATCATCAAAATTAATTCTTTTCACACTGCTAAATTATACTAGTAGGAAATATATCAAGAAAAAGATGTCACAAGCAAAAATTTGAAGTTATGAAATTTTCAGTTAACTGAGTATAGCAAAAAAGAATTTATACATGGAGGAGGAATCTTTCTGGATTAGTTCCCAGACTAATCAAAGTTTTATGTAAATATTACATTCTACTTCCAGAAACGGAAATATTTAAGCAAGATTTAACTTAAAATCATATTATTTAAATAGAGGCTGTATAATACAGAGCTGTGCTGGATATCAGTTTCAGAATACTTAGATTCAAATCCTTCTCTATAAGCCTCAGGCAATTTTCTAAAACTCCTCTACTAGATTATAGAGAAGTTGAAATCTTTATTGGGGGAAGGAGTTCCTATACTAATAAAAATCACAGATCTTTGAGGTACTGATATAGTATATTTAAACAGATATGAAATGCAAATCAAATAGCAATGATCTACAAAAATTAAAGCATCTCCATCTTAAGGCAGGGCTTTTTAACTTGGAGTCTGTGAACTTTTTTTAATAACTTTCTTTCAATATAATTGGTCTTCTTTGCGACCCTACAAAATTTATTCTGATGAGGGTTTCAAAGGCTTCACCAAACTACCAAAGTGATTCATGACACACACACAACATTAAAGATCTTTGATCTTGGTTGGGGGTCGGGGTCGGGGTGGGGGGGAAGAGAATCATTTCCTTATGCATGTATGCTTCCTACCCATGAACAATTTCATAGAATAAGGAGTATAACAGTTGTCAACATTCATCATGTACTCACTCTTAAATGCAATATCTCATTTGTATCTTACTTTTAAGTGAGGGCAATAAGCCTAATAAAAATATTATTTTTATCACATTAAATGTGATACAGATGGCTTACCTGTTATTCAACTGAATTGTAGAGCTGTGTACCAACTTTATCTTTCCTCCTGGTATTAAACCTAAAACAAAGACAAGTTATCCTATTTGTACTGGTAGTAACTAAAGAACTTGAAATAAAAATAAACTCACTTGTTAATACTTAAATGTCTTATGTTAGGAAATGATGGAATCAATATAATTAAAATGCTAGTAGAGCCATACTTACAAGGAGGCTAAATGACAATTATTAAAGTGATAACTACTAAACATGTAGAATTAATGTGTACTTTATTCAAGTATTCCTTGCTGAAATTGCATATTACAAATCTATCCACATATGTACATATATATTGCATACTATATTTTGCTGATATGCAATATAAAAAGATGTGTGATGTGATATCTAAATTTTGATTTTCTAAATAATACTCTTTAGGAAAACATTTTCTGGGGCAATGAAGGAGACCAGATCTGTTTGCAGTCTCTTTATTTTTTCCCTAACACTTTGTACAAAGATTCTTAATAAATGATCATGGAAGAAAATGGGATATTAACTTGGAAATATTAACCAAGGAATTTCCCCCTTTGTTGAAAGTACACTGTTTTTACCTCTATTAGAAATTTTCTTTTATCAACATTATGTGAAGAAATAGTCTACAATGATGATTTTTCCCTATAAAGAGTATTCACTATTCTTCATTTAGGGAGAGGTAGAACATGCCTTTATAGAATACTATCCTCATCACAAATGAGAATCAATCATACTTCAGATAGTCTATCAGTTCCTAGAGCATCTAAAAGCTGTGCTTTTTCATGCCACATCTCTGCTCTAACCTGAAGAATTCACCAAGAGTGAAAATTCTTTATGCTTTAATAAAGTTAAAGTTTCTCTGAATCTTGTTATATTTCATTAAATTAAATTAGTGATGAAACATTCCTGAAGTATACTTTATTGAATATAGAGCTATTTTCAGAAATTAGGGAAACGTGTCATTATTAAATTCATTATTAAAAATAAAATTTAAATGATAAAAGAAGGTTCAGCCTACAATTGAAAAAATTGTTTTGGCTACAATATACCCCAAATGATTGGTCATCTAGCCTGTGCTCCAAGACCTCCAATGAGGGAGAACCTTTTATCCCCTGAGGCCAGTCCATTCTACTTTTGGAGAGCTATAACTGTCATGAAATGTTTCCTCATGTAAAGTCCAAATTTGTGCCTTCGCCACTTTCATATCTATTACGTCTGATTCTGTACTCTGAGACCAAACAGAACAGCTCTAATTCATCTTTGCATGATGACAGATTATCAAATCCTTGAAGGTAACTATTAGAGTCCTCCTACCCAAACCAAGTCTTCTTCCAACCAGACATCCCCAGTTCTTCTGGTTGATCCTTCTATAGCATGAAAGTGAGATCCTTCATCATTCTTGTTTCTCTCCCTTAGTTTTCCTTTGTCTTAACTATTTACATCATAAAATGTGGGAAATGTGGCACCCATAACTGAATACAACATTCTAGATGTGGTCTGATAAAGGAAACCATACTAGCAGTATGAACTGACAAAATATCAAGGAAGGGCAACTTGCCCTAATAAAAGGAAACCAACCTGGCTTATATAAAGCTTATATTGCTCCTATTATAAGCTCCAAGTTTCCTACCATAGCTACATCTCTGATAAAAATGTTAAACTGCATACAATCAAGCATAGAATGCTGGAACAATCCACTGGAGAAGCTTAATCAGTTCATTTTGTGGCTATTCTTTGGGTCTGGCCATTCCATCAGTTGTGAATCTATCTAATTAAACATACTGTCTAGCTCACAATTCTCTATCATTTCCATAAGAATAGAGCATTCTCCTGATTTACAAGTTTAGTAACTTTGTAAAAAAAATTATCAGAGTAGCATGACCTCCACTTTATGAAGCCATATTCATCTTCTATGATAACCACTTCCTTTTTGAAGTGTTCATTAACCATTCTTTTAATAACATATTCTAGACTTTTTCCAGTAATCAACTTATAGGGTATAGACTTTATTCTCTTCCTGATCTTAAAAACAGGATTTGTTCTTCTCTAATCCTGTAGAACCTCTCACATTCTCCATTACCTTTCAAAGATTCTGATGGGAGTATGTCAATCACATCAATTAATATTTTCAGCAACCTAGGATGAAGTTCATCTGAGTCTGGTGATTTAACTATGATCATCCAAGATAACTAAGCAATTCCTTCTACTATCTCCTTACCTATCTTGGGGATCAACTATCACTATATTTGTTCTGTCCTTTCCAGTAAAAAGACCATCCTCTGTGACAGAGAAAACAGAAGCAAAATAAGATGAGGAAGTCTATCTTCTCCCCATCACCAATGATTCTTGCTCTGTCTCCCCTAAGCACTGGCCCAATACCTCCTTTGGTTCTCTTCCTTTACTCAATATGGCCAACAACCACCAAAAAAAATGCTTATTGCTATTACTAGCTTTCTCTATCATCTTGTTCTATATTTCTGCACTACTGATACCACTTGCTTCTAAACTTCTTGATTTCAGAGGTTAGTAATGATAAAAAAAATACCATCTATTTCCCTGATGTCTTTAGTTTCCAGACCAAGACACTGTGATCTTTATCAGTACTTTCTAGATAGTACTTTTTTCAGTGTCTGGCAGACCTAAGTCACTACTATTAAACTACCATTTATTGATAATTAGATGCTTACATGTAGTAAATAAGATTAAATTAGGAAAGTATAAGATTTAAGAAAATATGAATTATAGGTATTATTCTTTGCTGAAAATATAATTGAATTCTCCAATATTTCTGGTTCATGTTGGAACTTCAATTCATTAAGTAAAGAACAGGCAAAGAAATGGAAGCCAGATAATACTGATCAAAATCAATTCTAGCCAACATAATAACTTTTAGCCTTAGTATGCCTTAGTTTACTGTTACTTTCTTGCTTTAGAGTTAAGACTTTAAATAAGTTCAATTTTACTTTGTTTAGAATAGTCCAGATTTAATCCATCTTTTTTTTTGGTAGAACTCTAGCTTAAACTACTCTAGCTTAATGAGATGCCTGAATAAATGGCATTTTCACCATGCTGGAAATTGCAGGGAAGGAGAGAAAAAGCTACTGTTGTTCAGAATTTTACTTTGCAAAAACTCTTATATTTGATCTAACATTTAATAACCTTGACTTTTTGACTAGGGAAATTGAAAATAGTAAACATAATCAAAATTTGTTCTAAAATAAAATGTAAATAAAAATAAAGTACTTTTTGATTAAAAGCACAAGATTCTAGATAATACCCTTTCTTATTCTCTCCTCAACTAAGGGGGAAATGTCATTTCTTTTTCTAAAAGAAAGTGCTGGAAAGTATAGATTTCCCTTACCTTGGAAAATACTCCTAAATAATGTTTTTACAATTATAGGGATTAATAAGATCTGTTATTGCTCTGTCAACTAAAATACATATTCATAATAATAACTATCATTTATGATAGATGAGCATTATTATTAACCCTATTTTTATGAAGAAACTGAAAAATACTAAATGATGATGTTAGATTTTGAACTCAGTTCTTCCTGGCTCCAAGTCTAGCAGTCTATTACTGTGCAACCCAGGTGCCTCATTCTTTGGTCTCATGAGCTTAACAAAAGTATTACTCAATTAATATGCTTATAGTAATTCAACTTGGTAAAATACTTTTAAACTTTCTAATTAGCTAGCTCAAATGTATTACAATGGCATGTTCCCCTAAAATATATTATTTAAGGAAACTAAAAACTCAAAAATTTGTCATTTCTCTTGTAGGATAATTTTAAGCATTAACCAACATAATTGTTCCTTTTATATTTCATAATTACCTAGATCACTTTGGGAACCGGCAAAATCCGATTTTGGTAGTTCAACCACAACCTAAAACAAGAAAGTTAACAATCAATAACAATTACAAAATAATCTAAATAAAACTTGACCATGCCAATTTGATTTGGCTGACATTTGACAATGACATAAACACTGTAGGAAAAAAAAATTACTAAACTCAGTAGAACATTCTTGAGTTAACATACATAAAGTGCTTTGCAAATATAAAGGTGTTACATAAGTGCTAGTATTACACTTTCTGCCTTATTGTTCCCTTCATTCTCTACTGTCTTTCTCTCAGTAGGTTCATTCATTTCATGGCTTCAAATATCACTTCTACTCAGATGATTCCCTAATCCCTGATTCCAGAGAACTTCCAACTTTAGAATGCATATTTCTAATTGGAAATGCCAGAGACACCTGACACAATAACTAAACACCTAAAACAAAATTCATGATTTCCTCCTCATTCCTCTGCCATATTTTCTTGTTTCTGTTATTAATCTCATTATATTCATTATCACCAATTTCAAAACTTCAGAGTTCAGAGAAAGAAACTGTATTAGTGTCACTGACTGAAGGGAACCCTCCCTCCCCCAGGACCACATACTGAGGTCGTCCTACCTATGTCCCCAGACTGATAGATTTATGTCACATGACTGGACATCACATGAGAACACTCCAAACACAGATCATAGGGGACAGTGACCTAGGGACACACCCCTGAACCAAAGGTAATGGTCCAGGTCTGAGGGTAAAGGAGAAGATAAAAGAGGGGGTTCCAGGAAGTACTCCCTTTCTATTCTCTTGGACAATGGCCTTGCAGGATGCTGGCTGAGAGCCATGAGGTGGAGTGCCATGTGGCTAGATTAGAATGAGATTAGAAAAGGCTTAAATCTCTATCTCTATGCTCTCTATTTCAAGTAAATAATAATAAACTCTATGGAAACTAAGAACCAAGAGTTTTAAATTTAGCTTTAACATCACTGATTCACATGACCTTTGATAATCTATTTTGCTTCTTACAATTCCAGGTATCAATACTTTAATGTGGTGGTCAATAGTAGTAGTAATAGCAGTAGAAGGAAAAGGAGGAAGAAGAGAAGAAAGAGAAGGAGGAGTAAATAGTATTTGAAAAGGAAATGCCTAGAGAATGTTGCATAAAATGTCCTATGTAAAAGAAAAGACCTAAAAGAACCAATAGAGTTATTATGTTTTCAAGATGTAGGTATTAAAAGGCCAGCACTGGAAGGTGGAAGGGAAGAGAGGGAGGGAGATAAGTTCAATCATAGAACTTGAGAAAACTTGTGTGGAAATTTGTTGTTATATGTAATTGGTAAAATAAATAAATAAATAAAAATGTTTAAAAGAGGTGGGTTTTAAAATATAGAGTAGGGAATTACTCATTTCAATGGTATAAAATTCTTTATTTTTATTGATTTTTTTATTTTATAAATTGATAAGAGATTAATTTTTTCAGATAGTTTACTCACCCATATATTAAGAGTTCCATTTTCATCCAATGAAGCAATGTGGAATGATAAACCAGCTATTTCTAGTTAAAACCAAAAAAGAAATAAGAATTATCAATAATTTATGAAGAAAAATGAATTTAATATGCTTAATTGGGAATTGTAAATTACATACCTTCTTGATTAGAAAAAGGTGAAAGCACAAAGTTCTGTTTTTTGTAGACAGATGTTGAAACAGGTTCAATTGACTGGACAGGACTTCTATGGTTTACTACAGTAAGAACACCATCTATTGTTTTAAAAACAAAAAAATTACACTTTTTTTGAACCTTCATACTTGTACTCATATTATATCGTAGAAATAGAAAGTAATTTATTCCTAACATCTGTAAATAAGGTCAAAATTTATATGATAAAAACCTTAAAATGGTAACATCTGATGCCCTGGTTTTACTTTTCTCCTTTTCCTTTCTTGATATTTATACTTATTGAGCAAAACAATTTTAAACTATCTGCTTCTCTAGTATCCCTCAAATCCTTGTTATATCAACAGTCATGTAATATCCCCAACTGTGGATTATCCCCATAACTCACTTCATCTACTGCTATTCATATGCTGCTGAACTAGCCTGATATGAGTCCTACAATCATGTTTACTGGAACCATTGCAAATATGTTATCGAATCTCAACTTGGACTTCAAATTCATGATGCAAATCTTTCTCTTCTTTTCTAACCACTCCCTTGTACTATCCATGATAACTTTTCCAAAACTTTTCTTCTCGCAGTCTTCTCATACTCTGACTCTTCTCCTTAACTTCCAAATTCAGTAGCCTTTTTTCTGTTCTTAGCCTTTTTGTCCTTCCAGTAGTGTTTTATAATATGAACTACCCTTTCCTTTGGGAAACTCTCACTTCTCTGAGTTTTCATGATACTGCTCCTTGATTCTCTTTTGACTTCTCTGGTTGTTTGCTCTCAGGCTCTTTTGCTGTGTTATCATCTATATTCTACTCATAAATATGAGCATACCACAGTGTTCTCTCCTGGGTTCTCTCTCCAATCTCATGGATATCATCAGCCTCTACAGGTCTTCTTGAAGCAGATGACTCCCAGCTTTATTTATCTAATCCTAGTCTCTCTCCTTAACTCCACATTTATATCACCAATAGTAATTGTAGAGACTTTCAAGTAGAAGTTCCATGGGTACCTCAAATCTAACACATTTAAAACAGAACTCATTATCATGCCCTCAAAATCCACACCTGTTCTTAACTTCCATATTTTCCTCCACTAGCGTAAGGACTCTTTAAGAGAAATACATATATATATATGAGAAATATATTTATTTTTAATATTCTCTTCTTTTTAAAGTGAGTTCTAAACTCTTTCCTTGCCTTCTATCCCCTTCCACCCACTGAGAAGGCAAAAAAAATATCAGTTATATGTGTGAAATCATGCAAAACACATTTCCATATTAGCCATATCACAAAAAAAAAAATAAAGTGAGAAAATTATTTTCAGTTTGCACTCAGAGTTCATCAGTTCTCCTTCTGGAGGTGGAGATCATTTTTCATCACATACCTCAAGTTCTCTTGCCTGAACTACTGCAATAGAGATTACCCAGACCAAGTCTCTCCCTACTACAATTTATTCTCCACATAACTGCCAAAATTATTTTCCTAAAGGACGATTCTGAATGCCATCACGCTGTTTTAAAGACTCCAGGGGCTATCTGTTGCCTCTAGAATAAAAATACAAACTCCTATGTTTGGAATTTAAAGTCTTTCACAAGTGGATCCAGATTCCCTTTCCTGTCTAAGTATACATTATTCCCATTGAACTCTTTAGAATCCAGGTAAATTTGGCTACTGGGTATTCCTTATACTTCATGACATTCCACCTGCTATCTCAATGCCTTTTCAAGATTGTCCGCTATGGGGGCAGAGTCAAGATGGTGGCTTAGAGGCAGGAAAAGTTCAGACCTCTGAAAACCCTTCTTTACCGATCACAAACTGAATTCTCCTAGGGGACTAAAATTCAAACTTAACAACAGGACAGAGGCGGGAACCCTCCTTCTGGACTCAAATCAAAAGGTATGCCCACCAAAAACTGGAATCTGAGAACACTCAGATCTAAGGGGAAGGCAGAGGGAAAGTCCCAGGACCCCTCCCCCAACCCAGAGGGCTGAGCCCCCAGCAACAGCAGGAACCTCTGGGCAGTCAAAGGTGCTGGTTTGGAGGGTCTACCTTGTGAGCAGCTGGGTGCTGGGCTCGGAGCTTCCAGTACGGACAGTGGGGAGGAAGCCAGGGAGAGCCTGGGCAGTGGCTGGGTCTTTACATATGGCTCCAGTATCACTGTGAGGTTTTTGCCTCGGGGCACATCCAGACCAATCCAGTTGAACCTAATCTGGTCAAGACTCCTCAGAGCACAGGGAGGCCAGAACCCCTCCACCTACCAGAGTACAGGGCCTCCGGCAAGGACAGGAACCTCAGGGCGGGCAAAGGCACTGGGGAACCTTGCAGACAGTGGAGAAGCAGCTGGAGAGAACTAGAGAGAGCCTAGGCATCCCAGCCTTCCAGGAGTCTTCGGCCTCAGAGTACATATAGCCCAACCCAGTTGAACTGAATCCAATCAAAAGTTTCCAGAGGACAGGGAAGCTAACATTCCTCCCCTAGAGATTGTACCAAGAGATCTGACAAAGCTCCAAGAAGGGAGACTGACAGCCCAAAAACAAAAAAAAAATGAGAGGAGCTAAAGCACAGACAAATACAGGGAGCAAAAAAGGGGTAAACTCGGGCAAATAGCAGAAAAAGAAGAAAGAAATTACAATAGACAGCTTCTGCACAGGTAATGAGCAAAGAGTGAAAAAAACAGAGGGGAAGGGATCAGCAAACGAAAAATCAGAAATCCCAGTGAATTGGATACAGACTTTAGAAGAACTCAAAATGCAATTAAAAACACAATTAAGAGAGGCTGAAGACAATTGGGAAAAGAACTTAAAAACTAACATAAGTCATCTAGAAACAGAGGAACTTGAACTAACAAGAAAATAGTGTCTTGAAAGCCAAAATCAACCAGCTGAAAAATGAGGCAAAGGAGATGAAAGATGAGGCAAAGCAGATGAAAGATGAAGTGAAGAAGATGAAAGATGAGGAAAAGGAAATGAAAGACGAGGAAAAGAGGATGAAAGATGACCTCCAAAGAAAATCAGACCAAAAGGAAAAGGATGAACAAAAAGTCAAGGATGAAATCCAGTCTTTAAGAACCAGAATACAACTAGAATCAAGTGACCTCACAAGGCAGCAGGACACTATAAAACAAAACCAAAAGAATAAAAAAATTGAGGAAAATATGAAGCATCTCATTCACAAAACAGAGGATTTAGAAAATCGTTCAAGGAGAGACATTTTAGGAATCATTAGTCTACCAGAAGACCATGACAAAAGAAAAAGCCCGGACATTATATTACAGAAAATTATTAAAGAAAACTGCCCCGATATCCTAGAACAAGAGGGAAAAGTGGAGATTGAAAGAATCCACAGATCACCTCCTGTACTTAATCCCCAACTGACAACACCCAGGAATGTTATAGCCAAATTCAAGAACTATCAGACCAAAGAAAAGATATTACAAGCTGCCAAGAAGAAGTCATTCAGATACCACGGAACCACAGTGAGGATAACCCAGGATCTGGCTTCATCCACACTGAAAAAAGAAAGGCATGGAATATGATATTCCAGAAAGCAAGGGAACTAGGTCTACAACCAAGATTCAACTACCCAGCAAAACTGACTATATTCTTACAGGGGAAAGTATGGTCATTAAACAAAATAGAAGAATTTCAAGAATTCGAAAAGAAAAGACCAGACCTGAACAGATAATTTGATGATCAAGCACAGAACTCAAGAGAATCATCAAAAGGTAATTATAAAAGAGGAAAAAAAGAAAAACAAAACAAAAAAAATTTTTAAGAGATTCAATAAGTTAAAATGATATGTATCCCTATAAGAAAAGAGGTCACTGGTAACTATTAAAAACTGTTGTTATTACCTAGGCAGCAAAAAGAAGTACACTTAGAGGTAAGTGACAAACTGTATAGGATGAAAGGACAAGACATAAATAGGTATATAGATATATGAATGCATAAATACATACACATGAGTGGTGAGGGAAGCAGTACAAGGGAGGGAGGGGGGTTAATTTTAGAAAGACTACAGGGAAAATAAGGGGGGGGATAAAAAGGAAGGGGGTAGAAAGGGAAGTAAAATAAGGGTGGGAACAAGGGGGAACAAGGGAACAAGCTTTTAAACAAAACTGTTTAAAAGCAAACATTGGTGTAGAAGGAAATAGTGAAAGAAGAAAAGGCAGGAACGGGAGCAGAAATCTAAATGCTGGGAAATACACAGCTAGTAATCATAACTCTGAATGTGAATGGAATGAACTCACCCATAAAACACAAGCGAATACCAGAGTGGATTAGAATCCAAAACCCTACCATATGCTGTCTACAAGAAACACACATGAGGAAAGTAGATACACATAGGGTGAAAGTAAGAGGGTTGAACCAAATCTATTGGGCATCAACTGACAAAAAGAAGGCAGGAGTAGCAATCATGATATCCGACAAAGCCAAAGTAAAAATAAATTTGAGTTAGTAGAAATGTGGAGAAAAATAAATAGGGACAAAAAGGAATAAAACTTCTTTTCTGCAGCGCATGGTACATTCACAAAAACTGACCATGTATTAGGGCATAAAAACATTGAAAACAAGTGCAAAAGAGCAGAAATAATAAATGCAACTTTCTCATATAACAATGCAATGAAAATAATAATTAGTAAGGGAACATGGAGAGGTAAATCAAAAATTAATTGGAAATTAAACAATACGATTCTCCAAAAACAGTTAGTTAAAGAACAAATCATAGAAACAATTAATAACTTCATTGAAGAAAATGACAATGATGAGACATCCTTTCAAAACCTATAGGATGCAGGCAAAGCAGTACTCAGGGGGAAATTTATATCCTTGAGTTCATATATTAACAAAGTAAGAAGGGAAGAGGTCAATGAATTGGGTATGCAAATTAAAAAATTAGAAAGCAAACAAATTAAAAATCCTCAGATGAAGACTAAATTAGAGATCCTAAAACTCAGAGGAGAAATTAATAAAACAGAAAGTCAAAGAACTATTGATTTAATAAATAAGACTAGAAGCTGGTACTTTGAAAAAACAAATAAAATAGACAAAGTACTAGTCAGTCTAATTAAAAAAAGGAAAGAAATAAACCAAATTGACAGTATCCAAGATGAAAAGGGAGACCTCACCTCTAATGAAGAGGAAATTAAGGCAATCATTAAAAACTACTATGCCCAATTATATGGCAACAACTATGGCAATCTAGATGATATGGATGAATACTTACAAAAATACAAATTACCTAGACTAAAAGAGGAAGAAATAAATTACCTAAACAGCCCCATATCAGAAAAAGATATTGAACAAGCCATCAAAGTACTCCCTAAGAAAAAATCCCCAGGTCCAGATGGACTCACAAATGAATTCTATCAAACATTCAAAGAACAGCTAATCCTAATATTAAACAAACTATTTGACAGAATAACCCAAGAAGGAGTTCTACCAAATTCATTTTACGACACAAACATGGTACTGATCCCAAAGCCAGGCAGGTCAAAAACAGAGAAAGAAAGCTATAGACCAATCTCCCTAATGAATATAGATGCAAAAATCTTAAATATGATACTAGCAAAAAGACTCCAGCAAGTCATCACAAGGGTCATCCACTATGACCAGGCAGGATTCATACCAGGAATGCAAGGATGGTTCAATATTAGGAAAACCATCCACATAATTGACCATATTAATAAGTAAACTGACAAAAATCATGATTATCTCAATAGATGCAGAAAAAGCCTTTGATAAAATACAACACCCATTCCTATTGAAAGCACTAGAAAGTATAGGAATAGAAGGGCCTTTCCTAAAAATAATAAACTGTATATATCTAAAACCATCAGCAAACATCATCTGCAAAGGGGATAAACTAGAAGCCTTCCCCAATAAGATCCGGAGTAAAACAAGGATGCCCATTATCACCTCTATTATTTAACATTGTACTAGAAACACTAGCAGTAGCAATTAGAGAAGAAAAAGAAATTGAAGGTATTAAAATTGGCAATGAGGAGACCAAGCTATCACTCTTTGCGGATGATATGATGATTTACTTAAGGAATCCTAGAAAATCAAACAAAAAGTTACTCAAAATAATCAACAACTTTAGCAAAGTTGCAGGATACAAAATAAACCCACATAAGTCATCAGCATTTCTATATATCTCTAACCCATTTCAGCAGCAAGAAATAGAAAGAGAAATCCCATTTAAAATCACCCTAGACAATATAACATACTTAGGAATCTATCTCCCGAGACAAACACAGGAACTATATGAACACAACTATAAAACACTTTCCACACAGTTAAAACTAGATCTAAACAATTGGAAGAACATTGATTGCTCATGGGTGATACGAGGTAACATAATAAAAATGACAATCCTACCCAAATTAATTTACTTATTTAGTGCCATACCCATTGAACTACCAAAAAACTTCTTTACTGAATTAGAATAAACCATAACTAAGTTCATTTGGAAGAACAAAAGATCAAGGATATCCAGGGAAATCATGAAAAAAAATGCAAAGGAAGGAGGACTTGCAGTCCCAGATCTCAAAACTATACTATAAAGCAGTGGTTATCAATTGGTACTGGCTAAGAGACAGAAAGGAGGATCAGTGGAATAGACTTGGCGTAAATGATCTCAGCAAGACAGTTTATGACAAACCCAAAGACCCCAGCTTTTGGGACAAAAATCCACTATTTCATAAAAACTGCTGGGAAAATTGGAGGACAGTGTGGGAAAGATTAGGTTTGGATCAACACCTCACACCCTACACCAAGATAAACTCAGAATGGGTGAATGACTTGAACATAAAGAAGGAAACTATAAGTAAATTAGGTGAACACAGAATAGGATACATGTCAGACCTTTGGGAAGGGAAAGATTTTAAAACCAAGCAAGACTTAGAAAGAGTCACAAAATGTAAAAATAAATAATTTTGACTACATCAAATTAAAAAGTTTTTATACAAACAAAACCAATGTAACTAAAATCAGAAGGGAAGCAACAAATTGGGAAACAATCTTCATAAAAACCTCTGACAAAGGTTTAATTACTCAAATTTACAAAGAGCTAAATCAATTGTACAAAAAATCAAGCCATTCTCCAATTGATAAATGGGTAAGGGATATTAAAAGGCAGTTTTCAGCCAAAGAAATCAAAACTATTAATAAGCACATGAAAGTGCTCTATATCTCTTATAATCAGAGAGATGCAAATCAAAACAACTCTGAGGTATCACCTCACACCTAGCAGATTGGCTAACATGACAGCTATGGAAAGTAATGAATGCTGGAGGGGATGTGGCAAAGTTGGGACATTAATGCATTGCTGGTGGAGTTGTGAATTGATCCAACCATTCTGGAGGGCACTTTGGAACTATGCCCAAAGGGCGCTAATAGACTGTCTGCCCTTTGATCCAGCCATAGCACTGCTGGGTTTGTACCCCAAAGATATAATAACTAAAAAGACTTGTACAAGAATATTCATAGCTGTGCAGTTTGTGGTGGCCAAAAATTGGAAAATGAGGGGATGCCCTTCAATTGGGGAATGGCTGAACAAATTGTGGTATCTGTTGGTGATGGAATACTATTGTGCTAAAAGGAATAATAAAGTGGAGGAATTCCATGGAGACTGGAACAACCTCCAGGAAGTGATGCAGAGCAAGAGGAGCAGAACCAGGAAAACATTGTACACAAAGACTGATACACTGTGGTACAATTGAAAGAAATGGACTTCTCCATTAGTGTCAATGCAATGTCCCTGAATAATCTGCAGGGATCTAAAAAACAGTATCCACAAGCAGAGGATAAACTGTGGGAGTAAAAACACTGATGAAAAGCAACTGCTTGACTACAGGGGTGGAGGGGATATGACTGAGGAGAGACTCTAAATGAACACTCCAATGCAAATAGCAACAACATGAAAATGGGTTCGAATCAAGGATACATGTGATACCCAGTGGAATCGCGCATCACCTATGGGAGAGGTGGTGGGTGGAAGGGAGGAAAAGAAAATGATCTTTGTTTCCAATGAATCATGTTTGGAAATGACAAAATAAAATAATGTTTAAAAAAAATAAAATGGATTAATTCATTGGCCTAATTAATTAGAAGTACTGGAAATACTTCTTTAGAGCTTAATCTCATCTATAGCATAGTTCTGTAGGATAAATTCAGTGTGTAGCGATACAGCCAGCTGCAATTATATAACCATCAGATTTATTTGGCATCTGAATATATAGCATTAATTTATAGTGTTTACCCAAAAAAGGAAGAAAAATTCCATAAATCATTATATCACAGTGAAGTAAAGAATTATTTTCTACTTTAAGTGATTACATAGTCTTAAATAGTAATATTTTTTACAAATAACCATATTTATACATAACCAAGACCCATTTTATAATTTTTATAACAACTCCCTGAATTGACTTGGCTACAACCGCAGTTGCAAATAAATAGTATTACCACAACATTAAGTCTCAGTCGATTAGACTGAATTATTAATGATGTTGATAAGTAGCAAGTAAACAGAGACATTTTAATTTCAAGCTCCATTAGAAAGAGAGAGAAAAATAACCACTAAATCTCAGGAAGGAAAAACTGACAAAAAATTTAAAGATGCATAATTTTCCCCAAAAATGAAAGCAATGGAAGTAAGAATCATTTATGACAATTAAGTAGTTATCATTTAATGAGCAGAAAAGAGTGAAACACATTATTCACATCTAGAAAATAATTCCACTGTGTAAAGACCAAGAGAAACAAAATTTTCCCTTGGAATAAAGAAGATGAAATAGAAATTTCATAAGAGTGAGTAGAGGTCACTTAACAATAGTTTGAGGCCCAATTTCTTCCCAGTGAAGCTAAAACCTCAGACACAAAACCCTCAGTTTGCTCTTCTGGGAAAGGGGTGTGAAATGATCTATTTTTGCATAAAATCCAAACTAACAATTCTGCCTCTGATCTGTGGACTGTGTTAGACCAAAAAAAATATACTAAATGGTCATTTATTAATTCTTTTCTTCACTAGGAGGAAGAGAAAAATGATAAACCCAAAGGCATATTTTAATTAATGATTACAACAATTCTTCAGCTAGACTTAATTTTGTTTCATTTTGTTTTGAAATCTTTTTTTTAATGTTTTGAAATTTTTATTTAATTAGTCAATTTAGAAAATTATTCCTTGGTTACAAGAATCATATTCTTTCCTTCACCACCCCCACCCCTTCCAATAGTCGACACACAATTCCATTGGGTTTTACATGTGTCCTTGAGCAGAACCTATTTCCATGTTGTTAATGTTTGCACTAGTATGTTCAATTAGAGTCTACATCCCCAATCATATCCCCCTTGATCTAGGTAATCAAGTAGTTGTTTTTCTTCTGTGTTTCTACTTCCAGTTTTTCCTCTGAATGTGGATAGTGTTTTTTCTCATAAATCCCCCCAAGTCATTCAGAATCATTGTAATGCCACTAATGGAGAAGTTCATTACATTCTATTTTTCCACAGTGTATCAGTCTCTTTTTAGAATACTCTTCTGGTTCTGCTCCTCTCATTCTGCATCAATTCTGGGAAGTCATTCCAGTTCACATGGAATTCCTCCAGTTTATTATTCCTTTGAGCACAATAGTATTCCATAACCAACAGATCCCACAATTTACTCAGCCATTCCCCAATTGAAGGGCATCCCCTCATTTTCCAATTTTTGGCCACCACAAAGAGTGCAGCTATGAATATTCTTGTACAAGTCTTTTTAGTTATTATCTCTTTGAGGTACAAACCCAGCAGTGCTATGGCTGGGTCATAGGGCAGACAGTCTGTTAGCGCCCTTTAGGCATAGTTCCAAATTGCACTCCAGAATGGTTCAATGAATTCACAGCTCCACCAGAAATGAATTAATGTTCCTACTTTGCCACATCCCCTCCAGCATTCATTAGTTTCCTTTGCTGTCATGTTAGCCAATCTGCTAGGTGTGAGGTGATACCTCAGAGTTGTTTTGATTTGCATCTCTCTGATTATAAGAGATTTTAGAACACTTTTTCATGCGCTTATTAATACTTTTGATTTCTTTATCTGAAAATTGCCTATTCATGTCCCTTTGTCCATTTATCAATTGGAGAATGGCTTAATTTTTTGTACAATTGATTTAGCTTTTTATAAATTTGAGTAATTAGACCTTCAGACTGCAAAAACAAAGACAACAGAGAGACTCATCCTGGAAGCTATCTTTGCAGATAACTGTGCTCTCATGGCCCACCAAGAAAATCATCTCCAAACCATTGTGGACAGGTTCTCCACTGCAACAATACTGTTTGGCCTGACTATCAGCCTCAGCAAAACAGAGGTGCTGTTCCAACCTGCACCAGGGAGGCCAACTAACCAGCCATGCATTACAATCAACAGCACGCAGCTTTCTAATGTCAATACTTTCAAGTACCTGGGCAGCACCATCGCCAACGAGGGGTCCCTAGACCACGAGATTAATGCCAGGATCCAAAAGGCCAGCCAGGCACTTGGGCGGCTGCGCTGCAAAGTCCTCCAGCACAGCGGTGTAAGCACTGCGACGAAGCTCAAAGTGTATAACTCAGTGGTCCTCAGCTCGCTCCTGTACGGTTGCTAAACATGGACACTGTACCGAAAGCACATGAAACAGCTGGAATTCCACCAATGCTCCCTCCGGTCAATCATGAGGATCTGATGGCAGGACCGAATCACTAACCAGGAAGTCCTCGACAGAGCCAACTCCACCAGCATCGAAGTCCTGGTCCTCAAAACCCAGCTACGATGGTCTGGACACATCATCCGCATGGACCCACAGCAAATACCAAGACAGGTATTCTATGGTGAACTGTCAGCTGGACTCAGGAAACAAGGCCGACCAAAGAGAAGATTCAAGGATCAGCTAAAGTCCAACTTGAAGTGGGCTGGCATCACACCAAAGCAACTAGAACTCGCTGCCTCTGACAGAAACAGCTGGAGAACCCACATTAACCATGCCGCCACCACCTTTGAAGATGAGCGACGTCGACGTCTTGCCGCTGCACGTGAATGCCAACACCAGGCCACAACCGCACCTCCCGTAACAACTGGCGTCCCATGCCCCAAGTGCCACACACTCTGAGCCTCAGTCTTTGGACTCCAAAGCCACATGAGGGTACACCGTAAATGAAACTGCACAAAGACAATAGTCATTCTTGATCACTGAGAGACTACCACTAGAATAATTAGACCTTTGTCAGAGGTTTTTGTTATGAAGATTTTTTTCCCAATTTGTTGGTTCCCTTCTAATTTTGGTTGCATTGGTTTTGTTTGTTAAAATTGTTACATACCATTTTAGAATCAATACTTTCAGGGGCAGCTAGCTGGGTAGCTCAGTGGATTAAGAGCCAGGCCTTAAGATGAAAAATCCCAGTTTTCTAAGATGGAAGGTAAGGGTAAAAAAATTTTTTTAAAGAATCAATGCTGTGTATTGGTTCCAAGGCAGGAGAGCAGTAGGGGCTAGGTAATTGGGATTAAGTGACTTGCCCAGGATCACACAGCTAGGAAGTGTCTGAGGCCAGATCTGAACCCAGTACCTCTGACCTCTAGGCCTGGCTCTTGATCCACTGAGCTACCTAGTTGCCCTTCTTAATTTGTTTTTAAAAAGGTATTTTCACAACATGACTTCAACCTACTGTAAAAGACAATGAAATGTGGTGAATTATAATGGTAGGAACTTTATAGAAGTTGCACCAGGAAGCAAGCCAAAGGAGAGGCTGAATCTTCTTGAGCCCCTCCCCTACACTACTTCCTCTTCCTTTCAAATGTCTGGGTAATGATCTTCTCACAGATGGAAAGTTGAAGATTTTCTCCCTAATAACCAAATCCAACAACCAGTCCTTTAGCTAAAGGGTCTTTATTCTTTTAGGGGTAAGAGAAGTGTAAGAAGAGGTTACGGGGAGGAAGAGGTCAATTAGGATCTTCCTAATTTCTAAGCTATCTTGTTGATTGAAGATTTAAGATATAGTCAGTTCAGGAAACAAAATTATCTTCCCCCAAGGGTAGATATCAACAACACTGCTGACAAGTCTATTTTGGGCTAAACCAAATTTCTCTTCAGCTCACAGTGTATGTAGAAGGCAATGGCTAGAGAGGAGGCGAAGGGGTCTGTCTTCCACCTTCAGGTAGAGACAATCAAGCAGGAATATAAAGTCTCAGGCAGCTGAAGCTTCTTAACTGCTTTTTCCCAAGGTTCCATCGGAACTGTCTCCCCTCCTCAGTTGATTGGTGTTCCTAAAAGTTCTGAGCTCTTTTTCTTTTTGCAGATATATTTTTCTTTGCCCAAATAATTATTTATTTACAAATCCCCATTTCTGTCTTTGGCAGAATTTACAACCAGTAATTCTGCATTTTTTTTTTCATACTTACCTCTTATTTTGTCAATGTCTTCTGTCTGTTTTAATACTATACTATTTTAAAGTATTCCACAACCCTCCAAAATAAAAAATCCTAGTCTGTCTTTACTATTCTAATTTATCTAACCCTATCCTAAGATTTGGGATTAAGGAGAGTGGGGTTAGTAATAACATAGAAGTACAATACAGAAATATGGTTTTGAAAACAATAATAACCAATGCAACAATTTAAACAGTTTTTAACAACAATATAACTTCCTTATTTTCTAATGAATTACAGCCTGTTTAAAGTAAAAGTTTTTATAAACAATATTCATTCCTAACGTTACTATGTAACTTATGTTAAATATGCTATCCATCTGTCCCTAATCTATTCAGAATTTCAAATGATTTACCTAATCTTCCTCTATCTGTTAGTTGTTAGACAGTCAGTAACTTTACATTATATTGTTAGAATGTTAGTTCCATTGGTATTTTACACATGTACATAGCTTTGTCTGTACAAATTTTAGATATGTTAAATTATGATATATTTTGTATGTGAGTTCTGTTTAGTCATGCAGATAAGAAAATTTCCTTTGTGTGAATTTTTTCACAGAAACTCACAATTATATCAGCATAAATTTTTGTGTGTTCTAATTATGAGATGTTACATACTTACCCAATCCATGAGATTCTTCCCATGTTGTACTTATGCATGACTGTATATGTGCATGTACCTATGTGTGAAGTTAACATGTATGATGAATTCTTACATGACCTCATCACTATCAATTCTAGATTTTAAAGTGTTTCCATGTCCTTGGTGTTGACTGTAGAAAACATACATGTCTTGGGTACTTCATCTGTTCAGGTTACACATGTTGTCTGTCATCTCACCTTGATTGAAGTCCCATGTTCTTTAACATATAGGAACATTCATGTGTTTAAGTTCTTTGTATGCATGTGTGTAAGATTGATTTTTCCTTGTTCGCATGTGCATGGAACTAAGTTTGAATTCTTCATGTGTGCCTGTCAGTCTTTAATGGTTTGATTCTTCATGAGTGGATGTATGCTTTTCTGTGTGATAATCTTCATGTGTGGGAGTATGTAGTATGTTATATTAAGTAGATTTTTAAGCTAAATCTTATGATTTTGAAATGTGATATCTTATCTCATTTGATGTTTAATTTTTCAAGGGGTTTTATTTCATGTAGTTTTGGCTTCTTTGAGATGTTTATATTAGGAGATTATTTTGACTTGAATTTTTCTTGGAGACAGAATTTTCCTTTACTCTATGGTTCTTATTTTCTTGTTAGTATAGATAGAATTATACATGATGTAATGTGTTTTGCAGAGATGTGTCTTCTTAGATAAATAACCTTTTTCATTATCATTGTTGTTATGAGCAGAGATATTTTCTTATTGGAGCTAATATCTTCATCATTGGGCTATTTATTTCATCATTGCTTTTCAGTGCTTATATTCTGTTTTAACTTGTACTCTCATGTCTCTCATTTGTGTTGTTGTTCTCATATTGTGTGCAGTGCTTTCATTTTGTTATTCTTGTTTTACTCTCATGTATAGATTTCCATGTATACAGATTTCCATGTATAGGGAGAATTGTTAAGATATTGTTAGGGCTATTAGCAATACTTCAGATTTTTCTTATGCATTTTCTTCATGATGTTACTTCTTGTTCTTCTATATCACTGGTAATATTATGGAAATATTGCTGTTTCACATGCGAGGCATGATACCATGGATCTTTCCCTGATACTTTTACAGATATGGGAGTAATCATAATCACATCTAGAGGACCTATCCATCTTGATTCTGTAGATGTTTCTCTATTAAATTTTTTCACATATACTTTCTCTTCTGGCTTTAAGTAATGAGAAATTCAATTGTACCCGTTGTACTAACAATCCTAGCTTCCTTAGTTCTTCCAACCTATTTTGTAAAACTACTAGGTAGAAGTTGACATTCTCCTTTTAACATAGATAAATATGATGGTTTTGCAGTTCTACCATGCTGTAAAGGTTGACCATATAACATCTCAAAAGGAGATACATGCAAGTCACCTCTGGGTCTTGTTCTTAGTTGAAACAATGCTAGTGGATGTGAATTTTAGATTTTCTCCACCCTGCTTAGTCTTAGAATTCTAGACACCAGGAATGTATACACCCCTACTTAAAGATTAAATGTTGAGTAGGATGTCCTCTGACTGACATGTGCTAGCAAATGACAAATAAGAAACAACTGACAGACTCCCTGGGCTGTCCTAAGTCAAGCTTAAGCTACCATTGGTACATGTGTGATGCAGGAAGTGATGTAAAGATATTTTGCGTCACTTCCTCTCTCTGGTCTCTCTCTTGTTCTCTCTTTCACTGAAACATTGGGCTCTTTCAGTGTTGGGAGCTAATGGCGGTGTTCTCAGCATGCTTGGTGAGTGGTTTAGGCTGATTCCTCTTTTCCTTTACCTCCTAAAGCACTATCCTCCTAGGAGGCCCCACATCTCAGAGGAGGCCTCATGGCTAGAAGCCAAGCTAGGTTGAGAAGGCCCCTTGGCCTAGGCTTCTGAACTCCTATCTGGCTTGCCAGATCATTCCAATTCCTTTTCCTTTCTCTCTTCTTAATTTCTTCCTACTATTGGGATCATAAAAATCCCAAATTGACTTGAGTATTTTATTGGGATTGAATTTTAATCCCTGGCAACCACTAGTATAATATAGTCAGTCAACAACCCTAATTGTTACCCTTACACAGAATAACATCTGTCCATTTCAATTGGATTTCTGAACAGAATTTTCCTATTAATGTTTTCAATTCTGTATTCATTCATTCAACTGGGCCTGGACGCTGTGGTCTATATATATATATATATATCATGGAGACTGCTTTTAATACCCAGGTTCTTAAATACTTCTTGCAAAATCTGAGAAGTGAAATGAGTCTTTCTACCCAAGTCTATGATATCAGAAATGCCATAACTAGGAATTATGTATTGCAGTAAAGATCTCACTACTGTGGCTGTGTTATTTTTCTTAGCTGGATATGCCTCAACCCATCTTGTTAGTCTATCCACAATAACCAATGCATATTTGAATCCTTTGTCATTAGGCATGTTTATGTAGTCTATTTGTAAACATTGGAAAGGCATATAACTTAGAGGTCTGCCTCCCAATGCTATGTTCTTAAAATGTCCTTAATTAAATTTCCTACATATGTATGACAAATTCTGAGGGCATTTGTTGAAATCCCTGGGGCCATCCAGAATCTTTGTACCGCATCTACAATGGATTGCACTCCATAATGGCCTTTAGAATGAATCACATTGCATAAATGTTGGTATAATTTTCTGGGGAGAACTGGTTTTCCTCCTTGAGCTACCCAGATGCCTTTAACTAATCTAGCCCCTAGATGTTTTTTCTATTACTAAACCTCATCCCCATGATAAGCTTCAGTAAGATCATGCTTTTTCACCAGGGAAAGATTCAGCACACAGTAGGTATCAAATCTGGCTACGTATTTGGCTGTTATGTCTACTCTTTGGTTTCCAAGGGATATCCTGTCCTTGCCATGAGTATGTGCCTTGTAATAGATCACAGATAACTCTTTTGGCAATTCAGCAGCTTTTATCAGACTATGAATAAGTTTGCTAACTGCAATTGGTTTTCCAGCTGTTGTTATAAAACCTCTATTTTTCCAAATAAAACCCATGGCATGAATCATGGAAAAAAGATAAGCAGAATCTGTGAATATATTCATTCTTTTGCCTTTTGCCATTTCCAGAGCTTGAGGCAAAGCTTTTAACTCGGCACCCTGGGCACTGACATGACTTGGTAATGATGCATAACAAAGTATTTTGTCATTATTTACTACAGCTGCCCCTGTGACCTTGTGTCCTCTATAGATGTATGAGGATCCATCAGTTTATAACTCCATATCAGGATCGCTAAGAGGTGTCTCTGAGATCTTCTCTAGGTTTGTACATCACCACTTGGTTATAATCATACAGTGGTTCTCCACCCATTGGCAAATCTGGAATCAGAGTTGCTGGATTCAACGGTGCACACCTATGAATGGTTATGTTGTCATTACTCAGCAAAATGATTTCATACTGAGATATCCTTGCATTTGTAAAAGCATACATATTCTGTGATTGTGACAGTTTTTCAATTTGATGTGCAGAATACACACATAGCTTGCATCCCAGTACAATATCATTTGCTTTCTTTAACATGAGAGCAGTTGCAACAATGTTTCTCAGGCAATGTACCATTCCTTGTGCAACTGGGTCTAGGATAGAACTATAAAATGGAATAGGTCTTAAATTCAACCCAAAATATTGTGCCCACACTCCTGAAGTGATGCCCTTAGCTTCATGTGCATGTAAGTGGAACTCCTTTTTGTAGTTTGGTATCCCTAAAGCCAGAACTATTAGAATGACTTGTTTCAACTTTGACAAAGCTTGTAAATGTTCCTTAGTTGTAATGGTTCTTTAACCTCATTCTTTGTCAAGTCAGTCAAACACTTTGAAATATGGGAATACCCTATGATATACTGTCTTGAGAAACCAACAACCCCTAGGAATGCCCTTAGTTGTTTCTTGGTACTAGGGATGCCTTGCTTCTGTATATCAGCTATCCTTTTACTTGAAATTTTCCTGGTGCCCTCATCCAGGATAAATCCAAGATTCTACTTTTGGGAGTACCCACTGAATCTTCTTCCTATAGACCTTGTGTCCTCTCTTGTAAAGCTATCAGTAGCCTTTTTGAATCTTCAAAACATGTCTTTGGATCAGGTAATGCTAAAAGAAAATCGTCCACATAGTGCACCAACTTGCTGTGCTTGAAACTGATAGTAGCTAGGTCTCTCTGAAGTAGCTGACAGAATATAGAAGCTGACTTACAACACCCCTAGACAAGCCTGGTCCAGCAGAACTGATTTTGTCCGCATTGGAAAGCAAAAATTTTTTGGGAGTCAGGACACAATGGTATGGTGAAATATGCATTGCTCTGATCTATCACTGTGTACCACAGAGCATCTGGTGGAATCTGTGTGATAATATCATTTGGAGAAAGTGTCACTGTGTATGTCTTTTTTATAAAGTTGTCAGTGCCCTAAGATCCTGCACAAATCGCCAACATTGTGTCCTGCCTGCATTTAGCTTGTTTTTCTTAATAGCCAAAACTGAACTATTGAATTCAGACACTGTAGGTCTCAAAATGCCTTGTTCTAGCAAGCTGTTAATAATTGGTGTTATGCCTTCAATAGCTAACTTGCTAAGTTTGTATTGAGGTATCTTAGGAGGTACACTATCCTTGACTTCTATCTTTACTTGTACAGCTAATTTTATTCTACCCACATCATTCTGATATTTAGCAAAAAACCCCTATGCTATGTCATCTGGTATATCATACAATAATGTTAATGTTTGTATCTGTTCAGGCTTTTCCTCCAATTGCTCCATATGTAGCAATGGATAATGCTTTAAAGAATGTTTGGGTAGATGCAGGTATATATTCCCTGATTGTTCACATTGCAGGGTTGCCCCGATCTTACACAAAAAACAAACAAAAAAAAAAATCTCATCCTAAAAGGTTGCCTAGAAATCCAGGAATTAGGAGAAATGTATGGTCAATAGTGAGAGCACTTAGCTTAACCATTGTGATTTTGAGCTCTGGGTCTTGCTGTATTTCCCCACTAGCTCCAGCCACTGAAACCATACCCCCTATAGTGGTATCTCCTGGGGAGGTTTTTAGGACTAATTTTGAAGCACCAGTATCCATTAGAGATTTGTATTGTTTCTTCCCCTCCTTAATCCATATACATGGTTCTGGTTTTTCTATGGATATTGAAATAATCATCAATTTGTCACTTTGCACTGCACTTCCATCCTCTGCTATTTGTATGGTTGGACTAGTTAAATTTTCTTGGTTTAATTCATTTCCTGCCTGATCTTTATTTACATTTGAGTGTATATTGTCTTCTTCTTCTTTGGAATATGAATTCAAACCATAGTTATTTGTTAGTTCATATACTTTGACTTGGTCAGACCTCCCCCTGATCTGGGGTGCCAAATTATAGTAGATAATGAAACTTGGTGAATTATAATGGTAGGAACTTTATAGAAGTTGCACCAGGAAGCAAGCCAAAGGAGAGGCTGAATCTTCTTGAGCCCCTCCCCTACACTACTTCCTCTTCCTTTCAAATGTCTGGGTAATGATCTTCTCACAGATGGAAAGTTGAAGATTTTCTCCCTAATAACCAAATCCAACAACCAGTCCTTTAGCTAAAGGGTCTTTATTCTTTTAGGGGTAAGAGAACTGTAAGAAGAGGTTAGAGGGGGGAAGAGGGAAATTAGGGTCTCCCTAATTTCTAAGCTATCTTGTTGATTGAAGATTTGAGATACAGTCAGTTCAGGAAACAAAATTATCTTCCCCCAAGGGTAGATATCAACAACACTGCTGACAAGTCTATTTTGGGCTAACCAAATTTCTCTTCAGCTCACAGTGTATGTAGAAGGCAATGGCTAGAGAGGAGGTGAAGGGGTCTGTCTTCCACCTTCAGGTAGAGACAGTCAAGCAGGAATATAAAGTCTCAGGCAGCTGAAGCTTCTTAACTGCTTTTTCCCAAGGTTCCTTCGCAATACTATGTATCGGTAATCTGATAAAGGATGAAAAGGTTTGCAATTTGCAAAATTTCATCCTTTATCACAGTTTCAAGCCAGAAGAGTAGTAAGGACTAGACAATGGAGTTAAATTATTTGCCCATGGTCACACAGCTAGGAAGTACCTGGGGTCAAATTTGAACCCAGAACCTCCTATTTAAAACAACTCTGAGGTACTACTTCATAGTATAGATTGGCCAATATGACAGAAAAAGAAAATGATAAATGTTGGGAGGGGATGCAGGAGAACTGGGACATCAATGCACTGTTGATGGGGTTGTGAGCTGATCCAACCATTCTGGAGAACAATCTGGAACTAAAGACTCTAAAACTGCACATATGCTTTGATCCAGCAATTACCACTACTAGGTCTATATATCCCAAAGAGATTAAAAAAGGGGGTATGGGGAGTAAGGGACCTTTTCATACAAAAAAATATTTGTAGTAGCTCCTTTTGAGGTAGAAAAGAATTGGACATTGAAGGATTGTACCTCAGTTGAGGAATGGCTGAACAAGTTGTGGTATATGATGGTGATGGACTACTATTGTGCTATAAGAAAGGATGAGCCGGATGATTTCATAAAAACCTGGATTTACATGAAATGATATAAAATGAAGTGAGCAGAACCAGAAGAACATTATACAGAGTGACAGCAATATTTTTTTGATGAACAGCTGTGAATGGACTGGTTATTCTCAGCAATATAGTGATCCAAGACAGTTCCAGAAACTCAGTGAAAAATGTCATCTGCCCTCTGAGAAAGAACAGATGGAGTCTGAATATAAACTAAAATATACTCTTTTTCCCTTCCTTTCTTTCTTTTTTCCAATTTGAGATATCTTCCACAAAAATAACTAATACTGAAAAATGTTTTATATGATTGCATGTATAAAATCTACATCAGATTGCTTATCATCTCAGGAAGGAGAAGAGAATGGAAGGAAGGAAGGAAAAGAAGCTGGAAAGAAGAAGAGAATTTGGAATTCAAGTTGTTTTTTTTATGAATGTTAAACACCGGTTTTTATATATAATTGGGGGAAAATAAAATATCATTTAAAAAACAACAAATAGCTCCTTAAAGGAGATAGCCATATTCATTTTTGTTTAAGCATCCTTTTGGGCCTACAATAATGGCTAATAAATGCTTCCTGGCTGACTAGTCAAGAAGAAGGCTCCCATCAAGGTGGATAGGCTTCTATAAAGAATTCAATGGAAGATGTGAATAAGTGAATTAAATTTCACTTGAACTATCAAATCATTTATTCAGCTATGTGCAAAGGATATTCCTTGGCAATGTGAATAAAAAAATGGAAAATATACATATATTATATATATACATATTTGGTTTATAATAAATAAAGTAACATGGGGGGATGCCCTTTGATGGTAATGGAAGCTGAGCTGAGTCTTAAAAGGAGCTAAGGATTCTAAGAGGCAGAGGGAAGGAAAGAGACTTCTAGGCATCAGAGACAACATAACATAAGGTAGGGATGGGACATGGGTTACGGGACAAAGTAAGTAGAATATTTTCCTAGAAGAAAGGCATTATTCACCTTCATATCTCATCCAGCCATCCGGGTATTCCAACTAAGTCATCTTCCCATCTGCCTTCTACCACTTCATTTCTCCCTATCTGGCCCAGCAACTGTCCATACTACATTTTGGCCTTGATCCTGAACCTCCAGGTCTCTTGGGAAAGTTAGTTCAACTTCTGGAGGTAGCTCCAAAGAATACAATACTCGATACCAATTGAGGAGTAAAAATAGCCATTTTCTATCTTGCCATAAAGGTAGAGCTGAAGCCCTGCAGGCCCCAACTACCCTTGTGAAGAATCAACCCAAATGGACACATTTGATCCTAGCTGCCTTTCTTCTCCTCTTGTGTCTCCTTGTCCTCTAGTACAGACCTTTTGAAAGATTCTGGAGAAACTGCAAAATTTTTCAATGGTATCAGAGAGGATGGCCTTCTGAAGTGAAGATCATACTCGGACTCATTGGATGTTTGACTGGGCAATGGCCATGCCAAAATGAAATGTAAGAAAACTAATTAGCAACTTTGCAAGAAAAACAAGTTCCAAAGAGATTTAAGTATTAGCTTTAAAACTGGTTATACTAGAAGTGATACATTATTGGATTTAGTTCTAATTATTCTATGATTCTTTATTGCTTGACATTCCATTTCTTATGTGGAAATAGTGTATGTTCCATTTTTTATAAAAGTTAATCCACTCCCAAATTTGGAACTCCTGTCCTAAAGTCCTGCACTCTTTGAAAGAGAACTAATAAAATGTAACCTAGTTTACTTAGTCCACATCTACCAGGTGGTCTCAAACTACATGGTCCATATTTCGACTTTCACATCTCAGCAAACCATCCAATTAGGTGATTTTGCATCTGCATACAATCACATACCTATATAGTCTGCAATCTCCATAACCACCTTCCACTTTCTACTGCTTTCTATCTCTTTCTCAGGGTGGGAGGGCACAGTAATCAAATGCCATTCCTTCTGGAAGGAGCAGATTCTCTGGCTGCTCTACACATCAACTCATCACCTCTTTAAATTCCCCTAAGACTTTCCCCTTCCTGGCCACCATTCCTCTATATGTGTTGTCTTCCTCTACTAGAATGTAAACTCTTTGAAGGCAAGAATGATTTCCCTTAGTGTCATGGCATGAACTAAGCTTAGCATATTCATAGTAAGTATTTAATAAAGATATAGGAGACAGTTATCGTGTACCTTTTCAAAGTGCTTAAAGTGCTTCATTCTAAATAGTGCTTACTAAGCATTAATGAATTACTTCCTAACAAAATAGCATACAGTTTTATAAGTTTCTTTTTCAATCAGTAGTCAGTCAGTAAACATTTATTATGCACTTTTTATGCGTCAGGCACTAGGCTAAATGTTAGATACAAAAGACATCCCCTGGCCTCAAAGAACTTATAGTCTAACAGAGGAGACAATAAGCAAACAAATATGTACAAACAAGCTATGTATACAGAGAGAATACATAGGAAATACATTTAAAAGGGAAGACATTAGAATTAAGAGATATTGAAGAAAGGCTTCCTGTTAGAAGACAGAATTTTAGTTGGGAAATAAAGGAAGCCAAAAAAAGGTAATAAGTGGAGATGAGGAAGGAGAACCTTTTAGGTATACAGGACAGAGAAAATAGAGTCAAGGGTCTTATTTGTGGAACAGCCAAAACACTCGAGTTGCTGACTTCGTGGTGAGGTATAAGACATAACAAAACTGAAAAAGCAGGATGGGATTAGGTTTTAAAGATCCTAGAATGCTAATCTGAACATTTTGTTCTAAGGGACTCATGAAAAAAATGGTATCTGTAGCCAAAGAAGAAACTATTGGAATCTGAGTACAGCTCAAAAAATGCCATCTTCCACTATATCTCTTTCATAAGATTGCTCTCGTATGTGTCTTATATAGCATGCCATGAGCAATATGGAAATATGGATTTCATGAAAGTATGAATTAGCCTATACCAAACTATTCACTGCCTTGGTGAGAGGGGAAGGGTAGGAAGGAGGAAATCTGAATTTTAAAGAGTAAAAAAAAAAACAACTGCTAAAAACTGTTTCTACATGTAACGAAAAATATTTAAAAAAAACAACATTTTTTTAAAAAGAACATGTTGTTCTGTGCTCCTGGAGGCAATATGAAGCCACTAGAATTTACCAAAGAGGAGTGTGACATGATCAAATTTGTATTTTAGAGAAATTACATTAAAAACTGAATAGAGGATGAATTGAAAGCAGAGAGAGAGAGATGAGGCAGACAGATTCATCAGAAGGCTATTGCAATAGTCTAAGCATATGGGAATGAAGGTCTATACTATTTTTCATAATGTAATATGATTGCACCAAGCATTACTAAGATGAGTGGTTCATCTCCTCAAGCCTAGACATAGGTGTCTTAAAAAATATTTTAACTGTTATCCTATTTATGGTAATTCTATTTGACTAGAATATAATTCAAAATAATTTTGACAAATATAACTAGGTAGAGCTTTCCCTAATGCAAAAATTATTTACATTATATTGTTAAAGATGAAGTGTTCAGTGATATTTTTTTGATCATTATCATCCCCAAATGGACACTACAACATCACTCTTTGAAGGGAAAAGATGACAAAATTCAGAACTGATCCTCCTTGATATAGGTTATTTATATAATGTTGAAATAAGTCAATTTTTTTCAAAATTTTTTTAGTTTTTTTAGTCAACAAATTTTGGTTTTAAAAAAATCATTCAAACAGGTTGCCTAACAAGTGACTAAATAATCAACTAACAATTTTTTTAATTTTTATTTTTCAAACTCCTAGGGGGAAAAAAACTGTATATTCATTGTCTTCACTTTTCTCACTTCCCAAAACATAATTTGTAAGCAGATTTGCTGAACTTTGGTGAATAAGTTAAATTTTTAAATACATATTTTTAAAATTAACATATGTTTATATATATTTTAATTAAAAATTTAACATATATGTGCATACATGTTAATAAACACATTATAGAGAGAGAGATAAAGAGAGAGAGAGAATGTCTTTGAAAAGAGAGAACGTCTTTCTACTGACCAGTAGAAAATGTTGCTGTCCTAAATGTCCAAGCACAGTCTTTTAACTTCACATAGTGATGCATCCTGGAGTCTTCTCGTAGATCCCACAAAACTACTGAGCCATGGATTGTTCCAGCAAATAGTAAAATTGCTTTAAAAGGGCTAAAACAACAGCACATGACCTTTGAAGAAAGCCAAGAAAAGAAATTCCAGTAATTTAACTGTTCTCAGACTACAATTACAAAGCAAAGCATTAGTTTCTTCCTACTCAATTGACTTACTTGACTTCCTTTTCCTCACTCCAACCTTTATTTATAGTAGTACTTGTATTATACAATATACTTTCAATCCATAACTAATTTCTAAGGACATTCTTCTTCTCTACACCCTTATGCAGGAGCTCAAGTTAGGGAAAAAAATGAGAAAAAGGAGAAAATAATTTTCAAATTTCCCTTTTCTCAACCCAGATTTTGAAAAACAATAGCCCTCCAAAAACTGTCCCTTCCCCCATTTTTCTAGTCTCACACCTTTTATCTCCAACCCTTCTATACTATGCAAAACAAGTGACAATGGGCTCCTTGTTATCCCTTGCACAAAACTTTCATCTTCTGACTCTAGATATTTTCAGTGGTTATCTCCATGCCTGAACCGTTCTCCATCCTCATCTCCACCTCTTGGATTCTCTAGCTTCCTTCAAGTTCTGGCTAAATTCTCTCTTTCTATAAAGAAACTTTCCCAAACCCCTTAAATCTCATTCTTAACTCTCCCCTCAAGTTTAGCCCATATGTAACATGTTTATACATACTTGTTTGTATCCAATTAAACTGTGAGCCACTGAGAGCAAGGGCTGGTTTTTTGCCTTTCTTGGCATCTCCAGTACCCACTCACAGTGTCTGGCACATAGGAGGTACTTAATATTTCCTGACTATTGAAAAGTATGTCTTAAACTGCAACCTGAGGAACTCTAAAGGAAATCTCTATCAAGAGGTAAACAAAAAAAAAATCTTCAGATCTTTTAGGGAAAATCCACAGTCTTCTTGTTTGCGATAATAGCAGAAACATTATAGTTGGTTTTTATTTCCAGGAGGTATAAAGATAGTAACAATATCTAGAGTAGCCATAGTCCAAATTAAGAGAATACAATCTATGGCTGTAAGATCACAGTCAGTTTGAGAAAATGGTCTTCTCAAGCAGGATTTCCCAAGTCAGACCAGTGAGCTAGGGAGACCATTATTATACTTCATTAAAAAGTTAATGAAGCAGACACCAGAGCAACACTGAAAACTATCTTTTATATCTTAGTGTCTAACAAAAAGAAATTCAAACTTTTTCTCACCTCCTATGCCTTTTAAAAATGTTCTCTGAGGCTCTTTATTCCTACCATTTTCTTTTCTTTTCTGTTTCCCTTTCTTATCAATCCACAATCAACTCAATGAATTACAAAGCCCTCTATCCCCCATCCTTTTGAAATAAATACATAGTTCCCAGACTGAAAAGTTCAACTTTTAACTGTACCTTTGATTCACAAATTAAAACTTTCTGAGGACTGGAAGGCTGCCAAATATCCCATACACAAAGAATGTATCTTTTATCCAGTATATCAGAGAATGGTTTTTCAGGTAACTCATGAACAGAAACTAAAGTCTGTCTCTGAATTTGAGAAACATGTAAAGATGACACTTTCCGATCTAGGAAAGAAATGAAGGAAAAATTCCATTCAAGTGAAAAGCAAGTTGCTAAAATAAAGTCTCAATTAAACCTATGCTAACTTTAAATACCAAAACATGAAAAGTGCAATGGTAATGATAGAATTTTGTCTTAAGGATGACTGAATAAACCATTATGGGTTTCTTCCACTATGTTCAATACAAATCAATTCAAATAAACATCTATTAAGTCATTTTCTCTATGCAATAAATGTACTCTGGTATTTTAAAAAAATGATCCTTATGCACAAAGAGCTTACAGACAAATACATTTGTTCAAGAAATATATCTTTTGAGAAGTGACTAAATCCACTATTTTAAAAGAACTATCATTTCAGTTGGCCTGAAATCTTTGTTCATAAAAGAGAAACTTCATTAGTTATAAACTGTTCTAGGTCAGACAAGTTTTCCCAAAAATACATACACTGTTTGGGGTATTGTACCTTCACAAAATCTTAGTTTATTAGAACTGGAAGAGACCTTAGGTAACACAAAAGATCATTTGATATATAGGAGTAGTTGAAGGAAGAGTGAGATGTGGGCTCTAATCTTATATCTGTTCTGAACTATCTCTTTAACAATGGGCAATGATCTAATATCTAGGTCTCAGTTTCCTAATCTGCAAAATGAAAAGATTGTTTCAAATGATCCCCAAACTTATAATTCTACAAATTTTCCTCTATAATAGGGCTTTCTTAAAGCATTTTTTCTCCTTAAAAATATCAGTTCTGTATAACAACAATAACAATAATTCACATTTATATTTAGCATTATGCCTCAACAGCTTAATAAATATTTTATCTAATCAAGTAGACCATTTTAAAGTTTGCAAAGCACATTACAAATGAATATCATGTTATAATTTTATATGTTTACAATGATAATTTGATATACTGTGGCAGCTGTGGTAGGTCTAGATTTCACAGCTATATAGAAGGCTATAGAAAAGCAATGTTTCAAAGGCTTTCAGTTGAATCTGGAGCTTAATTCCATGCTGGTCACCAATTCTGTCTCCAAAAAGACATTCTAGATTCAGGGAATCATAAAATCTTAAGTGATATAAAACATTTTAGAGATAATCTACTGAAACTTCCTACTGAATGCCTGCATTTAGTCTCCACTATAACTAGAGGTAAGTATTACTCAGCCTTTGCTTTAAAATGATTGGTTTGGAGTAAATTGTTACCTTACCTTTGTGACAGTTGTGATTGTTAGAAAAGTCTTTCTCATACTGAGCAAAAATCTACTTTTAATCAATTGCTATTAGTTCTGTCTTCTGGAGTTATCCAGGATTAATTGAATGCCTCTTTCCACATAACAGATACTTGAAGTCAGCTTTCATGTGCCCCCCTATACCCACCCACATACCCCTTCAAGAAACCTGTTCTTCAAGGTCAATGTCCTCAGTTCCTAAATCATTAATCACTGACTAATCATATCCATAAGTTTTTTTATTGAAAAACATAGAATAAAAGTCTTACTTTGTAAGAATGGTAGATTAGTATTCATTTGGGCACAGTTTTCACTAATATTAAGGGCATTTTCTTGAGACCTGAGATTCCAGTTGGGTTCGGTTGCAGCACGGTCTTCCTCAAGTAATACAGCAATCACCTGTCCAACACAAAGAATTATCCTTTAAAGAATCATGGAATTTTCACAGCTATTGGTTCTTCCCTACAAATTATTCTGCTTTTTTTCCCTCCTTGAAAATTAGTTGGTCAAAACAATATTTTGACAGTCAAATTAGTCCAATAATTAAAAAAAACTTAAAGGGTATGTTCTTCTTTTCCTGGAGAATAGCTGATGTTGATTTCAAATCTTGCAAAACTATAACCACTAATGAAGCAGGGCAGAGACTAATTGGGTTTTGTCAAGATATCTTTCTGGGGGGCAGCTGAGTAGCTCATTGGATTGAGAACCAGACCTAGAGATGTCATACATTAATATAGCTATCAGTCTATGTGGTTTATCTTCCTAGTTAAATGTTAACTTCATAAGGGAAGGAATCATACCTTATCCCATCTGTCTCCAATGCCTAACAAGGGCTCTGTTTATATTAGTCAGTTTTGAATTTTATTGAATTGCTAAAAATAACATTTTAGCCTTAAAAAGTTGAATAGGAAACAGAGTTCTCTCTGTTCTGAAGTGACCTGGAAGGTAAAAAGAAATGTGGCATGCATGCTCCACAATTCAAATCTGTCAATATGTAAAGAAATTATTTCAGCCTACTCATTGGAAGGAAAAACATTTTGGCCAAACGAGAAGCCAGGACTTGTTGGAAAAGACCCTGTTTAGAAAGTCTGAAAAGCACAAAGGGAAGGGAGAGGATGAGATGGATAGATAGCATCACGGAAACAATGGGCATGAGCTTAGACAGACATCAGGAGACAGTGGGGGATAGAAAGACCTGCGATGTTATGGTCTGTGAAGTTATGAAGAGTCAGACATGACTGAACAAAAACAACAACATACAGTTTGATAGTTTTTTTCTCCTTCCTTCAATTTAAGTTTGAATTTTGCAATCAGAAGCTCATGATCTGAGCCACAGTCAGTTCCAGGTCTTGTTTTAACTGACTGTATAGAGCTTCTCCACCGTTAGCCACAAAGTAGATAATCAATCTGATTTCAATAATGACCTTTGGTGATATCCATATGTAAAGAGACCTTTTGGATTGCTGAAAAAGTGTGTTTACTATGACCAGAAAGATATCTTTTTTTTTTTTAATAAACCCTTACCTTCCATCTTGGAGCCAATACTGTGTATTGGCTCCAAGGCAGAAGAGTGGTAAGGGCTAGGCAATGGGGGGTCAAGTGACTTGCCCAGGGTCACACAGCTGGGAAGTGGCTGAGGCCAGATTTGAACCTAGGACCTCCCATCTCTAGGTCTGGTTCTCAATCCAATGAGCTACCCAGCTGCCCCCCAGAAAGATATCTTGACAAAACCCAATTAGTCTCTGCCCTGCTTCATTTTGTACTCTAAATTTGCCTATTTTTCCAATTATCTTTTGATTTCTTATGTTAACATTCCACTCCCCTATAATAAGTATGGTGTCTTTTTTTTTTAATCTTATTTCTAGAAAATGTTGTAGGTCTTCAAAGAACTGAGCAACTTTGGCCTCTTTGGCATCAGTAGGTGTAGCAAATATTTGTATTACTGTGATGTTGAATGATTTGCCTTGGATTTGAACAGAAGTCATTCCTCATTGGCTGGTGTTCTCTAAAAATGATGTCACAGATGAAAAGAGATAAGGCGGATGGCAGGTTGGGACCAGATTATGAGGGCCTTGAAAGCTGAGCAGAAGACTGAGGTGGTAGATAATGAGGCCCTACTCTAAATTCTTAGACTGGGAAATATTATAATTAAAACAATCTGCTTTGCAGCTTCACCATAGGAACCTATAAGATCTATAAGGCTCCCATATGTGCTATCTCCCCTATTAGCATGTTAGCTCCTGGACGGGGGGGGGACTATCTGCCTTTTCTAATTGTATCTACAGTGTTTCACATATAATAAGAGAACAATATTAAGTTTTTCATTCATTTAGAGCATTTTTAAAAATAGAAATATTAATATGGAAACAGTATGCAGAAATGGATTGGAAAAGGAAAACTTCAGAAACAAAAAGTCCTCTTAGAAGACTGATTCACTAATTTCGTTGAGAAATGATATGTGAACAGGAAGGGATGACTGAAAGATTTCTTGAAAAAATAACTGACAGGATTTAGTAATGGACTGGATGTGGGCAATGAAGGACAAAGGGGTAAGACCAAATATGCTCTCCCCAACATGACCTATTGTGTTTTCACCTTTTGTCACCCATCCCTCTCTCCTTTCCTATCCTACTATTAACCGTCTGACCTCTTCTCTTCACACAGGTCTCCCTAAGAAGCTAAACAGGACCTAGTATAACCAAAAAGCATATATCAAAACATAGAATCTTTACAGTAAATGTGCAATAAAATCCTTTATGAAAATGGCACTTGATCAGGGAATTAAGTGTGTACTATGAATGGTTATTTTACTTCATATGATTTGATGGAAGATTTCACCATAGTTTATCCAAATCTCTATAACTATGAGGCATGAAATAATAAAGTACTACTGAATTCTTTTTTGTTTTGTTACTATGTTTATTTGCTACAAATGATGCAGTATGTTTTATATATGTCTAACAGCTTTTGTCTATATTAACGTCATAATATACAAAACAAAAAACCCTAAGATTGTGTCTTCAACAGATTTACTTTTCTGTAAACCACAAATAGTAAAGAATAATTTGAACAGTGTTATATGTAAATACTTAAGAAATGCTATTCTTATCATCACTGTTATTATGGCTCAGGTATTAAATAACTTTCCCCCATATGTTATAGATAGAAGCATTTGTAGAACAATGACTGTACCTGACAAGCAGCCCGGAGAAAATTAGCTAATCTTGGTGTGTCGATCTTTGTTACAAATGTACTATCAGACATATCTCTGCTGTTTTTAGTACCTGAAAAAAAGATATTAAACTACATAGCAAAGCATACCACATAATCAAAAGAACAGAATCTATTAGAGGCATATTGTATTTGAAAGATTTCAGAAACTAAAATTGCTGACTTGAAGGAAATCTGTAAAATCTGGGGTAGCTAGGTGGGGCAGTGAATAAGAATGCTGCCCTAGAGTCAAGAAAATTCGTCTTCCTGAGTTCAAATCTGGCCTCAGATACTTGCCAGCTGGGTGACCCTGGACAAGTGACTTAACCCTCAGTTACCTCAGTTTCCTCATATATGAAATGAGCTGGAGAAGGAAATGGCAAACCACTCCATTATCTTTGCTAACTTGGACACATCTGAAAACAACCAAACCACAACAAAGTAAAAACCTAAATCAGGAAATAGGTTATAAATTTCTAAATCCAACTGATAACATATTATTCCTATTTTCTCTCAATTTCTGCATATGTATTTTTTTAACCAGACCTGTGATTTCAATGATACAGGGTACTCCCTTGAGGAAAGTCCTCCATCAGTGCCAATCATCAGGCCCACCTCTGAGATAACTGACTTGGCTCAGGGTCACAGAGCCAAGAGATCTTAATGATGGGACTTGAATGTGGTCATGAAGTAGTCATTGAAAGTCATGAAAACTTTGATGCTGGTTATCAATCTACTTCCCAACACTGCCTCTACATACACATATGCCGTACTAATTCTTGCATACCTGTCTTTGCTCATATAAATAACATCATTATCATTATCCACTAAGGTCCCACTACAGTCCCCATAAGGAGATAAGGTAGCCCTATCGTTGGTATGGCAGACATGCATCCAACATCTGACGAAGAGCCTAGCTAAATACAAAGAAAGTCATGATGAGAAGATCACCAGGGGAACGTGTTTGGCCACAGCCACTAGCTAAGCTCCATACTAAGAAACAGAGTTGTTGTGATATATACCTGTAAAGGGAACATGAACACACGTGTGAAATTCTAAATTCTTGAGGTACTAAACTATAACAGTATTAATAATAATGATGATGATAGATGGCACTCAGCAGCTTCCAAAGTCTATTATCTAATTCGATCATCACACCAAAATTTATTTGATTAATGTATGTATAATGTACTCATTGCTACAGAAAAGGAATTATGACAAAGGAAATGGTGTGACTTGACCATCATCACAAAGATAGGAAGGTGAAAGATCAATCCAATGTATGCCTAAAAAAAGTCCAATTTTTATTCATTTAATTCTGTTTTAAATGTAGGAAACTAATTGTCTAAAGGAAACCTAAGATATTCCATTTCATAAAATGGAGTTACTACCAATTTATTTTATAAATTCACATGACTGTTCATTAGCTTTCTGAAAGTAGGGTTCATCTTTATTAAGGAGGATAGTAATAATTACCTTCCCTTGTTGAGGAGATAGCAATAACAAGTCATTTCAGTTATAACAGTTTAATAAGGACCAGCACCTAATGTAATGCCAGGAACTCTATAAGCCTTTAATGGATATTGATTGATCTCATTTTAAAATAACATTGAAAATGAAATAATTGACACAAAGGAATAGAGATGTACTCAGTCTATGACTAGACTGCTCCAAAAGCTCATTTTTAAGCTGGCTTGTGGAAGGCAACACGACAGAGTGGGAAAGGCACTGAGCTATTTTAGGTGTGTTAGCCATATGACCTTCAGACAGGTCCCAATTTTTCAAATTCCACCTACAAAATGGACATAATATCTGATCTGCTACTTTACAATAAATCCAATAAAATGAGATAACACATGGCCAAGTTCTTTTAAAAGTCGTGTAAATTTAAGACCCACATAAATAGTTATATAAACTTAAGAAATCAATGATTTTTCACACTCCCACTTCTATGCCTTCTATACATACTATACTCCAAAAACTTGCATTCTATTAGATTCCATTTTAAATGCATTAGGGCAGTGGTTCTCAAGCTCTCAATTTGTAGCAATGAGAATACATAATACATATCAGGTATTTACATTCTAAATCATAACTGTAGCAAAATTACAGTTTTCAAGTAGCCACCAAAATAATTTTTTGGTTTGGGGTCACTGCAACATGAGGAACTGTATTGCGGGGTCACGGCATTAGAAAGGTTGAGAACCACTACATTAGAGGAATACCCTTTCTCCCCCTTTGTCTCTTGAATCCCTACTCAAATTTTAAAGTCTAAGATAAATGCTATACTTTTCTTCATGAAGCAGGCTCTGATTCTTCTGGTAGATGATGCCCTTCCCACAGCTGACCACATATTAGCACTTTGTTTTACAATTACTATACTAATCTCTTAATGCTGTATATTTCAGTGAAGCAAGTCTGTGTCTATCCCCAGTTCCAGACAATCTCTAAGTTCCATGAGGGCAAAGATTGTGTCTGATCTAAACAATTTCTTTTCTCCAGCAGCTATTGGGATACTCTGAACTTCAGGAATCTGGGACTCCATCAATGTGAATGTTCTAACAATACTTTTCACAGCCCCTATGCTGCTTAGTAGCAAGTCTTTCAGAGTTGCTGTAGCCAAAAAATTCATCATCCTAAAGTCAATTTGGTGGTGAGTTTCTCCACAACTAAGCTAAGCCAGTTCTCATGTGTCTGTTATAGAATGCATACTTGAAGCCTCTCCAGGTATGCATACAATAGATGCTTCATAAATTTTTGCAGCCAGGAAAGAAGAAACGTGGACCACATTTTACCACGTTAATAATGTTATAAATATGGGTCCAAAGTATCTCACAGAAGTCTATCTAGCTTATATTTATATTCATTCTTCAAGAATCTGTGACTTTATCAATCTGGGTACTCCCAATATCTCCTGAAGTCTAGAAGCTATTCAGGAGTTGCTATTGCCAAAAAATTTATGGTCTTATGACCAACCTGGTGATTACCTCTCTGAATTTAACTAAACTGCTCCTTGGCAGACACATGGTTCATTATCAAGCTCATATCTGAAAAGCCTTTGCAGTTTTTTCTCTGTTGTTTCCTATCACACAAGGTTACCTACCAGGTAGAAACCATAAATAGGTATCAGAGAAAGATTTGCGTTGAAGATTCAAATCACATTGTACCTAAAATAGTGCTAAAGAGGAGCTCTGATAGGAGAATACTAATAAATCCTCTTACTCCTAAAATTCATCAGGAAGAGGTTAAGAACATTTTCTGTAAAAGCCTTAGAGGGGGTGCTGGGGTGACAGCAAACATGTATGGATATATAATATATACTTCATGAAAAGTCTATACTCTACTTCTATTTAAAAAGGATGGCCAGAGAAAATGGCCATTTATTTGGATATCTGGCTTGAAAACAACTCAATGCATGAAATCCTTTTTACATTAAAACTGAACACAAATACCAAAATGTCTCAATGGACATATATTAATTTTTAAAAGTAATTCTACAAATAAGAGTCATGCCTATGACTATTCACTATAAGATATATATATGTGTGTGTGTGTGTGTGTGTGTGATTTCCATGAAGAATCTTGCCTGAAATTAAGAGGACCATAAAAGAGGAAGAACTAAAAGATTATTAATTAAAAATTAATACATTGGCCCTATGTGCATTTCTTATCTATAGTCATGATATATTATTAAAATTTTCAAAGGTAAAATGAATTCATGGAAATAAAAACATCATTTATTCCTTTAAAATAATAAATATATTTTCTATACTAGTGATGCAACAGAATAACTAACTTAAAGACAAACACCGGGGAGGAAATTACTATTTAAAAATAAAATGTAGGGGGCAGCTAAGTGGCTCTGTAGTTTAAGAGTTAGGCACAGAGATGCTAGTCCTGGGTTCAAATCTGCCTTCATACACTTCTTAACTGTGTGACTCTGAGGCAAATCACCTAACCCCCATTTCCTAGCTTTTACCACTCTTCTGCTATGGAAACAATATACAGTATTGATTCTAAGATAGGAGAATAAGGAGTTTATTTAAATAAATAAATAGATAAAATATAAAGTAATTCAAGGCTTTTACATTATTAAAAAATTGCTTACTTCCTGATACAATGGTACTTTCACCTGGATGCTGGGTCCATGCTTCATGTGTTTCTATTTCCTCAGTCTGAACATCTCTTTCCACATTATCTTCATTATATTGAACATATGCCTTTAAGTATAAAGATAAGCTACAATTATTTTTTAAAGATTACAGCAATGGCTTATCATTATTTGACAGGATTAATATAGATTCTCCCTATACCAATGCTGATGTTGCTGTCCCCAAAAAAAGGTCTATTGTCTGGTTTCCAGTGTTCTAATGATGAACCTTCCTAAACTTAACTATGTTGGTCTTCAAATAAAAAACACACAAACACATATTAAAAACCTTTCCAACAAAGTAGAAAGTGCCAGAGGTTCCATTATACTGGCTTGGTTTTCAGTGACCCAGAATGAGATCTTCCATGTCATCCCAATGGTGTTCCTCTGGACAATATCTAACTAATCAATTTTTCCCCCAAAATGTGGCAACAGATCAAAGCATCATACTCTGTCATCTAATCAAAATAAGGTAAAGCAGTATTACTGCATCCACTGTCCAGGACATTCTATCTCTCTTAATGCAGTCTAACATTGTCTTGGCTACCATAATATTGGTGATTCATAGTATGCAACCATTAAAACTCCCACATATTTTTTCAGAAACACTGCTATCAAATTTTATCCAATAATATTAAGGCAGCCAAAGGAAGTAGAGTCCCAGGGTCACTTCCATAGCAAAATAAGGCATCAGATGAGGACTTTAGTGGAGAGGGATGATTTCTGCAAAACTGATATATAGTGCTTCATATACTGCTTAGGAAGTTAGTTTTTTTTAAAGCAGTGTAGAGATAGACAGACATAATAGAAAAATGATAGATACACACATTCATATATACATACATATGTAGATAAACATAATAGATAATATAGAGAGATAATAGATGATAGATAGATAGGCATATAGATATATACACCTTCACGGATGTGTATATGTATTATATATATATATATATATATATATATATATATATATATATATATATATATAGTCAAAGTACATACTAACTATGACAAGGTGAAAATCTAGGTAAATTTTCCATTTTTATATATGAAGATTTTACTTTATGCAATTATCAGTCATACTAAAGAAGGTTGATTTATAGCTTTTAAAAAGACACTTTATTCTCAATCAATATCTAGAATTTGTGCATTACTGCTTGACCATCTGTTTTACCTAAACCAAAATTTGCAATTTTTATGCTATTCTACAAAGTATGTTCCCTAATAAAGCTATAATTTTAGAGTTTATAAAAATAAGATTCGGCTTAATGTTAAAGAAAATAAGAAGTATGAAAGCTAAATAATTTACTTTCTCATAATCCAACATTGGGATAATAACTGTCCATATATTATCCTTCATACACCTATTTTAATTCAGTCCAGTAACTGTGCATGGTTTTGCTTTTGCATCATCAATGCCTTGCACATAATAGACTCTTGATTTTAAATGACAGTCATTCTTTGGCCAAAATCCTACCCCGATGCTTCATGGTGATGTGAAAACAACACTGGCTTCTCAAATGCTACAGAAGGGGAGTAGAAAATCTGTCAAGTCCTACCAAGCAAGGAAGACCCCAGTTATTCCTGAAATAGACTGACACAAAGCATCTGTCACCCAAAGACTCAGTCAATTCAAGTGATCAGCATAATGAAGTTAACTGGCCACAGAACTTCACAAAGAACTACCTACAAAGGCATGTGTGGGGGACATCAGTGGAAGAAGTACTCACATGTAAGAAATCATAAGTCTTATAAAGTTTAAGGACATACTAGGGAATGGAACTGACACAACAAGAAAAAGAAAAGGCACAATTCTTGCCTTTAGAAAGTGTATAATCTAATTGAGGAGATGAGACATCTACCCATGAAGTAAATGAAAAATTAGGAGAATAATTAGAAACAGATGATGGTGGTAAACTATGTAGTATTAGAAAAATGCGACATCTGACAGAGTTATAAGAAAGCTGTCAGGATAGGCTTCAATGGAGGTGGTAGGATTTAAAGAACAGGAAGAACTGAGGTAGGTCGAAAGGAAAGGAAGACATCTGAGGGAGGTTGGGATGAACATTATGGAATACAGTGAAGAGAATGGCCTGCCTAGCACTAAGAATGTTACTAAATAGTGGGAGATGCAGTTAGATAGGGAGAGGGTGTCCAACTTGTGGAAGTTCTTGAATTATATTTAGTTCACAGCTACAATGTATAAAGTACTCTGCGATCCTTGTGAAGGGACATGAGCTGTGGTGTACATGTAGAGCATAGCATGGCAAAAAGAGCAATGCCCTGGAAGGAAGATGCAGCTTTTAGTCCCAGTCATTACTTGTATATCCTCAGGCAATTCATTTCAATTTTCTAGGTCTCAGGTTCCCTATTTGTAAAATTAGGGAATAAAGAGTTCTAAAACGTCTGAAATCCCTTCTAGTTCTAAGTCTACGAATCTATGCATTTTTTTTAAAATTCTGAGTATTGCTACTATTCTAACTTTATTCTCAAACCCAACAGCTGTGTCAAATTTTAAATGGTCTCTAGAAGAAGAAGAAGAAGGGGGGACCAGTATGATAAAAGGGGCAGCAGAATTGCACTAATCTTACTTAATAGAATGCCAAGAAAGGGCAATCAGTGACCTACAAGTATCTCACTAATCATTTCCAGACAACAGAATCATTCTAAGGGAGGACTAAAAAAAGTTTCCAATGGGAAATAGCACCTAAAAACCCTAAAGATATGAATGTAATGAGGAAATGAATACGAGGTATTAGGGAGAGTCTGTGTCAAGTCAGAAAATGCAGACTCAATAGGTACTCTTATTATTAATTCACCTTTATTTTATCTCGATTTCATAAGCCAAGCACTTTTCACAAAACATTCATAGAAGCACATGTTGTAATAGTGAAGAATTTGAACAGTCAGGTTTGCTTCTAAAATTCCAGCTTTATTCCACTAATTGAGGAATGTCTGAATAAATTGTGGGATAAGAATGTAGCTAATAGTACTATAAAGTAAGAAATGACAAATATGAGGAATTAAGAGAAACATAAACGATATAGTTGAACTGATACAGGGTGAAAAAAGGAGTACAAGGAACACCATAGACATAATGACTAAACAAATACTCCTGCCCATTCTTCAGGACGCAGAACATGTTCCATCTCTATTTCATTTCATATATAACACCCATATATGTATATGTACATATTTCATATATAGTTTTAAAAGTACATATGTACATGTTGTCTTTTTAAGAGCAAGGGGTTATTCTCTCTCTTTTTTTTTTTTGCTTTGATTCTCTAGTGCCTATCTAGTACATTTCCTGATAGAGTCATTAATCAGTGATTGTTCATTGATAGTTTAATAGCTGTTTAAATGATTGAGAAGAACACTAAAGAGGAAGGAGAATTCAAAGAAAAAATCAATACAGGTTCCAAAGAAGAGACTGAAACAAACTTCCCTTTTCTGAGTTAAAAACAACAATCAGAGCAGAATATTATAGATAATGTCAAACATGATTAATCAAGTGTTAGTTTTTGATACTAGGAAGGTTTAATGAGGGAAAAGGGAAGATGAAGATGCCTCATCTGGCAGTTACTATAATGCAGAAACAAAAGGCACAAATAAAGCCTACTTAAAAAAAAATATGCACTCACCTGCTTAGTATTTCTTTTACCAAAGTTTCTTATATACATATCATACTCATTTACTGGTGGCAGATCCAAGAGAGAAAAACTAAATGAAAAATCCAAGTCAATCAGTCGAAGTAACTTTGCACTTCTTGTCCTTTAAAATGAATTAGACAAGAGAATACACAATTATAGAAAGCATAGTATAAGTATTCATGATCCTCACACACATACATACACACAGTTTGGTAATGGCTATAACAACAAATGGACTTTAGTACTTCTTTGCCTCAACTATTTACAAGATATAGAATTATCTTAATATCACAAATCCTATCCCTCATCATTTTATTTACCTTTTATTACTGCCCAAATGAATTTTTCACAGATACTCTTTCAAATTTTTCCCATTATTTCTCAATACCATCTCTTACCCTCAGGAAATAAACTAACTCTTTACTGAGATGAGTCCTTTTGGAGAAAATTTTCTCAATTTCTTCTGTTTTCATCTAAAAAATTCTATATATCTTCTCTCATCACTTCTTCCTTTCCTCCTGTCTCAGATGAAAAATTGTTCCTTCTTTCCAGGGCTAAACTCTCTATTCATGTTCTTTATTACATTTCTTGAACCTTGGAACATTGGCTCTATCAATAACCCAACCCATTCTTGTATCTTCAATCTCTCTCTTTCCATTTGCTCTTCATCCTTTGCCCAAAAATATAATCATATCTTTCTTTAAATGGCTTTCATTCTAATGCCCCTCTATGCTATGTATGTCTCATTTCTTACCTTTGTTCACTATTAAACTTTTCTAAGAGCCATCCACACTGCTCCTTCAGCAGCCAATGACTTCTTAATCCCTTTTGACCTAGCTTCTGTTCAGTCCTACTGAAGGTTCTCCAAAGTTACCAATGCCTCCTCATATGCAAAGAAAAGCCCTTTATTACTTGCAGGCTTTACCTCCTTTGATCTTTCAACAGTATTGAATACTGTTAACTTCTTCCTTCTTGAAACTCCTCCCTTGGTTCTACCCTCTTCTACGTGATTCTAACTACTTCATTGCTAAAATTTTATAACCAGAAGGAATCTTAAATATATAATCCAAACCTTTCATGATCTAGAAGAATAATTGAGGCCCAAAGACATTAAAAAAAAAACTTACCCAAATTCACACTGGTTGTTAGTGGCATGGTTGGAATGACCAATTCTTCCAATTCCCAGTCCAATATTCTTACTATTACTTCATGCAACCTCAGACTATTTCCCCACTCTCTAAATGTGAATATTTCCTATCATTTAATCCTCAGCCTTTCTCACTCTCTCTCATACTCCCTCCTACCCCACACCTCCTTGACAATGACTTCCAAATGTATAACCGTATGAATCTCTGACTCCTCCCCAGATAGCTAGGTTCAAATTTGCAGTTGCCTAGTGTAAAGTTCTGCCTATGTGTCCTGCCAAGTTTTAACATTGAGTCCTGGCAAACAGTTGGTACTTAATGTTTATTGACTGACTAAAAATGAAATCAGTTTGCTGCTACCTCTCCTTAGAGCATTCCATAAATTGAAACCAGTTTCTCCTCCTGACTTTCCTATTCCTATGAACTGTTTTGACCATTTTCCCCAGTTACCTAAACTTAAAAGCTTTGAATCATCTTTGGGTCCTCAGCATCACTTCTCTTCCATCTGCTAATTCTTCCTTGAAAATGTCTCTTCCTTTCCATTCCCACAATCAGCATCCTAATAAAGGCACTTACTTACCTTAACCTGGAACTATTTCAATAATTTCTTAGTTTCTCATTTTTCTCCCTGCTTCTAGCCTTTCCCTGCTCCAGTCCATGATGCATTCCTCTCCCAATGGGAACCCAGGAAATCACCAAAAGGAGGCTGAGTCACTGGCAACTGGTTTGGAAATCTATTAAGTCATATTTTGAGATTTCCTGATAGATCCCAAACTACTGTGTGGGCCCTTAGAGTAATGACAAAGTTTCAGTAATAAATCAAAATATTGGGGGGGTGGAGGGGGAGCTGGGTGGCTCAGAGGATTGAAAGCCAGATCTAGAGATGGGAAGTGCTGAGTTCAAATCTGGCCTCAGACACTTCCTGGCTGTGTGACCCTGGGCAAGTCACTTAAACCCTATTGCCTAGATCTTACCATTCTTCTTCCTTGGAACCAATACACAGTGTTGATTCCAAGATGGAAGGTCAGGGTTTAAAAAAAAATCAAAATATTGGATCAAGTAGGTATTACAGTGGACAGAGAGCCAGGCCTGGAGGCAGAAGGAGCTGGGTTCAAATATGACCTCAGACACGCTGTATGACCCTGGGCAAGTCACTTAACCCCTGCATAGCCTTTGCCACTCTTCTATCTTAGAACTAATACTAAGACAGAAGGTAAAGGTGTAAATATATATACATATTGTATATATACATATATATCAGAATACTAATTTTATTTTTACATTTAACTTGGTATTAAAGTAACTTAATAATTCCACTGCAGGAAATATATTTCTATATCACATCATTTTTATTATAAACATCCTACATACAGTATTATATTTATTTCCTCTAATATGGAATAAATTAAGTTCTTTAATACCATACTATTACCAATAAAAAGAAAAGGAAGAAAACTCAGAATTTTGCAATGCCTGCCTCCACATATAATCCCAAATGTATTTCTGCCTCATAAAGTAAATACATTCCTATGAGCTTCTTAAAGTTCTCCTGAGAGGAAGAAAGTGTGGATACCCATTCCAATTTACTCTCACTTCATAAGACTTATATTTATTGTTTGCCTATTTGTATGTACATATATAATACACGTATATGTGTACTACACACATATATATACATATATAAACCTACACACATGTGTGTGTCTATAGATAGAGACAGAGATCTAAAATGTAGGTCTGAGATGTTTCCTACCAAATCAATCTCTCATTCAGCAGCTGGTAGACATGCTGAGACTCTGCAGTAGAAGCTGTACTCTAAGTCTTTCCTCCTTCCCCCCACTGTTCTCAGTTAGAGGGCTTTTTCCTTAAATGCTATTGCAGATGTCCTCAAGATCTAACTGACTCAGGACAAATTCTTGGGCCAGTTTCCTGGTCATATAAATACAAAAAAAGCCAGGACACCTGGGGCTGGAGTGCCTCCCTCAGAGTTCTGACCTCAGATCATCAAAGGCAACCCAAAAGCAGCCGAATCCAGGCTGCATCCTTGACGAGGGCCCTTCAGTGCTCCAAATGTTCTCTCTTGTTCTGGCTTGGTAAAATGAATGAACAAATGTCTCATTTGATTTCCATCTCACACCTGAGGGACTCCCCAAAGCCGAAGCCAGCCTGCTACAGATACAGTACCTAAGCACCAGCTAAGTGACGATCGCGTAGATCAACCTTGGACATGGCCAGTATTGGCATCGTGGTTGGTCCCCCAATTATTTAGATGATCAGACTGAATGGAACATATTGATTATAAAAAAGCAAGCACTTTTATTTAGCAAGAATCACTATCAAAAGAGAGTCATACTATTATTATTTTCTCACATTTTCCCATTTGACTAAGAGTTCTCTGGAAAGTAGTAACATGCTTTTTAGGAATGGTACTATGAAGAGACTCAGACGATGGGGAAAAGCACTCATTTCAGAGGATCTTGATAAACTCGATTCATATTCTCATTTTGAATATCTCATAGCCAGGTAGTTTTCAGTCCATTTCTGTTCCTCTGAACAATCACTGTCATCAGGCATTTTCCTCCAAGGGATCCTTTGAAAAGGGCCACACTCTAATTTATCACTGTAAAATTTATATTTGGAACAAAATTGCAATGGCATGATTTTATAGAAAATGTAATGCAGACTATATATCAGGTTATCATAACCAAGCAGTAAGTATAAAAATATGATAAAAATTAATAATCTACTAATATTGAGGTAAAAATGCATAATGGCATAAATTTATTAATGCCACCCACCGTTGTTTAAGGGCATGATTCCGACAGCTTTGTCGCTGTGAAGCTGCAGCAAAATCCATAAATATTCCACAGAGAGAGCCTCTAGAAGGTGAATCTTTTACTTCTGTGTGAAAATAGAAATTGTTTTAGTGAAGTTTTTTAATAAAAGTAAGTTTGACATAAATTAAATTATTAGCTCCTTTAATCATTATATGTAATATAGCATTAATTTAAGAAGAATAAAAAAGATCTGTGTCATAAGTATCTACAATCTTTGGCAGTTTTGATCTTTCACTTGGAATACGCATTCAGTAAATATAAGCATTTACTGAACACTATATTAGTAGCTCTGTAAGAAAAAAAGAGAAATACAAATTATAGGCCCTACTGAAGTTTACAACCTAACTGAGCAATCAAATCATACATATCTTAAATAGAGTATATTTAAAAAGTGGAAAATACACATACATGCTAAAGAGTCACAAAACAAGGAAGATGATCATTGTAGGTTAAAGAAATTTCCTAGAGTGAATTAGTTTGATTGGCATACTACTGGGTTGATTTATAAACTTAATCCTATAGTAAACAACTCCATCTATTTTCTATTAACTCTAAGTAGAGTCATTTTCTCACATTAAAGGCAACCATTCTCCAAGATATATTAGCCCAGTCCTCAAGTCATCTGTCTCTTATCTCTAAAAGCCTAAAATTCCTTGATCTATCTATATATTTGGATTGATCCTATATTAGTCTTATCTCCTAATATTAGATTATAAATCCATTAAGGGTTGGGATATGTCACAAATTTGAGAAAGACAGTTAACAGAATGAAAGCTAATAATTTAATTTATGTCAAACTTATTTTCATTAAAAAACTTCACTTTGAAAAGATCTCAAAAGGTGGAAACATTGGTAAAATTGCATAAAATGAAATTTAACAGAGATAAGTATAAAGTCTTAGATGTAGGTTTTAAAAAATCAACTTCCAAAGGACAAGAAAGAGGATTGGTGCATAACTAAAATAGTCATTCATCAGAAAAATCACTTAGAGTGTATCTAGTGGCCAGAATGTTTAATTCAGGTCCCCGGTATGATATGGAAGCCAAGGAGGCCAAGGCAAATATGGGCTACATGAAGAGAAGCTAGAGCCAAGAAAGGTGATGTTGCTATGCCCTGCCCACAGGAAGGCCCCATCTAGAGTGCAGAATGAAATTCTGTTCTCTACATTCTGAGGACTCTCAGAAGCTGGAAAGTGTCTAGAAAAAGGCAACCAGGAGGGGGAAGAGCCTTCTGTTCATACCACACTAGATTCAGTTGAAGGAATTAGAGATTTTCCACTTACAAAAGAAAAGACTTAGGGGAATATAATAAATGTCTTCAAGTATCTGAAGAAATGGCATGTGGAAGAGTTTAGACTTTATTCTGTTTGGCCCTAAGGAAGCAGAACTATGAGCAAGAGTGAGAGCTGCAAACAAGTAAATTACATCTTGACACACGGAAAAAACTTCTTAATAATCAGAGCTAGACAAAATTGTAATGAGCTGCTCCCAAGGTGAAATGGGCTTCCCCTCACTGAGGATCTTTCAAACAAAGACATTAGATAATCTCTTGTAGATACAATATGTGTTGTTGCTTAATTGTTGTTACATGTAGTTCCTGGACTAAATGATATCTGGGGTCCTTTCTAATTCTGCAAAAAATTCTGAGTAGCTCTTGATATACTTCTGTCCTGAAAATTATTCTGGGTTAACCTAGTAGTTCAAATTTTAGGATGTCTAATGAGAGTATAAACTATAGTCTAAATTATATGAAAAATGCTATATATTATTACTCTGACTTTACTTGGGAATGAAGTTATTTAAAATCTAGCTTGATGTTACATAGAGTGTTGCCATTCAAGAAGGGTATAGGTGTCCTACTTTCCAAAAGCTTTCTCATATATCTCCCCATAAAACATAAAATAGGTGAGAGAAATATCATTATTGCTGATTTAGAGATGAGGAAAATAAGACACAAAGATAAAATGAGTTGGTTCAGCTCACACAAACAGAATCAGGACTAGAACTTTCAGTTACCATCTTTCCATTATGCCACACTGCCTCCATGTCAGATATATCATTGAACCTCTGAGTAAACAATTTACCTTTTAGGGATAAATGCCCTCTTTCAGATACCATGGCATGGTATCTGGTGCTACAGAAAAAGGACAAGGTGAGCAGTTTATTTCCAGAGAATAATTTACTCACCTCCACGATATTTTAATATTATTAATAGCATTACATCTAGATGCAGACAGATGAAAAGGAACAAGAAGTTTTCAAATAAATAGAAAGTGTGACTTCTAAAGAAATCTCTTACCTAACGTTCTCAAGGTAAGTAAGAAAAAAAATAAGAAAAGGAGGTAAGTCTAGGAGAGATTTCAGTGCATGAGTCTGTCAAGAAGTACTACAGTCATGACTTCAGGATGAGAATAAGAATAGAATGTAAACCTGACTATACTATTTACTGTGTCTTAGTGAATTTGCCCTCTACAACTTTAAATGATTATTATTCAACTGCCTCTGTTCTAATCACTTTCTATTTTTATAATCCTATTTTATTTTATTTTGCAGTTATAATAGTTAAGTTATGTAAAAAATAGTTGATGGACATACAATATTCATAACAAATGTATGCATATGTCTAGTATTCCTATTATAAATGCTTTATGGGAGAACTTTAAAATGTCTGACATATTTTGTAATTCTCACAATACATCAATAAATGGTTAATATCTAGGTTAGTCACTCTGAAATTTTAGTGTTTAATATAGGTTCAATAAATACTTTGTGTAATCTATTAAGCTACTCTCATACTTTCATACTCTATTTTAGATAGCAATGTTTTACAATATATAAAAACAGGAAAAAAGAATTCATTTTGGTGAGCTTCTTAGGTTTTAAATATGTAATTCAGACTACTGGAACTATATGGTACCAAACTAAAATACAGTAAATCAATACTGAAAAATATGGTCTTGTGGTCCACTTAATTGTGTGCATTTGAACCATGGTACTTAGAGGGAAAAAACAGCAGTTTTCAGAAATTTAGAGATATGATATGGAAGTTTTACAATGCAATCACTGGAATTTAGTTTGAATATGGATCATTACATTTGGATGTTTCTAAGCAACAAATTATTAGGGCCAGTAGAAATCAATAAACATTAGATACCAGTATCTCCAATAAAAATATCCTTTGCTTAACAGAAATTCCAGTTAACAGTATTCCAAAATTAAGAAATTAATTTGCAAATTGTGCCTCTAGCACAGCCTATCCCATGTTAAACCAAATCTGTGGGCTTCTTCCCACACCTATTTTGTTTCTGCTGTTGCTACTAAAGGATACCATCTATACCATATGTGCCATATGGTAAAATTCTTTCAGAACTACAGTCTATGAATAACACCTGCAGATTCATGAGAAAATTATATCAGATAAGACAATGGATGCTGTCTATTTGTATGCTGATCACTATTTGGGACTAGTTGCTAGTTGTGTAAAAATGAGATAATGTATTCAAAATACTTTGCAAAAGGTAAAACGTGATAAACATCAGTTATTATCATCATTAGTAGTAGTATACAAATTGTGTATTAACCTAGTTGGTCTATGGAATAGAAATTTTCCATCAAAATTTGTTCTTAAAAAAAAACTTCTAAGTGAATCATGCCTTATTCACACAATTGACTAGACACTATCAAACACCAAAGCCAGAATCCAGCCTCAGTTATTAAGGGAGGATTTGACATTTGTAATCTTAGTTTCATGTGTTTATCTTCTTTAAGTAAAGATATGCTAACAATATATATGGACACAAGCAAGTGGAAATATAGGGAAAGAGACCAATAAGTTCAAATGACAGATAAAAAACAAATAAAAAATACATAATATTAACTATATACACAGAATACATATATTACATAAATTTAAAAATATATAATCTATCATTCAAGTTAACATTTTAATACAGTTTATGATTTGTGAAATATTGAAATAAATTTGTATAATTTAACAGACTGCTACTCTGTATACTATATATTATGTACTTCCTATGTATATTATATTAATATATTAATTATATTATATTATAATATATATCAGTATATTATGTACTTCCTATGCGATATAAATAATGCATAAGATGGGAAGCAGATAACTAAATTAACAGAATTTCATGTGTGCTAGTATCTATTCACTTTATGGAACGTTATCTTATAACTTGCTTAGGATATTATTTCAAGATTTTGAGTGGTATAGTTTAATATCTTGAATTTTAGTAAAAGGACAAAATTTCTCTAATGAAAATCAATTGAAAATAGAATTCATTTAGAAATCTCTTTATAACAAACTTTGCTGAAATGTGTCTAACTCCATAAACTTAGTAATTTTTAGCTATGTTAGAGAATCCTGTTCCCCTGTTCCCCTACAAATCCCATGAGCCATTATGACAGTTACATTCCTGGCTTCCTCAGAAGAGGCAAATCAAAGGACCACAGTCAAATCAAACCAGCAACAATAAAAATTTTATATCAACTATAAGTAAAGTGCTATTCTATTTTCTGAAACAAAAAAGGATAAGATACTATTGAATCAACACCTTGAAATTCTTAGCTTCTGATTCCAAGTACTCTCTGTTAACTTGAACTCATACCTAATAATCAATTTACTGAGAATCTAGTAATGATCAATTATGTTAGGTCTAGCATCATTATAAATCCATTAAAATTATTATCACTGATAAGACTCATTTTGAGATGTGAATAGAGTAAATACATATTTGTATTCAAAAAATTTACAATAATAAAAAAATCATTTGCATTTACTTGCATACCTGGTTTTGGTTCCTTTTCAATTTCTGTTTGCAATTGCTTTTGAATTCGCTTCAAAGGAAATGCACCAATCCTTTCATTTTCTGCATTAATAGCTCTTTGGATTTCTTGTATTTCCATTTTCCTGGCTAGAGGAATTTCTTCATCCCTTTCCTTCATCTTTTCACCAGCACCAACACCAGCATTACCTCCACCAACAACACCACCATCATCATCATCGTCATCATCGTCATCATCATCATCGTCATCATCACCTTCACCATCACCATTACCATCACAATTATCAAAGTCATCTTCATAGTCCTTCAAAAATAAAAATAAGGATCTTACTGATTGTTCTTTAGTTAGTTAACCCTAACTGAAGTTAGAGCAACATTAAAGATTTTTTAAAATTCAGGAATAGATCATTTCAAATGATGAAATCACTATATCTGATTACATTGTTACCAATGTAATATTGAAATTTAATAATGAAATTTATTAGAAAATCCTCAAAAAATTGTTTTAAATATTTGTGTGTATCTTAACATGAAAAAAAGAAATTACTACTCTGGATGTGCTTTTAATAGGATTTCCCCAAAAGAAGACTTTATATTTATTTTGTTTTTAAACCCTTACTTTGTGTCTTCCCTTACTTTCTATCTTTATAACAACTCTAAAAAAAGGGAAGGGCTAGACAAAGAGCTAAATGATTTGCCCAGAGTTCACACAGATAGGAAGAGTCTAAAGCCAGATTTGAAACCAGGTCCTTCCAAGTCTAGGTCTAGTGCTCTAACCATTTTGCTACCCAGCTTCCCCCAAGATTAGTTTTTGAATGACTAAGAAATCTAAATTTTGGATTATAAATAATCTAAAATAAAAGAAATTTTATGTGTATACACACACATATTATTTTAAGTTGGCACTAAATTTTCATAAATGTTCTATGTTTTGTTATATTTTGATTTGTGCTATAAAATTACATAACCCATATATATATATATAGAAAGTGTCCTAGCATCATAGAAATAAACTATCTAATGATGCCAGATTCTTAGGTATCATAAAGAGAATGGGCAAATGTACCTAAATATTTTTGGACAAAGTATAACTGAAAAAGGAACAAATTTTATAGTCTTTTGGATAGTTTGGTTTAGTGTAAAAAATGTATGTATAGACAAAAATGTATCCAAATAATTCAGGTGTGGTATATTAATGGCAATATGAAATGTAATAAAAAAAGGAAATTGCTATAATTAAGTTACTACTAAGAATAAAAGATTCAGGCTAAGAAAAAAAATCTCAATTTTTATGAGTACTTCAAAATCGTCTTCATAATTGGCAGTGTAGTCATCAGCACCATCATTTTCTAAATCAAGGTCTTCTTTTTCAATATCCTAAAAGAAAAAGCAAAACATTGTATGAACAAAAGGAAGTAAAAATAATGACATCACTTGAAAATATCAGATTGAATTAATTTTAATATTTATACAATTGGACTAATAAATATTTCTGATCTATTTCATAAATCAAAATGCAAGCAAGAGGAAAAATATTAAAATATCTATGAATTAATACTATTGCTCCATCAAACAAGAAAAGTATAACACTTTGTTATATGTTCTATTTTATACACACTTTTATTTCCCTAGCAACATAAGTAATGTTAATTTCCACCATTTTTATAGCTCCTAGCATACTCTCAAATTTTCTGTTCATGCATATTTTCATCATGAGAAAATATCCCATTTTAGTGATATTATTAATTGACATTTTGGAAAAAAATTGGTAAACTGAGATATATTTCAGCACCTATCCCTGCCTGAATTTTTACTTTATTTATTTACTTTCTCTATTCTTGTCCTGCTCTTAATGTGACTGGTTAGTAGGAATAAATATAACATCCTTCTTTTATGTTCTCCCATTCTCAATTTTGCTGAAATAAGAATCCCATATACAAACTCTCTTCACTAAGACTAAGGACAAGCCAGTAAAATCAAGTCAAAAGCTACTGAAAAACATTGATACCAGTCTGAAAACAGTAACTGAAATTTAGATTTTGAGATATGTTGCCTGTGTGGTATATAGTGGAGAGGGTACTGGACCTGGAGTTGGTCAGATTTGGATTCCAATCATCCAGTATTTACCAGTACATGAAAATAACTTGAGCTGCATCTCAGTTACATCATGGCAGGGGATATTATACCTATACTATCTGTCTCACAGGGTGTCTTACAGGGGTACTGTAAGAGTCATGTGAATGGAATATACTTGCAAACATTAAAGAACTATGGAAACATCTATTTTTTTTGTAGGTTTTCCTCCTTACTTCATTTTCTTCACTTGATTGCCTTCGGGCAGATTTCCATACAGACAATGCTTCTTCAACAGTTTGCTAAAGGATTAAAAAACTGAAATTAGGAAAGAGTCTAAAAAGTAGACTTGAATGCTACCTATTATATACAAGATCTCAATTCAAAATATCACCAGGAGACATCAGATTTTTCTAGAAGAAAATCTCTAGAGAAGCCACTATCTAAAGGGATTCAAATAATGTTTAAAGATGAATAATAATATCTATAATTATAAAGAATGAAAAGGATTCACTAGAGTGAACTTGAAATGTCTTTATTTCAACTGAGTTCTGTCCTCATGTTCAGAAAAATCATTTTGAATCATTTGGAAAAGGATAAGTCATATTAGAGTTTTATTTGTGCTGATATTCAAGAAATATTCCTAATCACACATCTGCACTCAGGATGAGTGATATACATTAATTATACCTATAAATTTTCAAGTCACAAAAGCACTTTAAATTTACCTTTCTTCCTAGTTAACCTGATATCCTAAAAGATTCAATGGGTGACCAATTTATGCCCAGTAAATGGTTATTCTCTCCCATAATATCTTTGTTATCACATAGACATAAAGTTGCTCATTTTGCTTAAATGTACTTTGTTATAAAAAGTTCTATCATCAGAGAGTTGGAGGAAGAAAAAAGAGATGGTATTGACATGTGTTAGTGATATACTTTTTACAACAATAAAAGATCTTTAGAGGCAAAGACATACATTCACTTTTCTTCCTACCTAAAAGTGTCTATATATATATATATATATATATATATATATATATATATATATATATATAGTCTTTTAGTTCCTTTGCAATGTTAGTAATATTTTACTGACATTGATTCACTAACCCAATGAATGTTTTGTGACTTAGGCAAATCATAAATAGCATAATTTTATTTGAAATAGCAAGAGAAAAGACATTTCCAGAGTTGAAGCCAAGATGGTGGAGTAAAGCAGAGAAGCTCAGTCACGATGAGAATCCTCTCCAACCAATATTAAAATACTGCCACAAAACAAATACAGGAGAGAAAGAACCAACAAGGAGACAGAATGAAACAACTTTAAAGAAAAGAAAAACCCCAAAGGTAGGTAGAGAAAATCTGGGGCACTGGGGTGAGAGGACAGCACAGAGAGCAGGAGGCAGTTAAGCAAGCAGTAAAGAGCAATCCAAGAACAAACAACACACCCCACCCCACATGTGCTAACCCAGATTTGGAACCTAATCCAAGCCAGCAATCAGACCTGAGACACTACCTGGGCAAATAGAGGTCTAATCAATCTACATACCTTGAAATTCTAAACCTGTGGTAAAGTTCAGAATCCTAGCCCAGGGCAATCTATGCTAAAGTGGGCTGATCTCTGTGGGCCCAGAGGAAATCCAGGAAAGCCAGGAGTCTCAGTCTGGGTTTAGGGTAAGGACACAGATGCTAATTTGGGGTAGTTGGTAGACTAAAAGTGGGTCTGGATCATTTAATAGAAAGTTCAGGGTGGAGTTCCAGGAGAGGTAAAGTAAACAGTGAGACCAAAAAAACTTATACCTAAGCTTAAGGTCAGAATTTGAGCAGTTTCTGACATGACCAAGCTCAGAGTAAGACCAAAAGCTTATGCCCAAAGCTGAGGAAAATCTTTAAACTATCAGTATCTCAAGGTTAATTAAATCAAAAGTGGGAGGTGGCTCTCAGAGCTCTCAGCCTTCAAGCCATCATAACATACTGAAAAAACTGAAACTGGCAGAAACACAGAAGAAAAAGCTAAGGGTAGCATCAAGGAAAGACTAATGTTTAAGAGGGTAACCTAACCTCCCAGGAAACAGAGCCTGCCTATTTAAAAAAGGTAGGGAAAATGAGCAAACAAAAAAAGCACCTAATGCTAAAGAATTTTTATGTAGACAAAGAGCAAGATATAGACACAGAAGGGGTCAGTGAAAGCAAAGGAAACACATGCAAAGCCCAAAAGAAAAATATAGATTGGACACAGATTGTAGAAGAAATCAAAAAAGACTTCAAAAACCAATTAGGAGAGACAGAGGAAAAGTGGGGAAGAGAAATGAGAGCAATGCAAGAAGAAATGAAAAAGGAGAATCAAAAGCTAATGGAAGAAAACTAGGCCTTAAGATTTAGAATTGAGAAATTAACAACTAATTATTTCATAAGAAATCAAGAAAAAATAAAACAAATTTTAAAAAATTAAAAAAACAGAAGAAAACATGAAATATCATATTGAAAAAACAACTAACCTGGAAAATAGATCCAGGAGAGACAATTTAAGAATTACTGGACTACTTGAAAGCCATGATTTAAAAAAAAAGACATCATAATACCAGAAATTATTAAAGAAAATTGCCCAGATATTATCAAATAAGAAAATAAAATTAAAATTGAAAGAATTCACAGATCATCTCTAGAAAGAAACACTCAAATGACAACATCCAGGAATATAATAACTAAATTAAAGAGCCCCTACATCAAGGAGAAAAAACTGCAAACATCAAGAAAGAAACACTTCAAATACCATGGAGCTACAATTTGATCACACAGGACCTAGTGGCTTCTACATTAAAGGATCAGAAGGCATGGAATATGATATTCAGGAAAGTGAAAGATCTATGTTACAACCCAGAGACACCTATCCAGCAAAATTTAATATATTCTTTCAGGCAAAAAAAAATGGACATTCGATAAGATAGAAGATTTCCAAGCATTCCTGAGGTATAAGCCAGATCCAAACAAAAAATCTTAAGTCCAAACACAAGACACAAGAGAAACCCAAATAAGGTAAATTAGAAAGAGAAAATTTAAGGGATTCATTTGGATCAAAATGTTTTTATTTCTACATGGAAAGAGGATATCTGTAATTCTCAAAAAAATTACTTTAAGTAGTAGAGAAGACAGAAGGAATATACTTAGAAAGAGGGTGGGGAAAGTAACCTAATTATGATGATATGATGTGTATGTATACATAATGATATAAAATGATATGTATGTATAAGATATGATATGTAAAAAATCAAGGTGTGAAAAAGGATTGCAGAGACAAAAGAGAAGGGAGAGACAAAATGTGGTAAATTATATAACATAAAGAAGCATGAAAAATCATTATGGAGAGAGGAGGAGAAGGGTTGGTGACAGGCAGTGCTTAAACTTTACTTTCATTGTAACTGACTCAGAGAGGGAAAAACAAATATACTCATTTTTGAGTTTAGAATTATATCTTACCCTACAGAGAAGTAGAAGTAGAATAAGACAAGGGAAGGGGAGAGTAATTGGAGGTGGGGGAAGTGGTGGTATGATGATAAAAAGCAAATACTGGTGAGGGGGAATAGAGTGAAAGGGAATAGAGCAAGATCAAAAGGGGAAAGTAAGATGGAGGGCAATACCCAGTTAGTAATCATAACTCTGAATTTGAATGGAATGAACTCACTCATTAAAGAAAACAGATAGCAGAATGGATTAAAAACCAGAATTCTACTATATGCTGTCTACAAGAAACACAGTTGAGGCAGGGTTACACACACTGATTAAAGGTAAAAGGCTGGAGCAGAATTTATTATGCATCATATCTAAAGTAAAAAAAGCAGGCATAAGAAACATGATACTAGACAAAGCTAAAGTAGAAACTTATCTGATTAAAAGAGATAAGAAAGGAAATAACATCTTGCGAAAAGGTAATATAAACAATTAAGTAATCTTAATACTAAACATTTATGCACCAAATAGTATAGCATCTAGATTCCTAAAGGGGAAACTAAAGGAGCACAATGAGGAAATCAATAGTAAAACCATACTAGTTGGAGACCTCAACCATCCCGAATCATAACTAAATAAACTGTACCAAAAGTAAGAAGAAAGAAGTAAGGGAAGTGAATGAAATGTTAGAAAAATTAGAGTCTACAGGTATCTGGAGAAAACTGAACAGAGATAAAAAAGAATATACCTTTTTAGTAGTACATGGTACATATACAAATATAGACCTTGTACTAGGGCATAAAAACACTGCAAACAATTGCAGAAAAGTAGAGATAATAAATGCAACTTTTTCAGATCGTAATGTGATAAAAATTACAATTAATAAGGGTTCATGAAGAGACAAATTTAAGATTAATTAGATACTAAATAATCTGGTTCTTCAAAACTGGTGTTTCAAAAAAAGAAATCATAGAAACAATTACTGATTTCATTGAAGAGAATGACAATGTTGAAACAATATATAAAAATCTATAGGATATAGTGAAAGCAGTATTTGGGGAAAAATTTATATCTCTGAGTGCCTATATCAACAAAATAGAGAGGGAGGAGATCAATGAATAGGGCCTGGAACTTAAAAATTAGAAAGAGAACAAATTAAAAATCCCCAGTTAAAAACTAAATTGGAAACCCTAAAGATTAAAGGAGAAATTAATAAAAGTAAAAGTAAAAGAGCCATTGAACTAATAAGACTAGGAGTTGGTACTTTGGAAAAAAACAAATAAAATAAAGTACTGATAAATCTAATTAAAAAAGAAAGATATTAAGACTAAAAGTATCAAAAATGAAAAGGGAGATCTCAACTCTAATGAAGAAGAAATTAAGACAATTATTAAGAACTACTTTGCTCAATTATATGGCAATAAATATGACAATCTAGGTGAAATGGATAAATATTTACAAAAATACAAATTGCCTAGATTAACAAAAGAGGAAATAGAATTCTTAAATAATCCCATCTCAGAAAAAGAAATTGAACAAACCATCAAGGAACTCCCTAAGAAAAAGTCCCCAGGACCAGATGGATTCACAAGTGAATTCTATCAAACATTCAAAGAACAACTAATCCCAATACTATACAAACTATTTGACAAAATAAGCAAAGAAGGAGTCTTACCAAATACCTTTTAGGATACAAATATGGTACTGATACCTAAGCAGAAGACCAAAAACAAAGAAAGAAAGCTATTGACCAATCTCCTTAATGAACATAGATACAAAAGTCTTAAATAAAATACTTGCAAAGAGACTATAGCACATTATCACAAGGATTATTCACCATGATCAGTTGGGATTTATACCAGGAATGTAAGACTTATTTAATATTAGGAAAACCATCCACATAATTAACCATAACAATAACCAAACAAATACAAATCACATTGCTATCACAAAAGATGTATGAATGTATGAATGTCAGAATGTCATGTATGAATACAACTACAAAACAATTTTCACGCAAATAAAACTAGATCTAAACAATTGGAAAAACATTAACTGTTCATGGGTAGGAAAAGTTAACATAATAAAAGTGGCAATCCTACCCAAATTAATTTACTTATTCAGTGCCATACCTATCAAACTACCAAAAAATTTTTTTATTGAATTAGACAAAATTATAACAAAGTTCATTTGGAAAAACAAAAGTGTAAGAGCAGGATGCAGGGGAGAGAATGGAATGTTCAAAGAGTGATTTGATGGACAATGACCATTGGAATGAGAGAGCAAAGGAGGCTGAGAAAAGAACAAGGGAGACCTGGAAGAGATCCCAGGAGAAGAAGGAGCTTTTGGATCTGAGATCTCAGGGTGAGAGGAGGATTCTTGCCTTGCTCGAGATTGTCCAAGAGCCAGCCCACAGAGACTAGCCCAGAGGATGAGCCTTGAAACTTTCCAGGAAAAGACTCATTTGCCTGACACCTTCATCAACATCAGAAGATTCAGGTCCCATTGGACCTGAGGGGCCTCAGACTGAACAGCCTTGAGCCAGTACCCCCCCACCCCCAACGATCTTCAGCCCCTGCCTTATTTCTGTCCTAATTTCCTTAATATCCTAGATTCGGTTAAGATAGGAGCTCGGTGAGGGAAGGAGAATTTTTGCTTAGCCCCAGGGCTTCCAGAAAAAAGTACCTTGGGGACTAAGAAGTAAGGGACACCTTTCAACCTCTACCCAGCTCCACACTCTCAGATATCTTGATTTATTAAAGCCTTATTTCAAACACAGTCAGATAAAGGAAAAGACTTTGTTCAAAGGACATAAAGGAAGCAAGCATCCAGAGGCAGTTAATCAGCCATTACTCAGTGCCAGTCAGGCCCCTGCCAGGTTGGTGAACAAAGGGGAGTCTTGTACCTCTAGGGGATCCATGCTCATCTATTTTGGGGTATCCCCACCACCATTCAATAGGGGCCCTCCCCTCCATCCTACCAACACAGACCTATCACCTGTGATACCCATATTTCTGAGATATACCTCTATTTTCTCAGCCCTGGAGTGGTGAAATAGGGAATGTATCTGGCAGCCATTCCATCTTGACTCCTCCCTTTCCTCACTCATCTGTCAACCATAACAGCTCCCTCAGGACCAACTATAACTGTCCTGTAGATAACCATTACAAAAGACCAAGACTATCAAGGTAACTAATGAAAAAAATGGGAAGGATGGGGCCTAGCAGTCCCAGATCTTAAACAAAACAGTAATCATCAAAACAATATGGTATTGGCTAAGAGACAGAAGGGTGGAACAATGGAATAGACTAGGAGTAAATGACCTCAGCAAGCTAGTGTTTGATAAACCCAAAGATCCCAGCTTTTGGAACAAGAACTCACTATTTGACAAAAACTGCTGGGAAAATTAGAAAACAGTATGGGAAAATTTAGGTTTAGATCAACATCTTAAACCCTATAACAAGATAAATTCAAAATGGGTAAATGACTTAAATATAAAGAGGTAAATTATAAATAAATTAGTTGAACATAGAATAGTATACCTGTCAGATCTGTGGAAAAGAAAGGAATTTAAGACCAAGCAAGAGATAGAGAACATTACAAGATATAAAATGAATTATTTTGATTACATTAAATTAAAAAAGGTTTTATACAAACAAAACCAATGCAACCAAATTAGAAGGGAAGCAACAAATTGGGGGGGAAATTTATAACAAAAACCTCTGACAAAGGTCTAATTTCCCTAATATATAAGGAACCAAAAGTCAAATGTACCAGAAATCAAGTCATTCCCCATTTGACAAATGGTCAAGGAATATGAATAGGCAGTTTTAAGATGAAAAAAAATCAAAACTATCAATAACCACATGAAAAAAAATGTTCTAAATCTCCCCTGATTAGAGAAATACAAATCAAAACAACTCTGGGGTACCACCTCACACCTAACATATTGGCCTATAATAGGACAGTAAAGGAAAATAATAAATGTTGGAGGCGATGTGGCAAAATTCAGACACTAATACACTCCTTTTAAGCATTGCAAATTGATCCAACCATTCTGGAAGGCAATTTGGAATTATACCCAAAAGAATGCATGCCCTTTGATCTAATAATACCACTATTAGGTTTGTACCCCAAAGATATAAAAAGGGTTATACAAAAATATCTCAGGTAACTGAAACAAACAGGGTTAAGTGACTTGCCCAGGGTCACACATCTGTACATGTCTGAGGTCTGAACTTAGGTCCTTTTGCCTCCAGGTCTGGTATTCTAGTCACTGTGCCACCTAGCTGCCCTTAATTATGTGCATATGATCCTATTTCTTATTCATTCATGACATACTGTTATACTAGATGTATTTGATTTATACACTGCTAATTTTAATTTATGATAAAATGTATGATACCTATGGATTTCCAAAAGCAAACTTACCTTTTTTTTGGTGTCTTTGTTGTCCTTTCCACCAGTCTTTCCTAAATTCTCTACACGTCTAGAAACCAAACATTACAAAGTTTTAGAAGGAATAATCATCACATTTTTCACATAACAGAAAGAACTACCATTAAAAGCAAATATTAATAAGGTTTCTCCAAACTAAAAATGTATTAGCCCATCATTTTAAGTATTTATGGTTAGGTTTGTACTTTGTCTTTGGAAGGTTTTTAGCAAATTCCTTAACTCTTATTAGATACCTCATCCCAAGTTAGATATAATGTTTCTACAAATCAGGGAGTTTTACTTTAAAATTAACCCTAATTCTTATCCAATTGTGTACTTCTAAATGGCTTACTAATGGCTAGCAAAAATAATAAAGGCTATCAATAATTTTGGCATTTAATGTTTGCATTTAAATGTCTTTATTTAATTAAGAAGTTTTATAAAAAGCAAATATTTCTAAGGAAAAGCTTTTTCACAGCTTTTAATTCTCTTAAGCAAGATTTCTTCATAATTTTTTGTCATAGACGCCCTTGGCAGTCAGATGAAATCTATGTGCTTCTCCTTAGAAATAATGTATTTTTTAAAATTCATAACTGAAGGGAATGTTATTTCAGCTAAAATCAAGTGAAAATGAAGATGCAATTATTTTTCTTGCCTAAATTCACACATCCCCTGAAATCTATCTCTAGACCTTTTTGGCAATGTACAGATATCCTAGGTCAAAAATCCCTGCTCTAAAGCCAGAGTTAGCAGCTTTTTAGAAGTGGAATTCCAAGTTGCTAACATCAAATCTTTGCAAAAGGAAGGATATTGAGAATGATATTAGCAAGTGTGCATTTAAAAAATTCTGCTCACTCCACCAATATACCCTCAAGAATTCTTTTTTTTTTTTGCTTGCAAAAATTTCCAAGAAGAGTTCAGTATCACTTTCAACAAACTGCAAAAGACATAAGGGTATCCTGGGGTTCTGGGAGGGAAAAGGGTGGTGCCCTTTGAGTGACAGCAAGTATGGAATAAACTGAGAAAGGAATGTAAGAAAAGACTACAAAAGGCCTAGGAATCTCAGGAATAAGAGAGAGGGGGTTCTGGGAATGGGGATATATGAAAAAAAGTGTTGTCAAGTTGTCAAGAAAACAAAGATAAACTTTATGGAATCTGCAATAAAAGCAATAAAGAACCTGGCTGCATTCAAGCCAGATATTAAAAGGAAAGCAAAATGTCTTTACTCACACTCAAACTGTTATAATGACCACACTTGTTATATTCCTATCTATATGGAGCATAATTAACTTTTCATGTTTATGATAAAGGAAATAAATAGTTCACTTACAAGTTCTGGGACTTTTTCAGACTACTGGAATATACTAGATAGTAAATCATTTACCTTTTTCAGTATATTATTAATATTTCCAAGTTGATTATACTTTCAGAAAGTGAGCAGGGAATACCTGAACTTGAACAAACGCAAAGTAATAGATTTATATAAAATAAAGGTAGTATTTTCTATTTTCAGTTACTTCCCAAAGGTTTCCTTTAGATACCAAACTTTTCCACTAGCATTTAAAGTTAGATTTTAATTAAAATATTCATATATGACTTTGCAGGAACACAATTATTGCACATAATAAGTTCTCTGAGAGGGAAGTGAGTGAAGTATCTCCCTTTTTATTTATATCCCCAGCAACTTTTTAGCACACAGTCCTAGTATTTAATATAAGCTTTTCCATTTATTCCTTCACCTATAACCCTAATTAAAATTAGAGAAAAAATGTAGAATTTGTAAGTAACGCCTAAAAGAACTATGAAATACATATCTGGAATCAAATTATTCATTTTCCTTACTGGATGATAGATATATTTTCTCTTTTGGAATTTGCTCCTCCACTTCTGTGGTCACTAGTCTGTGAAACAAAGTAATAATGATTTTCATTATTTTTTAAACTATTAGGAAAACATCTACATAAAACAGATACAAATTCAAATTTTAAAATAGTACCTGCAGGGGAAGGGGAGAAAGATACACTGGGAAATGGAGAGTGATTTACAAATAAAAATAATCAATAAATATAAATGTCTTAAAAAATAAATTATGGTGTTATATAAAATATATCATCTGCAGTTCCAACTGGGCCTAAAAATAGTCTATTTTATGTTCTAGTGACCTTTTAAATAAATTAGTGCACCGTGTCTGAGAAAAAGATGAAAAACGGAATGCTAACAATTTTTCATATAGTTCCAAGATTTTATTTTAATTCCTTTAAAAAATATAACAAATTCTAGGTATCAAAAAGTTCATCAGGCAGCTAGGTGGTACAGTGGATATAGTAGTAGGCTCAGAATCACAAAGACTCATCTTCCAAAATTCAAAACAAGCTTCAGTCACTTAGAGTGTGACCCTGAGCAAGTCATTTAATCCTATTTGCCTCAGTTCCTCATCTGTTAAATGAGCTGGAAAAGGAGATGGCAAATTATTTCAATATATTTGCCAAGAAAATCCCAAAACAGAATCAGGAAGTCAGACATGACTAACATGGCTTAACAACAAAAAGTTTGACAAATATCCTTGTTGAAAAATTGCTTGTAATTACATGATTTTAGCTTTTCTGGACAATTTAAAATTTTCTGTTACTGATATCCTAATGCCCTTTACAAAAATAAATTTGCAGAAACTTTCCTTTTTATATATTCTAATGAAATAATAAAAAATGAAAACAAGCTAAGAATCCAGCAAAAGAGAACATATTTCAGGTGTGGGGAATGTGACAAGACAAACAAGGGAACTCAGGTTGGTTTTTGCCAATTTTTTACTATCTCCTTGCTATTTGGGTCTTCTTGTGAGAAAATTCCTTTAGTCTTAGTGAATTTCTGAGAGCACTGAAAAGCTGATCTGGCCTGGGTCACACAGCCAATGTATAGCAGGAAACTTAAAATCAGTTCAAGTCCATTGTCCCAATCCCACATCCTACCTTCCTTCTACTAAGCTACTCTGAGTATGTCCTTTAAAGAAGCAAGTTAGAGGGACAATTAGATGGCACAATAGAGAGCACACCAGGGCTGGTGTCAGGAGGCCCTGGGTTCAAATATGACCTCAGATATCTCCAATCTTTGTAAACCTGGGCAAATCATTTAACCTCAATTCCCTAGACCTTACTGCTATTCTGCCTCGGAACTGATACTGAGTACCAACTCTAGGAGAAAAGGTAAGAGTTTAAGAAAAAAAAATTAAGAGCCAAATTAAAGAGGCATCCCTGACAAAAACAGAGTATATAACAAGGCCAGGTGGGAAATAAGATTGGATAGACAATGGGACCATATTTGGGGGTCAAGTAGAGGAGTTTAGACTTCATATACTAATAGTTTTTTTTTTTTGAGGAGAAGAGTAAAGGATGAAAGTTTTGTTTGGAGATTAGTTTGGTAGTAGTAAGGAGAATAAATTGAAAGAAGGACAAATAAAAGTCTGAAAGACTAACTAGGAAGCAGTTATAACATTCCATATTTGAGGCAATAAGGATCAAATTAGGGTAGAATAAAAAAGATAGTGCCAGTTGAAAAATTTAAAAAACAACAACTTCAAAGTAAAAACGGGCAGAGAGTGTGACTGAATATGGGAAATAAAAGAAAGAGAATTAGTCTAAGTGACTCAAAGATTTCAACTCCAGTTTAATTAAAGTCAGTCATCAGCATAAATCACTATACCTGAAACTATTAAAAAAGATGAGTTCTCCAAAAAAGAAAACAGATGGAAAAATAAAAGGACTGAGAAAAGGACTTTTGACTGCACAATCAATGCAAGCGAATAGGAGAAGGAAGGGAAAGCAGGAAGGGAAGGAAATAAGTAACTAGAAGACAAGAACCAGTAAGTACAGTGGGTTCTATTATGGAAAGAGGAAAAAAAGGGGGAAGGAGCAGTGAGTAAAGAGAGTCAAACTAACCCTTAGCTTTGGCAATAAGGAAGGCATTATATCCTGCAAGAGAATGGTTAAAGCAAGTCATGAGAAAGAAAGCTAGATCTCAAGGCATTCAAGAAAAAGTAAGTAGAGGAGCACATTGGTAAGGGAGAACAGATCTAGATGCTGTGCTGAAGTGAGAAGGTAAAATTAGGAGGGAGGAATTTGGGGATATTTAGATCTCAGTATGAAGGCACTGGGCACCTGGGAAGCAGGGAGTGGTGAACACTGCACAGGGAACAGGCAGGTGATACTGAAAGGGAAGTTGAAAATCACTAAGGGCAAAAACTAGGAGCAGCTAATGTAAGCAACAATTTCAAGTGAAACATCTTCAAGATGTCATTCTTAATACAACTTTCTATCCATATATGTATCCTATTATTTTAATTAATAAAGCTCAGCTTAATAACTCAGCTTCTAAAATTTGAAAGCTAGAGACTAGGACTGCATAAACTCCAGTTCTAACAAGCTTTGATAGCAGCCCATGACCCCATATACTTACTTTACTTTTCTTCCCTAAGAGTCTAAAACAGAGCCAAAAGTAACTCTTTCCTACATAATAATAAATGCAAATTGAATTCAGGCAAAGTAGCAACCTAAGAAAAAAGCCTTTGTATCTTTCTTTTTAAAAAAATCCTTACCTTGTATCTAAGAATCAATATTGAGTATTGATTCTAAGGCAGAAGAACAGCAAGGACTAGGCAATTGGGGTTATGTGACTTGTCCAGAGCAAGGAAGTATCTAAAACCAGATTGAAACCCAGGACTCTCCTATTTCCATGTCTACCACTCTATCCACTGAACCCCTTTTTTAGCTGCCCCAAAAGCCTTAGTTTCTAATTCACTAAAGAGAGACAGGAAATAGATAAATGATTATTGATTGAGTTCTTTGAAATTCAATAACGACTCTAGAATTATATTATGCAAGCACAGTGTTTTAATATATATGTACGTGTTACATAATTAAATAACTTACAGTCAAGAACATTTTACATAAAATGATAACAAACTTACATCTTTCTGCTTTTTCAACATTATTTCCAGGGAAATTTTGAGTACTTCAAAGCATTTTTCATTAATGTACTCAACATACAAATGATGGGTAATGATTTACTCCTCAGTATTTCAAAATTTTATTACTTTTCAATCACTAATCAACCAATAATAACTTCAGCATCTCCAATAGGTGGAGCAATAAATTTCTACATTTGCTTCACTAGAAATCAAATGTAATAAGACTGCAACTGTTATGTTCATGTTAAGAAAGGTACAAAAGACAGAGAACTAAATAATAAAATTCAGTTGCTAAGGAAGAGAAAAATTACCTTTGATTCCTTTTTCTTTTTATGCTCTTCTTTAGATGTTTTTTCTTTCTTCTCCAGGCTATTTTTTGATCTCTCATCCTCTAAAGAAACTCCGTCTTTATGTCGTTTATCTTTATGTTTTTCTTCCATATCCTTGTCATAGGCCAAGTTGCTTTTTTCTTTTGACAGTCTTTCTTTTTTATCCCTAGTGCTGATTTTTTCTTTATGTTTCTTATCTTGTTCTTGTTCTTTTTGTTTCTTATGCTTTCTTTCTCCTTCTTCTTTATGCATGTAATATCTGAGAGTAAACTCTTTATTTTCACCAAACTGCAATATTTAAAAATATTAAGTTGGATAATATCTGACTGTATAAAGCAGGCAAGTCCTTAACTATACAGAAGCCATGGTATAACAGTAATGAAAAGAAAAATGAATTCATTTATATGCCTATAACTGCAGTACCGATAATCTGATTTACATATATCCTTTACATATGAATGTCTAGAAGGCCATGAGAACTTTCTTCATCATGTCTACAGACTGTAAGATAACATGAGACCAAGTTACTACTTGTCCCCTTACCCCATTACAGCATGGAAGAGAAGGAGAACTTTGTACATGCCATTCCTCTGATCCCAGAACCACTGCATGCTGAGTGTATTGATAAACACCTTCAAACATGCCATTGGGACTTATCAGCACTAGAGAAAGAGAAGTGAAGGAAGAGAAGGAATAGAAAGAAAGAAGGTAAAGCAAGCCCTGACTCACCATAACACCTCATCCTAAGGGATTATGAGAGGATGAAAGTATTATGTGAATTTTCATAGGAAAGGAATGTAGGAATGACTAATAGTAATCAGGGAGAGTTTCCTAAAGGACATGACATTTGGTATTTAAGTGACAAGTGGCTCAGTGTATCGAGGGCTAGGCCTAGAAATGGGAGGTCCAGTGTCCTAAACTGGTCTCAGGTACTTCCTAGCTGTGTGACTATGGGCAAGTCACTTAACCCCCTTTACCTAATCCTTACCTTTAAGAGAGAGACAGATGCTATTTGAGTTGGGCTTTAAAGAACAGGTATGAAAACACTGGGGGAAAAGAGAAAGTGAGGGTTCTAGGAAACAGGGCTAGGAAAGTGAGTTCAATCTGGGCAGAGCAGAAAGTCATGAGAAGTATGAAATAAGGTTGAAAAAGGGTGGAACTAGACTAGAACTATCTGTTTTGAATATCAAGCAATGGATTTTGAATTTTACCAGAAAAAAAATCAAGAAAAATCATGTAGCTGGCAATAGTGTGAGGGCCTGATTAGAGAGAAAGAGAAAAGATCAGACTTGAGAAGACCTTTGATGAGGCCACTAGAAGTCTCATCATAGCCCTACTCCCTTTGCTGGGCATAAGGTCACCTTTTCTAGCTCAAGAGATGTCTGCTAAGAAGAATTTTTATTTTATTATTAAATATAAATATATATTACATATAATTAATATATATTATTTTGTTACATAATATTTCCCTGGCCCTTCAGCATTCTATGGTTTGCAACCTCATTTTTTTCAACCTTAGTCTTCAGAGCTTGAAAAGTTCCCATTTTTATCAATAGTTGAGTTTTTGATGGTGGCAAAAAATGGGAAAATGAGGGGTTGTCTTGCAATTGGGGAGTGGCTGAACAAACTGTGGTATATGATGGTGATGGAATACTATTGTGCTATAAGGAATGATGAACCACTTGAGTTCTATAAGAACTGGAAAGACTTTCATGAACTGACACAGAGTGAAATAAGCAGAACCAGGAGAACATTGTACACAGAGACTGATACATTGTGGGATGGTCAAAGATAACTGACTTTGCTACAAGTAGCAATACAATAATCCAGGATAATTCTGAGAGATTTATGAGAAAGAACACTATCCACATTTAGAGAAAGAATAGTGGAAGTAGAAATGTAGTACTGTTATCAGGGAAACTAGAGAATTTTAAGATGACTTCTTACTCTGCTAAATAATCAAGTGCCTCTGATTACCCTCCTAACCCAACATCCAATTTTCTGGACTTTGGCATCATGCCTCTCGTTGCCCTGTCACACTGGAATTTTCCCCTCCTTCCTCTCATATACTCTGCAATCCAGTGGTATTGTATTCCTTCCTATTCCTCAAAGATATCTGCAAACTTCAGACATTTTCTCTAGCTGTTCTCAATGCCTATAATGCTCCCTCACCCCATCTTGATCCAACTTCCCTAGCTTCCTTCTAGTATCAGCTAAAAACCCACCCTCCAAATAAAATCTTTACTGGTCCTCCTTATTTTCAAAGCCTTCCCACAGTTGATTATTTCCAATTTTTCCCATATATGCCTTGGATATACATTGCTGTTTACACCCTGCCTCCCTATTAAATCATAAGTTCTTTGTGAGCAGTGTTTAACTTTTCTCTTTCTATTCCCAGAGCTTAGTTCAGGGCCTGACATGCAATACACACATGCCATGTACTGAATGACTGATCTGACTGTTTCAGCTGCTTTTTTACACTAAAAATTTCCTCAGCATCTGGACTTCCCCAACCAGAAATATCCAAAGACTCCTTCAGCTTTCTCACCTGGGAACAATCCTTTACCATGCCAGCCCTTTTTTGGTTCTTTGCTAAGTTCCTCACAGGGCATCCATTTTAAAAGAGAAGATCAAGTCAGCTAATTTTCATTCTTCCTCCTAGCTCTGCTGATGACTTTCTAGATTTTGCCAAGTATGTCTCAGACAAAGTCTCACTCTGAAACTTCCCTCAGTATCTGAGGCCTCCTCATCTTGGATCACTGATCTTCCCCTGAAGCCTTCTCTCTCTGGAACATTATCCTGACAGGTCATCCTCCTTTACTCTATGGAAAGCATCTAAGTGGTGCAATGGATAGAGATTTGGACATAGGAGTGACCTGGACAAGTCACTTAACATCTGTCTGCTTCCACTTCATCAATTATAAAAGGGGGTGACAAGAGCACCTACTAAGATTATGGCAAGAATCCAATGAGAGAATGTCTGCTAAGGGTACCTGATAAATAGGCATTTCATCAGTCCTTTCAATGTGTTGTCTTCCCAAATAGAAGGAAAACTTCCTGAAGGCAAGGACTACACTTCTTTTTGCTTATATTTGTATCCCATTGCTTGGTACAGAACCCAACATATAGAAAGGGCTTTGATAAATGCTTGTTACCTGCCTATAAGCCTTGATGCTTATTACATCTTAAAAATTTTGTTGTTATTCAGTTGTTTTCCTTCCTGTTTGACTCTTCATGATCCCATTTAGGGTATTTCTGGCAAAGACACAAAGTGTTTTTTCCTTCTCCCGTTCATGTTACAGATGAGGAAAATGAGGCAAACAGAGCTAAATGACTTGTCCAGGGTCACAGAGGAAGTGTCCCAAGTGTAAAAATATTTGACAAGTTATACAAATAGATGTGAAAACCATGCCAATACAAATTCAAAACTGTTTAGATACATTTGATAGATGTAATCAAAAGTATCTTCTGTGATGAAGTAAAGCTCAAATGTGAACCTCCCTTCAAGGCTAGTAGGCACAAGGACACTAAAGAGACTCTTATTATAAAAAAATAAAATATTTATTGAAATATATAAGGATAACAAGGATTTCTAATTCTAAGGGATTCTAAATCCACTCAACCTCCCTGGTTCCACAGGGATCACGTTAGGATATACTCAGAGTCCAAACCAAAGACCAGATCTTTCTTTGGTTTTCTCTGATATAAACCAATTTATGAAGACAGAAATAGATAGTCAATAGTGTTCCCCAAGTTGGAAAAAGAAAATACTAAGCTCCTTCAGGTCCTTCCCTCAGATGGAGAGAGAGGCAAAGATGTTACCTCCTCCAACCTTGAGAGACAATCTCTGAGCGTGTCTCTGTCAACTGCCAGAGTGAGTAATTGTCAACCTGTGAAATTGACATGCTCTCTCAGCTCTGCTTCAAACTCCAGTTCTTTTCTCAAGCAGCCACTTTACTTATCTCTAAACTAATAAAACAATACTTATTTTCTAATATCCTTAAACAGGCTGAACGTGAACTGAAATCCTTCTGACTATCCACTGTACCACTGAATGCCTCTAAAATTTTTTAGGTTTTACTTATCTTCTTGTTGGGTTTCCTTATTTTTTTTCCTTAAGCTATTATTCAATTTTATAAAAATAAAAGCATTTCTTCCCTATATTTGTCATTTTTCCAACCAGGGTTTGGGGTTGAAATCTGTATGGTCCCTCTAATTTATAATGAGTATTTTCCTAAGCTTCCAAGAATGTCATTTAAAATAGACCTAGGCTTCCCCTCAGATGTTTGTGATTTTTGATTCTTGATGTTTGATTCTTCAAGTTTTCTTCATCACATTTTGTCACAAATGTCTTAATTACTGTGATCTACTACTATTTACATAATTTTATTCTTAGTTTGCCTTCATTACTCAGGAAAAAAAATATAAATATAAAGAGGGAAAAATATACTTATTTCTTGTAAAGCCAAAGACTAACTATCCTAAGAAAGAGTCATTAGTGTTTTCCTTAAAACCTCTCCATCTCATTGCACAAAGATATTCCAACAGTATATGTGTTTTTTCTTCCTTTCTAACAACATTCCTGGTATTTTGAGTTCACTCTCTTTACCTAGAGGAACAGCTGTCACTCTGGTACCTCAAATTTGGAAGGAGGATGTGACATCATCAAAATAATATGGAACTAAGTGTCATCTTGTCCTAATTGTACCACACTAACTAGCTGAATGGCCTTATGCAAATCACTTAATCTCAGATTTATCTGAAAAATGAAAATAACAGAACTGAAAAGATTCCCTTGTTTGAGTATTCATCCAAATAGCCATTTCCTTCCCTCCTCCAAGCTTTATTCACTGTCCTTCAACAGTATATCAATTCCCTATTTGTTCTCATTTATTCATTCAACAAACACAAGCATAGTACTATATTATGACTTGACCTAATAGATTAATCAGGTAACTGTAGGCTAAGGACTAAAGTATTATAACAGGTATAAAATAAAGGAGGCAATTTCTCCATAGTTCTTTTTTTTTTTAATTTAGAATAGTTTTCCATGGTTACATGATTCATGATCCACACACACACACACACACACACACACACACACACACACACACACACACACACTCTTTCCTCACACTTCCTAAAACTGACAAGCAGTTCCACTGGGTTATGCTATGTATTATTGTTCCAACATTATTTCCATGTTATTCATATCTGCAGTAGAGTGATCTTTTAACATCAAAACCCCAATCACAACCCTATCACACTACATGATTGATCACACATTTTTGTGATGCATTTCTGTTTCCACATTTCCTTTTCTGGCTGTGGAGAGTGTTCTTTCTCATAACTGCCTCATAATTGTTCTGGATCACTGCATTGCTGCTACTAGAGAAGTCCATTATGTTCAATTGTGCCACGGTGTATCAGTCTCTGTGTATAATGTTCTCCAGGTTCTGCTCCTTTCACTCTGCATCAGTTCCTGGAGGTCATTCCAGTTCCCATGGAATTCCTCCAGTTCTTTATTCCTTTGGGCACAATAGTTTTCCATCACCAACATATACCACAATTTGTTCAGCCATTCCCCAATCAAAGGGTATTCCCTCATTTTCCATATTTTTGCCACCACAAAGAATGCGGCTATAAATATTTTTGTGCAAATATTTTTCCCTATTATCTCTTTGGGGTGCAAACCAGCAGTGACATGGCAGGATCAAAGTTTTTTAGCACCCTTTGGGCAAGTTCCAAATTGCCATCAAGAAGGGTTGGACCAATTCACAACTCCACCAGCAATCCATTAATGTCCCAATTTTGCCACATCCCCTCCAACATTTATCACTTTCCTTTGCTGCCATATTGACTAGTCACCTAGGTATGAGGTCCTCCATATTTCTTCCAACTTTTCTCTTCAGTTAAAGACTTCTTTCAGTTTCTGACAAGACATAATGTGCTTGACAATATTTACTGCTGAGTGCCTAACATTTAGCTCAGAAAGTCCTGAATCTTCTTTTCATGGATTTGCCAGTCAGCAAGATTATAATTCATTTCTAGTAATCAAGTTGGTATAAGGTGAGGAAATGTATAAAGACCACTTAAAAAGCTCATCAAAAGACACCTAAATTCCTCATTCACAGTCTTCCCTGATAATGTCTTTTCTTTCTCCTATGTTTTCCTGATCACTGTGACTCTAGTCCCCAAAGGATGTTAGGACAAATAAGAAACGCCCCCTAAATATTTAGTACTCATAGTGTTGCAGAAACTAAGCATACTAATGCATAAATAATTAAGAGTTAATTCCATATATCTCATGATCCTGTCCTGACCTGTTTTCTTCTTATGTTTTGAAAAGCTCAAAAAAGACTCATTTTTAGTCATAAATTTTAAAGTTTCTATATGTCAGGATTAAAGAATTTAGTTCCTACTTTACCTTCTTTTCTCGAAACTTCTTTTCATCATCTTTTCTTTCAGAATCATCTTTTTGTTCTCTGTCTTTATCTTTTCCTTTGGTTCCTATAAAAAAAAAGTTTTCTTATTAACACATGCACAAAATGGCTCTATATTAGATGTTTGTAGGTTTTCGCTATTCATCATATATATTAAAAGATTATACCTCAGTCACTATGTATGAATGCATGTAGACCCTAATTTCATAGTACTAGGATAAAGAGCTATGACTATAGCCAAATCCTTACAGTGCTTATTATTATAATAAAGAAAGTAAAAAGGAAGAAGGGGAGGAGAAAAAAAAGAGATGAAAAACAAAATTATTTTATTAGAGGGAAAAATAATTATTCCTTACTCTAAAAGTTCTATTATTTATTATATTTTAAATGTTATATTTTATTTTGAAATTTTTTTTAAACACTTATCTTCCATTTTAGAATCAATACTAAGTCCTAAGGCAAAAGAGAAGTAAGGGCTAGTCAATTGGGGGTAAGTGACTTGCCCAGAGTCACACAGCTAGGAAGTGACTGAGGCTATGCTTGAACCCAGGACCTCCTGTCTCCAGGCCTGGCTTTGTATGCATGGAGCCCTACCTGCCCGTTTCCTTAGAATTTTGACAATTTAACAGTAAATTATATCTAAAATTTTACTTTTTAAACTGAAGCTAACAGCTTCTGAGGCAATATACTTTCTATCAGCATAACATAATTTTCATTTACTTAAAAGACTAGTTTCTAATGCAGTGTTTTTACAACAATCATTGCAGATGGAAGTTTGGGCTCTAGCACCTGAGCAGCCAATGTGTTATATTAGTAGTTTAAAATGAAACTTAAGATGATAAAACCAGGAAGACAAGCTAGTATACAAAAGAGAAATACAAGCTTAATGGCACAATTTTAAAAGCACTGAAGGATCAATTTCAAGTTATATATAAGTGGAGAAGATACTAAAAAAATGGAAAAATGGTGGATAGCATCATTATCTCCCAACCCTCAAGAAAAGATGACTAAGTACATTAGCAAGTACCTACCCAAAAGTTGTGAATTGATCCAATCATTCTGGAAGGCAATTTGGAACTATGCCCAAAGGGTGATAAAAGACTGTCTGCCCTTTGATCCAGCCATAGCACTGCTGGGTTTGTACCCCAGAGAGATAATAAGGAAAAAGACATGTACAAAAATATTCATAGCTGTGCTCTTTGTGGTGGCAAAAAAAACTGGAAAATGAGGGGATGCCCTTCAACTGGGGAATGGCTGAACAAACTGTGGTATCTGTTGGTGATGGAATACTATTGTGCTCAAAGGAATAATAAAGTAGAGGAATTCCATGGAACAACCTCCAGGAATTGATGCGAAGGAGCAGAACCAGGAAAACACTGTACACAGAGAATGATACACTGTGGTAAAACAGAATGTAATGGTCTTCTCTAGTAGCAGCAATGCAATGACCCAGGACAATTCTGAGGGACTTATGAAAAAGAACGCTATCCACAGTCAGAGGAAGAACTGTGGGAGCAGAAACACAGAAGAAAAACAACTGCTTGATCACATGTGTTAAGGGGGATATGATTAGAGATATAGACTCTAAATGATCACCCTTGTGCAAATATCAATATGGAAATAGGGGGCAGCTGGGTGGCTCAGTGGATTGAGAGCCAGGCCTAGAGATGGGAGGTCCTAGGTTCAAATCTGACCTCAGATACTTCCCAGCTATGTGACCCTGGGTAAGTCACTTGCCTCCCATTGCCTAGCCCTTACCACTCTTCTGCCTTCGAACCAATACTGGTTCCAAGACAGAAGGTAAGGGTTTTAATTAAAAATAATAATAATAATATGGAAATAGGTTTTAATCAATGACACATGTAAAACCCAGTGGAATTGCACATCAGCTACAGGAGGGGATTGGGGGATGGGAGGGAAAGAACATAAATCTTGTAACCACGGAAAAATATTCTAAATTAACTAATTAAATAAAAATTTCTCAAGATAAAAAAAATAAGAGAATTCTAAAAATATTTGGAAAAAAAAAAGTACCTACCCACACATCAATCAAGAGTAATCTTCATGGAAAACATGAGTCATGAAAAGGCAAGCTTTTGTGTATAATCTTCTATAGCAGAACACATATTGATAATCACACAAATTACTAAGAGATATAGAAAATACAAGTTCTAGTATATGTCGATGACAAAAAACAAAGTCATAAGAAAAAAATTCAAGCTTAAAGGTTCTTCTCCAAGAATATGTATCCATTGCACATTTTAAGATAGTGTAAGATTCCTTTAGATAAAACCACAGAGATAAGTTTGCTCAATAACCATCTAATTATCACTAATAAGGAAACCATAAAACATGAGATATAGCTTGACAAGGCTTTTTGCTATTGTCATGAAAGATGACTCTTGTCTCTCCTTTGTCCTGTCCCCTATTTCCCACATGTAGCTACTGGCAAAGTCAATTCTGCCCTTCTCAAATCCCCAGCATCTATTCCTCCTTGATACCTACCTGGACTATTGTAATAAGTTCCTTATTGGTCTCCTTCCTTCCAGTCTCTCCCTGCTTCAATCCTATCTATCAAACAAACGCCAAAAATCATCTTCCCACGGCACATTTCTGGAACTCAGTTATACATAAAATAAGGTTCTGAATTGAATACTCTCCAAGTACCTTTCTAGCTCTAAATCTATGGTCCTATGTCTTTTTTTTAAGTTTATTTATTTAATTAACTAATTTAGAATATTTTCCATGGTTAAATGATTCATGTTCTTTCCCTCCCCTCCTATAGCCAATGAGCAATTCCTCTGGGTTTTACATGTGTCATTGATCCAGACCTATTTCAATATTATTAACATTTGCCTAGGATGATCATTTAGAGTCTACATCCCCAATCATATCCCCATCGAGCCATGTGATCAAGCAGTTGTTTTTATTCTGCATTTCTGTTCCCACAATTCTCTCTAGAAGTGGATAGAATTCTTTCCCTTAGAATTGTCCTGGATCATTGCATTGCTGCTTGTAGAGAAGACCACTACATTCAATTGTGCCACAGTGTATCTGTCTCGGTGTATAATGTTCTCCTGGTTCTGTTCCTTTCACGCTGTATCAGTTCCTGGAGATCGGTCCATTTTACATAGAATTCCTCCAGTTCATTATTTATAGTCCTATGTCTTAAGCAGAGCCCAAATAAAAGAAGGATTTCTATAGATCAGAGATTCTTAATCTTTTTTAGGGTCATAGCTCCCTTGAGTAATCTGGTAAAACCTACTAATGATTTCCAAAAATAATTTTTCAAAAGATATAGCTGTATAAGGTTGCAAAGGAAACAAAAGTTAGTGGAAATAAAGATGTAATTTATTTCTCCATCCAAATTCACAAACTTCAGGTTAGAAAACCCAGCTATAAAAGGTAATTACTCAATGTATGCTTATTTGTGAATTATATTGGTCAGAATGAATCAAGTCTTTCCTCCAATTTCTCCTCAGTTAGAATCATGAATACTTAAAGGGGATAAAAGAGATAGTTCTTGCAGTCCATACACAGAAAAACAAATGAATGAAAAATGCCTGTTATCTCAACCATGACATGAATTTGGATGAATTAGCCCGTTGAATTAATTAAACAATAAAGGGTAAACATTACAACTGGACAATGAGCAAGGGCAAACCTTGAATAGAAAGAGAAAAATTGGTAGAACTTACATTCAGGAAATTATGTCAGGTTTTCAACAAAATTTAATAAAATTCATCTATAGAAAAAAAAGCCAAGAATCAGAGGCAGAGCCAAATTGGCAGAGTGTGTGTGTAGGGGGGAGGGGGTGGAAGGGGAGTTCTAACTACTCTGATAATCCTCTCCAATCAAACTTAAAATAACTCTTCAAAATGAATACTGGAGTGACAGAATCAATAAGGGGCCAGAGTGAAGCAATTTACCTGCAGAAAACAACTTGAAAGATAGGCAGAGAGCATCTGGTTCACTGGGAGGAGAAGGGAATTCAGCTCACAGCAAGGCTGTGAAGGCTGTGCAGCAAGGCCACACCAAGGAGTAATGGCCTAAGTCAACATCAAGCTTCCACACCCCATATCTACTGATCTAGGTTCTCAACCTTGACCCAAGTCAACTTCAAGACCCCAAGACCTTACCTAAGCCAACAGCAAAGCACCCCACACCTAACTTTTGAAGTCCCATACCTTATGGAAACCTGCAGTGAGGTCCCAAGTACTAGGGCAAAGCAATCCATGGTGTACCTGGCTTGTGAAGGCTCAGAGTAAGGACCCAAATTCCTACCCAAGTTCAAGGTGAGGCCCCAAGTCTCAGAAAAAGGCAGCTGGCAGTGCATCTAGCTGGTGTAAGGACAAGGGGAGGTCCAGAGTCCTTACTCAAGCCTGAAGTAAGGACCAGATCCCCAGGGCAAGGTAGTCCACAGGGTTCCTGCCCAGTAAAAGGCTAGAGGGAGGCCCAGATCTCTGCTCAAGTCAAAGACAAAGGGCCCAAGTCTCACCCTAAGGAAGTCAAAAGGGCTCTGGGCCTTATAAACCATCAATAATCCCTGAGGGAGAATGACTCAGCAATTGGAGGTAGATTTCAGACCTCCCAGTCCCTAGAAAATTATTAAGGAGACAAAGAAAAGGATAAAGACTCAGATGGGGACAGTGAGATCAAAACAGCTACATGCAAAACTTCAAAGAAAAATGTTGGAAGAGCTCAAATATGATTTCAAAAACCAAATAAGAGAGGCAGAGAGAAGATGGGGAAGAGAAATGAAAGTAATGCAAAACAGAATTGGCCAAATGGAAAAAGTTGTACAAAAATCCAATAAAGAAAAAAGTTTCCCAAAAAAAAGGAGAATAAAAAGCTCATTGAAGAAAATAAATCCTTAAAAATTAGAACTGGATGAGTAGAAGCTAATTACTTTCATAAGACATCAAGAAACAATAAAACAAAATCAAAAGAATGAAAAAAAAGAAGAAAGCATGAAGTTATTTTTTAAAATGCTACAAAATAAATCTAGGAGAGACAGTTTAAGAATCAGTAGACTTGGGGTAACTGGGTGGCTCAGTGGGTTGAGAGCCAGGTCCAGAGATGGGAGGTCCTGGGTTCAAAACTGGACTCAGACACTTCCTAACTATGTGACCCGAGGCAAGTCACTTGACCTCCAATGATTAGCCCTTAACCACTCTTCTCCCTTAGAATCAATATTGATTCTAAGATGGAAGATAAGGGTTTTTTTTAAAAAGAATTATTAGACTACCTGACAGTCATGATTAAAAAAAATTAGACATATTATAAGAAATTATCAAAGAAAATTATCCTGATATTCTTTATTTTACTTAATTGATTAAGAAAAAATTTTCCATGGTTACATGATTCATGTTCTTTCTCTCCCCCCCTGTAGCCAGTGTGCAATTCCACTGTTGCCCTAATATTCTTAAAGAGGGCAAAACAGAAATTGAAAGAATACACTGATCATCTCCTGAAATAAATCTCCAGATGACAAGTCAGAATATTATTGCCAAATTCAAGAGCCCTCAGGTCAAGGAGAAAATACTGCAAGCATTCAGAGAGAAACAAATCAAATGTCATGGATCCAAGTCAGGATTGTATAGAACCTAACATCTTCCACATTAAAGGAATGGATGGCTTGGAATACTATATTTTGGAAGGCAAGGGAACTATATTTACAACCCATAATGACCAATCCAGCAAAATTGAGTATATTCTTTTGGGAGGGAATGGCCATTTAATAAAATAAAGATGATTTCTAAGAATTCCTGATGAAAAGACAATTTTTAAACAGAAAATTTGAGGTTCAAATACAAAGCTCAAGAGAAGAACAAAAAGGTAAATAAGAAAGAGAAAATTTAAGGGACTTGATAAAGTCAAACTGTTTTTATTCCTAAATGGAAATATATTTGTAACTCTTGAAATTTTTATTAGTATAAGAAAGCTTAGAAGGAGACTACATAGACAGGGTTTGGGAGTAAGTTGATTAGGGCATTATGATGTGGGGGAAAAAGGGGTAAAAAGAGTATTTCACTGAGAAAAAAGGGAATGGAGAGGTAGAATAGGATAAATTATCTTACCTAAAGAAGCATGAAGCAACTATTACAGTAGAGGGGAAGATGAAGATGATGATGGGCAAAGCTTAAACTTTCTTCTCATCATAATTGTTCTCAGACAAGGAATAACAACCATACTCATTTGGGTATAGAATCCTATCTTACCCTATAGAGGAGTAGGAGGGGAATAAGACAAGGAGTAATAGAAGGGAGGAGGAAGTGGGGAATGATAGAAATAAGATGGATGGAGGGGGATATACAGTTGGTAATCACAATTGTGATTGTAAACAGGATCAACTCACCATAAAACAGAAGCAGAAAGCAGAGTCGATTAAAAACTAGAATTTTATCATATGTTGTTTACAAGAAACACATTTTGGGCAGGGAGACAAATACAGAGTAAAGGTAAGAGGCTAGAAGCAGAATTTATTGTGTTTCAACTTAAGTAAAAAAAAGGCATAAATAGCAATCATGATTATAGACAAAACTAAAGCAAAACTAGATCTAATTAAAAGAGATAAGAAAATTACACCCTGATAAAAGGTAGACTATGAAGTAATATCAATACTAAGCACATATAAGCCAAATGGTTCTTCAAATTTTTAATGGAGAAATTAAATGAGTTTCAGGAGGAAATAGACAGTAAAACTGAACTAGTGGGGAAGCCCAACTTTTCTTTTTCAGACCCAGATAAATTGAACCAAAAAAGAAACAAGAAAGAAGTAAAGGAAGTGAATGGCATTTTAGAAAAATTAGATTTCTCTGGAGAAAATTAAATGGAAATAAAAAGAATTATTCCTTCTTTTCAGTAGCACATGGCACTTACACAAAAATTGACCACATATTAGGGTATTAAAAACTTAATAATCAAACATAGAAAATGAGAAATAATAAATGCATCATTTTCAGATCATAAAACAATAAATGTCATAATAAGGGTCCATGGAAAAACAAATAAAAAAGTAATTGAAAATTAAATATTCTAATTACTAAAAAGGGTGAGTCAAAGAACAAATTATAGAAATAATAATTTCATTAGAGAGAATGGCAATGAGGGGACAACATATCAAAATTTATAGTTACAGCCAAAGCAATACTGCTTGTCAGCTTTAGGAAGGGGGAGGAAAGAGTGGAGTGAGAATCATGAATCATGTAGCCATGGAAAATTTTTCTAAATAAAAAAGGGGGGGGGGGAAGATTTTGTATAAACAAAACCAATGTAACCAAGATCAGAAGGGAAACAACAAACTGGGGAAAAAATTATAGAAAAATGTTTCTCTAATAAAGATCTAATTTCTCAAATGTTTAGAGAACTAAATCATATTTATAAGATTAGAAATCATTCACAAATTGACAAAATGATCAAAGGATATAAACAAGCAATTTTCAGATGATGAAACCAATGCTATCAATAATCACATTAAAAAATACTCTGAATTGCTCTCTTGATTAGAGAAATGCAAATTAAAACAACTGAAGTATCGCTTTGCACCTAACAACAGATTGGCCAATATGAGAGTAAAATGATAAATGTTGGAGGAGATATGACAAAACTGGGACACTGATACATTTGTTGGTAGAGTTGTGAACTAATCCAACCGAAACTATGCCCAAAGAGCTTTAAAACTGTGCATAGACATTGATCCAGTAATAAAACTACTGGGTCCATATCACAAAGAGATCATAAAAAAGGGGAAAGGACCTTCTTACACAAAAATACTTAGAGCAGCTCTTTTTGTGGTGGCAAATAATTAGAAATTGAGGGAATATCTATCATTTGGGAAATGGCTGAATAAATTGTGATCCATAATGGTGATGAAAAACTATTGTGTTGTAAAAATGATGAGCAGGATAATTTCAGAAAAAAGCTTGGAAATACCTACATGAACTGACAAATAAGCAGAACACTATACACAGTAACACCAGTAGCATAGCATGATCAATTTTGAAAGACTTACCAAATCTCACCAATACAATCAATGATCCAGCACAATTCTGAAGGACTTATGACAATGAATGCTATCCACCTCCAAAGAAAGAACTGTCAATGAACAGATCAAAGCATACTATTTTTCACATTGGTTTATTTGTGTTTTTATTTGGGCATTGCAGTTTTATGAGTATTCTCTTATAATAATTACCAATATGGAAATAATTTTTGCATGATAATACATGTATAACTCAGATCAAATTGCTTACCATCTCTCAGAAAGGGATGGAGGGAGACAATTTGGATCTGCTGGAATGCCAGAAAACATATGTTCAAAATTGTTATTACATGTAATTGGGAAAATAAAATATTTTTTTGAAAAAGTCAAGAATCTCAAGAGAAAATAAGGAAAAATAGAGGAATGAAGGAGATCCTAAGCATTTCCAGATCTCCAACCATCCTTTATTAGTATTAAAGAATACAAAATGCAATCAACAGAACAGACATGGTAAGCAAGATCAGATGCAACAGAAAATTACAGCCTAATGTTCAAAAAACCCCAAAAGAAAATATGAATGCAAGGATTCTCTTTTCCACAAAAACAGCTAGGAAAAAAAAAACCTAGAAAGGAAATTGGCAGAAATAGATTTAGAAAAACATCTTACACTATAGATAAAACAAAATCCTTCTTTATTAATATGACCTAAATATAAGAAATACACATTTAAAAATCAGAAAATACTATGACAAAAAATAAAGGAAATTATAAAAAGCAAATAAACAGCTTTTATTATATAAAATTCAAAAGCTTTGCACAAAGAAAATGCATCAAGGAAAAGAAGAGAAGGTGTCAAAAGCACTAAATATTTCTAAGAAAAAAGTATGATATCCAACACTAGGCTACTTCCTTAGAGACTTGTCTGAAAGTCATATTGTACTTCCCAAAAGATAAGTGAATAATTTTAAAAATAGCAAACTGCAAACAACCATGTGAATGACTGCTCCATGAGAAATTCAAACTCTGAAATTTCAACTCACATCCATCAAAATGGAAAATGATGAATGAGTAAAATCTGGAAGATGTAGGAAGGTGGGAAGGTAGGCACATCTAAGACACTGTTAGTGATACTATAAGTTAGTTCAACTATTCTGAAAAGCAATTTCAAACAAAAAAAATTCATTAAATTATACATGACTTTTTAACTGAGAAATACCAATGCCTAAAAACTACAGATTTCCACAAAGATGAGGACTGAGAAACCTTAAGAAAGCATTTTCAATGAAGTGATAAGGTCAGAAGCCAAACTTCTAGGGACTGAGGTGAGTGAGAAAGCAAAGAATGCTGATAGTTTTAGATAGTTCTAGAGTGTGGCAGTAAAGAAGAGAGTTTGGGATGAGGGCTTGAGGAAATGGTAAGGTCAAGGGAAAGCTTTTAAGAATAGGGGAAATCTGACTATGCCTGTAGGCAGCTGGGAAAAAGTCAGTGTTAACAAGAAAAATAACTAAAAAGCAAGGGGATTGTAGTGGAAGCAATTTGCTAGAGAAAATGGGAAAAATAGGATTAAAGGCATAAGTGGAAGGGTTGGCCTTGCTAAGGAAATGAGGCCTCTTCATCAGAGACTAGAGTAGAGGAAGAGAGATCAGAGGACAGTATGAAGGTGTATTAAGATGCAGAATAGGGGAGAAAAGGAAGTTGAATGTAAATGGCCCCTATTTTTCTCATAAAAGTATGAATCAAGGTCATCTGTTGAGGGGGGTGAGGTGAACACTGGTGTTAAAGGTATGAGAGGAATAGGGGTATTTGATTTGCAGAGAGAGCCAAAGGGAGATTAGAGAAATAAAATTTGTAGTGGACCTAGTCCACATGGTTGTGTGACTTCCTCCACCATCATTCATAAAATAGGGAATGCAATAATATAATAATAATAATATAATAATAAGGGTTGGGATATGAGATGTGACAGGACAGGATGATAAGGGATTTAGACATGGAAGATACTATGTATCTAAACAGGCTAATTATACATTCAAGACAGGGAAGTGTGGAAGAGGCATGAAGAAAGAGAGGATTTACAAGACAAGACAAGCATGCAAACCAAAGTAAAGGACCTGATCTGTCAATCAAGGGGAACATTCCAAAACAGAATGTTCCCAAAAAATGCAGTTGGAGCTGGCCACGGGAGATGAACTAAGAAACTGCTTCTCTCGGGGTGACTGACCAGGGGAGAGTCTTCCTTGGCTTCTGGCTGAAGGGAGAAGAAGCTGAGAACTGATCCCTGTTAGCTTCTGTCCCAGGCTGAAGGACCACTGGGAGGCTTCTGGAGTTGGCTAAGAAGGAATTAACTTTTGTTGGTGGCTTTGTGTAATTGGAAGAAAGAAGATTTAACAGTTGTCCTCCATCTCTCTGACTTTCTCTGAGTCACATCTGTGACAAGACTGACATTTTCCATAATCCTCCTAATTCTCCTTGTAGATTAGGGACAAACCTCATCCCTCTCACCTCAATCCCATTCCTGTTGTTCCCAATAAACCACCTTTACTTGAGAAAGGAAAAGAAAGGAGTTTTTCCTCATGAATCTCACAGTCCACTCTGGGGGAGGGACGAAGTCAAAAGACTTCAAGAAGAAGGTGGTTAAGGGAGGTGAAGGGAGGAGAAGGGTAGGAAATATCTGGATTTATTAGCCATTAATAGGGATCAATAGGCAACCCCAGAATAGCCCAGAGTACTCCCTCTAGTAGTAGCTCTCTCTCTCTCTATCTCTGAAGAAATACCTCTTTCTCCATTATTATTAGGCACCCTCAAGTTCCCCTAGCAAATCTCCAGGCACAAGCCAGAGTACCCATTTACCACAACCAGAAATAATTCCCAATAGATAATCCACACTTTAATACCAACTTTAATACAGCCAAACTCCAGAAGCCCCCAAAGAGTCCTTCAGTCTGGAACAGAAGCTAACAGGGATCAGTTCTCAGCTTCTTCCCCCTTCAGCCAGAAGCAAAGGAAGTTTCTCCCCTGGTCATTCACCCCTAGAGAAGCAGTTTCTTAGTTCATCTCCCCTGGCCAGCTCCAACTGTCTTTTTAAGGGAACATTCTATTTTGGAATGAACACCTTGATTGACAGATCAGGTCCCCAGCTTTGTTTCTTGCTTGGCTTGTAAATCCTCTCTTTCTTCATGCCTCTTCCACAATCCCCCATTTTCTACTCAAAAAATGCATTTTTTATCAAGCCATTCTCCAATTGAAAAATGGGCAAGGGACATGAATAGGCAGTTTTCAGTTAAAGAAATCAAAACTATCAATAAGCACATGAAAAAGTGTTCTAAATCCCTTCTAATCAGAGAGATGCAAATCAGAACAACTCTGGTGTATTACCTCACACCTAGCAGATTGGCTAATATGACAGCAAAGGAAAGTAATGAATGAATGCTGGAGGGGATGTGGCAGTCAGGACATTAATTCATTGCAGTGGAGTTGTGAATTGATCAAATCATTCTGGAGGGCAATTTGAAACTATGCCCAAAGGGTGATAAAAGACTGTCTACCCTTTGATCTGGCCATAGCACTGCTGGGTTTGTACCCCAAAGAGATAATAAGGAAAAAGACATGTACAAGAATATTCATAGCTGCGCTCTTTGTGGTGACAAAAAACTGGAAAATGAGGGGATGCCCTTCAATTGGGGAATGGCTGAACAAATTGTGGTATATGTTGGTGATGGAATACTATTGTGTTAGAAGGAATAATAAAGTGGAGGAATTCCATGGAGACTGGAACAACCTCCAGGAAGCGATGCAGAACGAGAGGAGCAGAACCAGGAAAACACTGTACACAGAGACTGATACACTGTGGTACAATCGAACGTAATGGACTTCTCTACTAGTGTCAATGCAATGTCCCTGAACAATCTGCAGGAATCTATGAGAAAAAAATACTATCCACAAGCAGAGGATAAACTGTGGGAGTAAAAACACCGAGGAAAGGCAACTGCTTAACTACAGGGGTTGAGAGAATATGATTGAGGAGGGACTCTAAATGAACAGCGTAATGCAAATACCAACAACATGGAAATGGGTTTGGATCAAGGACACATGTAATACCCAGTGGAATTGCGTGTCAGCTATGGGAGGGGTGGTGGGAGGGGGGAGAGGAAAAGAAAATGTTCTTTGTTTCCAATGAATAATGTTTGAAAATGACCAAATAAAAAAATGTTTAAATCTGAAAAAAAATGCTCCTTGCATTTTTAATGATACTTACCTTCATTATAATTCTATCTATTTATTTTTCACCCTGTGCTATCTTAAATATTCTCTTACCCCCCCCAAATAACAAAATCCTAACTTATCTTAGCTATTCTATCTACCTAGATGCTAAGCTAAGAATGGGTTATAGGAAAATGGTTTAGGTAAGGGATTTACATGAACATAGTAATTTCATAATAAGTCCTGTAACAATTTTTCAAATCATTCAAACAATTTCATTAACATTCAGATATATTCTTTATAATATATTATTATATATTCAAATCATTCAAACAATTTCATTAACATTCAGATTATATTCTTTATTACAGAAAAGAAAGTAGAAGCCAGAGCAGGGGTAGCCTGGGAGAGCACTGATGGATTATCAATCATAATACCCCATAAATAGTAAGATAGCATAAGAAGTAGTACAAAAGATGATGTACTGGTAGTAATAAATGATAAGAAAAAACTATCATGACATGGTACTGAGAGAAAGGAATAATAGACAGCCCAAGTATAAGAAATATAAAACAACCAAAATACAAAAAAAGCTTTTAGCATATTCAAGGAGATCCAAATGAAACAGAATTATAAGGAATGTGCAAAATTGTACACTTAAAAGGGAGAAGGAAACTTAATTGCATCTTAGAACATTGGTTCTCACAGATGAAAAAATTGAGAGGTTAAATGGCTTCCCCTAAGATCATTCAAGGTAGTACAAATTAGGGCCAAGATTTAAGCTGATTTCCTCTGACTCCAAATTCAGTTCTTTTTCCAATGTACCACATGTTTCCAAACATAGATGAGAATTGATTAGGATAAGAAGATATGAAGAGGTAAAACCAATGCAAGAGTATTAACTGGTTAGTATCTTCTAAGACAACATGCACCACTGGAGGAAGGGCTCAATTAGAAAAGATTATGGATCCATTGTGAAATAAAGTACAGGTAGTATTGAGGAATCTAAGTTTCCAAGGGAACAATGAACCTAAAAGGTTTTTTTTTGTTGCTGTTGTTGTTCTTTTTATTAAGAGGACAGAAACTAGGAAAAAATAAAGTCATTTTCTGCAAAAAAAAAATTTAACATTCACAGAAAAAAATATTGATGTCAACAATTGCTAGAAATTCTTTCAGTAAAAGCCTAAATGCTTGTGAAAATGAAATTAAAATAAAACATCTTAAAATTAACCTAAAAACAGATTTTACAAAAAGCAAATTTTTCCCAGATAAATTAATTTAAGATCATTTTGATATCAACATCAACATCAACAATGCCTGAGAGTTATACTATCCCAATATGGAAAATAAGAGGCAGTTTTTAAAATTGCCTCCAATTCAAGCTGACCAATTCTAAGGAATTTTGCTAAAGATAAAAGAAACAGCTAGCATGTGTCCAATAAGATGAGTAAACCTACCTGAAAAACTCTTCTTTTCCATTTCATGTCCTTTTATGTTATGATGTGAAATGACAATTTGTTTTGATTCTTCCTTTTTAAGTTTTCTTTCTTTATCTTTTTCTCTGTCTTTCCCTCGGTGATATTTTTCCTTCTCAGACTCTTGTTCACGGTGTTTCTCTTTGTTTTTTTCTCTTTCTCTTGGTTCTTTTCTCTTTTCTTTTTGTTTGTCTCTATCTCTCTCACCATAATTACTCCTTCCAGTCTCTTTATTTATGTGGCTGTCTCTTTCCCTGTTTTTCAGGATCTCCCTGTCTTGATCTTTGTGCTTATATTCTTTGTAATCAAACAAATCGCTCATTTCTGAATCTCTATGTATTTTCTTTTCCCTATGCTTCTTTTCTTCTTTTTGCAATTCTGACTGTGATGCCTACAATGAGTCAAGAGAAGAAAAAAAAAGATGTGATTTTCTTACACTAGGAAATTGGTTTTTGCCCTTTTAAAGGACCCAAAATTTATCTGATATTGGGGGTAAGAAGCCATATGGTCCTTCAAAAGAGAATAACCACAATATCCACCCATAGATATATATAAGAATATATAAATTCAAATCAATTTCTTTCTAACCTCAGCAAGATGAAGGGCTAAATCAATTATTTTAAGACCTCAAAGTATTTTGATCACGTTATTTCATATATATTAAAGATACCAAATAATCTTGTATTCCATAATTCCATATTAGTAAAATACAACTAACCTACACTGCTTAATTTTCTTATAAATGCCTCTCCAAACACCCATTTCTGTCTGCCTGTCTTGTCTCCCACTGTAAGCCAAAGTTTGGAGACTCTTTTTACTACCACTCTTAACATTTTCATCTTCTTATTGCAGCCTACCAGTGGTGCCATCAACAAGTGCTTTCACTATGACAAAAACTGATTGTGTCTAGTTCTGGACATTCATCTCCACTTTTTGTTTCATGAAATATAAATGATGTGGTTGTAGGACCAAGATATCAGGTACCTTACATTATCTGATGGTTGTTCTGGGGATTCTAATTATAGAATCTTCAGCAGCTTCAATACTACTCAATCTGAAAGCAAAGCTCTTAAAAGAAAGCTATTTTTCTATTTGTCTTTATATGATATCCTATCCTCCATTTCAAAAAAACATAATAGAAACTAAAGAAAGGTCTGATTTACTTAATCATTACAATTATTGGGAGTATGAATATAGAACAAGAACTCACCCAACAAAATGGGATCTGAGTGTTCCTATCATTGTGAACCCTGCTGCAGACTCATTCTCAGGCCCATGCTTTTAACCTTAGTTCTATAACTCATTTAAACATATATAAATACCGAAAAGTAGGTGCTATGTCATATAACTAAAAACTCCTCTTTCAAAAAGATAGTCAACTCACTAATGAGCCAAATAAAGTTATCAGTAAAAACAATTCAGAAATTAAATGAATCTTCATTTAAATCTTTGAAACATTACCCGAAGGTATTTCTTAAGGTCATCAGTTTTCCAAGTGTCATCTTTAGATCTTCTCTGAAAAGAGAAAAATAAAATAAAATTGTGTGAAGGAATTTAGAATGAACTATTTTGGCAATACTTCAGTTTGCAAATTTTCCTCTGTCTCATTCATATTTTTAGAAATGTATAGTGTTGAGTATTGTTATCCCATAAGTACATTCAGGACATATATCAGAGAGAATTCTCAAGAAAAATAATAAAACATAAAAGGAAGTATACAGTTGAATGGACTATGTCAGCAAAGAGTTCTATTAGAAATATATATATACAAGCATACATATACAAATAAAAGAGATTAATAACTTCTAGTTTGTATATAGATGAAGACAGTGAAAAAAATTTGAAAATATGAGTGTCACAAAAAGAAGAGATGCTATGTATTATATATGTACTTAGTATATAGACCCTTTGATTTTATATTATACAGCCCCTTTTATTTTGCAACACAGAGCCAAATTTTTCAGTTTTCCTGTGTTCACCTTCTTACTGAAGTCACCAAATATAAAAGTATGTGTTGATTTAATTTGGAAGGCAATCATGCTAAATTCCTTTTATAATTTCTCTACTTTTACAAGCATTGATTAAGTGCATGCTATGTGCTGGGCACTGTACTTGATTCTAGGGATACAAAACCAAGAATGAAATAACTCCCTACCCTCAAGGATTTAACATTCTATTGGGAAAGGTAACCTTGCACATATTAGGTAGATATAAAAACATATAAAAGGTGACTGGCACTTGAAATTAGGAAAGGCACAAGTGATTGTTATCTTTAAATGGTGGTGTTTGCTTATTCATTTTAAGATGAGATGATCAATTGTATCAAATGTTTTCAGAATTTTTTAAAGTCGTATTGATGCTTTTTGTTTTTAATTTCCTCTCCTCCACCACCCCCTGCCCCATGACAATTCCTTTCTAACAGTTTTTTTTTAATTCAGAAAAAAATCAACATACTGTCTCTGGTAGCACATGCAACATTTTACACCCACAGACTTCTACCTCTTTATTGAAAGGAGGGTGGTGAAATTTTTTCATTTCTTTTCTAAGGCCAAACTTGGTCATTTTAATTACATCATGTTTAGTCTTTTTTTAATTGTACTTTCTTTGTATTTCTCCCTGTTGAAAGGTTTCCTGCTTTTGTTTGGCACAAGATAAAACCAACTCCAGAAATACTTATTTGCTTTATCAAAGAGGATTTGCAAGCTGACTACATATTTAATTGAAAGTTCTTTATAATTTTTGTTTTCCTTTATAGTCAGAATGTCAATAATGATGTAGTTCAATTTAATTCAACAAATATTCATTAAATACAAGCCAGTGAGCTTTAGGAAAGCTGATATATATATATATATATATATATATATGTGTGTGTGTGTGTGTGTGTGTGTGTGTGTGTGTGTGTGTGTGTGTATAGTATACATATTTAAATATAGAAGCATAGACTCCTGAGAAGTATACAAGTCAAGAATATCAGAGCATCTAAATGTGTGTGTGCACATGTACAAAATGTAATGTTAAAATGTAAGCTCCTTAGGACAAGGAAGGTCTTCCCCTTTTTATTCATACTCTCAGCACAAGGTTTGGTATTCCTTCATATTTCTTCATTCATTTTCCCCTCTCTCAAGTTTTGCCCCACTTAAATCTATTCACCACACTGCTGCCAAAGTGCTTTATTCTATATTCCAAGTGTAAGTCTCTTACTTGATAAAGGCCAGTGATTTCCTCCCTTTTATGCTACTTAAAGCTCTTCCCAACCTGGCCCCAGCCCACCCTTTCAGCCCTATTCTACTTTCCTCCCCTTCACACCCTCAGTAGTTAGGCACAGTGACCTTAATTTTCCCAAGTGACATTCACTGTTGAGTCTCCATACATTTATACTTTGTCCCCCATCACTGGAAATCTCTTCATCCTCATCTCTGCCTCTTGGAACCCTTAGCTTTCTTTCAAGGCTTAGCTCAACAGCCACCTACTTGAAGGAGCTTTTCCTGTTCTCCCAAGCTACTAATACTTTCCTCAGCTGCAAAGTGTCAATAACTTCTATGCATACCTACATATGCAAACTTTCCTTAATAAAATATATTCTGTGGGCAGGGACTGTTTAATTTTTATATCATTCACTCTGTATTCCTAGAACTTAGCATAATGTAGACACTTCCAGGAAAAGAAGAGCCAGGGAAACAAGAACCAAACAACTTAGAGCTAGTTGTATAGGATCTGTTAAATACTGGGGAGGGGGGGTGGGGGGAAATTCTATAGGCATTACAGTACTCTAATCCCTACAGCATAGCCTAAGGAAAAGGAAAAGTACACGAAATATCAATTTGCAGGAGAAATGACACAAATTTATAGCAACCAAAGCCATTCTCCAAAAGGCGTAAGGACACAGGACATAAACACTTTTCAAAAGATGAGAACCAAACTATTAAAGACCACGTGAAAACATGCCCTAAAACATAAACACCAAGAAAAATTAAAATTAGAACTGAAGTTTGATATTCCTTCATAATTCTTCATTCATTTTCCCTCTCTCAAGCTTTGCCCCCACTCAAATCTATTCACCTCACATTAAATGACTGACAAAGATAACCAAAGATATCAATAGTAGTAGGTGTTGGAAGGATTGTAGGAGTTTTGGTATTACTATAAAGTGGTCCAGTTCTTGTGAATTTCAATTTAGAATTATTTAAGTAAAGTGACTAACTGGTTCAGACCTTTTGACACAGAACAAAGATCTGTTATATAACAAGATATTTATAGTAGTACTCTGCAGAGATAGCTAGATAGCAAATAAAATACTGGATCTCAAATCAGGGAGGCCTGAGTTCAAATTAAACCTCAGGAACTTATTAGCTGAATAACCCTGGGCAAGTTAATTAAGTTCTGTCTTCCCAAGTTAGATGATCTGAAAAATGATGATTTGAAAAACAGTACCTATCTCTCAGGGACATTGTGAGGATAAAAATAAATTATACTTATAAAGTGCTTATAATGCATGGTGATTGGAACATAATAGTACTTAGTAAAGGCTAGTTACATTCCCCCTTTCTAGAAGTAAAGAATGGAAACAAAATTGGATCTCTTCCATTGGGAAATGAAAAAACTACAGTATACACATTTGATGAAATACCCTTACACAGCAATCATAAATAGAAGGAATCTGGAGAAATATGAGAGGATTTACATGAATTCTGATTCATGTAAAAGCAAAAGCAAAATAAGCAGAACCAAGAAAACAATGACTGTAATGAAGAAAATGACTCACTCAAAGGAAGTTGAACTCCTGAGCAATGGGAACAACCAATGAAGATGGAGAAGAGATGATAAAGCATCTCCCTCAGAACTGAGAAGTGGAGGTACTAGGACAAAATACAGCAGATGCTTTTGCTGAGTTGTTTTTCTTTGTCACAAGGAAGGCTTTGGAGTTGGGGGAAGGTCATGGAGATTGGAGATAATTGGGATGTCATAAGGAAAGGCATCCCAAAAAAATTTTCTTGGGAAATAGCTAGGTTGCAGAGTGGATAGGGCACCAGGTGTGGAATCGGGAGGATCTAGATTCAAATCTATCCTCAGATACTTCCTAGCTATGTGAAGATGATAAAGTCACTTAACTCCATTTGCCTTGCCCTTCTGTCTTAAGAATTATTACTATGACAGGAAGTAAGGGTTTAAAAATTTACATTGGGTAAATATAAATTGTTGTGAATTATAATTTCAACATAATAATATGAGAACAAAGCAATCATCCTAAAGAATCAGGAAAAGAAATGCAATAAGGAATTGAAGTTCATAAACAGGAGGCCATCATTAATCAATAGGATAAAAGAGTTGTCTAATAACAGCAACAAATTATCAAATAAGGCTGATTAAAAGATGCAATATACAAATTAAGATTCCTCTTGATTTTGTGACTTTATCAGTAAGAATATTTTTTCCATCAACACAGATCAGAGTTTCTTTACTTCTTAAGAGAAAGTCATTATAAGATGCTATGGCAGACAATCTTCTAGTGATGAAGCCCTTTCCATTTAGCTAGATCAACAGTCCCCAAACTTTTTCCACTCAGGACCTAGAACTCTTAATATATATTTAGCTCCCCCTATTCACTCAAAGAGCTTTTATTTACACAAGTTACATTTATGAATATTTACTAAATTAGAAATTAAGGTGGATAAGATTTTTAAATATGTATTGATTAAATTGCTTAATAATAATCCCGTTACATATTAATTAAATGGCTTTTTATGAAAAATAACTATTTTCCCCCCAAAAATAGTAAGAAAACTAATACTGTTTTATTATTTTTGCAGGTTTTTTTAATGTTGGGATTAATACGAAGCCAGCTAGATTTTCATTTCTGCTTCAGCATTCAATCTGTTGCAATATGTTACTTTTATCACAATATGTGAAGAAAATCTGAGCTCAAACAGCTACAGTTGGGAAAGGGAGTATTTCAATAGGCAAATAATAACTCATTAGTATTATGAAAATAGTTATGACCATGGGGATCCTCTGAAAGTTCATAGGCCACACTTTGAGAATCTCTAAGTTAGACTGTTCTTCAGTATACCACACATTGTTAAGCCCTTCTGGATTCTTAAGGGGCCTGCCAAAGCTTGTCACTCTTGTAGTTTTCAAAGGCCCAGGGTCAAGTGGGCACCAAGATGACTTATCAAAGTAGAATCTTAGTACTGAATGAATAGGTAACTATTTTTAGCCAAGCACTGGAGTTGCTAACTGTATTCTACAAGACTAGAAATTCACAGAGATAAAACTCTTAATCTAAGTTCTCTATTTCCCCTACTGCCTAACAGTGTTCTACTCCTAGTATTTATTTAACAGAATGAATAAATGGGAAAAGAATGTATTAAGCTCTTACTATTTGTAAAGCACTGAGCTAAGCATTAGAAATGCAAATAGAAAAGCAGAGATAGTTCCTGCTCTATAGAAATTCATATTTTAATACAGAGATAGCACATATAAGTTTCAATTTCAAATCAGAATTAAGTTAAAATGACCCTAATAATAATAGCTAATATTTATACTGTATTTCTTTATCTGTCAGACATTGTGCCTTATAAGCATTGAACAATGATTTCATTTGGAAACAACCCTGGGAGTTAGATGCTATATTTTTCCCAGTTTACAACTGAGAAAACTGAAGAAAACAGAAATTAAGTGACTTTCCCTGGGACACACAGCTAGTATTATCTGAGGACAAATTTAATTCAGGTCTTCAGACTGGGTATTCTACTATATATCACTCAGTTGATGATAAGTGCTTTTTTATTTTTCCTTGGATTAAGACAGTACTTTAATTCAACTTAGAATTGAACATTCTTGGGGAGGGAGAATCCTTTCTATAGTTTTCATGTTCTTATATGAAAAGTTATATTATGCACTGAAATATGAATAATTTTATAGTACTTAAGATTGGCAGAACTCTTTACATGTTATCTCATTTACATGTTATCTCATTCAAATCCTCATCATTACCTTGAGTAGACACTATGGGTATCAGTGTCTATATTTTACAGATGAGAAAATTGAGTTCAAAGAAGTTTCAGGTTGGTCTGGGTCACACACAGCTCATCTTAAGGGGCAAAATTCAAAGTCAGGCCTCCCCTGTCTCCATGTCAATAGCTTTTTATATGCAATTATGTATTATATATGTGTGTCTCATGTACAATTATGCTAATCTTGATCATTTTTTTAAATCACATATTAAGCACCTAAATTTAAGATTGCTAGACTATGCATATAGACAATATAATTCTCAGAATGAAACCTTAGTAGGTCATTGCTATAAGTATCAAGGCATCATGACTCTCTTGTAATTTGACTTCCTACTTCACCTCTCAAGTGAAACTGCTATCTCCAAAATAAATCAAGAATCTCAACTGCCAAATGTTTTCCCCACCTCCCCATCCTTATCCTTAACCTACCTGATGCAGTTGACACATGGGATCTCCCTTCTTCTTCCTAGATGCTCTCATCTCTCTGGATCTTTATGACACTACTTTTTCAAGATTCTCTTAACCTGCCTGGCTGATCCTTGACTGGTTCACCATTCCTAACAGGGGCTCTAATTGTGGCTGTACTCAAAGTTTCTGTCCTGAGGATATTTCTCTTCTCTTTCTAGATTCTTTCTCTTTAGTTTTTAAAGCCCTATTCAAGTGTCTGCAGCAAGGTGGCTCACACTTTCTAGCCGTGTGACCCTGAATAAGTCACTAGATCCCTATTGCCTAGCCTTTACTGCTCTTCTGCCTTAGACAGAATGTAAGGGATTTTTTTTTAAATTATGATGTATTTAAAAAAAATTTTTTTTTAATTTTGAGTTGCAAATTCTCTTCCTTCCTCTCTCCAATCTCTCTCCCACCAACAGAGAAGGCAAGCAATACATCAACCAAATATGTGAAATCATGCAAAACATATTTCTATATTAGCTATGTCCAAAGAAAAATAAACTGAAGAAATCATACTTTAATTTGCACTCAGGGCTTTTTCCTAACCTTTTTATTTTACATCCCACTTAAAAGGCAGTGCCCACATAATAAATGCTTGCAGATTGACATAATGGTTTATCTATATTTGTCAACTAATAGAATGTGGGAAGCCTATAGGATTGAATATAAAGCTTGGAACTAGAAACCTAGGTTTGAATTCTGCCTCTAGCACAGGTGTGACCAGGGATAAAAATTACTTAATTTCTCTAAGCCTTTTTCCCCAAGTGTAAATTGGGGTTTAACAGGTGCTGCTCACATAAAGGACTTTGCAAACCTTTACATGTCATCTAAATGAGAGCTGTTCTGTTTAAAAATTCACAAATATGATTTTCAGCAAAATACCACGGGATCTGGAAAATGTGCAGGAATGAGCTTTGGATTCACCTTTATCAAACTCTTAGATATAGAAGGGCATAAAACAAACCTTTCCTATCCTTAAAAAAATTTTTTAAAGAAATCTTTTTGAGCGAAACATATGACATCATTTATAACATGTATATATGGGCATGATGTGGGGTTTAGTCCTTTAAAAATCTATAGCAAAAATGAATAATATGGAAATAGGTTTCAATCATTTGTACAACCCAGTGGAATTGCTTGTCAGCTCTGGGAGGGGGGAGGAAAGAAGGGAGGAAAAGAAAATGAATCACGGAAACATGGAAAAATATTTTAAAATAAATTTAAAATTAAAAAAAATAAATAAAAGACACCTTTTTCGACTGTAAGCAAAAGCTTTAGAGCAAAATCAGAATGAGACCTACTAGATTCTATGGGGTAGACCAAATGGTTCTAGGAACCATTGTAGGGCAGGGAGTAGGGGGGGAGATCTTTTTTTTTTTTTTTTAGATGAGAGAATGGTTTCCATGTAAGAAATGAGTGACTGCTCATATCCTTCCCCGAGTCTTCCTCTCTGCACCATTCCAATCCCACTTTTTTAAAAGCGTCTACCGGGGGTGAAATTGGTAACACGTGTAAGACACCAGCAGGCTCTTAAACTGGAGGCTTAGTTTACGCTTCCTTGGAGCGAGAAAAGAGTGAAAGGCCAAAGACTTGAGGCACAAAAAGAACCTCAGGACTCCAATGGCTCTTGGAAGGAGGCCCCGAAGTGTTCTCCCAGGCGCCCCCCCCCCCCATGCCCTCCCTGCACTAACCTTTCCTGATTCCATCATTCTCCTCAAGCCCACACCTCGTTTTCTCCTCGCTCCAGGGAGGACAACGAATTCGATGGTTTGGATCCAAAAAATGAGAAACTCTACGAAAGATACCACTAGGCCCCCGTTAGGTAAACCTGGCTTCTCCAGTTCCACCAGGCGCCTGCGCTGAGGCCACTCCGAGAGGCCTAGGCGCGCGTCTCCTTTCTCCCTAGCAACGGTCAGGCAGAAGCAGGAGACGGCCGAGAAATTGAGCGATTTAGTTCACCTCCTCCAATCCAACCCTCCTCCTCCCTCCTCCCAACCAGGGAGGTTCGATTTCCTCTTCTCGGAAAGCTCCATAGCTTGGAGGTTTGATGGGCCAAGCGGGGCTGTGGCCTCATTTTTAGGGTTTTGCAAGAGTTTGCAAATTCTGAGGAGCTGGTCTATCTCTCCCCAATCGACACCTTTAAACACAACATAGACACAGGAAACTTAGCGGTAAGGGAAGTAAGAGCGAAACTTTAGGGATTACTGGAATAAGAGGATCTGGTTCGTTTTAGTCATTAATCTCCTAGGAGTAAGTACTTGGATTTCAGTTTATCTTGTATGAAATTGCTTACACAATTCCTCTTTCACCTCTAAATGCTAGAAACGACAGTTCATATTTCTGGAGCCAGTAACTGGTTGTGTAATAGGCAATGAAGTAGGAGGCAGAAAACTGACCTGTGCTCTGGTCCTGATTCTTCCACTTGCTAGATCAACTATGTGGTTTTTCAGCTTTTCAGGCGTGTACGACTCTTCGTGACTCCTATTTGGAGTTTTCTTGGCAAATATTCTGGAGTGGTTTGGCATTTATCTCTCTAGGTTTCCGGGTGAGGAAACTGAGGCAAACAGTTACTATCTTTTGATATGTGAACTTAGGGAAGTCTCTGAAGCTCTTTGAATTTCGATTTCCACATAAGGGGGAACTTCAGGGATAATGCTCTAATATTCACCAGTTATTGTAAAGATACAATGAAATAGATATGTGGAAGAAAGTCTTTAAGAGACTCTAAACCAGTATCTTGGAGAAATAAATGTTTCTTCCTGATCATGCAATTTTCTCCTGTGGCTCTTTATGGAAGGAAATTTATTGGAAAATTATCATGCAGCTAATATACTAATAAAGCCCAGCAGCTCATAAAATGAAAGGAGGTTTTAGGTTTGCAATGGATAATAAAAATGTGATCAATACTATTTAAATTGTGCTTTTGAAATAATTCAGCTATTTGTAGATTTTTTTAAAAACTTACTTCATAATACAATAGGAATATTCTCAATGTAAGCCATTATAAATGTTTTCAATAATCAACTACTAGAGTTTGTAGATTTAAAAAAGAAAGCTATCCCTTCTAGCCTTTCCAGTTATGGATAATTTTTTACTACATTTCTGGAAAATTAATTTTGAACTTATTAATATGCATATATATGTATATACACATCACCTAAGTTAGCTGCCTTCACTTAAATATTTTCCCCAAGGGAAGAATCTCATTCTTGGACAGTAAGAAAAATCTATTGTCTAATGATCTAGACTTGATTTGAAAGCAAAGAGGGAGAACAGAAACTCTTGCAAAGCCAAAAAAAAACCTTCCTGCTGGCACTTGCTTAACCATGTCAATGGCAATTACAAGGGAAATATGTAGAGACTCCATTGTTCTCTCTGTATTCACTGACTTGGACTGGATCTTCCTAAAACAAAGGCAAGAAACTTTTGGTTCTATACAGAAGGCCCTAGCCTGGAAGGTAAATGACCCGAGTTCTGGTACACTGACTTGCTTTGTTCTGTTAGATAAGCCCCTTCCCTTCTGAACTTCAGTTTCTTTGTGTATAGCATTAAAGGATTAGACTAGATGAATTTTGAAATTTCTTCTAACCCAAGAAAGAAGAAAAAAATGGGGAGTGGGGTTAGAGAAACCTTAGATCTAGATTTAGGTTTCTCTAGGCTGTCTTTGGGGCAGGTAGGTGGTACAGTATAGTGCTGGGCCTGGAGTCAGGAATACACATCTTCCTGGGTGCAAATCTGGCCTCAGACACTTACTAGCTGTATGACCCTGGGCAAGTCACTTAACCCTGTTAATCCTGTTTACTTCAATTTCCTCATCAGTAAAATGAGTTGGAGAAAGGAAATGGCAAACCATTCAAGTGTCTTCAAGAAAACTCTAATATCACGAATAGTCAGATATGACTGAAAAACAATTGAACAACAACTTCTCTTTTCAAGTTACTGTTTCAATATTCAAAGAAATTAAATGATTTCTTCAACTTCATATAAAGTAGTTAAGTAAATCAAATAAATGACAAACCAAGCCAGCTATTGACTCCTATAGGTGCAGGATTACACTACATCTACTTCCTCATAGAAATTTTAACCATAATGAGCTACTAGTTCCCCCAGGGCTTCATACTTCTAGTTCAATTGTATAAGTGTGCCACAGTAGAAAGAGCCTGGATCTGAAATTAGAAAACTTTGGTTCAAATTGTAGTTCTACTAATTTCTTCTACCTATGGGTAACACACCAGTAGAATCAATCAATCAAGGAACATTTTTTAAGTGTGATTTGTAGGCCAGGTACTGTGGACTAGGGATTCTGGGACAAAAATAAAACACTAGTTCTTGTCTTCAGGGAGTTTACATTCTATTGGGGAAAATAAAAAACATATATATGTGTATATATATATATATATATATAATTGCATTTTTTTAAAAAAGTTTAGGTATTGCCCTCAAAAAGTTTACATTCTAATAGGGGAACAACACATATGAAATGTTTAAATGCAAGTCTGATGGATAAGGTCCACAGAGTGCAGCAGTAAAGCAGATGTTTATATTTTTAAAATGTCAGATCTATATTTTATGAAAATCACTTGGCATGGCAATAGTGTGGAAAAAAAGACTGAAGAAGGGAAAAACTTCAGTCAGAGACCAATTAAAAAGAGGTGGCTGGATTGGGTTTGTATCCCAAAGAGGTTTTTAAAAATAGGAAAGTTTCTGTTTATACAAACATTTATAGCTGCACTTTTTGTGGTGGCAAAAAAATTAGAAAATTGTGGTCTATGATGGTGGTGGGATACTATTGTGCTATCAGGAATAATGAACTGCTTGATTTCTATAAGAACTGGAAAGATCTCCATGAATTGGTGTAGAGTGAAATAAGCAGAACCAGGAGAACATTGTACACAGTAACTGAAACTGTGGGATGATCAAATGTAATTGACTTTGCGACTAAAAGCAATGCAATAATCCAAAACAACTCAGAGGGACTAGAGAAAGAACACTATCCACATTTAGAGATAGAACTGTGGAAATAGAAATCCAGAAGAAAACATGCGATTTATTACTTTTTTATATGGGTATGTGATTTGGGGTTTGGGTTTTAAAAAGATAACTATTACAAAAATGAATAATATGGAAATATGATTTGAGTGATTATATGTGGAATTGCTTATCAACTCCAGCAGGAGAGACAGAAGAGGGCAGGGAGACGACAAGAATCATGTAATCATGGGGAAATATTTTTTAAATAAAAATTTAAAAAATAGAGAGAAAAGAAGGCAACTGGAGACTGCTAGGTGGATCAATGGATAGAGAACCTGGCCTATTGACAGAAGGTCCTGTCAAATCTGGCCTTATGATACTTCCTAGCACTGTGACCCTAGACAAGTCACTTAACCTCAACTGCTTACCCCTTACTGCTCTTCTGTCTTAGAACAGATACCTAGCACTGATTCTAAGAGAGAAGGTAAAGTTTTGTTTTGTTTTGTTTGAGGCACCTGGTGCTGTGGTGGATAGAGTGCTGGGCCTAAAGTTACAAAGATATAAATTCAAGTCTGCCCTTTTGTACTTATTAGCTATGTAACTCTGGACAAGGCATACATCTGTTTGCCTCATTTTTCTTTACTGTAAAATTAGAATAATAATACCACTTACCTCATTGGGTTGTTTTGTGACTCAAATGAGATAATATGTGTAAAAAGTACTTAGCACAGTGCCTGGAACATAGTAGGTGCTATGTAAATACCTGTTTTCCTTCTCTTCCTTTCCCCATTATTCCTGCTTAGAAGACATTTCGTAATAGTCTGGGAGAGAAGTAAAGAGGACTGAGATAATAAGGTGGTTGTGTTATGGAGAGAAAGGAAATAATGCAAGAAGTATTATGAGGTAGCAGTGACAAGATTTGGCATCTTATTGGATATGTGAGGTAAGAGAGAGTAAGGAGGTGAGAAAGGCACTAAGGTTAGGAACCTGAGTGACTAGAACAATAGTAATACTCTAAGATAGAAATAAAGAAATTTGGCAGGAATGATAATGAATTCAGTCTTGGAAAAATTGAACAAATGCACCTTGAGAGGGCTATTTTTCATATTTAGTCTTTTAGATGTTTACCATCTAGGGGTGCCTTATTCATGATAGGGATCTAAATAAGTATTGAATGGAATGGGATGGAAATAAAATAGATTTGGAGGAGCAACTGGGTAACATAGTAGATAGAATGTTAGGTCTTGGAGACAGGATGTCCTAGGTTCAAATCTGAACTCAGAGACTTCATAGCTATTATGACCCTGGACAAGTCACTTAACCCTAGCCTTTGCCACTTCTCTATCTTAAAATTAATACATAAAAGACAGGGGGGTTACATTTTTAATTGAAAAAAATTATAATAGAATTGGGCAGGTCTATTCACTTTTTCTGGGCCTCAAATTTCCTCATCTATAAAGTGAGGACATTGAAATTCAGTTAGCCCCTCTCTAAAGTCCCTTTTAGATCTAAAAATCTCTGATGATAGAATTAAAGAATCTCAGGTTTACGGTGGACTTCAGAGGATATCTAATACAAACCATACCTGGAAAGGAGTCTGTATTAGCAAGAAAATAATCAACTCTGTTTGGTCAATCTCTGCTTAAAGACTTCAGTGATTCAGAAGGAATTCACTACTTCCTAAAGCATCCCATTCTGCTTTTAAATGGTACTAATTGTTGGGAAGTTTGTCCTTATACCAAGGTGAAATCAGTGATTTTGCAATTTCACTCAAGTCCCTAAACTCTACCATCTGAAGCTAAATGGAAAAATTCTAATCCCTCTTCCATATTATTGACTTCAAACGCTTGATAATGACTATGATGACCTCCTAAGTCTTCTTTTCTATTGGCCAAGCATTCTCAGTTCCTCTGATAAATAATAAAATATGGTGCTGCTTAGTTCCATCAAGACCCTGGTTGCCCTTCTCTGTACCTAATCTAGTTTGTAAAAATTCTTTCTAAAATATGATGCCCAGAAGAGATCAAATGTGGTCTGACCTAGAACTATTGGTTCCCTTGTTCTGAATATTTTGGCAAAGGGTTGGTGTGGGAAGACTCCCACTGAAGAAATTCCCTCTACCAATCCAGATTGATACCATACTCTGAAATGCAGAATATTTTAGAGTTAACTGCCTGAAGCATTGAGAGGTTAAGTGACTTGTCCAGTGTTATATATGTAGCCAGTATATATTAGAGGCTAGCCTGGAAAATGTCTTCCCAAGACTCCAAGGTGAGTCTTCTATCAATGTCCTTTTGGTTTTCTAAAACGTAACCCCAGAACTGAATATAATGCTCCAAATGTGTTCCAACTTGGACTATCAAGCCCCCTTATTGAACTTCAGTGCTCCTTGGGCACTAGGCTTCTCTTGATGCATCCCAAGATCACATTAACAACCTTCTACCATGTCATATAGTATTCACTCCTAATGAACTGATAATCCACATGTGATTAATTGAGGCAGACATGTAAAGATCCACTCAGCTCCTTTTTAAGATGTTAATTCCCAGGTTGGCCAGCTGTTAATGTTGAGTTCAGCCTTCTTTTCAACTTTTATCTCATTCACCTTCATCTTAGCCATTCATGACATCCCTTAAAAGGAACTCTTATAAAGAAGCCTAAAGAGAATAAGAATGAAAAGATGAGAAATGAGTTTATGAAAATAGGGTTATAAATGCACATTAATGAAATAACATAATAAAGAAAATGAGACCTATAAGTATGAGGAATTTTAAAACTGGAGAAAACCTTCTATAAGACTATACTTTTTAAAAAGCAAGATGAAGTATATACTATGATCATGTGAAAGGAAAAGTTAGTGAAAGTTAGGGACAAAGGACCTTGATGATTTGACATGGAGAATCTTTTACAGTCGTTCCCTTCCTGAATTTAATTTAAATGAAAATAGTTGCTAAGACATTGTAATTGGCTGTATTAATAACTGATGTTAAATTTTAAATAAAATATTTTTAAAAAATAAAAAGAGAGGTACTAGTGGAGCTTCTTGTTGGGATCCAAGTTAAATCTGTTTGCAAGGATGGCATGAACAAATCAAAATTAGTGATGGGATATTTTTTTCTCTTTTTCCCAGAGATGTACATTGTGATAAGTGAGGCTTATAGTTAGGGAAGACTGATAAAAGGAGAAAGTGGGAAGGGAATACTGGGGGTGGGATAGTGGCAAACTTTGAAGAAAAGAAGTACTAGATAAGAAAGGTTTTGTGGGGAAGAGCCTTCACTAGATAATCCCTTATACTTGGGATCATACACTTCTCTGGGAGATTTATATTCAAATTATGAACATATATACATATGTCTTTTAGAACTTTTGTTTGTTTTTTTGGCTTTCCTCCTTATTTAAGTAAAATTTTATTTCAAAGTCTGAAGTCTTTAGTCTCAAGTCTCATTATACTAGAGAGTACCATACACACACACAATCTCGGGGGTTTTGTGGGGGGTGGGATTATGTGCCAATAAAGTGAGAAAATCTCCAAAATCATACCTGTGCTCTTTATGTCAGAAGGGAGATGCTGACAGAATGATTACATTTTGGAGGCTCATCCTAGATGCATATTTAAGAATATATCTTCTTTATTTGTATTCTCTACCAATATTCTATAATTATAATAGTTGAACCTAGACAGTACCCTGACACACAACCCAAGACAAAGAACAAACACCTTCAAAATTGGAGCAGTCAGCCACCACCCTGAAGCAGGTCTATGTAGGGTGGCATCCTAAGGAATGTCTACAGAGGACAATGAAACCTTAGAGGGCCATAAGTTTTATAGGGAGGAGCAGACTTACTCTTCCTCAGATGTCTCTGATTGGTTTCCCACCTTTGATGTCACAGGCAAGTGAATGTTTGAGATAGGTAGGCAAGATTCTCAATGGATCATGGAAGTTTCCATTATAGAAGATCCTAGAGTTTCCATTAAAGAGTGGGGGTGTGTTATGGGGAGGGGGGATATCTGGTAAAGCAGCAGAACTGTAATCTAGAACAGAAGTGGTTTGTTGCAATAAAGGTTGTTCCCTCTCACTTCCTCATACTGGGGAGGTTTACTGCAGCTGTCAAAATCATAGTTTCTGTTATATTCTTGTTCTTTCCTACATAAAAACACAATAGTACTTAAGAGCTTTTTGTGTCCTTTCTGCTTTATATGAATATTATCATAGCCGAATAATTTGTACTTTAAAATACACTGGTACAAAGCTGCCTTCCCCCACCAAGATTACTACCCTTAGTATTCAGTATACTTACATATTTAACTTTGCATTTTATCTTGTAAACTTACTATTCCCACATGGTTACAGTAAAGGAATTAACAGGGATAAAGAACTTGATTCTTTAGGGTGGTTCACATTAGAAATTCAGAAGACAGTTTTTGGAGAGAATCAAATATACAATATCATTGTTGGGTGGGTACCTGGAGATTTGTCCTAGAATTGTCCTGAGGCCAGCATCTGTTTCAGTTTATGTAAAAGTATCTTGCTTAGAAAAGGGTAGAGGACATTATAGTAATATCAGGACTTGGGTGATTTGGGGGAAAGTAAGAGGAAACATTTAGGAAATTAGATTACTTCCAGTTGAGCTCTAGGAACTGAGGAGTGACAGAAGTATACTTTGTGTAACCTTCCTTCAAGTATGTAATTTAATAGACAAAAAGCCTCAGGTATGGCAGGTCATTAAGAAGATAATTCTCCCAGTAATGCTGATTTGTATCAAACATAGTCACTTCAATTTACTTTGTACCAAGAGAATAGAGTTTAAATACTTTATTATACATTGTAACTATAACTTGAGGAGTTGACTTTCTAATAAATCACTAGCAATTCAATTCAATTCAATTAATTTAATACCTATCACATGCAGAGTACTTCTGTCTTCAAGCAGTTTATAATCTAGGCAGTGAAAGAAGGGAAAGATATTTCAGTAGATAGAAGCCAAGTTATCTATTATACACACACACACATATGCAGAGAGAGAGAGAGAGAGAGAGAGAGAGAGAGAGAGAGAGAGAGAAATGGCAAACTACAGTATTTATGCCATGAAAACCCCAAATGGAATCATTTCAGGAACTACTGAAATGACTGAATGATGAACAATATGGTAATGAGAGAACAAGAAAAAATGATAAATGCAAAGATATTAAATATGTGGAATTGACAAAACTTGACAACTTCTTAGAAGTAGTAGATGAGGCAAAATGAAGTAAAAAATAAAATTTAAAACCCAATAGGTTAGTATATCTTTTATGCCTACCTTGATGGAGAATTCTTAATAAGATCTAGGTCAGAGGTAGTCATAAAAGACAAAATAAACAAAAAAAAATTTTTTGCACAAAATTTAAAATCAGTGACATGAAAAAATCCAATACAACTAAAATAAGAAGAGAAGCAGTAAATTTGGGATACATTTTTGTAGCAAATATTTCTAATTATGGTTTTTTATCTAAGATATAAACAAAATTGAAGCAAATACATGACAAAAGCTATTCCCCAATAGAAAAATGGTCAAAGAATATGAAAAGGCAGTTTTCAAAAGAAGATATATATATACTGACACCAGTGATATGAAAGAATATTCTATCTCATGAATAATAAAATAATGCAAATTAAGACACTTGCAAAGTTCATCTCATACTCATCAGATTAGCAAAAATAAAATGGTAAATTTTGGAGGGGTTATGGGAAGATACACATCTTTCACTGTTGGTTGAGAGCTATGAAGTTAAGGAAAGCAATTTGAAATCACACTTAAAAATTAAACCTATATTCTCTGCCTCAATAATGACAGGTAATATGCATGAAGGAGATTTGATATTTTTTAAGTCTAATATATTAAAAAAATTATAACAACCCTTTTTGTAGTAATGAAATTGGAAGGAAAATAGGCATTCATTAATTATATTGTGGATAATAGGTAAATGATATATGAATGGAGTGGCATATTATTGCATAATAGAAAATAATATGAAGAACTCAGATAATCTTGAGGGAAATTATATAAACTGATACAGAGCAAAGTGAGTGGAAGCTAGAGAACAGTTTAAAAGATGATCACAAAGGAAGACAACATTAAAAAGCTTTAAAACTCTTATTAATCTAGTGACCTATCAGAATGAGGGGATTGCCAATTATGTGAGGCTCCTGCCTCTCAGCAGAGACATAGTAGATTATAAGTGTACATACATTGTTAGCCAAAGTCAATGTGGAGATTTCTTTTATTTCAAATCTGTTCTTTGACTGTACTTACTTCTTACAAGGCAAAAGTCTATCTAGGAGTGGGAGTGGCATGGAAAGAGGCATTGAGAAGGGATGGGTAAGTTTTTTAAAAGAGCATCAAAAATATCTAAAAAAGAAATCTACAGGATACTAGCAAAAAGACTCCAGCAAGTGATCAGGAGGGTCATTCACTATGATCAAGTAGGATTTATACCATGAATGCAGGGCTGGTTCAATATTAGGAAAACCATCCACATAAGTGACCATATCAACAAGCAAACCAACAAAAATCACATGATTATCTCAATAGACACAGAAAAAACATTTGATAAAATACAACACCCATTCCTATTAAAAACTCTAGAAAGCATATGAATAGAACAGTCTTTCCTAAAAATAATAAACAGTAGATATCTAAAACCATCAGCAAACATCATCTGTAATGGGGATAAACAAGATGCATTCCCAATAAGATCAGGAGTGAAACAAGGATGCCCATTATCACCTCTATTATTTAACATTGTACTAGAAATACTAGCTGTAGGAATTAGAAAAGAAAAAGAAATTGAAGGCATTAAAATAGGCAATGAGGAGACCAAACTGTCACTCTTTGCGGGTGATATGAATTAAAGAATCCTAGAGAATCAACAAAAAAAGCTAGTGGAAATAATCAACAACTTTAGCAAAGTTGCAGGATACAAAATAAACCCACATAAGTCATCAGCATTTCTATATATCTTCAACACATTTCAGAAGCAGGAATTAGAAAGAGAAATTCCATTCAAAATCACCTTAGACAACATATACTTGGGAATCTATCTGCTGAGACAAACACAGGAACTATAAGAACACAACTACAAAACACTCTCCACACAACTAAAACTAGACTTGAGCAATTGTAAAAACATTAACTAGTTGCTCATGGGTAGGATGAGCTAATATAATAAAAATGACCATCCTACCCAAATTTATCTATTTAGTGCCATACCCATTGAACTTCCAAAAAACTTTTTTACTGAATTAGAAAAAACCATCACAAAGTTCATTTGGAAGAACAAAGGATCAAGGATATCCAGGGAAATAATGAAAAAAAAATAAAAGGAAGTTGGCCTTGCAGTCCCAGATCTCAAACTATATTATAAAGCAGCAATCATCAGAACAATTTGGTACTGGCTAAGAGACAGAAAGGAGGATCAGTGGAATAGACTTGAGGTAAGTGACCTCAGCAAGATAGTCTATGACAAACCCAAAGACCCCAGCTTTTGGGACCAAAATCCACTATTTGATAAAAACTGCTGCGAAAATTGGAAGATAGTGTGGGAGAGATTAGGTTTGGATCAACACCTCACACCCTGCACCAAGATAAACTCAAAATGGGTGAATGACTTGAACATAAAGAAGGAAACTATAAGTAAATTAGGTGAACACAGAATAGTATACATGTCAGACCTTTGGGAAGGAAAAGATTTTAAAACAAAGCAAGACTTAGAAAGAGTCACAAAATGTAAAATAAATACTTTTGATTACATCAAATTAAAAAGGTTTTATACAAACAAAACCAATGTAACCAAAATTAGAAGGGAAGCAACAAATTGGGAAACAATTTTCATAACAAAAACCTCTGACAAAGGACTAAAAATTACTTAAGTAAAAATAAATTACTCAAATTTATAAAGAGCTAAATCAATTGTACAAAAAATCAAGCCATTCTCCAACTGATAAATGGGCAAGGGACATGAATAGGCAGTTGTCAGCTAAAGAAATCACAACTACTAATAAGCACATGAAAAAGTGTTCTAAATCTCTTATAATCAGAGAGATGCAAATCAAAACAACTCTGAGGTATCACCTCATACCTAGCAGATTGGCTAACATGACAACAAAGAAAAGTATTGAATGCTGGATGGGATGTGGCAAAGTGGGAACACTAATTCATTGCTGGTGAAGTTGTGAATTGATCCAACCATTCTGGAGGGCAATTTGGAACTATGCTCAAAGGGCAATAAAAGACTGCCTGCCCTTTGACCCAGGCATAGCACTGCTGGATTTGTACCCCAAAGAGATAATAAGGAAAAAGACATGTACAAGAATATTCATAGCTGCACTCTTTGTGGTGGCAAAAAAATTGGAAAATGAGGGGATGCCGTTCAATTGGGGAATAGCTGAACAAATTGTGGTATATGTTGGTGATGGAATACAAAAATGCTAAAAGGAATAATAAAGTGGAGGAATTCCTTGTGAACTGGAACAACCTCTAGGAAGTGATGCAGAGCAAAAGGAGCAGAACCAGGAGAACATTGTACACGGAGACTGATATACTGTGGTACAATCGAACATAATGGACTTTTCCATTAGTGCCAATGCAATGTCCCTGAACAAACTGAAGGGATCTAGGAGAAAAAATACTACCCACAAGCAGAGGACAAATGGTGAGAGTAAAAACACAGAGGAAAGGCAACAGCTTGACTACAGGGGTGGAGGGGATATGACTGAGGAGAGACTCTAAATGAACACCCTAATGCAAATACCAATAACATGAAAATGAATTCGGATCAAGGACACATGTGATACTCAGAGAAATCACGCATCACCAATGGGAGGGATAGTGGGGGGGGGGGAGGAAAAGAAAATGATCTTTGTTTTTAATGAATAATGTTTGAAAATGACCAAATAAAATAATGTTTAAAAGGGGGGAAAAAAAGAAACCTAAATGAGGAAAGACTTTTTAAAAAAGAGAGAACATCAACCATTAAATTACTATGGTGATTTAATTCCAAATTTTTGAACTTGGGTGACAGGACAATGGTAATGTTAATCGATAGAAAGCAAGAAGTTAGGAAGGGGAGTTTGTGGAGAAAAAGTCCAATTTTAAAGACACAGTTAGAGGTAGTATAATTGATTGTTGAAATGTACCAGACAAAATGTCTCTCAGGCATGGAAATTGATAAGTATTTATATACCATTTTGAGGTTTCTTTTCTTTTTCATTTTGAGATTTCTAGAGCACTTTTCATATATTATTTCATTTGAGCCTCAAAACTACCTTGGGAAGTAGGTGCTATTATTATTTTCATTTTGCAGATAAAAAAAAAAAACTTGGAGAGACTCGTCCTGGGTTATACAGTTAGCAAGCATTGGAAGTCAAGTTTTGAACTTAGGTCTTCTGGATCCAAATCTACCATGCAATTGAAAAGTAGTGAAGATATCTGAACAGGAGATGCTGATTTAGGATTCATTGGCATGAGGTATAATTGAAACCACAAGATGAGCACTTTTTTTTTTTTTTTAAGAGAGAAAGAAGAGACCCTAGAAAGAGCTTGGGGGAAATAACAAATAAAAAGAAGGGAAATCTGACAGAAAATATAAAAAGGTGAGTAAGAGGGAGGAATAGAAATAGGAAACAGCAGTATCATGGAAACCAAGAGAAGAGAAAATAATATGGAAGAAGAGATGTTCATCAGTAACAAATGTTATAGAGAAAAATCAAAGAGGATGACAAAAATACACCAAATTGGACAATCAGAAGATCACTAGTGACCTTGAGAGAATAGTTTAAGTAGAATGGTCTGTATGGAAGCTAAATTATAGAGGGACTGAATACTGAGTGACTTGATTAGGAAGTGGAAGAGCTCAATGTAAACTTCCCAGAATTTTAGCAACGATTTAGGGAACAAAAGATGATAGCTCAATGAGGTGCCTTAGTAAGGTCAAGATAAGATGCTTTTAGAATGAGTAGACTTGAACATACTTTAACAATATAATACAGTGAAAAAAAGTTTATTAAGTATCTCCTATGTGCAGGACACTTGGCAGGTCCTGGGTGCTATAACAAAGTAACAAAGTTTAGATAAGGTATGACCCCTGAAATCAAGGGTTTAGTCAGAGCAGTAAATTATAGGGTAATAGGATATCGAAATTGTCTCATTAAAAATGCATTAGAAAGGGGCAGTTAGGTGGCTAAATGGCTAGAAAGCTAAGTCTTGAGTCAGGAGGATCTGGATTCAAATCTAAATTCAGATACTTACTAGCTATGTGATCCTGGTCAAGTCACTTAATCCCAATTGCTTAGTCATTACCCATTTTGTGCCTTAGAAATGAAATTTAGTAGTAATTCTAGGAAGGTATGGGTTTTGTTTTTTTAATGCATTAGAGATTTCCCATAGTGCTATGAGAAGTTTAAAGAGAAAAGTCAAAATGTCGTAGAATAATTAAAGAAGATTTTTTGAGAAAGGTAGCCTTAAATTAGACCTGAAAAAGAAGTGTCAATTTTGCTTTTTTTTTTTTAATGTGGTTTTAGGAGGGGTGCAAAAATGTATCTATTTTGGCTGAAGTACAGAATCCATGGCAGAAAGTAACAAGTGTGGAGAGTTGTGGTAGTAGTAGTAGTCTCTCAGAAGTCAAGTATGAATATTGTCTTTGTGCATTATTATCTATTGATGTACCCTCATGTGGCTTTGAAGTCCCAAGACTGAGGCACAGAGTCTGTGGCACATGGGGCATGGGATGCCAGTTGTTACTGGAGGTGCGGTTCTGGCCTGGTGTCGGCGTTCACACACAGCGGCAAGATGTCGGCGTCGCTCATCTTCAAAGGTGGTGGCAGCATGGTTAATGTGGGTTCGCCAGCTGCTTCTGTCAGAGGCAGCGAGTTCTAGTTGCTTTGGTGTAATGCCAGCCCACTTCAAGTTGGACTTTAGCTGATCCTTGAATCTTTTCTTTGGTCGGCCTTGTTTCCTGAGTCCAGCTGACAGTTCACCATAGAATACCTGTCTTGGTACTCGCTGTGGGTCCATGCGGATGACGTGTCCAGATCATCGTAGCTGGGTTTGGAGGACCAGGACTTCGATGCTGGTGGAGTTGGCTCTGTCGAGGACTTCCTGATTGGTGATTCGGTCCTGCCATCGGATGCTCATTATTGACCAGAGGGAGTGCTGGTGGAATTGCTCCAGCTGTTTCATGTGCTTCAGGTACAGTGTCCATGTCTCGCACCCGTACAGGAGCGAGCTGAGGACCACTGCGTTGTACACTTTGAGCTTCGTCGCAGTGCTTACACCGCTGTGTTGGAGGACTTTGCAGCGCAGCCGCCCGAGTGCTGGCTGGCCTTTTGGATCCTGGCATTGATCTCGTGGTCTAGGGATCCATCGTTGGCGATGGTGCTGCCCAGGTACTTGAAAGTGTTGACGTTAGAAAGCTGAGTGCCGTCGATTGTGATGCACAGCTGGTTAGTTGACCTCCCTGGTGCAGGTTGGAATAGCACCTCTGTTTTGCTGAGGCTGATAGTCAGGCCAAACAGTTTTGTTGCGGTGGAGAACCTGTCCACAATGGTTTGGAGATGATTTTCTTGGTGGGCCATGAGAGCACAGTCATCTGCAAAGAGAGCTTCCAGGATGAGTCTCTCTGTTGTCTTTGTTTTTGCAGTCAGGCGGTGAAGGTCAAATAGTGAGCCATCCAGTCGGTATTTGATGTAGACGCCCAGGTCTAGATCCATCACAGCATGTTGTAATACTTGGGTGAAGGATAGGTGGAATAGTACCAGAGCGAGGACACAGCCTAGTTTCATGCCATTGGAGATGTTGAAGCGATCGGAAATCTCTCCACCAGATAGGACTTCCCCTGTCATGTCGACATGAAAGAGCTGGATCAGTTTGACGAATTTTGCTGGGCAACCGAGCTTGCTGAGGATCACCCACAATGCGTCCCTGTTCACTGTGTCGAACGCCTTTGTCAGGTCTATGAAGACAATGTAGAGACTCAGGTTCTGCTGTAAATCTTGAAATCTCTCAGACTTGTGAATGTTAAAAATTTCCCCATCAGGGAATTCTTAATTGGAACAAATTCCCTACTGAGAAACATTTCCCATTTTGATGTGAGAACTGGCCAGGATCAGAAATGGGAGGACCTCTACTCCACTCTTACTTAAGACTGCTTTAGGGGAGAAAACTCATTGCTAAACAAAGAAAGTACTTGGATCCATGCTTATGGTGGGGCAAGGAGTTCTTTGAGCCAGGCCTGTTTTTAGAATTGATACAATGAGATGCTAGGTACCTAAAAGGGTTGGGCAAGTTTTCTCTTGATGAGATTAGTTGACTCAGCTGTGTTTTCTCTCATTCAGACTTACTGAGGATCTTGGTAGACACAGCAGCATTTTTTCTGATTCAGACTTACTGAGGAGATTTGTCGACTTAGCAGGAATTCAGATGGGCAGTCCTTTGGAAAGCGTCTACAGTGATTGGTAGATGTAGGGACTTAGGGGAGGTGAGGAGAGAAAAACCCCTATATAAGAAAAAGCAGAATCTCTTGATGGGTGAAATCCTTTTGGAGATATCCCTTTGGAGAAAGCCTTTTGGAGGATCTCTGATGAGGACCACTTGGGAAGAATCTCTTGAGAGAGGCCCTTTGGAACAGTCTCTGGCTGGAAGGCTGTCTGGTGAAGTCAGCTGAGATGGAGCTGGCCTGGTGTCACTAAAATCCTTGTTTATAGTCAGACCTTGTGGTGAGTGTTAAAAAACTGACTGATTCCTCTCTTAAGGCTCAGGTCTAGGCCATATTGGCTTGAGGCCCTTCATACTTATTCCTTTCTTTCTCTCTCTCTCTCTCTTTCTTTGATTACTCATTGTATTGTTAATTAAAATCTCTATAAAACCTAATTGACTTGGGTATTTGAATAATTGGGAATATTTCCCTGGCGACCACCTTATATTTGATTTAAAACCAAGACACTGTAGTGAAACATATTTCTGCAGTCAAATTTACTCACTCTCTCTTATATCTATCACAATTTATATCTTCCACCATTTTAACTCACTACAGTTTAAGACCTCAATCATTTTAAATCTCATACTGCTCAAGGCATTTTTCCTGCATTTGCCTCACCGTGAAGATCATGTCGATGGTGCTGCGATCTGGTCAGAAGCCACATTGTGATTCAGGCAGGTTCTGCTCTGAAACAGATGACAGGAGTCTGTAGAGTATAACACGGGCGAGGATCTTTCCAGCAGTGGAGAGTAGTGAGATGCCTCTGTAGTTGTCACAGGCTGCTCGTGAGCCTTTGTTCTTGTATAGAGCTATGATGGAGGCATCTCTGAGTTCTGGGGGCATGTCTTCCTCTTCCCATATGCTGGTCAGCACTGTGTGGAATGCCTGGAGTGCCTTTCCATTTAAGGCCTTGTACACCTCGGTTGGGAGTTGTGGTAGTGCTGTTTTAAAGGATTTTTAATGTCCAAAAGAGGCATTTAGACTTTTAGAAAAATTATATTTTATTTTTTAAAACTATAAAGTATTTAGCCCTTTAAAAAAGATCCTTGTGGGTTCCATACTAGATTAATGTTAAAATGTGATATCTATTTTATTGTATTTTTATTTATTTTATTAAATGTCTTCCAATTACATTTAAATCTGGTTTGGCTGTACTCAGGAGTGTTGTGAACATTTGAGGTCCAGCCATGTTTGACACTGTAACGACCTCAAGGTAAAAGATGAATTCAGGAAGGCAATATGTATTCTGAAAATTACATTTTTAGAGTTGCTTGAAACACTGAGAAACTGAGTGAATTTGCTGAGGGTCACAGAGCCAATATATGGCTGAGGTAGGACTTGAACCCAAGTCTTCCTCGCTCTGAGGTCAGCTCTCTATCTACTATACAGTCTGCCTTTCATTTGGTTTATGCCCTAGAAACAAATAGGAAACCAGAGGATGTTTTTTAATAGAGAAGTAATGATTAATCTGATTGTTCAGTCGAGTCAGAATCTTCATGTATTTGGGGTTTTAATGGCAAAGATCCTGGAGTGGTTTTTCATTTATTTCTCTAGCTCATTTTACAGATGAGGAACTGAGTCAAACAGGGTTAAGTGACTTGCCCAAGATCACATAGTTAATAAATGTCTGAGGCTAGATTTGAACCCAGGAAGATGAGTGTTCCTGACTCTAAGTGTGGCATTCTAACCACTGTACTACCCAGCTACCTAATTGATCAGGAAGAATGATTATTCTTTGATTAGAAGGATTCCAATATTTAGGCTGAAACAACTCATTCCAAACCTTTGATAATAACAATGAAAGAGGATTGAAACTGAGAAATTTTGAGGAATAAAAGAGGGGAACTAAAGGAATTCATAACTCCCTCTTCTTAATAACATATTGAGAAGAAAGAAGAAAAAGTTTGTCACTAAGGAGATAAGGTTAAAGTAAAAGTTTTAAGGAAGTTGGAGCAGTCAAGGAGCCAAAGCATGAAGAGTTGATGGATGAGAAAGGGAATTTCAAATCCTAGGACAGGTAGGAGGTTATAGTATCCATAGCCCAAGGGGAGGAACTAATTTCAATAAGCATCACCTCACACTGTGCTTTAAATATATTGCACTTGAGATAATAGTATAGTCTTACCTCTTGAAACCAATCCAAACCAAACCAAAAAAAAAACATCAAAGAAGGCTCTGAAAACAGTAACAGATGTGGATGGTAAAGATGTGGTATGCTGCCCACAATGTGCCACAACCAGATTAAGATACAGCTACTATCTGACTTTGTGTCAATATTTTAAATATACAAAATGAATTCTTTAAAATACATAAACATTTGTGGTTTTATAAAGCAATAAGGGACTGGGATGATCCTTGTGTAGTCATTATTTCTATTTGAATTTAATACCATTGCTCTTTACAATTTAGATAACAATCCCTCCATTAGTCAATTAGGCCTGGGAAGTTGTCTGAGGCACTCAGAGGCACTTAGAAGAATTGTCCAGGGTCACCAAATAATAAATATTAGAGGCAAGCTTTAAACCCAAGCCTTCCTAATTCATTGCCTCCATGTTTCTTTTAGCTATAGGAAACAGGGCAGAATAGCTCTTTACCTTTGACAGGTACACTATAATTATTGGCTTCACTTTAGAAAAATTGCTGATCTTGATCATGAGTTGGTTATTTGTGCACATTAAACACACCTTCAAGGGCAGAAGTCAAGTGGGAAGAACTCTTATGTCTGTTTGGTTGAGTTCTTTCCAACTTTTTCTTCCAAGGGATTAGATGCTATGTAATGTAATTTCTATTTGAGACAAAGAATTATAAATACAGAAAGATTAAAGTCAACTGTTATCCAATCTCTTTGTCTTGGTATAATCAAGGGCATCCAAGTCAATTGGAAAGGTCTTTATGCTTATCTAAAACGGTCTGGGCTTTAAGCTGAGCTCTGTTACTGACTTTATGATCTTAGGACAACACTGTAAGTTCCCAAAGCCCAAGTTTATTCAGTATTAAAGTGAAGGTAAGAATATCTGTCCTGCCTATTTTATAGCATTTAATAATGACGACAACAACAATAATATTTGGTATTTATATAACGCTTTAAGGTTTACAAAAAGTCCTTTTAAAATATTATCTTATCTGATCCTCCCCACAACCATGGGAGGCAGGCTATTATTATCCCCATCTGCAGATGAAGAAACTGAGGGAAGCTAAAGTTAAGTGACTTATGAAGGTCCACACTGTTAGTATTTGAGGCTAGATTAAAAAAACAAAAACAAAACAAAAAACAACCTTACTATCCATTTTATAATCAATACTATATATTGGTTCCAAGGCAAAAGAGCAGTGAAGGCTAGGTCATTGGGGTTAAATTATTTGCCCAGGGCTGCACAGCCAGGAAGTATCTTAGGGTAGATTTGAACCCAGGACATCTGTTTCTAGGCCTCGCTCTTAACCCACTGAGGCTAGCATTTAATTCAGGTTTTTCAGATTTCTATAAAAAAAACATACTTTCTGTAAAGTGCTTCATAATAGTACTGCTCTTATATAGCTGTTAAACATATATGCATAACTCATTCATATGAACACACATAAGTATAAGGAAGTAGGAACTATCTTTATTATTGGCAATTTATTCAGCTATAGACAAAAGGAATACTAATAAATGACTAATTGTAGTCCTTTGTACAATGCATGTGAATCCTGTCTTTTAGTTATAGGCTATAGCTATTTGTGGGGTATATAGACTGGTACTCTTGGTGTGAGGGCTTGTTAAACTCTTTTTTTAGGGCAACTTATCCACATTCGGTGTCCACCTTTAACTCTCACCTGTGGCTCTAAGTAGCTATAGAGCATTTGCACTAGGGACACCCCAGTCCTCACAACACTGAGAGATTAAGTTGCTTGTTCCATATAAACATGAGCAGTACATGTCAGAGGCAGGACTTGAAACCAGGACTTCCTTACTCTGTGATAGAGGCTGGCCGTAGAGAAAAAGTGTCAGACTGAACAGTATATGAAATTGATCACCTCGATGGGGAAGGGGCCCAGGGAGTGAATTTCCTGAGGAGAGCAGACTCTGGCTGGGAGAGCAGTGAGGGGCTCTCCATCTTGAGACATGGAAGAGAGAAGATGTATAAAGACTTTCTCCTGAGGGTTATCCACTTTTCCTGCTGGTGATTGGAAATCCTTCCCCCCAACACTTCCCAATTGAAGGGACTTTCTGAAGAGAAACCTGAGCAGACTTTACCTCAGCTCCTGTTGCCCAGGGGTGAGTGGACCTGACTTTCTCTCAGGGGGCTCAGGCTGCCAAGGCCTGAGATAGAGACAGGGACCCCTTCTCCCCACTTTCCTTTTTCCCATTCTTCCCTGCCCATTATTCCTTTGTATTACCTGACTGAGTTAACATTAAAGTTATGTTACCCAAGCTGAGTGTGAGTGAATGGATCAAGTGGAGACCTTTTTGGTCTCCAGTAGTGGAGGGGGGACAAGAGGGACAAGAGGGAATTGGGAAGAGCAGCTTTAGCTAAGGAAGGAAGGCAAAAGGGGGAAAATCTTCAAGCGCCCTCTCCTCTCTCTGAGCCAACTGCTGTCTCCCCTGAACCCCGCTTTGAGGAAGGGGGGCTCTCCTCTCTTTCCCTCTCTCTCCATACCAAAGTCCCAGACCTCTTTTGAGACTACATCCCTTCCTTCTTCTGATCTTTTTTTAAGACAACTCTAAGATCTCTATCCACATGGGGTGCTAGGGGGTAAAAATGGCATAGTCTTGCACTCAAAGAGCTTTTATTCCACTTGGTCATGTATTACATACCTAGGTATAATCTAACATAAGGAATGATAAGGGCAAAACAAAGATCCAACCAAAATGTTTGGAGAATATTTGAACAAGGAGAGAACATTTTCTGTGGTGAGGATCAGAGAAGGCTATACAGAAGAGATGGCCATTGAACTTCCTTGAAAGAAGATAAAGCTTCTAAAAGGTGAAGCTACCAATCCAGACATTGTGGGTGGTTTGAATGAGACAAAGATTTACTTAGGAGAAAATGCTAGTCCAGCTTGGCTGGAATATAAAGCATAAAGCTCACGATAAGAGTTATATGATGAACATGTTGGAAGTTCTGCCTTTTTATTTGTAGACTTTTGGCCAAAAAAGGCCACTCTATCCTCAGCACTTAGCAGTCTTGAATAGTAAGTGCTTCATAAGTCAGGAATGTGTGACCCAGGGTAAGCCACCTAACTATTTGCCTCAGTTTCCTCATCTGCAAAATGAGCTAGAGAAAGAAATGGCAAGCTACTCTAGTACCTTTGTGAAGAAAACCTCAAAAAGGATCATGAAGTTAGACATGACTAAAAACACAGAGAGAAGACTGGGGAGAAGTTTCTTCCAAATTAGCTAATTCTTGAGTCCACCTATCAAAAAGCATCAATTACACACTTACCATGTGCCAGACCCTGGAAATAAAAGTACATAGGATGAAACAATCTTCATCCTTTAGTGGCTTATATTCTAATAGATGCTAAGGAAGGAAAGGGGAAAAGTATAGATGAGATTTCAGAATGGTAACCACAGAATTTGGAAGTTGCAAGGTGACTCGATGAGCTTCTACTATTTAAATCATATACAAATGGCACCTTCAATATAAAATGCTCAACAATTAATAATGTAGTTTGACTTCCAAAAAAAGACCCACTACTTCTGAAGATCTTTCCACTTTCAGATAACTTGTTGTTAGGGAGCTTTTCTTGACTTCAAACCGAAATGTGCTTTTTTGCAATTTTCCCTTATTGCTCTTTATTTGGCCTTATAGAGACACCCTCAAGATAGCCTTTTAAAGATAGCTGTTTCTTTTGTCTGTCTGTCTACTAATTCTAAGAGAAGAATGGCAATTGGGTTAAGTGACGTCTAAGGTCACACAATTGAACCTAGGGCCTTCCAACTCTGAACCTAGCTAGTGTTCTATCCACTGTACTACCTAGCCACCCCTACATATCTCTAATCTTTTCTCAGGCTATACTCCCCTCCTCGTTTCAACATCTTACTTGCTCTCCTCTGAACACTGTCCAGTTTGAAACCATGACCCCAGGAGATGTTAATTCAATTGGCTTTGGAACTTCTGTTCTGGTTCCAAGTTGTGTTGGTTGGTGAGTGAGAGTAAATTCATTTAGGCTACAATCTAGCCAGTCAGATGAGGCAGTACTTCCCATTCCATCTAACCATACATATCATTCATCTTTGCCATTCGCCTGCTGCCCAAACCTAACATTTTAAAAGCATAAGGCACACATTGCTTTAGACATTTTAATCAAGTAAATACTATTACTGCTTGGGAAAGAATGTATCAATTGACTGTTTTATGGATGAACACATAGTCCCTGTCTCTCTAGACTAAAGCTCTCTTCCTGGCCACTTCACTTTTGTCTGTTGATTTCATGTATTACAATGTGATACAATGTCTATAGTGTAGATTCCTTGAGGATAAAGACTGTCTTTCTCCCTTTTGTACTTGTATCCTCAGCACTTAGCAGTCTAGAATAGTAAGTGCTTGATAAATATTTTCTAATTCATTCCGTGGGTACACTTTTCTTAAATCCACAAAATCATTTACTTAGAAATGGAAGCGACCATAGAGGAGACAATAAGTCCAACCTTTCATTTTTGAGATAAGGAAATTGTCCTCCAAAGAAATTAGGGGACAAGCTCTCCAAGGTCACATATTGCATCAGCAAATAATAGAACCAGAATTTGAACCCAGATTCTAAATTCAGTACTCCTTCTACTTCACCTATTTGTTTTCCTTCCTGTTAATGTGTGGTTTGGCTGATAAAACATGTTAGATGATATCATGATTTGCAAAGTGCTTCATAAATATTTCATTTGATGCTCAAACAACCTGAGGAACTAAAAACTGTCATAATTTTCTTTCTATAGCTGAAGAACACAAGGCACTGAGTAAAATGACTTGCCCAGGGTCAAACCAGTAAGTGCCTAAAGATGAATTAGAACTTGGGTCTTTTCATTTATTCACTTCTAAATAGGAAACCAGTTTCCCTGCCTTGGAATTACCTAAACCCCCCTTTTTGTTGCTTGTGCTTTCATCTAACAATCAATAATCACTACCTTAAATAGCAAGAACGGATTGACATGACTACTAAGGATTTTGATGACATTTAATCACTGATGTCTTAAAGAAGAAAGGCAAGCAACAAATTCTAGAGAGGAGAAAAGAATTCAGGTCTGTTTTTTAACAAAATAAAGCAGAAGGCCGTCCAAAAGACTTAGTTCAATTTGAAGCTATTAATACTTAAAAGATTCTTGAGTGCACTGAATTGAACAGTCTGAATATTTAACTGTTATTGCTTTTGGCTTTAACCTGGGTAAGACAGGGATATTGATTGAATTTACAGTAAAAAGAAAGACTTGAAAACTCCCCAGAGTAATCTAAACAATGCATTAGAGAAGTTTCAACTCTATTGAAATACCAATGATTTAAAAATACAACAAAACAAAATATAATAAAACACACACAAAAAACCCCCCACAACCAACCAATCCTCCCTCTCCAACAAGCGAGGCACCAGAAAGTTTAACCTCAAATTTACAGAATAATTCAACTCTGTAACAAAGGATCATCTACAATCCTCTGAACTCCCTTCCGTTAACCCGTAATGGAAAGTAACGCTTCCATGGGCTTCTGGAGCAAAAGAAGATTTGCGAGAGCCCAGGCGACTGCAAATAGCCAAACGGGTCTCCCACTTTAAATTCTGGGCCGCTGGGGAGATTAGCAATATTTGCATTGCTTCTGAAGTATCCCGAGGGATAGTGCTCAGACCAGAACTCCCTCTACTTTTCACTTTCCTGTTTTCAGCCCACCGAAGAGCCTTCTCCCGTGCAAATATTACACTAGCCGCCAGGGTGGAGGCAGCTCGTAGCCCCAGCAGGTAGCCAGCGCAGCACAGTAGGGCGCAACCGCAGAAGCTGCAGCCGCTCTCAGTAGGTGGCCCACGCGCTTCCCAGAGTCCACCTGGTAGGGGAGAGGGTCACCTCTCCCTGGGGTTAAGAGAGCCCTCCGCTCTGGGATCCCCCTCAGCCCCACCCCACCCCGCCCGCCGCCCGCCGCCCTCCGGCCTGCCCGCAGCAGCGTGCTGACGTCACGCGGCGCCTGGAAGGCGGAAGCGCGGGCGCGGCTGCGGTGGCGGCGCGAGCTGCGGCAGGAGCCGTTCCCTCCCAGTGAGAGGCGCTCGGGGCTTGGAGCAGTATGTGTCCAGCCCCTGCCCCAGCGCCGGACTTCTAGCTCAGCCCGCTCCGCCTCGCCTAACCTCGCCGGGGGCGGGGTGCCGGGGTGGGAGAGAGGGGGTGGTCGTGGGGCTGAGCCTCCCACCGCTGCCGCCGTTGCCACCGTCTCCTCCTCTGCCGCCGCCCTCGGTGGACCTCGGCGGGGCACGATGAGCGGCTCTGGGGACCGGACTCCTGGAGGAGATGCCGCCTCTAAGGCCGCGGGGGACCTCAGCACCACCGCCGCCAAAGGTCCCGGCGCGGAGCCTCCGCCTGCGATGCTGAGCGTGGACTTGCCGGGGTTGTGCGCGCAGTTCGCTCGTAGCTTCGTATTGCTGTTCCCAGTGTACGTGCTGGGCTACCTGGGGTTGAGCTTCCTGTGGATCCTGCTGGGACTGCTGCTGCTCTTCTGGTGCCGGAGGAACAAGGGCCACAAAACCTCCCGTTTCTATCGGGCGCTGGCCTTCCTGGAGAACGAGGAGCAGGCGGTGCGGCTCAGCATCTGCACCTCGGACCTGCCCGCCTGGGTGAGCCTCGTCCCCCCACCCCCGCGCCCCCCTCGGGCTTGCACCCTCCTCACTCGCCTCCCAGGATCCGCTTATATAAGGACTGTCCCCTCCCTGCCCCAGTCGTTGAACCGCTGTTCACTGAGACAGCCGACCCAACGCTGTCATTGAGCTGCATCCCCTTCTCAAACATCATCCTGGGGCACCCTCCCCGAAGAAAGTGCCCTGTCTTTTGGACACAAAACTCTGCATTTTAGCTCCCTTTATCTTGGAAGAAAGCGCACACAGGCATAGGTGCTGGAGACCCAGATTTACTGAGGGAATTATTGTAGCCTGCTACATCCTGAAGGGTCGAGCCAGAAAATCCATGTTCTTCCTTTTACTTGATCCGTAGCTTATCGGCCTCTGGGGGAAAGGATTGCTGCTCTCTGCTGTTTTCCCAGCAAGATGAGTTGTTGCTTGTTGGTTCTGAGCCAACCAAGATGCCCGTTCCTTTTTCATGTCATCCTTTCGCAAAGAAGGCCTTTGGGAATGGCCAGAGAGCTGTAATGATTTAGGCTTCCTTTCCTTTCCTTTTCCTTCCTTCCTTCCTTCCTTCCTTCCTTCCTTCCTTCCTTCCTTCCTTCCTTCCTTCCTTCCTTCCTTCCTTCCTTCCTTCCTTCCTTCCTTCCTTCCTCCCTCCCTCCCTCCCTCCCTCTTTCCCTTTTCCTTTCCCTTTCCCTTTTCCTTTCCCTTTCCCTTTCCCTTTCCCTTTCCCTTTCCCTCCTTTCCTTCCTTCAGTGAAAAAGTGAAATGGATAATGTACTCTGAATACCCCACCCACCCACCCCCACTGTCCTGAAATGAATCAGATTCTGCTGAATTCTATAGCTGGCTTTTCCTGCAACATCTCTTGAAGGCAGAGTGATTTAAAGTTTATGTTGCAGTCCTTTATGAATAACATTGTGATGCTTTGGTTTGGAAAATCAGCCATAGAATTTCCAACTTGGTTTAAACTTGAATCCAAGGGGCAGTTTTTCTAAATATGTTGATCAGTGAACATAAAGTGATCATATTGATAGGATTTCTTTTTATTTTCTGTGATTCTGTGTTTATCTGATATGATTTTCACTTCTGCCTGGTCTTCAATGAAAATGGTATGGGAATTTGAATTAAGGAGGATGTTTTTTGTTATAAAATTGCAAAAATTGAGTGAATTTTAGAAGGATCATTTGCCATATGAGAAAGAAAAGGTGTTGGATCATAAAGAACTTTGCGAAGTAGGACAAGGAAAGGAGAAAGCAGTAACAGGAAAATTGGGGAAGGATTTTGTATGTTCATTAGGATAATGATTTAGATATAAGTAGCAGAATGGATGAAGTGAATTAAAAAGGGGGTGACTAAAATTGAGTTTTGGGAAAGAAAATACCATGGTCATTGAGGAAAAATATTTTGGAGATTGTAGAGAACTAATTTATTTTCTGTATATGAAATAGGAAAGATATGGGGAAATCAGAGATCAGAAAACTGGAGTAATCAAGGTGGGAAATATCAGGAACACATACCTTCTTGGGAAGTGCAAAAGAATAAGGGAATTTTAAAAATTGAATCTTGTTAACTGAAATAAGATTAAGAAAGAAGGGAAATTGTAGAGTACCCTTGTATTTGTTGAAAGTAAGGATGGTGATGACTTCACATAAAAATAGTAATTTAACAATTATTGAGTAACCAGAAGTTAGATTTGGGTGGTATTTTGACTTAATGAGATATTTTATATATAATCATTCCAGTTTGTTGCTGTATTGAATGATTGTAGTGAAGCAAAACCAAGGAATTAGGGAGTAAAGACTTGGAAGGAGCCTTAGAGATCATCTAGTTCAACCAGATACACTCATTATCATCCCATAGAACAATTTCATTCTCTTTTCAAAAATTTTCACTGTTTTTATTCTGAAGTATTTGCTATTGAATGATCTATACCTTCAGATGTGCCACTTGACTTTGCTTTGCAATATACAGGAGACATCCCCAGTTACCTGTTGTAGTTTGTGGGGCCTGGATGGGAGATCTGAACAAAAGCATATTTAAAAGTTAAAAACAAATAAACAGTGTGGTTTCTTGCTTATCAGCTTTTACTTAATAAAGCATTCTTCCTAAATACACTTTCAGATTAAGAGACTTTTCATGGCACATCACAGTCTGTGATTCAGAGTAGGGCTGAGGCATGGAAAACATGAGTTGTATTTCCTGACTTGGAATTTTGGATTTGTATTCAGTACTATGAGGCTTATCCTGTTCAAGTTATAATATGGAAGCTAATGTTGAGGAATGAAAGTGGGCCAATTGTATAAGATTAATGTTTTTTAAAACATGTACACTTACCTTTAGATGGTTAAAATTTAAAAAAAGGAAAAGAAAGATACAGACTGGCATGTAATGACAGTATTTAAATTTTTGCATATTTTTAGTTTTTTAATAACATTTAAAAATTTTTTCTTAAATGTGCCTGTGATTTTTATTCATGTAGATAGAACTGTGGTGTCAAACTCAAGTAGAAATGGGCCACTGAACCATCTTAAGGACCCCTTGAGGGCCTTCTTTTGATTTAGAAAACTATGCATTAACATTACTTAAGTTCTGTTGTACTTTTATTTTGTTAAATATTGCCCAAATACATTTTTATCTGGTTTGGGCTGAACTGTCCCTAGGCAGTATATTTGACACCTCTGGCACTGAGAACTCAGGGTAAGAAAATTTCCTCTTTCAATGCAACTAGGCAGACACCTGTTCAGCAACTTTGATTCTTAGCAAGTTACCTGGAGCATTGAGAAATTGTGACTTAACCTGGTTACTCATGCATTCTGACTCTATTCATGAGATTGGGGTACTTCTTTCTTTGGTGGATAACATTTAGGGTAGGGATAGATGTTATTTTGATGTTTTTGGAATTTAATGCCAACACACCATGGAAAATTAAGACCTACTATGTTTAATGCATTGAAAGAGATATGAATTTTAGTTAAGACAGCTTTCAGGATCTTTGAAATTTGGAGTCTAATAAGGAAAGGTACCTTTTACAGAAAATGACAGCTGAAGATGTGAGGTGAGAGGACTTTTCTCATTGCTAATACCCGTATTTGTAATTAATATGCAATTTTGGAGTTATGACTGAGGGGAGCAATGAGGCTTCTCTGGCCCAGCCTGCTTACTTCATTTAAAAATCTAGGTAAATAGGGCTAGCTAGGTGGCTCAGTTAATAGAGAGACAAACCTAGAGACAGGAGATTCTGGGATCAAATCTGGCCCCAGACCCTTCCTAGCTGTGTGACCCTGAGCAAATCATTTAGCTTCATCTGCCTAGCCCTTAGTGTTCTGTCTTGGAATTGATGCCTAGTATCATCAATTCTAAGACAGAAGGGAAGGGTTTAAATAAATAGATAAATTCTAGATAAATGCTGAATTTTTGGCTGCCACAATAGTGGTCCACAAAAAAGTCAGGGGTTTCTTAAATAATTTTGAGATGGAAATTTTAATTACTCTAGTACTCAGGGATATGTTTTTAAATAAACATAGCTTAGCAAGTACATTATGTTATACCATATACAGTCTTATTTAACCTATTGTCGCTTTTCTCTAGGAAGAACTGCTTTGCTTTTTTAAACTTCTGAATATTACAGTACTAGCTCTGATTGCATATTGAAGTCTAAAACCAAATGAACAAAAGCAAGAAGACCAGTTACACTTTGACCACATGTAAAAGGAAGGGCAAACATTTGTTTTTTTCCTAATGTGTGACTCATTGAGTTCTACTTAACTAATCAGTTTTGGGAAGACCCTATTAAGCCTAAAACAAAACAAAACAAAACAAAAAAACAGCTTAAGTTCTACTACTTTACAGCTGTAATTGTAGCTAATAATCAAATTTCATTGTTAATCACTTCTTTGAACCAAAATAAACTCTATATTAAATTTGATTTCTAGTTTAAGCTTTAAATTCCAGGAGATTTAGATAAAATGGTAACTGAATACCTATCTTTTCTTAGACTAGGAAACATGCTTGCATATTGTTTTATGTTTATAAATGTACTACTGCTTTAAGTAAAAGAGGAAAAGGTGGTGATATAATTAAATCACTGTACTATGGAGTCTAAATACACTTAGTTAGCAATAAATGGACAAAACCATACCAAATATAAGGCAGCAAATCACTTCAACCAGTACAATGTTGTAGTTACCCATAAAATTATCAGGCCTCAGGTGTTCCAGATTCCCCACTACTAGTCTATTTCAGTATATACCATCCTCACTTGACTGCTTGGAGTTTGTAGGATGAAAGGTGATAGGAAAAATACAGTGCACTCCACATAGTGATTCTGCCTTTGTAGGTTCCCAGATTTAAATCTGGAAGGGATTTCAAAAGTTATCTATTAGTTTAGCCTCCTCAGAAACTGAGGCTGGGAGAGACTAAGTGTCCTTGACTTTTTTATCCTTGTTCTTTCTGATGTACCATGCTATATTCATTGAATTGTTGCATAAGATACTTTTCACTGGATCTCAAAACTGAAGGTCACTGAGGTAGGTGGAGAAAAGTTAATGTGCAGAAACCTGCACTGATATTTCAATTTTTCAGTACTTAAAAAGGAACTGTAATTTTGTTGGTAGAGGTACTCCTGTCACTGAAGGTATCATAGCTCCTGTATTATTTAATAGATCATCTTTGGAAATTGCTATATCTAAAAAAAAAAATCACCAGAAAGAAGTTATATACGATCAAATTTAGTCTAGTATACCCTCTTTCTCAATTTTTAAGTCTTTGTTAATTTCTCTGTCCATAGGTAGTATAACCCTCAAAATCCTAAAATTAGGTTATTCAGATATGAGGTGTTGCATGTATGCATTTAGAGTTCTAGGTGAAAGTTTCTGAAACTAGAATACTTGTAAATTCAACTTAAGTATATGTAGGCAGTCACTTTGTTAAGAATATTTTTGACAGAGGTTTAGGATGGAAAACTAACTCTGTTATTGAATGATTTTTATTCAAAGTTTTAATAAGATGTTTCTGATGAGGCATAGAAACTATAGAGACCTGTGATTTTTTTTGTTTTTTTTTTTTTTGACCAAGAACTCCCAGTTAAGGAAATTCCTTTTATTTGCCTTGACAAGTAAACACCTTTCTGCAATTTATAGTTTTGGAGCATTGCCTAGGGCACTGTGAAAGGTTGGTTTATTTGCTCATGGTCACACATCTAGCATATGTCAGGCTGGACTCTTTAATTCCATACATAGTGTTGTAAGGAATACACTTTAAACACCTCAAGGTGCTTTGACCTATTTACAGATGTACATGCCTTCAACAAAAACAGTGATGTAAAGATTGTATACCAAATCTTATTGTTAACAATATTGTGTGCTCTCTGTTTTCTCAATCTTGGGCAGGATTATAGGGACCTTGAATGAGATTTGGATTGTGAATTTTTTCTGGTGTTTTAAAAGGAAATATCAGTAACCAGGTATTACAGGAAATCTGGTTCAGGTTTTAAAATGTATTTGAATTCTCGATTACATTAAAATGTAAAGGAAATCTTTATTAGGCTATTAAAGCTCTGAATTGGTCTTTATAAAAGCATGATAGTATTTCAAATAAGTCTTTTTTTTTGCTAAGGACACAATATTTTTTGATTATTTGTCTAGGAAAGTACTAAAGTAAAATTGCAAAGTTATTTTGGAAATTACTAAGAATTGGAATCCTGAAATGTAAACACATGTTTTGCTTTTACCTTTTTGGAACCATTCCTTGACCTCAGTGACTCCTTAGGATTTAAGTAAAATTTTATAAAAATGAATCAACAACTAAATCTGAAATATATGCCCACCATACTTATATGAGTTAATAGTATTATTTTTATCTCAGAATAGTGGTATTTTTTGAACTGGAAATTAGTAATGGGAGCTGTTATATATACACAGATAATTATCTGTTTGGCTGTTATATTTCTAACTATATGTTTACATATAAAATTATATATGATATATACAATTGTTTTTGTCATGTAATTATATATGTAAAATATAACAACTCCTATTTTAAACCTAATTTTCAATTTAAAAAATGTCACTGTATATAGTACTTCTTTTTCTTTTAAACCATTACCTTAAAAAACTTTTTTTTTAAACCCTTATCTTCTGTCTTAGAATCAGTATTGTGTATTGTTTTAAGGCAGAAGAGTGGTAAGGGCTAGGCAATGGGGGTTAAGTGACTTGCCCAGGGTCACACAGCTAGGAAGTGTCTGAGGTCATTCTGAACCCAAGACCTTCTGTCTCTGGGCCTGACTCTCAATCCACTGAGAGTCTGCTCCCTAAACCATTACCTTTTGTCTTAAAGTCAACATTAAGTATTAGTTCCAAGATAGAAGAGCAATAAAGGCTTGCTTGACAATTGGGGTTAAGTGATTTGTTCAGGGTCACACAGTTAGGAAATATAATACTTCTAATAGAATGATTTTGATGATAACAATTGCATGTTGTTTTAATTTATAAAATTGTAATTATAGTATAGTAAAAATACATTTTTTCTCTATTTCTCTTCCCTTTTACATTCTTTACATAATGATTGAAGTTGCATTTTTTCTTCTCATATTTGTTGCTATTTTGTCAGATTTGAAAATAAGTATGTTTATTGGAAACTAAAAGCTTTGTGAGGATCCCTGGCTTTGCTGCTTTTCTAACAGGGTGACCTTAGACATATCTCTTAAGCTGTCTTGGCTTCAGTTTCCTCAACTGTAAAATGAAGGGTCCAGACAAGATGACCTTTTTAGCTTCGAAATCCTGTGATCCTGGGTATGATAAAATGAACTGAACATAGATAGAAGAAGTCTTATGACAGAATCTCAAACCATAATTTTAGCTGTCTCATTCCTGGGGTTCTCAAGTCTTTATAATAACTCTTATCAAAACTTATTAATTGTTTGGAAACTTTTAGCAGGGTAGTGGAACAATTGTATAAGTAAAACCTAGCTTAGAGTAGTGTTTATTTTTAAATCATTAAAATACACAATATGTGTAGCCAGATCCCTTCTTATGTAAATAACCTTTGGAAGAATAGCATTCCCCTGCACTGAGTCAGTCATTCCAGCTTTTTCCCTGACTCTGTGTCATGCTGGATATTAAATTTTGTGCATTTTAATTGATTAAAAAAAGCATATTAGAGATTTTTATAGTTAAATCAATAAACATTTATTAAACACCTCCTATGTTCCAGGAATTGTTACAAATATTAAAATTAGTTTGAGGAATAAGGCGAGTTTATAATTTTACTCAAGCTGAAAATAACTGGTCACATGACCAGCATTGGTATCATTTGGTTGTCCTTTCTCACTGAGCAATATGGTTAATATGAGTCATTGCTTTCAATAGAATGTCCTAGCCTTTGCTTTTAACAACAAATAACATACTAATATTCTAAAATTTTAAAATTCTGGAATCAGAGTATCCCTGCTAAAAGGTATCTCAGAAAAAGAACTTTATGCATGGTGAGCAGAACCTGTATTAAAAGCCTGTCTCAGATACTTACTAGTGTTTTCATTGGCAAGTCACATAACTTGAGAGCCTCTGTTTTCTCATCTGTAAAAAAAAATAAAGATGATTTGAATGCTTCATACATTACAGGGTCATTAGAGAAAATGATTTAGCTAACATAGCTAAGCACTCCTTATTTCTAGATGTTCTTTGTACCATATTATTTTCAGTTTGTCACTTATTTCAAACTTTTCAAAATTGTAATTTAAAATCATAATGTAAAAGCTGGCAGCTATTTGACTTAATTATATAATGCATATGTAGTGAGGGTTTTTTAAGACCCTCTGTTAAGCACTCTAGAGGCTCCAAACATTTTAATAAATGATCACTATCCTTAAATTATAGATTTAAATATCTTGGACATTAGCCCCACTACTTTACAGATGAGGAAATTGAGGCCTAGGGATGAGAAATTTGCCCAACATCAAAGTAAATAAGTGGCAGAGCTGGGAAATAACTCCAGATCCTCTGATTCCAAAGGCAGTGCTTTGTCTCTTATACCATGCTATTTTGTTAGCATAAAATCAAGTTAGGGAGACAGGCACAGGGGTTAAAGATTTATTCAAGAATTAATGATTAGCAGATGAATGATGTGTGTATGTGTACAGATAGACAAACAGAGAGATAGAAAATTTAGATGTGCTAGAATAGATTGTAATTACATTATGGAGAATGGAGGAATATTCTATTAGAGGGTCAATATGTAGTGCAAAAACTCCACATGTATAACTTTAGGTCGTATTCTGCTTGTTCTTCTCAATTTTCTTTTGTATTATTTTCTTTCTTATCGATCTACCTTATCTTCTGCTAGACTCATTCCCTATGGGCAAAGACCTTCCTTAAAGTTACTATTTGAACTAGTACCTACCATAATAACGGCATACAGTAGGTGTTTAATGATTAATTGAAACAAAGTATATTGGATCCACTCTCATTAAAAAACTTAAGATAACATTAATTACTTTTATTATACCCTAAGGTAAAAAGTTCAATTTAAAAAATTATAACTTTTTTTCAAAGTAGTATTTATAGTTTAATGATTAAAACAGAGTTGGAAATTGGTATATTTTAGCTTCACTTGTGGATTAGTATAACTTATCTGAACCTATATTTTATTGTTATATTTATGCCTTTATATCTGAATATTTTGAAATATTTGGAGTTCCTCAGATGAAGGGAATAAGGAAGGGATATATTTGGTAGTTAAGACTATTATCCAGCTATTGTTTCAGGCTGTGTTACACTCAAGTACTTCTAATACATTTACCATCTCTTGATTAGATCATCTCTTATTACAGAGCATGTGTCAGATTGCCTGAGCTGTTTACTTCTAGTGGAATTAATTTCAGGTTTTCTTCACTATTCCTCTTTTAGGACACAATTAGAAATTCCATTATTATATGTTTTATATATTTACTGGACAAGGAGCTTTTCTTAACCTTTTCTCATCCCCCCTTTCCTCCCACCAGGAAGAGTCCCAAAACATTTTGTCTAAAAGATTTTAAATTTCATTGTTGAAAACACAGTAAGTTGCATTTGTTATGAGTTTGTTTTACAGAATACTTTTCTCCTACCCTATGAGGTAAGTGGGGAAGTAGTACTCCTGTTTTACAGATAAAGCAACAAGAATTTATTGTGTCTATTTTGTGCCACATATTATATCTCATTGTCAAGAACTGAGAATATAAACACAAAAGTGAAATAATTTTTTTCAAATTGAGTTTACTTTTAATTTCATATTTGGAAACTGAGGCATGAGGAAGCTAAGGGATATGTCCAGAGTCACAGTAGATGTCAGACCCAGGAAGAGAACCCAGGTTTCCTCACTCAAAGTTTATCCTCCCTCTACTATAGTAGATCCTTCTCCCCAGGTAACTAGAAATTACATTGATATTGAAAATTTACTTCAATCTGTTTTGAACCTTAAAAACAAAAATCTATGCCTGCATATTAACTTAGGAAATCCATTTGGATTCTGTTTGGAGAATATGGCTAAAATTCTGTCCTCTTTGAGATTAATTTAAGCATTTTTAAATGATGGTTTGAAAATGATTAGCATTCTAAGTTTGTTACAAAGGAAACCTTGAGGAGAAAGTGTATGGTTAGCACCATGTGAGAGAGGTTATTCTCCCCTTCTCCTCAATATGTTGGACATATTCATTTGTCAGGGATGGAAAACCTGATAGAATAGCTCAGTTCTGCCAGCTTTACTGTGATCATTTTTTTTTTACCCCATTCTAGCCAGCCTATTATTTGTTTATATTATGAGAAAGAGGGGGTGGGGAAGGGAAGGGAGAATGATTTTTGACCTGTGGCAACAGAACTGTGAGACCCACAAAAGCCCTTGGAGAACTTATTGGAGAAAAGTATTAAATATGTGACCAAATGTACTTAACAGCATGACAGGTTAGAACACTGCTTCTAAGAATTTTGAGCCACTTTTAAAATGCAGTTTATATTCCACCTCCTATGGAAAGTATTTCCAAATCCTTCCTGTTATTAATACTCTTGCCTTCCTCAAATTATCTTGTATTTGTCTCTGTAAATGTCTTTATCTGATAAAATGCAAATTTTTCCAGGGCAGGGTATCCCCTATTTTCTATCCCTAGCATCTAGTGCAATCAATGTCTTGTGAAGAGTAAATGTTTGATAAATGTTTGTCCAGTGAATAAACAAACTGAAGAGCAATTTTAGGAACAATAAACCAAATGCTAGGTAGTTTGATTCAGTGAAAAATAGCATAGGAGTTAATAATAACATCATATGAAATCAGATATGCTTATATCATTGTAACCTGGAGTAGTTGAAAGGAGATGGGTCTTAAACTGGCTTGAAAGTATTATAGAATTTGGCATGAAGCAAGGGGAGGGTTCTACCCATACATTCTAGATAGGGAGAATAGATTATGCAAATTAAAGGATTAACTACTAGCTCCCTAGTCCCCAAGTGCCCTTAGCAAATAGTTACTTCTAGGCTATTGGGAAAAATCTGACCCTGGTGTGGGGAAGGCAGTGGTATTGTGGTAGACAGTGAAGAAGATGGTTTCATAGGTAGGGAGATAAATTTTATGGGGGCAGAAGGTTCAGGCTGTAGAAAGGTTTACATTTCAGTCTAAAGAAGTTTGAGCTTGATTTAATAGCTCAAGTTTTCCTGATTTGGGGAGTGACTGGATGAAAATTGTATTTTTAGAAAGATGAGGAACAGCAGTGGTTTTTAAGAATGGATTAGAGTAGAGACTAATGCTAAGGAAATCAGATAATTACTTTTTAATTAGCAGTAATGAGGGTCCACATTATCATTATAGAAGTAGGAATGGACAGAAAATAACCAGTCTTAAGAAAATTTGTCAAAGAGCCACTAACAGTGTTTTGTTTTGTTTTGTTTTGTTTTGGTTAGAAATTATATGTAAAGTATGGAGCCATGCTAGAGAAAAGGTAACTTATTGAAGTGGAGAGAAGTTGAGACTCAAAGACTAAATCATGAGGAGTAATGACTAATAATAAGTGGGAATAATTACAACTAGAGATGACACTTGTTTAATGTTTTAAGTGTAAAGCACTTTACAAATATATTGTCAACCAATAATTCCCATGTTGGTTCTATGATGTTTTGCATGTCAGCCCGAGAGGTTTGCCCAAGGTTACACAATTAGTAAGTTTATAGAGCTTTAAATGCTAGGTGGAGGAGTTCTTATTATTCTAGAAACTATAGAGAGCTTCCCACTGAAGATTTTTGAATAGGGGAGTGATTTAGTCAGATCTCTTCCTTTGAAAGATTATTTTATTAGCTGCTTGGAGAATGGGTTATAGAGGTAGAAGACTGAAAGCCGGCAGACCAGTTAGGAAGCTAGAATACTGGTTTAAGAGGGAAGTGATGAGGGCTTGAACTAGGGGGTTGGTCATGTGAGTAGAACAAAGGAGATGAACAGGAGATATGTCATTGACTTAGCATTTGGATATTGGGAGTAATATATGACTATTGGGAGTAATAGATGACTATTAGATCTACTTGTCTAGCCCTAACCTCTCTCCTGACCTCCAGGCTCATATCTCTCAAACTGCCTTAGTCCCCTTGGACTGAATAGCCCATTAAATGTAAAATGAGCATGACCATTACTATTTAGCATATCACTATCCTCCCAGTCACCTAGGCTCACAACCTTCACAACTTTGTGCCATTCTCAACTTCTCACTTTCTCACACTCAACTTACCTCCCATATCTAATCTAGCAAGTTCTGATATTTCTACCTTTGTTCCATTTTTGGTCGATTCCCCATTCTTTTATATCATCCCCTTGATGCAGGTCCTCATCTTATGACTGAACTATTGTAATAGTCTTCCCCACTCTAGGCACCTGTCCAATCTCTTATAAGCACAGGTGTGACCATACCCTTCCCTTCTACCCCATTCATTCATTTTTATAGACTCTCTCTGTTACCTCTAGGATAAGATATGAAATACTTTGGCTTCTAAAGCCTTTTTCTGGTCCCTTTCTACCCTTCCAGTCTTCTTATATCTTACCCCCCTGTCATATACTCTGTGACCCAGTGATGCTGGCCTCTCTGCCTTTCCTCACACACTATATAGACTTCATCTTTCAAATCCAAGCATTTTTACTAGCTGTTGTTCACGCCCAGATTATTTTCCTCCTCATCTCTGCCTTCTAGCTTCCTTGGCTTCTTTCAAAACTTAGATTTTTATCTTCTGCAAGAATTCTTTCCCAGCCTTCCTTAATCTTAGTGCCTCCCCTCCCCCCTAGACTACCCCTAATTTCTCTTCTATGTATCTTGTTTGTACATAATTGTTTGCATGTTGCATGTCTTCTTCATTAGACTGTAGGCTGCTTAAGAAGTGCCTGGCATACTGTAGGAGATTAATAAGTGCTGAATGACTTTGAGGTAGGAACCTGGATGACTGGAAGAGTAGTAGTATTCTTGCAGAAATAGGGAACTTTGAAGGAAATATTTAGTGGGGAAGAATGTGAGTTATCTTAGCATAGATCACAAAGACTTTATGTATTTTGATGAGAATATGAAAAGTCCCTGAATGAAGAAGAATTGGAAGGAAGAAAGATAGGACTGAAGAATGGAGAAGGAAGAATGACACAGTTGATCCCAAATGAGAGATCTAGAGTGTTGGTGTTAGGAGCAGAACTTATTAGAGTAGGTTAGGAGTGGAAAGAGAGATGTGAATATTTGGGATGCTGCAATGTAAAGAAAGGGAAAAGAGAGCCTTTGAAGAATCAATGTTGTATGCTAGAGATTAGATAGAAGCAAGATGAAAAGTAAAAACAGTCAACTACACAGGACTGTAAACCAAATGCTAGGACTTGTTAAAGGCTGACTATTAAAGATTCATGACAGGCACTTAGCTCAACATATTTAGTACTTTAAAACCTGAGCCCTCATTCCTGGTGGCAGAAAATGGATTGTCTCCTGTTAAGTCCATTAAACATTGACTTGACAGTTTAACTCTATATAGTTTGTATCCCAAAGTTTTCATTTTAATAAAGTTAAGTAATTTAGTTAGACTTTGTAATGCTCTGCAGTGGACAAGGAAAGAGGAAGGTGGGGTCATGTTAGAGAAGTAATAGAGAATGGGAGAGGGGTTGGGAACAGAGGTTATAACTTTATTGGGGAGTCCTCCTTTTATTATCAACAATGAAGAGGAAACCCTGAAGCATCCAGTAATTGACAAAGCAGTGAACTTCTGTGCCTTTCTTGAGAATACTAATATGTACTGAAAATGATGCTGCATTCTCTTGTGAGGTATACAGTGGGACTGGACTGAACTGTGAATGAATTAAATCCTTTTTTGGTGTTTCCATCAGTATCCTCTTTTTATACATTAATGTTGCATATCTTCATGTTGTCATTCTGTAGTAAGTTAAAGGCTGGCGACTAAAGATTCATGATAAGCACTTACCTTAACATATTTATTATTTTAAAATTTGAGTCCTCATTCCTAGTTGCAGAAAATGGATTGCCTGCTGTAAGTCTTATTGCTTTCACCTTTTTACTTATATCTGAACTAGGAAGGGGAGAGTTAAAAAAAAAAAAACCCAAACAGATGCAGCTGTAGACAGTATCATAGGGTTTTGTTTGAGTATATTGTCAGTATCTTGGTGGATATTATAGTGGGTGTTGGGAATGTTTATTGGTGGAAACCAAAGAGTGGTAAATTTTTCACAGTTGTTTGATATGTGAGTAACCAGGTTAAGTGCTCAGACTGCTATTTCTTAGAAAGGATGCTTTTGCTTGCCTTTGATCCTAACCACTTCCTGGTGGTTAATTATTTTAATGCTTTCTCAAAAATGAAATTATGTACTATGAGCCTATCACCTTGAAGATTCCCCTTTTCCCCCCATTTCCTCTCCCCACAAATCCCAAGACCTACTGTATAACAAAAGTTATACCATATAAATTGTAATTTTTTTCTGGGCAACCTTTTTATTTTTTATTTAATTATACTTAATTTTACTTAGTTTTTTAAGCCCTTACCTTCCATCTTGTAATCAATACTGTGTATTGGCTCCAAGGCAGAAGAGTGATAAGGGCTAGGCATGGGGGTTAAGTGACTTGCCCAGGGTCACACAGCTGGGAAGTGTTCGAGACCAGATTTAAACCTAGGACCTCCCATCTCTAGGCCTGGCTCTCAATCTACTGAGCCAGCCAGCTGCCCCCTGGGCAACTTTTTTAGATTGGGGATATTGATACTGGTAACATTATTATCTCTTTATGAAAAGGGTATCTGTACCATTATCAGCAAAGGAAGGGGAGTGGTACAAAACTTCTCATTAACATGGTCTGATCCTAGAATTTGTTGTGCTAAAATTCCAGAATTAGTTTCACTAATGATATAACTTTTGACAAGTCAATTTAGTTTTATAAATAGCTAGCTTATTAGTTTAGGGTGAATAAAAATAATTTTCTGAATAAGTAATGGTGAAGGAAACAAGCATTTATTAAGCTCATGCTGTATACCAGGCACTGGCTAAGTGTTTTACAAACGTTATCTCATTTGATTCTCCTCATCATCATTATAATAACTAACACACACTTAATATATGCTATATACTATCTTTCTTGATAATTCATAAGAACTCTGGGAGGTAGGTGCTATTATTATTCCTAATTACAAAGGAAACTGAGTCACAGTCACACAGGGATCACATAGTGAATAAGATTGAATTCCGATTTAAATTCAGAACTTCCTAATTTCAAAGATGACACTATTTGCTGAACTGCTGTTCAAAGCCTAGAATCGTTTACCACCTATGTGACTGAAGAAATTGATTGCCCTCTTTGGATCTCAGTTTCCTCATCTGTAAAATAAAATGGTTGGATGAGATGATTTCTTAAGTCTTTTCCAGCTCAACATTTATGATTCTGTGGTACCAGTTCATAATGACATAAGCAGCTAATAAAACATTTTTTTTTTTACTTTTAAAGTTGCAAGGGAGCAGCTGGGTAGCTTAGTGGATTGAGAAGTAGGCCTAGAGACGGGAGGTTCTAGGTTCAAATCTGGCCTCAGACATTTCCCAATTGTGTGGCCCTGGGCAAGTCACTTGACCCCCATTGCCTAGTGTTACAGACAAAAGAGTGGTTGCCATAAACTGTTACAGACAAAAGAGTGGTTGCCATAAATTGTGACCACGAAAATATGGGTTTCAAGACAGTGTCTTGAGTTAAATAAAAAATAAGTGGTCGCCATGGGAAAATTCCCAAATATGAATTACCCAAGTCAGCTGGATTTTATGAGGATTTTAATTAATACAAATAAAGGAATTAAGGGAAAGAAGAGAGACAGAGGAAAAGGAAATAATAGGAAAAGGCTATTCTCTTTAAGAGAGAAACTAAGTCAGTCTTTAATCACTCACCACAAGATCTTTCCAAGCAAAACTCTAGTGTTCAGAGAGACCCTCCAGTTCAGCTCCTGAGCTCAACTAAGTTCAGCCACCGAGAGTGCTCCAATTCATCTTCCTAAGCTGAACTATTCTGAACTCTCTCCGATAGAGAGATCCCAGCTCTCAGCTTCTGACCTCCTTTTAAAGAGAATTTTCTCCTATGTCACCTCCCCTAAGTTTTCACATCTACCAATCACAGTAGACGTTTTTTCCTAGGACTGCCCATTCTTGGTTTTTAGTTCTCATCTTCTCTGGGTAGATTATATCTTCTGAGTACTTCACACCTCTTTGCTAAGGTTGTCCCTTGCAAGTTTCCTGACCTTTTAGTGATTAATTTGACCTTCATAGGTACTTAGCACCCTTTTATATTAGATCTAAAAATAGACCTACCTTAAGGGCTTGACATTGATAAGTATAGGTTGGGGATTTTTTCATTGTTCAGTAAGGAGTTTTACAACTTTATCTTCCCCTAAGGTATGCCTAAGTATGGGTGGAGTAATTTTAAAGTTCCCAATACATTCCTGATCAAGTACCTCCATTGTTTAAATGGGGGATAACCTTCACCAAATGTTTTAAGGTAGAATTTGAGCAGTTTTAAGATTCACACTAGCCTTTACCACTCTTCTGCCTTGGAGCCAATATTGACTCCAAGATGGAAGGTAAGGGTTTTACTTTAAAAATACAAATAAAAAAAATTTAAAAAGTTGCAAAACACTTTATCTACATTATTTTATTTATTAGATGATTCATTTTTTGAGTTTGTTTTTTTTTACCAGACTAATATTCTTTAATTCTTTCACCTAACTTACTTAAGCATAGAATTCATACTTCCTTAAATTTATCAGTGGTATAATAGTTTAATAATATGTTTTGTTACAAGGAAAAAGTAGATAATAAATCACTTAGCTTAAAGTCTTAAAAAGTTAGTAAATAAAGTCTTAAAAAATTAGTAAATAAAAGATGCTGCTGTCAGCGAAGCCACCTAGAACAAAGCTTTTTCATATTGGTTTAAAACTTATTTGGATTTTTAAGTTATATATAACAATTCTTGCCAGCAATATGCTTTTTCCTCAGAAATATGACCCCAAACTTAATTTATATATGAGGCCAGATAGAATACTGAAAAAGGAGCATGTCAGAATGGTAGGAGTGTTAGAAAAAAACTGAACCTAAATCTCCCCTTTGGTATGAATTTCACTTGTTTTTCTTACTTGATCTCTTCCCCCTTTTCCCCCTTAAATAGTATAGGAAGATGAGAGCACTAGGCTTGGTCCTTAGTGAGATTTTTACTTTGTCTCAGCTCCTCCAAAAAATAAGGAAAGAATCTGAACAGCCCTTGCTTTTACTAAAACTCTCTCTGTAGGGCAGGGGTCCCCAAACTTGTACACAGGGGGACAGTTCACTGTCCCTCAAACCGTTGGAGGGCTGGACTATTACAAAAAATGATGAAAAAATCTGTATACCGATGTCTGGGATAGTGGAGGCTGCAGTGCTGGCTGTGATGGGCCTGTCACACCTTGCACAGGCCCTTCACTACCACCACTATACTGGGCAGCAGTATACACAGTGCGGAATCCCCTCCCCCAGGTCGCTGCTCACCATGCTGACATCTTCCATTGTGCAGCCACATAGGCGCCTTGTTCTCATTCAGTTACTCTCAGAACAAGGCACTATGCAAAGGATTATGTCACCAGAAGTAGTACTGTACCTGAGCAATGCCACATGCATTGTTCCTTTCGCTGACCACCAATGAAAGAGATGCCCCTTCAGAAAGTGCTGTGGGGGATGGATGAATGACATTGGGGGCTGCAGTTTGGGGACCCCTGCCATAGGGTTTCTTGGTCTATTCAGAATATGCAAATCACTTAACTGACTGACCCATTGAAGAAAATTTCTATATCATGCTTCCATTTGTTTTCTTTTTAGCTCAAATGGTTAAAATATGATATTAATAAGGTCAAGATCAACCATTATCTTTGTCTTTTATGGCAGTGACTTATAAGATGAACTCTGTCTCTAAAATATATGCCTTTCTCCTGTGGATCTTTGAGGGACCATGGATGGCAACATAAATCTTTTATTGCTTTTCGAAAAATAACTAAAAGCTTATGTTTTCACTGACAGTTTAATTATCATTTTGTAATAGAGATAGCACAATTAAAGTTGAAATTGGTTTTTCTTTTTCATTTCCAGAGCTGTTATCATAGTTGTGTCCATATTTTGCCTCTTATTACTTTTCTGTAGCAACTTTTTAAATGGCCTTACTCTGACTTTTTTCTTCCATTTTGTTTTATGTAACAATTGCTAGGTAAATCTTCCTAAAATGGCCCTTTTGTCCTGTTGTAACTCCTGCTTTTAAATCTGCTCTGGTGAACAATTAGCCTCTCAGATCAATTGCAAGCTCCTTGCTCAGGAATTCACAATCTCTTCCCACTGACCTTCTCTCCCTTCATCAGTCTTCATCTCCATCATCTAGGACATAATTACTTTACTTTTATTTTTTGAAGTGTAGAGCTGAGGGCAAAGGGAGGGAAGCATGGAGTCACTATAGGCAATTTGTTTTCTCTGTGCCTGGGCAGTGAAGGAAACAGAAGGCAAAGGGATTCACAGTAGTTAGGAACTACTTTTAAAGAAGTAGCTTCAGACAAGGTGGAAATAGTCAGGATCAAAAATTAGACAGAAAGGAGTACATTGCAGTTAGAAATATAAAGAAAATTTTATTGAATTATTACTTTGTGCCCTTTTTGAAGCCTTAACCCCAGATTTAGGACCTTTAATAGAAATGATTGTCTTCATTGATGAACTTGGTGGTTTTATTATTAAAGGCCATTCAGTTATAAGAGTATGATTTTGTCTATGTACTGAGACTTTAGTTGGACAAGTCTTTTCACTATTTCTAATATTCAATTATTTCATCTTTGAATTGCCCTTTCTTATGATATTGTAAGCCCTTTGAGAACAAGGACTATATTATTCATTCCTTCAGCAGGTATCTGTTAAGGACTGTGCTAAGCATATTTATGATGCAGTGTAGGTATTTTTCATTGAGCTTATACTTTAATGATATCTTTTGGTATTTTGAGTAATATGGGCACATATACTTTCAAAAGAATTAAAAAATTTTTGATATAGTGATAAGTGAATGGACTAATAGTTGCTTCTTTTGTTATTATTAAGATTTTTTTGTGGGAAATGCTTTGTTTTTAAATAGTAAAGTTTTGGAACCAACTATTATTTTTAAGGAATGGGAATATTTCATTCTCCTTGTGTTAATAATGTAATTTCTCTAAGCATATAACTCACTAGATTTTGTTGCCACTGAGAAATAAAGTGCTACTAGTTCACAGCTTATCTTTCATTAAGGTACTACTCTTGTGTTTTTTATATCAGAATTATTCATAATTAGAAACTGAACACAAATCATATTCTTAAAGTCATTTACACAAAGAAGTTTCCTTTCTACTCATTGACACGATTTAATGGTATAGTGCCTGTGGTTCTGACTGAAGTTGTATAGAAGAATTTCTGCTCCTGTTCTTGCCCAGCATTTCCTGGGGAGCAGAGGCTCTGAGGCTGCCATCCATCTCATCCACCTGAAACAGTTGGGATGATTTTGGTGTATTGCTTTGCATTTCAATGTCTTTTTGCTCCTATGTTAAGACTGGATAATATACTGTCATCATTCAACCTTAGTTATCTGTTTGCAATGTACCACTTGTCTACTTTTTTTTTCTTGTGAGGAAGAACATTAAAGATAATATTATTTTAATAAACTACTGATTCATTTTTGTTTGAATTATTTGTGAATTAAATAAAAAAATTTAATGCTCTCTTTTCCCTTTTGGTTTGGAATAACAAAGTATAATGTATTATTAGCTGAATATGTGTCAAAGATTGAGAATGTAATATTACATTTTTATGCCACGTGGTCATTATTGTAGATTGAAAGTTGTGATGCTTTCATAACCAAAGGGTGGAGTCATGCAGTTTACACAAATTGGCTAGTTAATTTTTAGTATTGACAGATAAGCATCATAACAGAAACTCCACTTCAAAAGTTGTTTTTTTTTTTTAAGGCTTAACTGAGTTGAATTTACTTTTTCATTTTTAATGTTTGTAAAATATTTTGCTAATATTTGTTATTCATATGGAGAGACAACCAGCACTATTGTAACATTGAGAACCAACTTGTTTAGGTTTCAAGATCCTTTTTAGGGAAAAAATGTCTGTGATACTATTCAAAGTTCAATAGTCACTGTATAAAAGTCTTATGCAATTAATTTCTTATTTAAGTGTGCCTACATAATTGTTTACTCTTTACTCCAGTAATGGTTTCAGACAAAATCATTTGGATCATTCATAACACTTTGTTGTGATTGATGTTACTAGATCTTTTGACTAAAATTCTGTAATGATGTGAGGGGACATGTGAGGGTTTGACTAGGAGAAATAATAGCTCCTAAGGTGTCACAGTTGGTCTAAATTCTGTTTCTACTACTAAGTACTTATGTGACTTTGAGCAAGTTATTTAACCATTCTGGGAATCAGATTCATAATTTCCAAAAATAGAAATTTTGGATTAGATGATGATTGAGATCTTTTCCAGTTCTAAATTTTCAATCCTATGATTCATGAAGAGAAACCTTGTTTTATCCTTTACCTACCCCAAGATTCCTGGCACTGTGATTTGCTTGTAGTTTATACTTAAACAAGAATCTTTCAATAAACATAAATGAATGAATGAATCCAAAGATTGCTTAGTGTGTTTTTTGTTGTTTTTGTGGTTCTGTGGTTTAACATCAGGTACAATTTTTAAATTTTATTTTCGATGTGAGATTTTCAACTTGTGTTAAAAACTTTAAATTGAAGGAATGGCATGATATTTTACTCTGGTACAGAATAGAGTACCATTTTTTAGGTTTGCTTTTTTGAAAGAATTCAGTGGTGGAAGTGAACTTGGAACATAGTGTTATGGAACTTAAAATGATTGGTACAGCTCAGACATTAGCCAAGTTGAATCATTTACTAAAGTAATTATTTTCTAAAAATCATAGTATTCCAATATTAGAAGAAAAGCAACTCTTTTAGGAAATTTTTCCCACAAGTAGTCATCTGGCTTCTTGAAGGATTTCAGAAATAAGGAAGAACTCATGAGGTGCCTCCCTAGGCGTCCTGTTGCACTTTTGGAAAACTCTGATTGGTAGGAAGATCAAGCCGAAATCTGTTTCTCTGTAACTTCCACTCATTGTTCCTGATTCTATCTTTTGAGGCCAAATTAAACAAGTCTTGCCCCTCTTCTACGTGACAGCCCTTAAATACGTGGGAACATGGATGTCACATTCTTTATTCCTAAAGTATTTTCCAGATTAAATATTCTTGTCTTTTTGAACTAATCTCTGTATGGCATGGTTTCAGGTCTTTATGATCTTCCTTTCTATATATACATCCACTACTCTACCTTGCTGTTGTCCAGAATAAAATTGGATGCCCAGAGTTAAGCAAGATACTTGAGATAAGGGCAAAGTGCAACTTCTCTATCACCTTCCTTATTGTGGGTTTGTAATTCTGAGGCTTATGTTCTGCAGCTCTTGATGCAACATAAGATTTCATTGAGAAGCAGCATGGCATATTAGATAGGGGGATGGACATGGTGTCAGGAACAACTGGGTAGAAGTTTTCCCTCTGATATAAACTCAGTTTGCAGAACTGGATAAGTCACTTCTCTCTTGTCTTTGGCACATTTCTAACATAGTAAATTATAGAAAAGTTGCTGATATGCTTTGGCATTGGTGAGTTTCTTTACTAAGAGTTCTCCATATCAGAAATCACACTGTTTAAAAAAAAATATTACTTTTGGGTGATCCTATGTTATGATGTTAACCTGTATTGAATTTTCAGTTTACTCCATGACCTTTTCACATGAATTCTTTTCTCATTTCATTAATCCTTGTCTTGTACCAGTATAATTGACTATGAACTCTAGCATAGGGTCTTATATTTATCTCTATTACATTTCATCTTATTAGGTTTGACCCAGCATTCTATTTTGTTGAAATCCTCTTCAATTCTATCTGTCTGTAAAGTTGATAATAATGTAATTTGTTTTCTTCCAGAGCAGAGCATTCATCTAGAGACTTAACTTTTATGTTATACTATATCCATTAATGAGCACTCATTGGTTTTACTCTTTTAACCAGTCATGAACTTAACAATCTTTATTATTGTACATCTCATGTCTTTTCATTTCATTTAAAAGGCTGAGAAATTTAGGCACATGCCTTGCTGGAATTCAGATATATAACTTAAATAGCATCTACCTTATCTTACCACTCCAGTAATTTTGGTGTCAGGAAATGAAGTTAGTTTTGTATGACTTGTGATACATCCTTGCTAGCTCTAAGTAATCATCAGTTCCTTTTTTTAGGTGTTCACAAAACATCATTTTGATAACCACTTCTAGAACTTATAAAGAATCATTGTCAATCCTGGTCTTTGGATGAAAAGATCTACATTTTTCTTTCTCTTTTTGAAAATCAGTATGGTATCTTCCAGTCTCTTGTTAAGTGACTCTTCTCATATCATCTATAATTTTTTTTTTTTACTGTCTCCTAATTTAGGATCCACATGTAAAAAAACTCTGTTATTCTGGTATATATTCACTTGAGCCGGGTGTTTTGAATTCATTGTGGATAATGCTGTCTTACAATTTCATATTGAGTTTCATTTTCATGTTAGTCATTTTTGTTTTCTCATTCCCTGGCTAAAAATCTTTTTGGTAGAGGAAACTGTGCAAAAAAGGAGTTGAGTACTTTCTTCCTCTTGGTATTAGTTTTCATTAGCCTGTGCAACCCAGGCTGTGGTCTTGTTCCCTCTCCCCTGTCCTTAAAGGCCTTTGGGTTGTCTTTAATAATCATTGTAAAACTTTACTTGTATTAGACTTAAGCCTTCCAAAGAATCTTACAGGACCATGCCCTCACTGTTGTATAATTCCTTTACTCTCTGTTCTTTTTTCCATCTCTGTATATGTATTTTGAAAAACTTCGTTGGTAGATGAGTTCCTTGTTTAGCCACAATCTCTTTAGATTCATCTGCTCTTTTCCTTCCTACTTGACATAAATTAGGGTTGTAACAACAGGAAGTCATGATGACCTCTCACCTGACTTGAATTGATTTCCCTTGCACAAGTGTTCAACAATAAGATCTTACTTATCTTTGAGTTGACTGAATCTTTTGAAATCTGATTTCCCAAATTTTAAGGTATATAAGAGATATTGCCTTTTATTTCCTTCTCATCTTTTATGATCTGTAAAGTGCCGTGGTCATTTCCAGGATATTATATTTTTCTGTTGACTATTGTACTTTCTGAATCCAGCTATCCCCATCAAATCTCTTGATTACCATCACTAAAATCAGCCCCTCATCAGTTTTTCAAGAGATTGTAGGTTGTATCTGATTCCAATTATTTTCTTTCTACTTAAATCTACTTCCCTTGTTTTCTCTTGTTTCCCCCTTTCTTTGCCCTTTGCTTAATATCCCCTTTTCTTTGCCTTCTGCACTCCTGCCTTCTCTACACAGTAACTGTATTTATCCTAGTCTGTACCTTTACTCTCTGCCCCATCTTGCCAAGACTTCTGCCTATTGCATTAGCTATCCAAATTCTTTCCTAACTAATTGGAACTTGAAAGTGATAGCAAATTCCCTTGGATAATTTGTGTAAGGAATGTTTCCAGGGACTTCTCCATCTACCTACTAAGCTGTTTCATTTAACCCTTTCAATCAGCAAGCATTGGTTAAAGACTTAACCATGCATGTTTCAGACACTATCCTAGGTGTTGTGGATATCAAAACAAATTAAAATAAAAAAGGAAACTTTTTATTATTAAGGAGCTTACATTTTATCCATATTTCCTTTTTAAGTTTATGCCTCCATTTGTTATAGAGTTACTCTTCTTTTTGGTAATCTCTAGATTGCACTAATTTTTGATACTGTTTGTTTTCTTTGTCCCTCCCACTTTTGTTCTTGAATTGGGGCTTTGTGTTAGGGCCAAACTCCACCTCCTAGTTGGCTTTTGGGTGGAGTAGTTGGCCCTGTTTAGTCTCTCCTTGGGTCCCTTGGATTCTTGATTGACTTCCACTTCCTGAAGTTACTATCTCTCTTCCTCCCTCCCAATCTTTGATGTTCAGAGCCATGGACATTCAGGTGCATTGAAGATTAGAGTATTAGTATTGGAGCTTATGGGTTCCTGGATTGGCTTAGTGCAAAGACTACTTCCTCTTTTTGGAGCTTTCCTAGAAATTTCTGAAAATGTCCAAATTCTTGGATTTTCAGAGGTTTTTGTTGGGGGCCTTCTTGACTACCTTGAGACTTTCACATGTAACCCCTCTGATTCTAGACATTTCCTTGAAGGCTCTGTATGGCCCTGGCTATCCTGGCTATGTTAGGGTTGAACTTGGGAGACTGTAGACATATTTGCCTGTTTGTGCTAGTTTTGTTTCATCCTCCTTTACTTTTGTTCTTGGGCTTCTGTCTGATTTGTGCAGTTTGGGGTGGAAGAAGTCACTTATTGTAGTTTCTCATAGGATTTCTTGATTATTATTCTCTCTAGTAAAAATTTCAGGTTTTGATGAGTGTTAGGAATGTGGGAACAAGCTGGTCTGTCTCCATTCAGATAACCTTCTTGGCTGGAAGTCAATTTGTTCAGTTCAAGAGAAAAAAATGGGTGTAGTTAGGATCCTACTGGCTATTACAGGAAGTGTTCTGTTTTTTAGATGAAAGGGAAGATCTGGTGATGTTAAACTCAATAGACTTATTTATTTTTGATCTATTATCATCCTTTCAGTTTTTACTTGGCACTCTTGATCTACATTAAGTGTCTTCATAATGGGAGTAATTAATAGAAATCTTTAATATATTGGCAGTTGCCTTGAAATTTACATTGTCTCTGGAAGAGGAAGAATGATTAGTTCTGTCTGAGTTCTCAGAAGTAGGATATATATTTTTCCTAGACCACGGATGTATAATTTTAATAAGAACATAGCATTCATCGTATCCATTCAGTATTAAGAATGAGGTCAGAAATGTATAACTTCAGTGTAAGTCAAGTCAGCAAGCACTTGCTATGTGTATTGCACCTGTGCTAAGCACTTAATATACAAAGAAAGGCAAAAAGAATTCCTATTCACAACGAAACTTAAAATTAAAACCTAATGGAGGAGACAAAATGCAAATAAATATATATAAACTATATATACGTGATAAATAAGGAAAAATACTAGCCTGAGAGGAGACAAAGAAAGACCTCTTGCAGACAGTAAGATTTAGCTGAAATTTGAAGGGGACCAGGAGATAGAAATGAGAAGGGAGAAAATCCTTAGCATGGAAAAGAGTAAAAATGCATGGATGGAGTAGAGTGTTTTGTGTGAGCTACAATAAAGATGTCAGTGTCACTGGATTGAAGGAAGAGTATGGGAAAGAGCACAGAGTCTACTTAAAACTAGTAGGACAATCTGTCTTTAGCATTCCCACCTTAAACTTTTGTGACTTCAAACATTCTCATGATGTTATTAATAACTTCTTTTTTTTACTTTAGTGTTGGCAACCTGGCACATTCACAGTTATGTGCAGTAGAGAAAAAAATGAGAGGCAGGATTCTAGCACATTTATAGCCACAAAAAAAGAGAAAAAACACAGACAGTTCTGGGTTTATGTAAATTCACATTAGATAAATTTGTCTTTAGGATAGAATTCTGAAAGAAATCTGCATTCTAAAAAGACTTGCGTCAGCTATGTATAGTATTATGTGCCCTCTCCATTCCTGCCCTTGCAGCCTCCCATCCCCACCATCACCAACAACAACAACAAAAAAACAGACACCCAAAGTCCTCTTAGTGAAAGCAGATGAGAAGTGCCCAGAGGAGATCTTTACCTCACTCCTCCCAACTGCCCATGTGTTCGTTTTCTATTTTTCAATGGGTACCTAATGACTATGTCTCCTGTCCTCTCCTCTCTATGTCTAGCCCCCATGTCTGGTCCTTCCAGCCCTATGCATCTTCTAAGTACCTCCAGGCCCCTACATGGCTACCCCATTCTCCTTGCCCTCCTGCTCTCTTCTCTGTTCCCTCCTGATATGTTCTTGAATAGTTTAAGTAGCCTCTTTCCTCTGTCTCATGCTGCCCCCTCCCCCTTTTTGCCTCTTTCCTCCCTCCCTTTTCTTCTCCTGTCTGAAGGTAAATTTGCATTATGTAGTTTTAAGTAGAGGTCTTCAGAGGGGCCCCCTTATAAGAAAGATCCACTTAGATAAAGCTGTATTTATAAAAGTACAGGAATTGCTAAAGTAATCTCTCAAGCACATGATGTGGGAATTGAACAGAAATGGAAGAGTGGCTAAGTTTGTGGATAAATGAGAAGGTGGTCTGTTCCTCCCCCCTCCCCTTTTCCTGTGCCTCCCCCCCCCCCCCCCCCCCCTTACAGGGAAGAGCATTGAGGAAAACCCTGCCAGCCTGGGCTGCTGTTCTCTGTTCAGGTTAGGGACCATGAAGTCATCCTGAGCATGTGCTTTTCTTCAGGGAACAGTTTAACTAAATGGAGATTAGAGATGGCGGGTTGCCCCTTTCCATTTTTTCCTGATGTTCTGTTCTGACATTGCTACCCCTGCCCTGTCTAACTTGCTTCTCCTCTCCCCTGCATTTTATGGGTTATTTCATGATTATTATTTTAGAAAAACTTCATATTTTCAGAATTAGTGTTTTGTTATAAAGAACTACATCCAGAAAAGTATATTTTCAGCAATCTCTAATAAAAGAGTGTAGTTTTTGGTGATCATGGGAACTCTAATCCCTTATTTTCCATAGGTTCAGGTTATTTTTTACTTTCCCCTGACATTTTCTAGAACTGTTATCCCCATTAATTGAGAATTGGCTGTAAATAGCAATGTCTGGAATACTAAGAATGTGTGCTAGTTGTTGCAGGTATAAAAAAAATTTACTAAATAAGTTGAGGTACTTACAATCTCTTTTTCAAAGAAAATAATTCAGAAAGGATTGAAAGGTTAGCAGAAAATAAGAATGGTGTCCTGCCTTTTTATATCCCTTTATAGTGCCCAGCATAGTATTTCCTACAGTTAATTTTTTTAAAAGTATGATTACAATTTAGCCCCATATGTGTCTGTTTGATTAGACATTTGAAATTCTGTTATGTGATCATGTATTACTTATTTTTTAAAACCTTTTTTATTGATAACTTTGTTTTTACATTCTGTTCTCAACTCTTTCTCATCCAAAAGTGGCACAGAGCTCCACTTTATATTAGGCCATTGTCCTTTTTTTCTCTCTCCCATTCTGATAGTCAGGTAGAATGCTAAAGATGCTATTCATGTCCAAAGTAGGCTATCTTTACATTGAATGTAACTCTGGTTGTTGTGAAACAGGATGGAATAAATATGGTGTAACCACAGGCATATCACCTCCAGGCCTCATTTTCTTTGTAAAATGGAGTAGTGTGGGCCCCTTAAAGTCCTAGGGTATGACTTAAGGTATGTGAAGCAATGCAGATTTTTTGTTCATTTGTTTATCTCTTCATATGGACTTTAATTCTTTAATATTTGGGTATGTTTTTTATCATTGTGGGTACTGCTTTCACTTTCAAGGAAGTCTTTGTGAATTGCTGTGTCTGAAATCATTAGTTGGTGGCTAGTCCTGTATGCTTAAATGTTTGTTCATAATAATAATAGATTCTTCCATCTAACCGAAACATTTGGATGTTTGTTCTTTGTGTATTTTTGTAATTGTTCCCAAATGTAGCAGCCACAATATCAATGATGTCTATAGAAAAATTAGAACTATTTCTTCATTGCAGATTGTAGTTGAAAAGACTTTTTTTTGCTCTGCCAGCTCAGTGTGGCAGTAGTAAAATACTTGAATTATATAATTTTTCTTATAATATTAAGGTGTGGTTAGTGCCTAACGTAAAGAATTTAAATCTATATTGTAAAACCTTTAAGTTTTAAATATTTAAAACTTTTTTGCATTTATTCCAAATTTTGAGATGTATAATTTGTGAATGTACTTACTTTCTGTTTTGTACATGTAATCTTTTCCTTTCTCTTTTGTGATGGGATTGTTGTCTGCTCTAAATTCCTTATTTTAGAATCCAAGCATGTGGTCTATGAATATATGTATTTTTCTCAAGCAGGTTTATTATTTAAAGAAAGGAATTTAAAATTTGGTAGCAGATTTCCTTTAAATTTTACAGATGATCTACCTTTTTTGCTTGTGTGGAAAGAGAGAGAGCACCTTTTTTTTCTCATTTGTAATTGTAATTGTATAGTTTATGAAACTAGAACAGTAGAACAGCAGGGGTTCTTAAGATGGGATCACTGGATGCCCAGGAATTCAATTTAGAGATTTCTGGGGGTCTTTGAGTTGAGAAAGGAAAAAAAATCACATCTTTATTTTCATTAACCTCTTACTTAAATTCAACATTTCTTTCAATTATGAATTAAAAAAAATTATTCTGAGGGGTCTCTAGGCTTCATCACACTGCTAAAAGGGTCCACAGCACAAAAAGTTTAAGAATTCCTGACCTAAAAAATGAACTTAGTAGTTCCACAGCTAAAAAAATGTTGTTTACATTTTTTTCTTATTAAAAATTCTAGCAAATTTTCTGTGAAGAAGCTTCATTTCTATAGAATGACTTTCTTTTTCATGGTCTTCAGAATTTCTCCCTGAGAGATGCTTACTGAAAATAATTTTCTGAACCTATCTTCCTAATTTTTACATATATTGAACAGAAGCTAGGGAATGTCGCAGATTGACATACAGACATGATATGGTATGAAGTTTAGTTCATTTAATAATTTCTTCCTCCTCCCCTTTTCTTTACTCGTGTCTCTCTTTTGAAAAAAAAAATGGTTATTTAAAATATGCTTCACCTTTTTTTGAGTTCCAAATTCTGTTCTTCATTTTCTTCCCTCCCATTTTGCCCTACTCACTAAGAAGGCAAGGGCATTGATATCAGTTATACATGTGAAGTCATGCAAAACTTTTCCTTATTTCCTTATATCTCAAAAAAGTTTAAAAAAAAAGCAAGAAAATTATATGGCAGTTTGCACTTAGAGTTCATCAGTTCTCTCTGGAGATGGATAGCATTTTTTTATCATGACTTCTTTGGAATTGTATTGGATCATTGTTTTGATAAGAGTAGCCAAGACTTTCACAGTGGATCACCATTATAACATTGCAGTTACTGTGCACAATGATCTGCTTGTTTTTGCTTCATTTTGCAGATAAGTTTAATAGATATTGGCATGTTTTTCTGAAACCACACCCTTATCATGTTCATAATACAATAGTACTCCATCACAGTCATATGCAATAATTTGTTCAGCCATTCTGCAATTGATGAGTATCCCATATATTTCAAATCATCTGCCAGAACAAAAAGAGCTGTTATAAATATTCTCGTACATATAGGTCCTTTTCCTTTGATCTCTGGTCTTTGAGATCTTTGAGATCTTTGATCTCAGAGACTTAGTATTGTTATGGCTGCTTGAAAGAATATGCACAACTTTATACCCTTTGGGTTCCATATTGTTTTGCAGAATGATCAGACCAGTTCACAAGCCCACCAATAGTTCCTTAAGCTACCTATGCTCCTTCATCCTCTTTAGCATTTGTCATTTCTGATAGGTGTGAAGCATACAGAGTAGTTTTAATTTGCATTTCTCTATTCTACATTGATAGAGTATTTTTCTTCTGAAAATTGCCAGTTCATATATTTTGACTATCAATTGAGGAATGGCTCTTATTTTTACAAATTTGACTGAGTTCCTTATATATTTGAGAGATAAGGTCTTTATCAGAGAAATTTGCCCCTAAATTTTTTTATATTACTTCATTGTATAAGTACCTTTTGACAAAATCTAGTCTTCCTGATTATCTCTTTTAATTAGGTCTGTTTTTGCTTTTGCTTGGTCTGTGATCATGATTGCTACCCACACCTTTTTTTTACCTCACAGGAAGCATAATAGATTCTTCATCAGTAAACAACATGTTTGTAAACAACATGCTGTTGGATTCTGGTTTCCAATCTCCTTCTGTCTGCCTCCATTCTATGGTTTAGCTCATCCCATTCACATTCACAGTTATGTTCACTTAACTGTGCATTTTTCATTTTATGTATTTATTTTTTAAAAGCTAGTGCATAGTTAGACAATTTAAATATTAGTTCCAACAGAAATACTCCAAAAAAATCGGCAGTGGTCTCGTTCAGACTCACATTCAGACACTGGGATCATCCAAGTCCTTTGATTTTTAAAAAGACTGTATTGGCACACATTTTTTTTTATCTGAAATGCAATCTATAATCTCTTGGGAAAAAACTTTTCTGCATCTTATGCTAGGAATTTCAAACTCAAATTTGTCCTTCGTGGCCATTATAATTTCTACTTGGTTCAAACTATAAAAGCCCAGGTCTTTTATAAAATGGGAAGATACTGAAAGCTTTTCTGGATCAATCATACATTTTAAAGACATAGAAGGCAGTATCCTTAATGTTCTCCATTCAATTTTTGTTTCCTCTCTCTTTTTATCTTGTTCCTTCTCAAAAGTTCATCTTTCTTCCATTTGCTGTCTCCTTTGTTCTGCCCTCCCTCTTATAATCTTCTTCCCTCATATCTCTTCTCCCCTTTTCCACCTGTATCCCTATTGGGTAAGATGTAGTTCTGTACTCAACCCAGTATATGCATATATTCATTCTTTCATTTTTGAACCAATTTCAGTGAGATTGAGATTCAGGCATTGCCTCCTCCCCCATTTTCTTCTCTACTATAAGACTATATACCCTATTCTATTTCTTCCCCCTTCTCCCAGTGATCCCACTTTCTTGTCCATACATTTTTTTTCTGGAGATCATCTCAACATAGTTGACTTACTCTTGCTCTCTTATCAATTCAGATTCCTTCTAAATGCCATAATAATAATAAAATTCTTAGAAGTTACATGAAACATCCTCTTATTTAGGAATATGAACAGTTTAACTCCATTGAGTCTCTTGTGTTTACTTTTTCATAGTTATCTTTTTATGTTTCTCTTGACTCTTCTCAAATGTAAAATTTCCTATTCAACTTTTGTCTTTTCATTAGGAATCCTTGGAAGCTTTCTATTTCATTAAATGTCCATTTTTACCACACACACGCCCATCCCTGTGGCACTTATTTTTGGTTGTAATCTTGATCTTTTGTTCTCTAGAATATCATATTCAAGACCTTCTACTCCTTTGATGTAGAAGTTGCTAAATCTTGTGTGATCATGATTATTGTAAGGGTAGAATATTGATCTTGTATTTATTTTGGCCAGAAGCAAGGACAGGATACAGGATTTAGAAATGAATTAGGATAGGAGTTGTCAAATCTATTTATCCCAAAACTAATCGATACCAAAAAAAAAAACAAAAAACAGAACTCCTCTGTCCTGCAAAGGACTTCTCACCTGATGAAAATCAGGCCTGATTTAACCCCCTTACTCTCTATTAAATATATCTATCTTACTAAACTAAACTAATTATAATTCTTCTAAAATCCCTTTAGTTATATAATAGATTTACAGCTTGACTGTATCTCGGTAGCTGCTCTGCCTCAGAGATTCCACTCAAAACTGCTCTCTGTTGTTCTCTACTGCCCCCTATGGTATTCCAAGGAGCAGCTTCACCACTCTCTAGTTGAAATGCTCTCAGATATAAGATGTTTATCAAAGGTTATCTACCACCAAATCTTCCAAGACTGTTTTGAGCCAACACCCTAGACACCCACTCTCCACAAGCAAGCTCCTGAGTGTGTTAGTTTTTCCCAACTGCTCTTTCCTAGGGGGTACTAGGAATTCTTTAACCATGATCTACTGAAAATTCTTCCCTCTGGGTTAAAGGAGCACAGGTAAAATTTAAAACTATTCTGCTAGCCTACTCCTTATTTCTAACTATCTAGAATAAGTAATTACTAGCTAATTAACAAATTAATCATTACACTGTGGCTCATTAATATTTGAATTCTTACTTTCTGGCTATTTACAATGTTTTTTCCTTGATGTGAGAATTCTAGAATTTGACTTTAATATTCCTGGGAGTTTTTTACCTTCAGATTCTGAGATATCAGGGCAGTTTTCCCTTTTGATTTCATGAAATATAATGTCTAGACCCTTTTTTGGAGAATGGCTTTCAGGTTGTTCAATAATTCTTAAATTGTGTCTCTTTGATCAGTTTCCCAGCTCAATTGTTTTTCCAGTGAAATGTTTCATGTTTTCATGTATATTTTTTCTTTCTTTTGATGTCATTTTATTGTTTTTTGAAGTGTCATGGAAACATTACCTTTAATTTTTGCCCAATTTGAGTTTTTACAAAATTATTTTCTTCAATGAATTTTTGTACCTCTTTTTTTATTTGTTCAGTTGTGCCTTTTAAATTTTTATTTTAATTTTTTGGAAAAATTTAATCAACTTAGAACATTATTCCTTGATTACAAGAATCATATTATTTCCCTCCATCCCCTCCCCCAGCGCTTTCCTTAGCTGACCCGTAGTCCCACTGGGTTTTACATATGTCCTTGATCAGAACCTATTTCCATGTTGTTGATGTTTGCACTAGGGTGATCATTTAGAGTCTGTATCCCCAATCATATCCCTTCGACCCATGTAATGAAGCAGTTGTTTTTCTTCAGTGTTTCTGCTACCACAGTTTTTCCTCTGAATGTGGATAGTGTTCTTCCTCGTAGATCCCTCCGATTTGTTGAGGATCACTGCATTGCCCCTAATGGAGAAGTCCATTATATTCGATTGTACCACAGTGTGTCAGTCCCTGTGTATATTGTTCTCCTGGTTCTGCTCCTTTCACTCTGCATCACTCCCTGGAGGTTGTTCCAGTTCACTTGGAATTCCTCCAATTTATTGTTCCTTTGAGTACAATAGTATTCCATCACCAACATATACCACAATTTGTTCAGCCATTCCCCAATGAAAGGGCATCCCCTCATTTTCAAAGTTTTTGCCACCACAAAGAGCGCAGCTATGAATATTCTTGTACATGCCTTTTTCCTTATTATTTCTTTGGGGTACAAACCGAGCAGTGCTATTGATCAAAGGGCAGACAGTCTTTTATCGCCCTTTGGGCATAGTTCCAAATTGCCTTCCAGAATGGCTGGATCAATTCACAACTCCACCAGCAATGCATTAATGTCCCAACTTTGCCACATCAGTTCCAGCATTCATTACTTTCCTTTGCTGTCATGTTAGCCAATCTGCTAGGTGTGAGGTGATACCTCAGAGTTGTTTTAATTTGCATCTCTCTGATTATAAGAGATTTAGAACACTTTTTCATGTGCTTATTAATAGTTGTTATTTCTTTATCCAAAAATTGCCTATTCATGTCCCTTGCCCATTTATCAATTGGAGAATGGCTTGATTTTTTGTACAATTGATTTAGCTCTTTATAAATTTGAGTAATTAGACCTTTGTCAGAGGATTTTGTTATGAAGATTGTTTCCCAATTTGTTGCTTCCCTTTTAATTTGGGTTGCATTGGTTTTGTTTGTACAAAAACTTTTTTAATTTGATGTAATCAAAATTATTTATTTTACATTTTGCGATTTTTTCCCCAACTCTTGCTTAATTTAAAAATCTTTCCTTTCCCAAAGATCTGACATGTATACTATTCTGCGTTCACCTAATTTACTTATAGTTTCCTTCTTTATATTCAAATCATTCACCCATTCTATGTTTATCTTGGTGTAGGGTGTGAGATGTTGATCCAAACCTAATCTCTCCCATACTGTCTTCCAATTTTCCCAGCTTTCTTCATCAAATAGTGGATTTTGGTCCCAAAGCTGGGATCTTTGGGCTTATCCTAGACTGTCTTGCTGAAGTCACTTACCCCAAGTCTGTTCCACTGATCCTCCTTTCTGTCTCTTAGCCAGTACCAAATTGTTTTGATGACCAGTGCTTTATAGTATAGTTTGAGATCTGCTACTGCAAGGCCACTTTCCTTTGCATTTTTTTCCCTTTATTTCCCTGGATAGCCTTGATCTTTTGTTCTTCCAAATGTACTTTGTTATTGTTTTTTTCTAATTCAGTAAAAAAGTTTTTTGGTAGTTCAGTGGATATGGCACTAAATAAGTAAATTAATTTGGGTGGGATTGTCATTTTTATTACGTTAGCTTGTCCTACCCATGAGCAATCGATGTGTTTCCAATTGTTTAGATCTAGTTTTAATTATGTGGAGAGTATTTTGTAGATGTGTTCATATAGCTCCTGTGTTTGTCTCGGCAGATAGATTCCTAAGTATTTTATATTGTCTAAAGTGATTTTAAATGCAATTTCTCTTTCTAATTCTTGCTGCTGATATGTGTTGGAGATATATAGAAATGCTGATGACTTATGTGGGTTTATTTTGTATCCTGCAACTTTGCTAAAGTTGTTGCTTATTTCAACTAGCTTTTTAGTTGATTCTCTAGAATTCTTTAAGTAGACCATCATATCATCTGCAAAGAGTGATAGCTTGGTCTCCTCATTGCCTATTTTAATACCTTCAATTTCTTTTTCTTCTCTAATTGCCACTGCTAGTGTTTCTAGTACAATGTTAAATAATAGAGGTGATAATGGGCATCCTTGTTTCACTCATGACTTTATTGAGAAGGCTTCAAGTTTATCCCCATTCCAGATGATGTTGGCTGATGGTTTTAGTTATATACTGTTTATTATTTTTAGCAAAGGCCCTTCTATTCCTGTACTTCCTAGTGTTTTTAATAGGAATGAGTGTTGTATTTTGTCAAAGGTTTTTTCTGCATCTATTGAGATAATCATGTGATTTTTGTCAGTTTCCTTGTTGATGTGGTCAATTATGTGGATGGTTTTCCTAATATTTAACCATCCTTGCATTCCTAGTGTTAATCCCACCTGATCATAATGAATGACCATTGTAATCACTTGCTGGAGTCTTTTAGTTATCCTATTTAAGATTTTTGCATCTTATGTTCATTAAGGAAATTGGTCTATAGTTTTCTTTCTCTGTTTTTGAACTGCCTGGCTTTGGAATCAGTACCATATTTATGTCATAAAAGGAATTTGGTAGAACTCCTTCTTTGCTTATTCTGTCAAATAGTTTATATAATATTGGGATTAGTTGTTCTTTGAATGTTTGAAAGAATTCATTTGTGAATCTATCTGGTCCTGGGGATTTTTTTCTTAGGGAGTTCTTTGATGGCTTGTTAAATTTCTTTTTCTGTTCAGTTGTGCTTTTAAGGAGTTCTTAAAATGAAAAACTTTTAGTGAATGTTTGTGCCTGTTTTTACTATTAAACCAATTCTGTTTTTTAAGATATTTTCTTTATTTTTTGTGCCTTTAAAAATCAGCTGTTAATTCTCTTTATAATATTATTGCATGACTAATTCCTTTTCCAAATTTTCCCTCTACCACTCTTATTTCTATTTTTAACTCTTCTAGGAATTTTTGCTGGCTTTGGGTCCAATTATCATTTTTTGTGGCTTTTTTCACATCTTCACTTTGAACTTTATGTTATGCTAAAGTTGGGCTCTGCTTATTTGGGGGTGAGGGTACTGTCCCAATTCATGCTGCTATTTTCATAGCTAGTTCTGAGGGTCTTCAAGTTTTCAGAACTCCCACGATGTTGTTATCCTGGGAAAGATGTAATCATTACATTACTCTGCTGGTTTGTACTTTATCCAGGAAGGGTCTTTGCTCTTCTGCCCTGCAAGCACTAGTGCTCCTTTCTGTCCTTAAACTGTGACCCAGAACACCAGCTGCAACCATTGCAAGCAAAAGGTTCCCTTTAATCTCTTTCTGACCAGTTGTCTGACTGCTGTCTTTGGGCTGAGGGCTTCTGTAACTGTTGCTGTTAAGCTTCTGCTGTGCTCTGGACCTGCGCCCACCTCAGTGTGACAGACCTCTCCTGCACACCTCCTTATTTGTTTTTGGAAAGAAAAATGTCTCCCTCTGACCTTCTGTTGGCTCTGCTGCTCCAAAATTTGATTTGAAAAGTTATTTAAAACATTTTTGGTGGGGAATGCTGGGATAATTCAGATGGGTCCTGGTCTGTACTCTGCTTGACTCTCCTGTTCCTGTCTTCTAACAATTTCTCAACTTTCCCGAGTGATAATTTCATTCTTCAAAAAGTGGAGATTGTGTATCAATCAATCTCAAGTGGATATAGTGTACCGAATTGTATAACGTGGATGTAGCTAGTTCTTCCTTTTTTTTTTTTAACTCATTTTCCATAGAATCAATACTGTGGATTGGTTCCAATGCTGGAAAGCAGTAAGGGCTAGGCAGAGCAGGTTAAGTGATTTGTCCAAGGTTACACAACTAGGAAGTGTCTGAGGCTAGATTTGAACTGAGGACTTTCGGTCATTAGGTCGCCTCTCAATACATTGAGTCACCTAACTGCACTCTTATCTATTTCTATTTTGCCTAACTAGATTTTTGATTCATTCATGGCCAGGACTTTTAAAATGTGTTTTTGTATCCACTAAAGTATTTCACATATAGCTACTATTTCATTTAATAGATGAATAAGAGAAAATGTGTGTATACATTATGTTTGAAGGAAGTAACATTTAGGCAAAGCAATATGTATAGTTATTTTTAAACAGATGATAATTTACTATACTTTTAAAAGCATTTTTTCTCCCTTTGAAAATAATTTGTCCAAATTAGCCATAATGTAGTATCTAATGTCAAATGCACTTGAAAAATAGAGGTAAAGATTTCCCTGTCTTCTAGTTCTACTTTAATTTTTTATAGATGAGGGAACTGAGGCCTAGTAGGCTTAAGTCATTTACCTAAGGTGAAAGAATTTTAAAGTTATATGTGTAAAAAAGCACTTGATTTCATTTTTTCTTCTATTTCCACTAGATGTGCTTTCCTCAGTAGGGTTTTAAAAATAATTTTTTAATCTTAAATTTGGTAACTATGTAAAAACATTTCATTTCTTTGAACATAAATAATAACATTTTGAAAGGTTATATCACAACCCCTAGCCACTGATAGTTGATTAAAAAGAGATGAGAAAAGCATGTGTATTAATTTTTGTCAAGATTTCAGTAAAATTGGGAGCAGCTGGGTGACTCAGTGGATTGAGAGTCAGGCTCAGAGACTGGAGGTCCAGGGTTCAAATCTGGCCTCAGACACTTCCCAGCTGTGTGACCCTGGGCAAGTCACTTAACCCCCATTGCCTTGCCCTTACAACTCTTCTGCCTTATAACCAATACACAATATTGATTCTAATACGGAAGGTAAGGGTTAAAAAAAATACCTCTAAAAAGAGCTGAAATGTCTCCCCTTATTTCCTCAATTCTAAATTCATAGGAAACTGTCCACCTGGACTCAACTAGCCTCCTAACACCTGGAAGTTCACATTCTCACTTGTTAGCCAACCTCAAATAGACTGAGAAACATTCTGATTACATATTCTCATCCCCAGCAACCAAGAATAGCACTCAGAGTTCCCAGGAAGTAGAATGTTAACAGCCAACACCTTGCTCCGCTTCTCACACACTAATGTCCACCAAATTGTCCCATCTTGCCATTTCTCACCGGACACCTCATCTCCCAGCCTAGAGTACTCTCCCATTTCATTCTTGTCTCTGGGAAGCCCTCTAGATTTACACTGTATATACAGTATAAACTTAAGGTATGTGTGGTTTCCCCTGGTAAAGTGTGACTGCCTTGGGCACAGTAACTACTTCACTTTGTACCCTTAGTGCCTCATCCATAACAAGCACTTCACGAAATGATAAAAAATATTAGAAAATATAGGATAAAAACATTTCCTAGTACATAGTAGGCACTTAATAAATATTTATTGATTGATCTGATCATATGAAAATTAAGAGCTGCTCTTAAAAAGAAAAAAGCAATGTACCTAAAATAAACAGAAAATACAGATCAGGAGAAAAAAAATTTTGAAAATATTTTCTGCAATGATCGTATACGGCTAACATGGGCTCTGCAGCTGGGACGATCAAGAAATTAAATAACTCAATAGGATCATAGAGCCAAAATATGTCAGATATAGAACTTAACCTTTCCAGTCCCCATAAGCTGGCTCTATTCAATAAACCATGGTTCCTCTCTTGAAAAATATATCTGATGAAAATATAATTTCTAAAATCTATGAGGAATTGACATATAGAGAAAAATCATTTTCCCAGTTGATAAAAAGGATAAAGATAATACTCTAAGAAACATTTTTGATAATAATAGCCAACTAAAAATCTGTTCAAACATGGTAATTACCAGAAGTTGAGCTTCTTTGACTTATAAATAGCATCTCTTTGTTATGCCTCAAATCTTTTCCATAGTTCTAACCCTAACCCTAACCTTATGGTTTTTTAAAGGACATTTTTTAATGTTGGCAAATGGAAAGAAGCCTTTAAGTATTCTTGGTCTTTTTATATGACACTGGGTCTGGTACCAGAGCTTTAATTGTGAAAGCCTGATGTTTGTTAAGTTTTGGTATGTTGCTAGCCAACTGTTTCAGAGCATGATAGAGTACCGAAACACCAGATAAACAAACCATTAAATATGCTAAGAGGTTCACTTTTGGCTGACTAGTAGTAGCACTTCATGTAATATGTCTTGAGCTTTGGTTTTTGTTTTGGAGTGAGTTAGATGAAATAAGTAGATCTCTTTGGCTAGGATAGTCTTAGCCCCTGACCCCTTAATTATTATTATTTTTTGGTTCATTTGTTTCAGTCATGTCAGACAGTTCATGATTCCTTTTCTTGGCAAAGATACTGGAGTGATTTGTTGTTTCCTTCTCCAATTCATTTTACAGATGAGGAAACTGAGACTAAGTGACTGAGGGTTAAATTATTTGTCCAGGGTCACACAGGTGGGTCTGAGACCAGATTTGAACTCATGAAGATGAGTCTTCCTATAAGTCCAGTGCTTTATCCACTAGCTGCCCTTCTTAATTACTTTAGCCATAATTCTCAGTAGTTTATTTAGTTAACCAGATCTTTTATTTAATGCTATCATTATGTGAGACGTTCAGTTAATAGAATCTTTGTCACAGGCCCTTTTATGTCTCATCCTTAGAAGGGATAGTAGAGAATGTGCCATCAGAAATTACAAAAAGATTGAATTTAGAGAAATAATGGAAAACTCATATTAACTGATTCAGAGTAAATTGAAAAGAACCAGTAGAACAGTTTGTATGACCCCAGAATTGTAAGAATGAAAGACTGGAGATTATAATCAATGCAATAACTAATTACATCTTCAAAAGACATGTTTCCCATGTCTTATGAGAAGATTGATGGACTAGAGGTACAGAATGAGACATTTTAGGGGAAAAGAAAGAAATGGTAAAAATATCTCTTAAATTGTAAACTGAAGCAAATTTGCCCTCTTCACCCATGAAAAAAATACTCTTAACATTAGATTCTAAGTACATATTCCATTCTAAACATTTTGGGGTCTCTAATGTCCACAGTATTCTTAAAATAGATCTAACTAATATAGACATGATATTATATTATTTTTATATATACAAATACACAGATACATCTGCACAGACCTTATACTATTGATAAAAAACTTTGCTAATTAGTACTTCATCTTATTACTATATTTTAGTTTTCTTATTGAGCACAGGAGTTGTTTTATATATTTTTACCATAAAATCATAGACTTTAAAAAATGTTCATTTTAAAATATTTTTCCATGGTTACATGATTCATATTTTTTCCCTTTCCTCTTCCCTCCTCCCTCCTGGAGCTGAAAAGCAATTCTACTGTGTTATACATGTGTTATCACTTGATACCTATTTCCATATTATTCATTTTTGTAATAGAGTAATCTTTTAAAACTAAAACTCCAAATCATATACTTATATAAACAAGTTATAAATCATGTTTTTCTTCTGTGTTTCTACTCTCACAGTTCTTTCTCTCGATGTGGATAGTATTCATTCTCATAAGTCCCTCAAGATTGTCCAGGATTACTATTAGTAGCAAGGTCTATCACATTTGATCATCCCACAATGTTTTTGTTAGGAGAAGGGTCTTTTTTCTCTACTTCAGGAGTAATAGGACTTTCCTCTCTCAGTAGTTCAGAAACAGGTTTGGAAAAATCAGATATATTTTGGATGGAATCTTTGTTTTCCATTGAACCAGTTAAGAAATGTTTAAAATTGTCCAGTTGAAATTGAATGTCAGCTTACATTTTAGCTTGCATTTTGTTCATCATAATTTTTGTGCCCTAATATTTAAGAATTGATAAAGAAAATTTCCTAACAACATAAAACAAAATTTCGTAATAACATAGAAGGAGGCATTTAAAAACCGTAAAGATTCCCAATTGAAGGAAAGCCAAAAAGATTTCTTGTAGAGTAGCATTCATTATTAGCAGTTCAATAAAAAGACAAAACTGAGTGTTCAATACTAGCCTCTAGTGGCAGTGGTGAGGATGTTTAAGTCAAGGATTATGGGCTAGTTTTAGGGGTGAGGACTCCTCTTAGCTGGAATGGGAAGAGGTGTGTGTGTGTGTGTGTGTGTGTGTGTGTGTGTGTGTGTGTGTGTGTGTGTGTGTGTGTGTGTGTGTGTGTGTTTTTTGCCTGAGAGGGAGTATAGGAAGCTGGGTGGGGTATTTTGGAAAAGGACTTAGGAGAGAGGACCAGTACCCCCCTGGAAAGGGAAAAGGTATTCCCCTCTATTGGGCTGGGATTTGGGGCAGGGAGTTTAAAGCTTACCAGTAGCAGCAACAGAAAGCAGCAGTAATAGCAGAAGGAGTTAGCAGGAACAGCCTCTGTGAGGGAGAGACTTGGCTACCAATCTCTCCTGGTGGGCAGGTGTAGGCAGTGAGCCTGAGAAAGCTTTGAAGGGTTTCCAGAGGGGAGAGGGGAAAACCACCACAGGAGAAGAAATCTGGTTCCTCTAGTTCTGAAATCCCTTCGTGGTTGCCAAAAATTATAGAATGTTAATAATAATCAAAAGAGAAAGAAAAGAAAAAAGGTTCTTCCAGTTAAGAGAGCAAAGAGAGCCAGAGACTCACCCTGTAGCACTTTATCAAAAGCACAAGCTCCCAAAAAAGAATCCTGCATGGGTCCCAGCCAAATTTATTTTCCAAGCTTCCCTATGTAAAATGAGGACATAACTTAAAAGGATGCTGGGAATATAGCTCAGCTGTGGCAAATTTTCCACCTGCACACCTTCCAGAATTGTTGGATCAGTTTACAGATCCACCAGCATTGCATTAGTGTCCCAATTTTGACACATCCCTTCCAATATTTATCATTTTCCTTTACTATCCTATTGGCCAATCTGTTAGGTATGAGGTGGTAACTCAGAATTGTTTTGATTTGCATTTCTTTAATCAACAGGGATTTAGAACACTTTTCATGTGTTTATTAGTAGTTTTGATTTCTACATCTGAAAACTGCCTATTCATATCCCTTGACTATTTGTCAATTGGGGAATGGCTTGATTTATTGCAAATTTGACTTAGTTCGTTACATATTTGGGAAATTAGTCCTTTGTTAGAGAATTTTGTTATAAATTTTTCCCCCAGTTTGTTGCTTCTCTAATTTTTTTATTCCATTGGTTTTGTACAAACCCTTTTTAATTTAACACAATCAAAATTACTCATTATATCATTTAATGTTCTTTTTCTCTTGCTTGGTCTAAAATTCCTCCCTTTCTGGAGGGGATATAGCAAAGTCGGGACATTAATTCATTGCTGGTGGAGTTGTGAATTGATCTGACCATTCTGGGGGGCAATTTGGAAGTATGCCCAAAGGACAATAAAAGACTGTCTGCCCTTTGATCCAGCCATAGCACTGCTGGGTTTGTATCCCTAAAGAGATAATAGGGGAAAAGACTTGTACAAGAATATTCATAGCTGCGCTCTTTGTGTTGGCAAAAAATTGGAAAATTAGGAGATGCCCTTCAATTGGGGAATGGCTGAACAAATTGTGGTATATGTTGGTGATGGAATACTATTGTGCTCAAAGGAATAATAAAGTGGAGGAATTCCATGGGGACTGGAACAACCTCCAGGGAGTGATGCAGAGTAAAAGGAGCAGAACCAGGAGAACAATGTACACAGAGACTGATATACTGTGGTTCAACCAAATGTAATGGATTTCTCCATTAGTGTCAATGCAATGTCCCTGAATAATCTGCAGGGATCTAGGAGAAAAAACACTACCCACAAGCAGAGGACAAAACGGTGGAAGTAAAAACAACAAGGAAAGGCAACTGCTTGACTACAAGGGTTGAGGGGATATGATTGAGGAGAGACTTTAAATGAACACCCCAATGCAAATACCAACAACATGGAAATGGGTTCAGATCAAGGACACATGTGATACCCAGAGGAATCACGTGTCGGCTATGGGAGTGGTGGCGAGGGGGGTGGGGTGGAGAAAAAGAAAACAATCTTTGTTTCCAATGAATGTTGTTTGAAAATGACCAAATAAAATAATGTTTAAAAGGAAAAAAAATAAAATAAAATTCCTCCCTTTCCCATAGATCTGACAAGTATACTATTATATGTTTACCTACTTTATTTATTATTTCACTTTTTATATTTGTCATGTATCCATTTTGAACTTACCTTGTTATAGAGTATGAGATGTTGAACTAAACCTAATTTTTCCCATTCTGTTTTCCAATTTTTCCCAGCAGCTTTTATCAAATAGTGAGTTCTTGTCCCCAAAGCTGGGATCTTTAGGTTTATCAAACACTAATCTATTCCATTGATCCACCCTTCTATCTCTTAGCCAGTACCATATTGTTTTGATGATCACTGCCTCATAGTACAGTTGAAGATCTGGTATTGCTGGCCCCTATCCTTCCCATTTTTTTCATTAGTTCTCTTGATATTCTTGGTCTTTTGTTCTTCCAGATGAACTTTGTTATACTTTTTTTCTAATTGTATGAAAAAGGTTTTTGGTCATTTGATAGATATGGCACTGAATAAATAAACTAGTTTAGGTAGGATTGTCATTTTTATATTAGCTCTTCCTACTCATGAGCAATAAAGTTGTGTTCATATAATTCCTGAGTTTATCTTGACAGAAAAATTCCCAAATATTTTGTTTTGTTTAGAGTAATTTTAAATGACGTTTCTCTTTCTAACTCTTGCTGCTGAGTTTTGTTGGAAATATATAGAAAAATGATGATTTATGTGGGTTTATTTTGTATCTTGCAACTTTGCTAAAATCATTAATTATTTTTAATTGATTTTCTACGATTCTCTAAATATACCATCACATCATCTGAAAAGAATAGTAGTTTAGTCTCCTCATTGCTTTAAATGCCAAACAAGAAGTTTAAACTGTTGAAGTTTCTTAAATTGAGGAGTGTTGTATTTAGATCGGTACATTAGTATTAATCTAGCATCTCTGTGGAAGGGAGATTAGAGAGAGAGGAAATTGGAAGCAAGAAGAGCAGTTAGGAAACTTCTCATATTTATCAAATGATCAACTCTGTGGGTCAAGACTGATATTGCCAAAAAAGGGAAGTTTCCAAAAGAATGGAAATATTTATTTTTACTCCAAAGAGGCCATTATAAAGACATTAGCTGAACTGTATGTCTGATTTCTTCTCCATCTAGGATATTTGACATCTATAGAAGTATTAAGTATCTTATAAAAAAAGATAAAGCAGACTTTTACAGATTATTTTTTTCCAATACAGAAAATCTTATAGTATCCTCTTTATAGTTATAATATACTCATAAATGTAGGGAATACCAAATCTTGCTGTGTTTATTGCCAATTAAAAAAAAGCATTTGGCTAAATAGAACAAAATGCAACCTTAAAATCTTTATTTCCAACACAGTATTTCCTTTATGTATATTAAGGTTTTATAAGTTTTTTGATAGATACTACTGAAATAATAATTTTTAAGCCTTTATCTTCTGAGGAGTAATACTACATATCAATTCCAAGGCATAAGAGAGGGGCCAGACAGTTGGGGTTAAGTGACTTGTCCAAGGTCCCTCAGCCAGTATATATCTGAGGCCAGATTTGAACAGGACCTCCCATCTGCAGGCCTGGCTCTTGTTTCTCTGAGCTGCCCTTAATAATGCTGTTTTAATGATTCTCTGATCATCATCATCATCAAACAAGGCATAAGCAGAGGTCTTCAAAGATTTTCTTCTTGCTGTACCACTTGTCTTGTATAGAGACAAGCCCTGTTTTACTTAGCTTCTTTCAAGTGCCAGATAAATTATATAGTTTCTTCAATGGCATCCAGAGCCATGCCAAAGTAATTGGCCCAGCTTTACATAGAAAAATTCTTCATGCCCATCAAATTGCAGGGCACCATATCTTTCTGAGACAAGCATTGGAGCTGGGCCCAGAATTAAAGAGAAGATGCATGGAATGGCATTTAAGACAATTGTACAGTATTTCTGATGATTCTGAGTTGTTGGCTGTTACCAACACCCCATTTTCAAGCACTAGCATTCTCTGGTGACTCTGTGTGACTCTACAGGGAACACCACATGTTTTAAAGACCCAGAGTCACAAGGGACTGGAGTTCAATGAGGAGAAGCTTGGAGGGCCTAAAGGCAGTAATGATGTGCTGGTGTATAGAACTGGCATCTAGGAAATTCCCAATCAGAAAATGGATAAAGAAAAGTGGATAGGTTAGTTCTATAGCAAGACTCCCTCCTCCCCACAAGGGAACAGATGGAAAGCCCAAGTACAAATACAAGGTACTAGTCTCAAAATATTTTTAAAAGACCTAAGGAAGGACTGAAACATATTAACAATATTCTCTATGAATGCAGTTGAAAAATAAAAACTTAAGAGACTCGGGTTGTGAATGGTCATGATTAGCACCTTTGAAAGAAGTATAAACTGTTGACAGCTCAGTCCATTTAAGTACTTGGTAGAGTAGAGTGATCACTGGACTAATAATAATAATAGTAATGATAATAGCTGACTCATGTTCTGTATCAGGCACTGTGCTAAGTACTTTGCAATTATTACCGCATTTTATGCCCACAACCCTGAGAGGATGAGAAAACTGAGGGAAACAGAGGTCAAGTAACTGGCCCAGGGTAACATGGCTGGTAAATATGAGAGGATAAATTTGAATTCAGATCTTCCTGACCCCATGTCCATCTAGATAATCAGGGATCTCTCCAATCCAGGCTTTGCCTTATGACTGGGCAAGTCAGTTCACTACTCTGACTGTCATTTTTCTCATCTATAAAGTGAAGGAGTTGATTTAGAAGGAGCTGAGCTTGTAGGTGGCAACCACAGATCCCTAAATTTAGAGCTAGAAGAGACCTGTAGAAGTCATCAATATTCTAATTTGCCAGCTGAGGCCCAGAGAGATGATATTACATTCCCAAGGTCACGCTGCTAATAAAGAGTGGAACTAAGATTTGAAGTTTAGTTTTTCTGACTGTTGCTTTTTTAAAAAGTACATATGAAGTCATTCAAAACATTTCCACATAATCTGTGTCCCACCTCTCCCTCCCCCCCACCCCCAAAAGGCAAGAAAAATAAAGGGGGAAAAGATGCTTCAATCTTTCAATCTGCAGTCTTGAGTTCATCTGTTCTGGGGGTGGAGAGCATCTTATATATCCCTGAAGTCCTTTGGAATTGTGGTGGATTACTGTATGGTGCAGAGTTAGTCATTCACAGTCAATTTAGCAATAATGCTTTTTTTTTTTTTTAAAGATTGTTCTGGTTTTGCTTAGTTTACTTTGCATTAGTTCAGACAAGTGTTCACAATTTTTTCTGAAACTGTTACTTTTACAACACAGTCATATTCTGTACATTCATATATCATTGCTTCTTTAGCTATTCACCAACTGATTGGCATCCCCTCAGTTTTAATTCTTTATTTCCCCCCAAAAGAGCTACAATAAACATTTTTGTACATAAAACTCTTTTTCCTTTTTTTTTTTTTAATTTTCTGGGACTATGGACCTTGTAGCTGTATTGTTGGCTCAGAGTCTCCACAGTTTTATAGTTCCAAATTGTTCTCCAGAATGGTTGGACTAGTTCTCATCTCTACCAACAAGTGCATTAGGGTCCCTGTTTTCTCACATCCATTCCTGCATTTGCCCTTTTTCTTTGCTGTCATTTTAGTCAATTTTATGGATATGATTGGTACTTCAGAATTACTTTAATTATGAGTTTCTCTAATCAATAGTGATTTTGATTTTTTTCACATAAATTGTTGATAGAATAGACTTCTGAAAACTACTCATTCATTTATGAATTGAAGAATGGCTGCTATTTTTATAAATTTGTCTCAGTTTTATTTATATTTCGAAAACAAGACTTTTACCAGAGAAACTTATAAAAATCTTCATTTTTTTCCTTACATGTATTTTAATCCTGATTTAACTGTTCAGACTCAGAGAGCTTGAATGATTTGCCCAATTGGATTGGCTAAATTTGGAGGGACTTATCACTAAAAAGCTGGTTATGAATTTTTTTGGTTCAAACTTCATGAACCCATTAAGAGGGGTGGAAAGTTTGGCTTTTGTTGTTTGGGGAATACTCACTGCAGTGAGGTCATAGAGCCTTTCAAGTGTTAAAGTAAAGATTTCTTAAAGAGGTTTTAAATTTCTGATGAGAAATATGTTTTGAGGAATTTTCTCTTTATTTTTTTCTTGTTAATACTGGGCATCTCCTTCAATTTCTTTTCTCTTAAAAATTAAATATTGATTGTTTATTATGTACAAGGTGATGTACTACCATTTTGCTGAGTTCTCGCAGTCATGTCCAATTCTGTGATAACTTCTGGTCTTTTCTTGGCAAAGATAGCAAAGTGGTTTGCCATTTCCTTCTCCAGTTTATTTTATAGATGAAGAAACTGAAATAAACAGAGTTAAGTGACTTGCTGGGGGTCACACAACTATAATTGAGGAGAGATTTGAATTCAGGTCTTTGTGACTTCAGACCCAGTATTCTATCCACTGGGCCACCTAACTGTCCCTATACTTGGTAGTTGCTCTGTAAGAACTTAGGTCACTATCTCTGTTCTGCTGATGTTTGAGTGCCTCCTCCATTAGCAGCTTAATTTCATGCCTTCAGAACTGTCAATTGTAGTAATCATAAGGATTTTCTAGTTTTTGTTGGTTTTTTTTTTCACTTCAAGTCAAAATGAACCCTGAAAGGTATAGGTGCGAAGAAGGTGCCAAGTGTGATAATAGATCATCTTGTGGATGCTTTACGATTGTATTGATATGCTATACCTCCCATGGTTTTTTATACAAAAACTGAGCATCGTCTAGTTGTCATTATATAAGTAAATAGATGAAAATTTAAGTGATCCTCCATAATATATATAATATAATAATAATTAACATTTATTTTTTAAAGATTGCAAATCACATTATATATAATCTAATTTTCACAATTCTGGGAGGGAGAGGGTATTATCTCCTTTTGATAGAGAAGGAAACTGAGGCAAATAAGTGCCTTGGCAAGATCACATAACTACTAAGTGTCTGAGATTGTATTTGAACTTGGGTCTTTCAGATTTCAGGTGCAGTATTTTATATGTTGTATCACATAGTGTATAAAAAAGTGAAACAAATAAGGTGAAAATTAGGACAATAAAATAGATTTTATGCTTAGTGAAAATGTTGATCAATGAGTACATATACAGTGCTTTATTATGTACTCTGGGAATGATAAACATAGATAAAGTTCATGGATATGATTTTGTAATCTGCTTGGAAACATAAAACTATGAGTAACAGTAGTTTCCCTGGCAGAAAGTATAAACTAAATATGAGTTAATAACAGAAATGCTGAGGGGAAGTTTTAAGGAATGGTCAAATTTGGGAGGAGCTAATTTCTTGGAAGAAATGAGTTCAGCTAAATTTTGAAGGTTAGTTAAAGGTGAAAGGAGAGCCTGCTATTTCGCCATACAGAATGACCACTTATTAAGGATATTGTAAAAAGGATTCTTACTTTTATCAGACTGAATTAGATGGTTCTGAGCATCTTTCTAGCTCTTAAATTTTCCAATATATAAAGAAGCCTGGATGAATAAACTTTGTGTAAAGAAATAGGCAGATTAATTTGGCTGAATAAGAATCTGAAAGGTAGAATAATAAAAAAATAAAATTGGTGAGATAGGTTGGTGTAGAAAAAGTTAGTAGTTTGGATTTGATACATTATACATTAGAGAACCCCTATTGTTTCTTGAGCAAGAAGTGATGATAAGAAAATTGTGTTTTTTATAAAGGTGAGGTTGGAGCACTGTAGATATATCTTCCATCAATCTTTTAAATAGTTTAAATGGCTGAGATTATTGGAAATACCAAAGTGATAATTATATTGGGAAAAATGAATTTTGATTACTCAACAATTGCTCAAAAGCATTAACATTTCATTAACAAGTTATATCTGCTTTATAAAGCAGAAAAATGGAATAAAATAGAAAATTTTTTAGTGGACTCCAGCAATAAGTTTTCTGTGATTCAATCTAAGTTCATTTTAATTCAGCAATTATTGAATACACACTACAAGGAAGTAGAAATTGACTAATAAGCTATACTATACTATATAAGCATGATGATATGAGGTCCTAAATTACAAAGGTCACTCTAAATTGGGAAAGGAAAGAATACATAAATGATAAAAATCATTCTGGGAACAGCATACTTCTTTTTGGTCAGTTAGTCACCATTATCTAAAGAAAATGGAGAGTTTAATGTAGCTTTGAGACTCAAGCCCAACTTCAAACTATTTTGCTGCATGAAAATTCTAAACTTGGAAGAAATTAATGAAAAAGTATTTCTAAGCTCTTCTCTAAGCCTTGAAGACATAAGTGAAAAAGTCAAATATTCTGCCCTCAAGGAACTTCATGCTAATAGGGAAAAACAACCCATATAGAGATGTTGTAGCCACAGAGGGATGTGAATGTGTGCTGATTGTTACTCACTAATCAGAGTATTGCAGGCCCCATGAAAGATGTTCCAAAGATAAAAGAGTAAATCCTTGAGGGTATGTGGACTCAGGTCTGGAAGGGACAACCACAGGGCAGATTTAAAATTGGATAGTTCAGTGGGGTTGGGGAAGATGAGTTGCTACTGGTTATCCCCCAAACCTAATTCATTTCAATTCAATGAATTGCTAGACTACAAAATGTATATGTGTATAGATGGCGGGGGGGGGGGGGGGCGGCAGGCAGCAGAGCAGACAGATGAAATATGGAAAAATTTGTAACTTAGTCTAGTTTTAGTTTTCAACCTGTTTCTCAGATCCAAAACTACACACACCAGTGTGGTGCCTCCATTCTCTCCCCCCCCCCCCCCCCTGCCCCAGTCACTTTGTCTTTTGCTTATCTTTGGACTGCTCTTTTTGCCTGGTAAAATAAAAAGTTCTCCCCCCCCCCCCCCGTTATTTCTGTAACTATCCCTAATTATAGATTTCCATCAATCACTGACCAGTTAACTTCCCAATCATTAAGAATTTGGCATCTTTACAAAAACATTTCAGTAATACCCTTATGATTATTTTTTTTGGTGGGGAAAGGTCTCCATCTTAACTAGTGGTACAGAAATAATACATGTTGTTTATTAAACAGCAGGTTTCACCTCAGGAGCCCAAACTTTCTATAATGTTCTATGTGCCTTAGTAGAGATCAAAAGGAATACGTATTAAGTATAAGTAGAATACTTGTCTTCTTAAGGATACTTTTTGGCAGATCCCTCATTAACCAGTTTTAGATATTAAGATATTAAGTAAGCATTATAGAAGAATTTTCAGGTGTTAGTAGAACATGTCAGTGAGGAGATCAAAAATAGTAAAAAGATACAGGAGAAAAATGTTGATTTTTGACATTTAGAACTCTTGGGTTTCTTCTTTCCTCAAAACACTATTAAACTAAAGTGTCAAAGGCCCAAATGATCATATCTTTATTTCATTTCTTAGAAGATTATTTTCCTGTCATTTTTAATAGAGTAATATAGACCTGGTTTTGCAACTAAAGAGTGTAAATAACTGGTTTTCTAAATCATCATATAATCAAGGTAAATATCTATAGAAATGCCAAATAATATTGTGAGTTTTTTTTCTATTAATGCCCAAATTAATTGTATATGTCTATATTTCTCCCCTGTAGGTCCATTTTCCTGACACTGAAAGAGCAGAATGGCTAAATAAGGTAAGACTCAATTCTTCTTGTCATCCATAAGAATTAGGAAATGAAAGGATGCCATTTATTGTTTGAGATTTTAAAGTTACAGCATTTGAAATAATGTAGAAGAATCAATTTTTTGTTTTCTTTTTGTTTTAGATAAATAGAACTCCATGTTGGGTTACTTGCTATGCCTTGAGAAGAAGAGTTCTTTAATTGTGACTAAAGAAAAGCCTGAGGGAATGTTCTTCTGTCATCTCCCTCTTTTCTTTATTGTTATTTTAAAAAATTATTCTAATATTAACAATACCAACCGAAACCAGAATTTTCTTTCACATATACTCACCATAGACAAAAAAAGACTACATGAAATTTTGGGTTTTTGTTATGTGTAGATTTCTTCTATTTTTTAAGTATTAGAGTAAATTCAGTATGTCACTTTTAAATCTGTCTTGCTCATCTATTATGATTTCTTTCGCCATATCTGTTATTTTTTTCTAAGGGTATTAAAAAACATTTCAATGACCTCCCTCACCCCCACCTTTCATTTACCATTCCCTTTCTTTAATTTTACCTCTTTCCTTTGAAAAAGAAAAAAGAAAAAAATCTTACAAAGTTTCTACGTAGACCACATCTGGAAATGTATGTCTCATTCTGTAACTTGAGTCCATGACCTCTCTTGTCAGGTGGTGTATAACATGCATCATCACTAATTATCTGCAATTGTGGTGGTCATTGAATTGATCATAGTTCTTTCAGCTTTCAAAGTTACTGTTTTCACTTTGTTATTGTTAAATTGTTTTCCTAGTTCTGCTCATTTCATTATGCATAAGTTCATAGAAATCTCATATTTCTAACATTAGATTAGTATTCTATTATATTCATTTATCATAACTTATTTAACCATTCTCTTCTTGTTGGGTATACCTGATAGTTTTCAGTTCTTTGCCACTACAAAAAACAGTATTCTCTATATTTTTCTACATGTGGGTCCATTTTCTCTTTCTTTGATCTCTTTGGGCTATATAACCCTGGTAGTGGTATCGCTGGGTCGAAGGGCATACACGTTTTAGTAAGTCTTTGTGCAATGTTCCACGTTGATTTTTAGGATGCCAGAGCCAGTTCACAACAAAAATACTGTACTTTGACTTTATAGAACTGATTCTTACAGTAATGCATACTAATGCATAGCAATTTTTGGTACTTATTTCTTTTTATTTATATGAAGATATTTAAAAAACCCTTCAAAACCAAAGAATGTCTTAGGGCTTGCCTTTTAGTACATATTCATCTGTATCCCCTCAGCCTTCTATACCTCTAATAATTTATAGTGAAAATAAATATCAAATGATTTCCCTAAAGCTTATTAAATGTTCCTTAGTCATAAAAATAATTATGTTTACTTTATAAGGAAGGAAAGTAGATTAAAATGAAAAAGTTTAGTAAAAAGAGTTGACTAGCTAACCTAACCCCAAGTTACATTAAATTCAGAAATTAAATAACTATTATGAAAATTCAGTTACGCAGAACACTACCTGCCACAAGTGTTCTGGTTTCTCATAGTTGTACTAGGTAGTAATCAAAATCCTTTAACTCTTCCCCCTTCCCCCTCAAATTATCTGAAGGTACTGCAGACTCTCTGGATAGAAAATGTACAGGCAGCATCTAAAAATAAATCTGGTTGAAGGTACATTGTTCTCAACGACTTAAACAGATTGTGTTTATGTAACCTTTTTTTTTTTAACAGATCCTTATTTTTTCTTCCTAGACCGTAAAACACATGTGGCCTTTTATTTGCCAGTTTATAGAGAAACTGTTTCGAGAAACAATAGAACCAGCTGTTCGGGGAGCAAATGCTCACCTTAGTACCTTCAGTTTCACGAAGATTGATATGGGCCATCAGGTTAGTTTCTTCTGAATTCTTTTGTTCTTGGGAAACACATAAAGTTATTTACATAACAATGTAAAATTGTTATTAAACTACTTAGCAATAGGAAACCATTTTATTGAGCACTTTTAAGGTTTTCAAATTGCTTTCCTTGCTTTCTTGTTTGATTATCACAACTACTCTATGAGTTAAGTACTCTAGGTACTATTTAGTCCCATTTTACACTTTGCTGATTCTGATTGACCTTACTATTTCTCTTTGACTGTTGTCTTTCCTTTTTCTGTTTATTCTTTAGAGTTGGCCCAAGCAAAACTGTGAAGTAAGGGATGTTCATCTTCAGTTGAAAAATGAAAAGCCTTCATTTTGTATTATTCCTCTCATGTTAGAGAGCTTTCAGTCCACTTATCCTGCTTGTTCTCTCATGCTACCCAGAGTCTAACATTTTACTATTCTACTCTGCTTTGTCTTCTTTCAATTACTATTTGTGTCAAAATATTCTCTCAAATTCCCCACATTTTCTCTTCTCCATATCATTCTCCATACCTTTAGGTTTACCTTTGCTGATTCATTTTTTATAGTTATTGGATAAATAGGAATATGTCTAACTGGAAATATTGGAATACTGATTTTAAATGAATCCACACTTATTTTAAATAGCTTGTCATTGCCTTTATGCAGTACTTCCTTGGGGTCATTTACACTTTAACAAAACACTTATTAAAAACTTATCTCAAGGAATGGCAGTGTCTAATAGAGTTTCAAATAACAATGATAAATAGGGTAAAAGAACTATCTAGCTGTATGTCCTGAAAACTAAATCATGTAAAAAACTGCTCACTCCATCTATATTTCATGCTAACACAGAGAGCTATATTTTAACTATTCCAAGAAATATTTTGATCCATATTTATATAATATTCACAATTAGGTTATTTTTGTGCATTCCTAGCTTGTGTGTGTGTGCTTATAAATTTTATGTAACACATAACTATAATTTTCATTGTTTTAATAGTCAACAGTTGATATGCCTTTAACAAAGCAAGAATTATGAAGTATATATGTTAGTGTTTTACTTTTGATCTTTCCGTAAAATGAGGTTCATAGGTTCTTAGAGTTAAGAAGAAACTTTAGACATTTTTCTGGTCCAGAATAGTTGAGAACAACAGCCAGTATTTTTCAGAGGATGTCATCTTAATTGCAAAACCTGCTCTCTTTTTTACTTTGCCACAGGGGCCTTGAAACATATGTTAGGGGAAAAGAGACAATTGTGTATGGTTAGCATGATGTTTGTCCACAAATTATCTTCTTAAAAAATCCTAAAAATGAAAATTGTGGGAAATAATTTGAAGAAAAGAATAGTAGTAGTAGTAGTAGTAGTAGTAGTAGTAGTAGTAGTAGTAGTAGTAGTAGTAGTAGTAGTAGAAGCAGCAGCAGTAATAGTAAGAGCAGCAGCTAACATTTCTATATCATATATAATGTACAAGGGATTATAATAAGCACTTTTACAACCATTATCTCATTTGATCCTCACTGCAACCTTGGGAAGCAGATGCTATTATTACCTCCATTTTACAGATGCATATGGACTCTGAAAGAAATCAAGTGACTTGCCAAGGTCATAGAGCCTACTGAGTGTCTAAGATTAAAACTCAGGTCTCCCTGACCCCAGGACCAGCTCTCTGACCATTGTGCCACTTTGCTGCCCCTTGATGACATGTTATTTTCCAAGTGATTTACTCTCCCACTAGAGTCTAAATATGATTCCAGTGTGGAAGTGACTCTGGATTCTCGAAGACCGTATTCTTGGTTTACAAACCCTTACAAGGAAGAGACTTCAAGTATGAACCCATGGGTAGTATGTGAGTTTGTGTCCATAATCTGAGACATTTTCTAGCGGAATTCACAGGGGCTCATTACCAAAAGATTGGCAATTAGATGATTCTTTTTTGTTCCACTTGCTATTGAATTTATCTGCTAAGGTGTGAAGGGAGTGTAACTTGCATCTCTGGTAGACAATGTCTACATTATTGAAGTCATCTCTCCTTGGAGTGTCTAAATGTTGCCATCAGGAATGGAGGGACAGGGAAACATTTGGAATGGAGAAGATATTGACATTCTGTCTTTCGAATATCATTTTATATAAAGGGCACACATTAATTCTGATGATCTTAAAATAGAGATGTTGATTCCAAAGTACTTTTTTTTTAAACAACCTGTAGATCCAAACCAGATCCTAAATTGTATGGGAACTAATCATGTAAACATAGAACATTAAACAAAGTTATCTTTTGTCATGGTACTGTTCATTTATGAAAGGAAAATTACAGAATTTGTTTATGTAAATCTTTTTCTCCTTCTGGTATCCTTTTTTAAATCTAACATACATAAATAAGAACATCTGTGAAAGATAGTGGTACAAAGAGGAAAAGCTAAAAATATAATAAAGTATGACTTTGGTCTTTGAGAAATTCTGAAATCTTACTTGTTTCAGCCCCTGAGGATTAATGGTGTTAAAGTATACACTGAAAATGTGGACAAACGACAGATTATTTTGGACCTTCAGATCAGGTAATTATTGTTCTGTCCTGTCATTGATGGAGTATTTGGGCTTAAAAAGATGGAGTTTTATGCTATAGTAATTTGGAATAATTAAAATTATAGGCACTCAAATGTAATCCTGCTTATTCTCTTTCTTCTGTTCAAATCTTGGTCTAATTCATTGTCCAACTCTATGGTTCAATTTCCAACTTTCTAGATGATGACTATCTATAAAATATTTGCATTCTTTAAAAAAATTTTAGTTAATAATTTTTAGTATTTTGTCTTTGACCTGATTTCTTTTTGGCCTGGTTTAATTTCATTTGAGCCTTAGACCTAAAGATATAAAATAATTTGATTATTGTAGATTATTTTTAATTGCTCTTATTTTAAAGTACTATAATCTATTTTCCTTTTCTAGTTTTGTGGGAAATTGTGAGATTGACTTGGAGATCAAGAGATACTTCTGTAGAGCTGGTGTGAAAAGTATACAGGTAAGTTCTTTTATAAAAAATCTAAATGTTTTCTATACAGTACATTTAAGGTCAAACATTTTTTTCCATTGTGCCATCCATTCTTTGAAAGTATTTTTTTTGTTTAAAAATTGAGGATTGTAGCAGGACCCCCAGTATGTGCCATTTTGGAGGAACCTGAAATCAGTAGTGTTAGTAGTGTTAGTCATTAAAATAATAATTTTAAAATGACAATTGTTTTTGTGCATTTTGCCCTAAAGGGTTTATATGAAGTTATAAAATAACCTTTTTTTTTAAATTTTAGATCCATGGTACAATGAGAGTTATCTTAGAACCATTAATTGGGGACATGCCGTTAGTTGGAGCTCTGTCTATTTTCTTCCTCAGAAAACCAGTAAGTCCATACCACTATTTTTTAATCCCTTTATTGACGAAGTAAAAGTACTGAAGAACAGAGGAAGAGAAAAAAATCTGTATTTTCTTCCTTTCTTTCCACCTAAAAATACATTATTCGATTACTTCTGTGTTTCTGAAGATTCCTTTCTAAAGAGATAATTTTTAAACCCTTGTAAATTTTGTTATGATAAAACTATTTAAACAGGATCAGGTCTCCTGTCTATTAATAATACACATATTTTATGATAAATAAATTTGCTTGGAGGGTCAGTTTTACATATTAGATGTAATTTGCACAAAGTTTTTTGTTGTAATCATCTGAATATAAGCTGCCATCTTGTCAAGCCTAAAAGGTTGAAGAGGCTATAATTTTACTTTTAATATTGTAGATGAAGCTTAAATATAACTGGTTTCTCTGGCTATAACAACAGCTTCCTTATAGATCCTTTCCATGATGTTTGAACCCCTGCCCATTACCCCAGATTTCTGGTGTGGAAAGATAAGGAAGAATCACATAAACATATATTTAAAACTACAAGGGATCTCATAGGTCATATTGTCCAACTAGTTGCCTCCTTTAATAGCTGAGAACCTGGAGCCCAGAGAAGTTAAGAGACTTGTCTGAGGTCACACATAGTACTGAAGCATAGTAAATAGAGGTTGGTTTTGACCTCAGGTCTTCTGATCCCACATCCAGACCTCTTTTTGTAGCAGGCTACATTTCCATTTATATGAATAACATGGCTGCATTCCTGCCATGAGTCTCTTAGAGATAAAGATATCATTGTCAGGTTCATCAACTTTCCCTTTTTACCATCTATCAATGAGATTCTTTAGCAGTCCTGTGGGTAATAGGTGGGAGATGAACAGAAAGGAGCTCCCTAAACATGACCATTCCTAAGATTTTTGTACTTGCTTCTTTCTGCTTGAACTCCTCTTTTGACTATTGGTAGATGGATGATCCTGAGCCAGTTCTGAACTTACAGAATCATCTCCTTGGGACTAGTGTGTCAGAGTGGAAAAGTGGCTCTGACAGGAAGGAAGCCCACAGAGTAGTACCAAGTTTCCAAGCTTTAAATTGACCCAGAGTTTGCTATAGAAGTGGAATGAGAGAAGGCAGGAGGAAAGCTAGGGCAAGTGATTCATCTTTTGGGATCCTTCTCAGCCAGGAAAAGTTTAGCTTACCATAGTTGTTGGCAATTCCAAATTTCCATACTTTCCTGGTTGGTATATTTGTTTTTAATCTTGTATCAATATTATACTTTTTGTGTGGGAAAAACTTATTCAAATTTTTTCAAAGAAAAAAATAACAGGTTTATTCCAAATAGCTCCGTCATTTTATAATCATTTGTTATATAATTTATATAAGTTTTTTTAACAGAAGAAATGACATCACTTTAGAAGATGCAGTTGATAGACTAATACATTAATACTTCAAATAGTTATTAATTTACTCATTCAAATGATTCAATTTTTGGTGTTACCTTCACATTGTTGTGTTGTGGGTTTATCTAAACCAGGTTTCTTAACCATTTTTTTATTAGATTTATTTGTTTTTAAGTATTTTTCCAAGGTTACATGATTCATGTTCTCTTTCTCCCCTTTTCCCTACCCCCTTCTGGAGCTGACAACAAATTTCACTGGGTTATACATGTCTTATTGCTCAAAACCTATTTCCATATTATTTGTATTTATAATAATCTTTTAAAACCAAAACCCCAAATCCAAACCCATTTAAACAAGTGATAAATCATATGTTTTTCTTCTGTGTTTCCACTCCCACAGTTCTTTTTCTTGACATGGAAAGCATTCTTTCTCATATGTCCTCGGGATTGTCCTGGATCCTTGTATTGCTATTAGCAAAGTCTACTACATTTGATTGACCCATAATGTTCCAGTTACTGTTTACAATGTTCTCCTGGTTTTGCTCATTTCTCTCTGCATCCGTTCATTAACCTTTGTTTTTTATTTGTTAATGAACCCCTTTGGAAGTCTGATGAAACCTTTGAACATCTTATTGAAATAATATTTTTAAATTAATAAAATAAAATACATAGCTGCCAAGGAAATTAGTACTATTGAAATATATTTATCTAAATAAAATTTCAAGTTCACAGACTCCAGATTATAAACCACTTATTAACTCAGACCTCATTTGTTTTAAGTGACACTCTAAATCCAAACAGAAATAAAGAGTTTGTACTGTTGTCTTCATTTTTCCCACTAAGAAATTCTATAAATTAAACAAATCAATAGTTTGTATTGATAATTTAATCATTCTATTTTGAGAGTGCTTTGATTATTAGATGCACAGAGAAACAAGGAATATTTAAAGGCTAGTAGATTGTTTTTACCATCATGTTTAAACATGCCTTTCATTGTAATTTTTTTAAAAAGAGATGTTTATTTTCAAAATTATTAAGTGCTTCGTGAGTACAAACTGTTGTACATATTCTGAATAGCAACTAGGCTAAACTAAAGTTCAGTAAGTTGCTCACTACTTTTAAGTTTATTCTTTTTTTTTTGTCCATGAAGATTGAATAGAATTTAATTTTTTTCTAGTTTATGAGATATGCTATATTTTTTTAGTGCCTTACTCTCTACTTTTTACTCAAAAATCCATATTATTCTTATTTCACTTAAATCTGCCCTATAATTAATTTACCTGGAAAAAAAGTATTTTTATATATTGCTATGAAGACCTTGCAAACAGAACTTTATGATGCTTATAAAAGAATCCGGAAGCTGAAGATTTAGGAGACATTAATTTAGACAGCTTAGCCTTATATGGGCAATAAACAGTCACTCAACAGATGCTAAAGACCGAAGGGAATTTTTGTCAGTTACTTTAAGCTGGAAAATATGAGGACAAAATCCATTGCTAGTTGCCAAGTAATTCTTCCTTTCTAATAAAAAAATACAACTTTAAAGCTTTTTGGCTAGTCTTATTGTTCAGAAACTTGGTGCTAGTAACATTGTTGAAACTCTGTAAACTTTGAGCTTTTTAACATTTTTTCCAATTTCCAATAGTTTTTTTTCCATTATCTCTTCCTCTCCTCATTTGAAAGAAAGAAAGAAAAGGAAAGTAAGAAGGAAGACCAAATCCTACTAATACTTAAGTATAGTAAAGCAGAATAAATTTCTGTACTGACCATGTCAAAAAATATATCTTATTCTGCTTCTTGAGTCACCTCTCTATTTGGAAGATTAGTAGCATCTTCCTTATTTGGTCCCTTGTAATTGTGGTAGCATATATATCAATACATGATAAGAATCCTGTCTTTCAAAGTTGTCTGCCTTTACAATGTTGTCCTTATAGTATAAGTTGTTCTTCATAATTTATTCTTCATGATCATGTCTTACAACACTGTAGTATTCTATTACATGAATGTATCATCATTTGTCTAGCCATTCCCAATTTATCGGTTTCCTAGGTCTTTCATACCAAAAGGGCTATCATTAATATTTTGTACATATATGTCCTTTTTTCACTTTCCTTGATTTCTTGGGTATAGTAGTGGTATCATTATGTCAAAAAATATGCTCAGATTTAGTACTCTGTGAACTTTTGTTCTGATAGGATTTTGGAAAGCCAGAGAATATCTTTAACTAGATTATTCTGTTTCTCACTATCTTATTAATAAGATTAAATTTGAGAATACTTTATTTCCTATTAAGTGTAGCTTCTCTCTACAGGCCTGGAGATAGAGCTGGTGCTGGTAATGATAATCTCATCATTTTTGATAGAATACCAGCCTTCATGGCAATATTGCCATTGGATCTCCTCATATGACTTATAAATCTCAGGGATATTCCCATGGGATCTACTTAGTTGATCTTTTCAACTACTGACATTGTGAAGCCACAACGTGGGCTCCAGTATAAGCCCAGAGAAGGCCATTTAATATCCAAACCCAGCTTCGTTCATGCTTCATCTAGAACACTAGGGTTTTCAAGAAGAAGAAAGTTGTTGGCTCATTGACCACACATACTGTTTTCCATGGAGGTAGGGGTTGCAGAGGTAAAAAGCAACAGATCATTTATGTTGTCTGTAGTTAAGATACTAGTGACAAATGTATGGCCAAAGACGTAAAATAAAGTTGTTTTATAATTATTAGACAGCATACATGGTGATAAAGTGTTTTTTATTGTGGTAATACATGAAATGGGATTTTTTTTTTAAACCCTTACCTTCCGTCTTGGAATCAATGCTGTGTATTGTTTCCAAGGCAGAAGAGTGGTAAGGGCTGGGCAATGGGGGTCAAGTGCCTTGCCTAGGGTCACACAGCTAAGAAGTGTTTGAGGTCAAATTTGAACCCAGGACCTCCTGTCTATAGGCCTGAGGAAAATTTTTTAAATGACATTCGTTCATATTCTGCTTCCTTCTGGTTCCATAGTGGTGGTAACAGAGTAATAGAAAAGGGGACAGACAGAACATGATAAAAATCACACAGTTTAGACTAGCAGCAAATTTTAATTTAACTTAGTTCTCTATTGTGAGATCCTAGTCTAAGGACAAAGTAGACCTATTTCTAGAGGAACTGAGTCATGACAGTCTTGGCATTCTTGTTATGAAGAAAGCTTGAAGAATGAAGGAAGTAATATCTAAATGGAATGATGATTTAAAGGTAATCTTTGCAGAAGCAAAGACAGAAATTGACAGAATGTGTTTTACAGTATGCCCCAAAGCTGCAGGAAATATTATGATAGGAGACATTTGATCATAACATATTATTCATTTATAAGTAAGAATTTATTAAGGGCCTCAAATGTGTTAGCCACTAAAAGAAGCACTGGGAATACAAAGAGAGATGCTTGATAGACTCTGCTCTCAGGGAGCTAACAATCTAATTGGGGAAACAGCACACAAACAAATATATACAAACAAGTTCTATGTGAGATGAATAAAAAATAAACAACAGAGGAAAGGCACTAAAATTAAGAAAGTTTGGGAAAGGTTTCCTATAGAAGGTGATATTTAAGCCCATCTAACTTGAGAGACTTGAAGAGAGCCAGTGAAGACCAGGAGGCAGAGTTAAGGAGGGCCAACCAGAGAAAACATTCAGATTCGAAATGGAGTGACTTGTTCTAGGAAGAACAAGGAGGCCAGTGTCACTGGATTGAAGAGTATGTGTGGAAGTGTAATGCATAAGAAGATTAGGCTTTGAATGTCAGAAGAATTTGTATTTGATCCTGGTGGTGATAGGACACCATTGAATTTGTTGAATAGTAGAAGATTGGCATGATTGAACCTGTGCTTTACGAAAATAATACGATACCAAAAGTATAATACATATTTCCAAAAATTACAACATGAAAATAGTTTTACCTTAAGCACTAGCAGTGGTTGCTAAGGATAAAATGGTAGAGAGATTCTGTGAAGAAACTCAATAAGATATAACCATCAACACAGACTCTCCTAGCTGGTGGCTTTGTTGTGAAGGTAGAAGTTGGAGATGAGGAGAAAAAGGTGGGGAAATGGTTCTAAGAGGCTAGTGACCTTTAGGTTATATGAAAGCTTCACATATCTACGTATTAATTATTTTCTTAAAAAAAATTTTAGGAGCTGGATGTCAGTGCTGAGTAACATCTCAAAGAAAGAAACATTTTAACAGACAGGAAGAGAGTTATTATCGATATAGCAGTTATCCCTGAGTTAGCCATTTGCATAGGCTGATCATCATATTATTAGAATGAAGAACAGACTTTATTATAAACTAGGAGAAAGCACAGTAATGAAAAAAATAGATGGAATACAGTTAAGATTTAACTTTCATTAAGATTTTGAAAATAAAAAATGGGAAATGGATGACAAAGAGACATAGAAACCAATTCTAATAATAATTTCATCCAGAAGTTAAAATATATAATCAATAAAATAAGAAAGTAATAGAATAAGAATACTAAAAGAGCCCAGAAATTACTTTGTAATAATAGCTATCATTTTATATAGCTCTTGCATTTTACAAATGCAAGCATGTTACAAATATTTTCTTATTTAATCCTTATAATAACCCTTGAGAATTAGCTGCCAGAGGCAGCAATGAACTATAATATATATATTGATCTGTAAAATCTTAAGAAGACAAAGAATGATAGATTATCAGGAGCAGCATTTTATCATAAAAACAAATAGAAGTAGTGTTGAACAAAAGGAGTCTAGAGAAAGCTTGGTAGGACATTTAGATAAGTGTAGTGATAACCAAGGGTATTTGTAAAAAGGTCCCCTGAAGATCATCTATAGCTTGTATGCCACTATCTTTTGCAAAAGATGAGGAGAGAGCAAACTCCATAAGGAGCTCAATAACCCAGCCCTAAAAGATCTCTTCCAACAAAACCTCTCCCATGTATATGAAAAAGTAATGCATCTTAAAGGTGAGATAGTGCTGTATGTACCAAATGGGACAATCATTCTTAACACCTGAACACTACCTCCCCTCAAATCCTAGGAAAGAAAGTCCATGACTCTGCCCCTAAGAGCTGTAGGACTAGCAGAGACCACCAACACTGCTTCTAGCCAGGCTCCTGTGGCCATGGTTCAGACATGTAACAGTCTGGACACTACCCCTTCAGGCGATATGGCTGTAGCAACTGAAGAACCAAAAGAGGTGAAAAGTCCTTTACACTTTCAGAAAGTGACATGGATGTGATTTTGACAATGGAGATGGCATTAAGGAATATGAATTACCATCTGATTTGCTATTTTCTATTCTAATGGCCATTGTGTCCTTTCATATGTCTTGAAGTTTATACCTCCTTTGGATGTTGTTGCCTTTGTCAGACTTTGAGGTCTTTGAGAACAAGGATTATTTTTTCTTACCCTTCTGATTATAAGATATGAACCCAGGTATTCCTGACTAAAAATATGACATTCCTTTTATTTTATTCTGCACTCTTTCTTTAGAGAGTTTCCTTTATTCCATAGAAATAGATATTATAGTGTATTTAATTGGAATTTAGAAACCATTTGGTTTCATTTCTTCTCTAAACTATATTAAATCTGGACTATTATTTCTAGAGTGGCTTTAATTATGAGAATCATAACGTGACACACATTTTAAAATTCATGGTAATTAAGAAAGAATCTTTAATGAATTGTCACTCATCAAAGAACTTCATTCAGATTTCTGGAAGTGTATAATTATTCTGATAAAAATTATAGTAGAGTAGAAAAGAGAAAAATATCAGTGGAATGCTTCATTGCCTAATTTCCACTGTTTCATTATAGCTCTGGAATTGTTTGCTATGACAGACCTAACATTTTGCATCATAAGATGTGGCTTTTCCAAGCGAAGCATAATAGCTTCTATGGAATGAGTTCATGGCTTTCAGAAATGCTAGTCTCACTGGCTCTGCAACTTCCTGAAATAGAAATCTTACTCATGCATTTGCACTGGCTTCAGTTGCTCTGAGGCTTGTTCTTTGTGTGGGAATAGGCATCCTAATTTTAGTTGCCTTTCAAGAGCTTTTTCCTAAAACACAGATTTTATCATGTCCCTCCACTACTCAAAAACCTCCCACCTTGATCAATGCCTTTTGCACCTGTTCCCTCAGCTTGAAGTGTCTTCCCCGTAAAAGTCAAAATGCAACCTGTTTTTCACCAGCTCACATTTCACCCTGCCTTTTCACTCTAGTCCTGCTCCAGACCACATTGATCTCCCTTTTCTCTGACCATAGTCTCCCCCCTGCCCCATGGCACTTGATGATTTTCCTTGTTTTTAATTCTTGCATACATGTATGACCTCAAATAGAGGTTAAAAACTCCCAGAATAATATTTTATAGTATTTTTCAAAAGAACCCAGAGGCATACTGAAAATGTGTTAAATAAATATTGCTAGAAATATTAAGGTAAATGGCTATATCCCTGGAATGGTTTTATTACAAACATTGTTGCATGGACTTTCAGAATAGTGATTCTTTATATAACATCAACCCTTGAGTTTTTCATCTGCCTGTCACTTCTTCATTTGGAATCCAAGCAGGATATAGCATCCTAAAAAAATAAAGGTTTCCATTTTATAATGCCTGGAGCCCCAAGTTGTGAACCGTTAGTTTTTCATGGTGATGGTAATAATGATAATTTCTCTAAATGATCTATTGTAGGGATTCTTATCATTTCTTTGTGTCATAGACTTCTTTTGGCAACTCTACTCAGTACAGCCCCATCTGATACATTTGCATCATGTAGTGTGGAACCAGAATCCTGGAGTTCAAATCTTATGCTTGTGCTGTGACTCATGAGCAAGTAATTTAAACTTTGTTAACCTCAGTTTCCTTGGAAATGGTAGGATCATATTCTTAGAACTGGAAGGGATATTAGCAGTTAGATCCTCTAGTTCAACCCTTTCATTTTATCGATAAGAAAATGAGTTACAGAAAGACTATAATGTGTCCTATGGCACACATGGAAGCAGTAAAGCAAGAGCTAGAATTTGAACCTTGGTTTTCTGACTCCAATCCCTCAGTGTTCTTTGCCCAGAACCATATTATCCCTTCTTATCTATAAAATTGGAATAATACTTTTATTACCAACATCACAGTGCTCTAGAAATGAAAATTGTTTGTGGAAATGAATATTAAAATTTTCTTAAAAGTACATCTACTGAGACTTAAAGAAAACTTTAGATGACCTTTTCTTAAAATGTCTATCTCTATATTCTTGTTTTTATGGTTGAGTAATGTTAATATTCTTCTAATAAGAGAAGGACTATAATATTATAAAGAGAATGCTGGACCTAGAAATAGGAGACCAGGACTCTGGAGAACATGGCCTCTTACATTTAATTCTAGCTATAACCCTCATGTTAATTTATATAATTTTTAGAATTTGTTTTCTTGTGTCCAAAATACATATATGTATGTGTGTGTGTGTATCTAATACTTAAGATCACAAAATTATTGTGAGGAACAATTTTTATAAACCATAACTCTCTTTCTCTTTAATTTTGTCACTTGGATAAAGTCTCAATTGATATAAATCTTTACCTTTCAAACTGCCTTTGATTGTTGCTGAGGCCAAACATTTCATCACCTCATAGCTCTTTTAGTGATGAACCCCTTTGAACCAACTTAGGCTGGTATTCAGACAGCAAACATCCATCACTGGGACATCATTGAAATATTTCCAGCTTGGTGTAGGACTTGACATAGTTTATGTTTCACTGGTATAGCCTTCAGGAATTCAACTTTAACTCCATTGAGGTACTGGAGCAGGACTTCAGTGGAGGTATAAAATATAAGAATCCTAATGTTAATGCTATCACCCAGTCTGTAGTCTTTCAACAAGTATTTGTGTAGCCACTATCATAATAATCATCTCTTATTCTTCATATAATGACTTTAATCTATAAAATTAAAAAATATTTTATATATTTGATTATTTAATCAAGCTGTCATACCATATTTCTCCTCCCTCCCACTTCTAAATTATTATTTAGAAAGCATGATCTATACTTGCAGCCTCCATTTACTCATTACTAATTCACTTCTCATTCCCTTGAAATCAGGTTTGACATAATGAAGTTTCACAATAAAACAACTTTCCAAAGTGGGATTGGAGGTAGTAGGTTCTCCTTTCTTTTCTGAGTATTTTAAAGCAGAGGTCATATGACCACTTGGGAAATGTTCATTCTAGAATTCAGTGATTCCTCATACTAAGTGTTATGTCTGTGAGGACTTTATTGAGATCTTTTCATTGTCCATCATTCCCTATATTGCACCATATTTTCTTGTGTTCATTATACCAAATACACAGTATCCTTTGTGGTAGCCTAAGTAATTTTTTTTCTTCATATTCCTGACTTTTATGTTGTCTTGTGTATAGTAGGAACTTAATAAAAATTTGCTTAATAGATGAATCTTGGGAAGCAGCTTGTAGAAGTATTGTCATCCCTGTTTTAGGGGATAAAGAAGAGAGAATTCATTGTGGTGAAATGGCATGTATCTTATCTCATAATAAATAAGAAAATAAGTCTTAGTCCACTATTCTTGTGTCCTGCCACTAACCAGACTATCTTTCTCTACATAACATTGAGCTCGAATAATTAAGAGCTGGTCTTTCTTATTGGTAGCTTGTGTTAGAATGATTTTTAGGAAGGGGGGAAAGAATGTTACACAGAGGGAGAATGCACCTATGAATAAAAATTGAATTTATTAACAGGTAAGGGAAATGTTTTGGGATTGAGGGGAAAAGGTTAGCATCTGACAATTAACCCAGTTATTAAACCCACTATCTAAATACTGTAATCTAAATACCCAAGTTTCCTAAGGCTAAGTCCAAAAGGGAACCAGATTTCTCACACACAGAGTCCTTGATGGGTCAGGTACAGGGATCCAGCTGAGTCCTCAATTGTCCCAGGGAAAAGAGGTTTTCTCCAAGTCTCACTCTGTCCACCAGAGTGTATGGAGATATCCTCTCACCCTCCTTTGCTGAAATTCAAAGAGGCTGCTTTCTAGCTATCCAGGGGAGTCCAGAAGAGATCAGATCTTCACCTTCTAGGTTTCACCTTTAGCTCCAGTACAAAACTGTTCCTAGCTCAGGCAAGATTCTATGTTTCAGGACCTGTCAATTATTCACTTCTTTGCTATACTTGTGACCAGGGTCATTTTAAGAAATAAGACCAGATTGCCAAAAGAAGCTTTTGGATTTAAATTATTTTACTTTTCATTATTCATTTCACAGTGGACAAGTGGTAAATCATAAGTTGAAGTGATACGTCTGATCTCATAATTTTTATTTCTGAATTTAATGAAAATATGATGACTGCCTCTTTGTTCTGATTCTTTTATAAATAATGTCGAATTAATTCAAAGTAAAACCATTGATTAAGCCCTTACTATATGCCAAGCATTGTACTCTGCACTATGATTCCAAATTTAAAAACAAAAGCCCTCTGCTTTCAAAGATTGCATATTTCAATAGAGGGAGACAATAGATATGGATGGAGTCTGTTCAAGTCTGGTTTGGAAGTCAGACTGTGAGTGAAGAAGAATAGACTAAAATATCCTTTTCAGAAACAATGACAGAGTTGATTTAATTATGAATCTAATACTGGAAAGAAGGGAAGCATTGTTAAGGGTATGGAATGAATCTTGGTTTAGAGCCAGACCTTGATGTCGTAGGTGATGTGAGGTCTCCATGAATCAGTAAGTAAGGTTCAACAAAAAGGAACAGGTTTTTAAAGTGAATTCTATCAAACATTCAAAGAACAGTTAATTCCAATGTTGCATAAATTGTTTCAGCAATAGAAAAACAAGACATTCTACCTACACCAAACTCCTTTTATCAGTCAAATAGGATCCTGATTGTTAAACTAGAGAGAGAGCAAAAAAAAGAAAACCCACACTTTGTAACCTAGAGTTAATGAAGTTAGTTTTTAAAAAAATATTTTGATAACTATTTCAGTATGATTAATTTACTTTGTAATCCTATATATTTAATTTTATATTTTAAAAAACATTCTGAAAAAAAGATTCTTAGCCTTCACCAGACTACCAAAGGAGTGTATGACATAAACTTTGAATTCTTGTTATAGATTAATAACTTGTGAAAAGACTGATACAAAATATTTAATAAAATAAAAGTAAATTAGCTTCAGCAATGTTAAAAATATTATACACTATAACCATATTATATTTATATCAAAAGTATAGACTTGGGCCATCACTAGGAAAACTACATATATATCATTAATAATAGTAAATTTAAAAAATAAGACAGGAAAGAATAGCAATAGAATACTTTTAGCATTAAAAATATTCTGTACATAGAAAAACCATAGGTGGTTCAGAAGGATAGAGACAAATAGAGAAAATAAAATGTTGCATTATACAGTTTTTAAAAAGCCATGAATAATAGATATTTATGCCATTGTATGTTCTTCTCTTTTTAAAAAAATATGGAAATGCTCAAAGTTTGTAATAAACATTTTTAAACACTTTAAAAAATGAAATCATCTAGTACCACCTTGTCCTTTTACAAGTGAGAAAACTAAGGTGTGGCCAGGTGCAGTGACTTACCCAAGGTAATACCCAGCTCATTAATAGCAGAGCCATAAGCCCTAGAGCCTGAAGACATTCATTACTTATAGTCTTTGGCTCTGACACTTCCTGTGACCTGGAGCAAATCATTTAACTTCTTCTGGCCTCAGTTTCCTCATCTGCAAAAACAAAAGAAATAAAACAGGGTATGAGTGGTATCGAACAAGGTGGCCACTGAGGGCTTTGTCAGCACCTAGGCTGGGACCAATGATCCTGTCTTTCTTTTCCTACCTCATGCTGCCTGGTAGTCCCCTTAGATATTGTATGTTACCACAAGACTTAACCAGAGAAATTTATCTTTTTTTTTAAAGCACTTTTAGCCCTGGTGGGAGCTTATTTTCCATTTTTTAAACTAATGAAAATGGAAGGAGACATTTAATCAAAAATTCCTAAAGTGGAATACAGTATTCTTGATTTAGTTCTCCATCTAAATCATCACATACATTGTATACTTGTACTATACATATATACACATATATATGTATTTATTTGGGGTAAAAAAGATCATAGTAAATTTATTTTGTGGTAAGAACAGCCTTGGAGTGGAAGAAAGGATGTAAAGAATTTGACTTTTGTTGCTAGTGCATCAAATGTTCAAAATTGTTATTTAAGGAACTTAGTATTGAGGCTTTAGTAGAGAAAGTGTTCGTTGATTTAATTATTTTTCACTTGACTGATCATTTCTGTGATTTAAGTCTGAATGTTTTGTGATTTTGGCAAAAAACTTTTAAAAGTGTCTAGTTTAAAAAAGATTTTCTCATCTGATTTATTAAATTCTTAAGAGCATCAGAAAATAACCTGGCTTATACAAGAGCCATTTCAGGATCATTTTTTTGTGTTTAATCAGTTTTTGTGTTTAATTAATGAATATAAATTTTTAATGTGATTTTTTAATAGTTTGGGACAGTTTAGCATTGAAAGTGGAATCTTTTTAAGTGATTTACACTTTAATATTTGAGAAACTTTACATAAGATTTTGTTTATTATTTTTTATTACTGCAAGAGATGTTTCTGAAAAAAAGACATCCCCACCTGAGCAGTGATCTTAAATGATCCTGTGTGATAATGCTAATTTGCTTTTCTTTTCCGCTTTCTGTGGTTCAGTTATTTCTCCATTTAATTTTGTTTTGGAATCACGAATTCAAATATATAATTTTTATTTTGAAAAGGAGCTCTGCCTTCAGCTCTGTACATTCAGGGATAAGATACCATCACTTTTCAGCTTCTTTAGCTGCCTTTAAACACTGCCAGTCACATTGGTGTACATAGACATTTTTAGTCCATTTAGCAAGCCTTACTTTAGCAGTCCATTTAGCAGTCCACTATAGCATGTCTGGTGTGAACTCCTTTGGAATGGCTTTCTTTTTCAGATGAGAATCAAAGGACTTCTTTTTTGTCATTGAAATACAAAGCTTATATGAGTTTGTACATCTGAAACCAGTTTGGGGGCATAATGGCAATATATTAGAAAATTGATCTTAAATACTGTCAGAAATCCATTCAGGAGAAAGAAAAGATATGAACTTGACCCATGCATTGTAGTATAGAATTAGATCTAATAAACTTCCAGGGAATAAGTAATTTTAAATCTAAAAATGTTCTTCATCTCGAACATTAAGAATAAACATTTTATTACCACAATGTAATAAACTTCCATTTTTACCTTTTTCTGCCTAAAAAAATTACATAAATTTTCCACAGAACACAAAAAATCAGATTTTGGTATATATTTTAACCAGAATTCCAAGTATATGTAAAAGTGGTTTAGTGTCACAAATTGAAATAAACCCTTTTGAAATTTTTATTTTGTTTTATTTTAAAGATAAGTAATTCTAAGTTTGAGTGACTTGTAGCTAGTCATTCTGGCACACATTTGTAATCCTTGCCACTTTGAAAGACAAGACTCCAGATCCTTTGAGTGCAGGGTTATGAGATGTAAATAAAGCCTGTTGAGTGTTCTTGTTCAGCACAAAGGTGGTGAATCTTGGGGAGCCAAGAGTCACCAGGCAGCTTGGGAGGAGCTAACTAGCCTCCTTTGGGGGCGGGGGGAGTAGGTTAAAGCTTCCTTGCCTGTGAGTCTTGGGCTTTGAGTGGCCACTGCATTTCCAGTTTAGAGAGGAAGACCTAATCTTCCCCCTTCTCCACTCTCCCTCCAAATTATCTTGTCAAACAGAGGGAAATGAAGCAGGCTTGCCCAGGACCTTTCATCTTCAGGCCTGGTGCCCTATCCACTGAGACACCTAGTTGCTCCCAGCTTATTTTTTTAAAAGACCATCACAAACCAAAAGTTATACATTTGTCATCTTTGTATTTATATTATCAGGTAGAATTCTGTTTTTACGTTAAAACTTAGGCAATATATGTTCATTTTCATAGTCTGACACTGAACCATTTCATTGTTCTTTCAACTCTGCTTTGTTATTTCCTACAACACATATCAAATTTAACTGAATTTAAAGTTTAATATACACTAGATGACTTCTCTTTTCACTAAATCACTAGGCCTGCCTTAGAAATATTTTCCACACCTCTTTCCTCCTTTCTTTCTCAGTGCCACCTACCTACTTTTCCTCCATCTCAGGAGCTTCTTAACCTGTTGATAAATATTATTTGCCCTCCATTTTATCATTCACATTACTACCTGTTTTTTCCTTATTTTGTCATATAACTCATCTATTCTTCAGTGACTTGCTATTAAAATAAAATCCACATTCTTTAGCTCATTAGCCTTAGCCTCATATAATAGCTTTCTGTGTATTTTCTCATTCACACAACCCAGGCTTTTTTCATACTCTTATATGTCCCTTGATTTCCTACTTGGATAGTTTAAATGATATTAATCAACATTTATGCAGTGACCTAGAATTTATTTTCAATATATTTCCCATTTTTCCTTATAACCCTGTGACTTGTGTGATATATAGATATTGTTATTATCTTTTTTTATAGATGAGGAATATATATCATTTTAGAGTTAAGGAATGTCTTATACGTCTGTATGTCATTGAATAGAAATAAAATCTTGATTTTTTTTTAGTGTGTTCTAAGAAAGAAATCTGTGATTATTCCCTCTATTATCAAATTTTTTATCATATTTTTTGTTCTCAAGTTTGTTCTTAAATTCTTAATACTATATATTATTAGTGTTTCCTCCTACAAATAAATAATTATTTGGGCAAAGAAAAATGCATCTTCAAAAAGAAAAGGAGCTCAGAACTTTTAGGAACACCAGTCAACTGAGATGGGGAGACAGTTCCAATGGAACCTTGGGAAAAGCAGTTAAGAAGCTGCAGCTACCTGAGGCTATTCCTGCTTGGCTGTTACTACCTGAAGGTGGAACACAGACCAGGCTTTTTTTATAGCCATTTTTTAGCCATTGCCTTCTACATACACTGTGAGCTGAAGAGAAATTTGTTTTAACCCAAGAGACTTGTCAGCAGTGCTGTTGATATCTACCCTTAGGGGAAGATAATTTTGTTTTCTGAACTGACTGTATTTCAAATTGTCAATCAACAAGATAACTTAGAAATTAGGGAACCCTAATTGACCTCTTCCCCCCCCCCCAACCTCTTCTTATCCCTCTCCCCAAAGAATAAAAGCCCCTTTAGTTAAAGGACTGGTTGTGGGATTTGGTTATTAGGGGGGAAATCTTCAATTTATAATCTGTGAAAAGATCATTACCCAGACAGTTGAAAGGAAGAGGAAGTAATGTAGGGGAGGGACTCAAGAAGATTCAGTCTCTCCTTTGGCTTGCTTCCTGGTGCAACTTCTATAAAATTCCCACCATTATAATTCACCAAGTTTCATTATCTACTACACTCCTTTCTACAATGCATTTTATTTCCCATGTCTTTCTTGTCTGGTTCCAGTTTCCATCATTCTAGTACATTTCTTTTTTTTTTTAAACCCTTACCTTCTGCCTTAGAAACACTACTATGTATTGGTTCCAAGGCAGAAGAGCAGTAAGGCTAGGCAGTGGGGGAAGGAGGTGTCAAGTGACTTACCCAGGGTCACAGAGCTAGGAAGTGTCGAGGTCAGATTTGAACCCAGGACCTCCTGTCTTTAAGCCTGACTCTCAATGCACTGAGCTACCTAGCTGCCCTCAGTCTATTTCTTAATCGGATCTCAGGACATAGAAATCATCCTAAAGACTGCTTTAAAGATATGATAATCATTTTTTATTTTCAGAAAAATTGACTCCTTAGGGAAAAAAAATATTATATGATACTATGGAGAAAAAGCAGAATGTAGCTTAGGGATAGAATTGTTTTGGTAAAGAATATTCCCATGTTTTGGTCAAGCTCCCTTTGCCAATGTAAACCAGCACCTTCTCTGAAAGAGAGCTTAATTGGCTTGCTGAGGACCACATAACTGATACACATCAGAGGCAGAACTCATACTCAGATCTCTCCGGCTCTTCACTCCCTTAGAGCCTAATTCTTCTATTTTTTTCTCCCTCCCTTTCAGGATCATCAAAGTGGGTCAGGGGCATATCTTTTAGAAGCATTTGATTATGTTATTTAAGTTTTGCAAAAAACAGCTTTCCCTTAATGTTGGTGTATACTATTAAGTTTATTTTATTGAAATCCTACAAAATTTTTATGATTAAGCTTGTCTTTGAATATACTGTTTCTTTCCCCAAAGCAATTCTATTTTGGTATTATATAGATTATTTTTATGGGCAAGGTAGATAGCAGATATGAGATCTAACTCAATATCTCTGTGACCTTTAACATAACACTTAACCTTTAAACCTAGTTTCCTCATCTGTAAAGTGAAGGTATAGTGTTCTGGTTGATTTTGGGGGGCCTTTCTTGTTTTATAATTTTATAATTCTAAGAAATTTTTGTCTATAAAATGCTAACTGAATCTTTCCTTTCCTAAGATAAATTTCTCTTGCTCATTATTAATAGTATATATTACAAATATATTACCCAGTAGTAAGGTAAATTTAAGCCTATAGTCTTCTGATTTATATTGAAGATATATTTGGTAGATGCCAAAATTTAGAATTCTCTGCATGTGTCACATACAATTGAATACTGATTGCTGTTGTGAGTTTTGTAACTTTATTTTTTATTAAACTTAAAAATGAGAAGAGTATATGTTTGAAGTTTATTAGAAAATTTCCTTCCTTTATAGGAAAGTCCAAGTAACCTTTTTTCTTTCTTTGCCTTTTTATAGCTTTTGGAAATTAATTGGACAGGACTAACTAATCTTCTGGATATTCCTGGACTAAAGTAAGCATTAAATAACATAGTATAATAGATAATGTGTTAATATAAAAATTTTTATTTTCAGTGACTAATTGCTAAGCATCTGTATTTTGCTAATAATGAAGAAAAAAGGGATCATTTTTTTCCTGGTTGATGCATAACCTGGAGGAGGCAGTGGCATGCTTGAGGGAGAAGAACTATAGATTAGTCAATAGTCCTGGTCTAGAATCCAGACTCTACTACACACTCCTTGTGTGGCTTTGGGCAAGCCAGTTCTCCATTTGAGGCTTCAATCTGTAAAATGGTGTGTGCAGAGAGATTAGGATATGGAGGATATGGACCAGATGACTTCTGCAGCCCTAATTAGCTCCAGGTTTTCTATAGCTAGAATGATTTCAAGAGGCCTCTGAGCACCACATTCTCTTCCTCACCTTTTAAAAATTTGCTTTCATGGCTTTTCATCCATGAGTATCTTGTACGGAGAAAAGGTGTGTGGGTGGGTTTCCATGACCCAAGTGTGTGATCTGGCCACAGTCCTTGCTCTCCTTGTTACCTTGAGCAGATTATTAAATCTTTGAATATGCATTTACTCATAGGCAGAGGAGAGATGATTTTGCTTAAACTATTTGCCTCCTTGGTAAGGAACAGTGCTTTGTAAATTCTCAAATGCTGCCTCAAGTACCAGATGTCATTGTTGTCCTTTTCATTATCACCTTTGACCAAGAAGTTTAAGAAAACAGCTCTTTTGCTACATATACACATGTATTATCCCTACATACACATATATATTATTAAAAAAAACAAAAGCCTGATATTTGAACATGTTATCAAGAGATGATCTATAGGTTTCCATCTGGAACTTTGCCACAATTTAAAATAATTGCTTTAAGGCATTGGGCACAGATTGCTTTGTACTCCCTGGAATTTCAGAGGACCAGAGAGTTCATGTCACCTAGTTGGAGTCTCATCACTAACCTGAAGCCATGAATGTTGACAGAAAGTGCAAGCCCTGTCATGCAGTGAGCATTTGTAAACTTTCTGGAGAACACACCCCTTCCTGGTAAGAAAAATGTAGCCCATCTAGTTTTGTGCCCTTCTTCAGCCCTGAGCTTTTGAAGGGTGATTGTTTATGGCAAACCTATAAGTCACCAACCTGAAGAGGAAGTTTTGTGATTCATAATTCACAGTTGTGAACTCTTTTGTGGTGCTACTTAGATTTGAAAGTGAATACTCATCTGTTTACATATGCTTCTGATTTGTGGTAGTAGAAAATTTTTTTTATCCATTGTTTGCATATTGGTTTTTACGTCCCCGAGTTCCACCTTTGAAAGGCTTTTTTCTTCGGTATAACTTAAGTGTGCCATTGTTGTGTAGGTTAGGAATTTAGGATGTTTAATTAGCATAATCATATCAGTACTAACTTGGCTTTTCTTATATTGAAACAATCTTTCCTGTGTTTTCCTTCAAAGTCAATTTTTTAGGGAGAAAGTTATTTCTGTTTCTTAAATAACTTGGTACTTTCCCCCTAAATATATGTGAGTGAATAAATATTTGTGCATATATATTCCATGGACAACATGCTGCTGTGACATTGTAATGGAATAAGAACAACTATTAAAGGGAATCTTACAGAGTATTAGATAACTCAGGAAAAGAATCCCTTCTTCAGTCTAGTGGAACAAGGAACCAGTGCTTGAAGAACTGCCTGTAGAGATAAAGCCTCCTAAGAGAGCCCATTCTACTTTTAGAGAGCTCTAATTGTTAGCAGATTTTTCCTTACATCAAAACCTAAAATTGTTTCTTTAAAATTTTGACGTTGCTCCTAGTTCTTCCCCCTAAGACCAAGCAAAATGCAAAATCCTTCTACATGACATCCCTGGAGGTTCTTGAACACAGATATCAATTCCTATACGTTTTCTTCAAACTAAAGACCTCCCAGTTCCATATACCAGCCCTCTTTTGGCATGATCTTAAAGCCTTGAGCATCCTGCTTGCCCTTCCTGGATGCCTCCAGGGTATCAGTATCCTTTTTTGCCCATTTTGAGGCTCATACTAAGCCTTAGTGAATTTGGGCCATATTGTTGTTGTGTCAGAGGAATAATTTGAACCTAGGCCTGTGAAGTTTAGTCAGTGGTCTTTGCTTTGACACTGCCTTCTTCACTTAGGTAGACTCTGGCCACCCTTTTACCATGTCTCTTTTATTCTGTTCTCTTCTGCCCCCTTTAGCAAATTGCCCTTTCTGTTTTCTCTGATTTTCTCTCTATCTTCTGATTCTTTCTCCATTATCTTGAAACATGCCTCTATCTTCCTTTGCCCTTAAAAAAAATCTTCATTAGACTTTAACTTCCCCATAAACTATTATCCATTATCTCTCTACCCTTCCTCACCCAAAGACTTAGAAAAAGCTGTCAATGCCAAACTATATTTCATCTTTTCTCATTTATTCCTCCAAACTGCCTTTCATCCTCATTGTTCAAATGAAACCATTCCTTTTTCGCAATACCAATTATCTCTTTAATTTCCAAATATAAACCTCTCCACCCCCCATTTCTCATCCTTCTTGATCACTCTGTTAATCACATTGATATTGTCTCCTGTGAGGTTTTGTTTTGTTTTGTTTTTACAATTTCTCTTCTTGTATTGTCTCTACTAGTTTTTTTCAGACTCTTTTCTGTTTCATCATCCAGCACAAACTGTGGACATTCTCCTAAGACTTTCCTTGTCAGTTCCCATGGTTGTAAATATTATCTGTATGTAGAGCACTTATTGATCCATATATTTGACCTGACTGTCCAAAGCTCCAGTTCTGTACTACCAACTACTTATTGGATGTTTCATTTTTTAATTAAATTTTTAATGAATAAATATCATACCCCCAACTAGGAGGAAAAAAAAGGAAAGAAAAAAATCAGACTGGCAGTCCTAGTGCCATTGTAAACTCACTGTATCCAAAACAAATCTCATTATCTACCCCCATACCTCCCCACCCTCACCTTCACCCTGGACCGCTCTTTTATTTCTGTTGAAGATTCCACCTTTCTTCCAGCCTCTTAGGCCCATTTCCTTGGCTTCATCCTTGACTTTTCCCCCTTTCTTATACAGTTCACTCCTCCCTGCATTCTACAATCCAACTAGACTGGCCTCTTTGCTCTTCCTCATTTATCACACTCCTCCCATTCTAGAGAGCAGTGCTGGCTTTTTGCCATGCCTGGAAGGTTCTCCATCTTCATCTGTAACTCTTAGCTTCCATAATTTCCCTCCTTCTAGACTTAGTTCAAGTCCTACCTTCTGCCAGAAGTCTTTCTTACCATTAACAAGGACAGTAGAATGATTATGGCTCAATAGCAGTTCTAATACTGTGGTATAAGTGGTAATGAAAGTACATGTCAGTAGACAGGAATTTTTTACTTCTTTTTTTAGGAAAATTATTGTATTTTTTATGCCAAAGTAGGGAGGAAAAAGAACATCTGTTTTTTCAGTATTTAGTATAAAAGTCACTGTAGCAAATAAGGGGGTGAAAGGAGAGGGAGACAGTGTGAATGCTGCATTAATTATCGGTGAGAGGAAAGATGTGGGAGATGCACTATCATGTGGGTATTTAATAACATGTACAGAGTTCTATAGTTGGAAGTTCTAAAGTATATTAATTGTGCCTTAAGGGTACTATAAAGGAGTGACTTTTTCTCTTTTATATACAGAAAAATTGAAAATGAAGGTGTGTTATTATGCATCAAAGAATAATATTGTTAGAGCACTTTTCAGTTAACAAGTGCTTTCACAATCATCAATTCATTAGATCTTCAGAACAACCTTATATAAAACCAAGGCCGGTATAGGACAAGGTGGTTACGTTCAGTTCAAACAAATATTTTTTCCTAAATTTCACTATATTACTCAATTTTCATTGTTTGAAATATATCAGGTAAAGACAATTTATATTCCATACTGGAATCAAAAGTTGATTTGTTTTTTAGATTTATGTATAGAATATTCAGGTACCTCATTCAAAGTGAGAAATGGAAATTTAATGAAACGTTTTCTTTTTGAATGTTAAATATTTAATGACTAAAACTAATTACTTGTCTTGCTCTTAGGAAATAATGCAATTTAATAAAAGTCTTTTCTGCTTTCAGACCATAATATAAATTATACCGACTTTAGCAATGAAATTGTCTCAAGTTCTTCTATTCATTAATTCAACCTTTAAATACTATCTTTTAGACTATTTACCAGAGTGAGCATGGGAAATTTTTAACTGTTTCTCTATCTGTGAGTTAATTATTACCTATGAAAGACCAGTTCACTATATGACATTTATTTTTCTTTTGCCTAACAGTGGTTTATCAGATACTATTATTCTGGATATAATATCCAATTATTTGGTGCTTCCTAATCGAATCACAGTTCCTCTTGTCAGTGAAGTTCAGATTGCTCAGTTGCGATTCCCCATACCAAAGGTAAGCATATTCTATTCCTATTTTGTTTTAAAAACAATACATTTCGGGGGCAGCTGGGTAGCTCAGTGGATTGAGAGCCAGGCCTAGAGACGGGAGGTCCTAGGTTCAAATGCGGCCTCAGCCACTTCCTAGCTGTGTGACCCTGGGCAAGTCACTTGACCCCCATTGCCTAGCCCTTACCACTCTTCTGCCTTGGAGCCAATACACAGTATTGACTCCAAGTTTGGAAGGTAAGGGTTTTTATAAAAAAACAAACAAACAAACAAAAAAAAAACAAAAAAAACACATTTCTTTAAAATAAACTGATTAAAACCTCGTATTTGTTTCTGATCTTAACATGATTTCTTATTTGAATAAGCCCATTTCTCTCTTTTTTTTTTTACAGTTTTTGAATTAATTTATTCAGTCAATTTAGAACATTATTCCTTGGTTACAAGAATCATATTCTTTCCCTCCCTCCCCTAATCCCACCCTTCCCACAGCCGACATGCAGTTGGATATTACATGTGTCCTTGATCAGAACCTATTTCCATGTTGTTGATGTTTGCATTAGGATGTTAATCTAGAGTCTACATCCCCAACCATATCCCCTCAACCCATGTAATCAAGCAGTTGCTTTTCTTCTGTGTGTTCTACTCCCACAGTTTTTCCTGTGAATGTGGATAGTGTTTTTTCTTGTAGATCCCTCCAAATTGTTCAAACATTTCTTGCTGCAGAAATACAAAATTAACCCTGTTTTACTTAGTAAGGATATTTGTATGCTTGAGTCAAAAGTTGTAAAGCAAAAATATCAGGACAATTCTTATGTATTTGATTGAGCTTTGTTAATTTTTAAAGTAAAAAGGCTTATTACCAGAAATTTAGTCCCTGGAAATGTTTTATTTGAAATATAGTAAACTGGATAATAGCCTTGGAAATGACATTACTTATGTGATGTTTTAGAAAACATGCTTAGGGGAATCCCAATTAAATATTTTGTTTCTCCTTTTATGATAAAGTGTTTTTTATGAAGTATTATAAGAAATAGTGTTAGTAATTATTTATTCAAGATGGAGAGCTTTTTCCTCTGTTATGATTTTAATAGTTATTACCCAAACATTACAACTTTGTGCTTATTTGAGTCTGAAAGAAGATCATCAGGTAATATGGGCCTAAAAATTTCTTGTATTGCAATTCTCCAAACTAAACAGCCCTAGTAACAAGACAATTGTTTGTTAGGGTTTGAAGAAATGCAGTCATTACTGGTAGAAGAGATATATATATATATAACCAACATATTTACAACACTTTCTGCGATGGCAAAGAATTGGAAACAGTAGATAGTGGCTAAACAAATTGTGGATCATAAAGGAAATGAAATACTGAAATGATGCTATAAGAAGTGAGGAATATGATGAATGCAGAGAGGCAGGGAAAGACCTACAAGAACAGTAGAATGAAGAAAGCAGAACCAAGAAACAGTATACACCATGATTACAGTAATGTAAATGGGAAGAACAACCATAAATAGAAAAATTAAATGTGAACGTGGCAACATTATAAAGAACAAAGATGCTTCAAAAGAAGAGATAATAAAACTCCCAATCCCTGATTTTGCATATCTGGGAGCTCCACAAATGTTGTCCATTACAAATACTTTCAGGCTTCTTGGTTGTAATGGCCAGTTATGCTAGTATTTCCCTCCATTTTCTTTTGTTAATCTTCAAAAAATAATATTTGTCATATGGGATGATTAAGGAGTGGGAGGAAAAAAGGTCATGGGGAAAACTGGCAATGCAAAAACCAGAAGACATCATCAAAAATTTGTTTATTTTTTTTAAAAGAAAAGAATTCATGACTTCTTTTCTACCAAAATTGTTCTACAAAGCTGATAAAGATGTCTTTGTATGTTTTGTGAATTCTCCATAAATTCTTTCTGGTTTTAGGCAAGTAATCCCTGTGATAAGAGGCTAAAATATAGTTGATTGAAAAATACAATGAAAGCACAATTTTATTTGAGTAGACGTGAGAATTTCTCCATAACTTCCTTATATACTCTTTTTGAGGAAAGTATACAAAATATATTTGTAATGTATATTATTTATTAAATATTAATGACATAAAATGATTCAACTGTATGCTTTAGCTAAATTTAATTTAGAGATTGTTACTTCAGATATTTGAAAGTAAATAAACTACCTTAAAATATTCTGAAAATTTTAGGTTATGTGAGAACTTTCTCACAAAAACATATAAATTCTGAAAAATTATATTATGGGGAAGGATTGTTCTCTGAAAGTCTTCAGCCTATAAAGATTTTATAAGTATTTACAAATTTTGTATTCTTTTCCCAGCAGTATAAGCTATTGATTTGAATTCTCCTTTCCATAATGGAAAGATGCCTGTTTATTTCTTTATTATGGTTTTTATAACACACTTTTCTAGCAGAAGTCAATAATATCACTTATATCCCCGTCTGGATTCTGGAATTATGTATGATATGGAGTATTATACACAGAAAACAAGATTTTCATTAAGATCAAAAGAAATTCAGCCCCCTTTTGGGAAGTAGAAATGAGTGATTCATTAGTTCCTTTAGGTGCTCCTTATATAACATGGATAAACATGTATATATTTAAAAAATATGATCCAGTGATTATAGCACACAGATTAATAAATGCCGTGGTGGTTTGTTGTGTTTGGGACCAGGGAGGAGTATTTTTTTAATTAATCATGTCAAACCAGTGATGTTCATGTAAAGAATCAGTCAGTCAGCAAGCATTTATGTGGTTACTGTTTGCTAAGTGTTCTGATGTATTCTGGAGGATCCAGAGAAAATGCAGAAAATAACATGTAGTTTTACTTTATTTAGTAGAATTAAGAGTAGTAGTACATTGCAGAGAGCAAGATAATGTTTTAACTTCAAATTTTCACCTATTGAAAAGCCAGATATTCACTTAAATTTAGAAATTGTTTCCCAGTCCACGTAAATATACTAATTTTGAGGGCAGCTGAGTGGCTCAGTAGATTGAGAGCCAGGCCTAGTAAAGGGAGTCCCTGGGTTTAAATCTGACCTCAGCTACTTCCTAGCTGTGTGACCCTGGAAAAGTCACTTAACTCTCATTGCCTATCCCTTACCACTCTTCTGCCTTGGAACCAATCCACAATATTGATTCTAAGATGGAAGATAAGGGTTTAAATATAAATACACACCAACTTTAAGACTAGGCACATGTCTATTTTAAGTCTTATGCCAAATTGAACTTATTTTTATGTGCCTGAAATTTAGAAGTTTAAAACTTGAGAATCTATATTTTTCTCTGCATTATAAGATTAAAATGTAATATCTAAATACTCCAAGTATTATATTTAATATGATTATATATATACATATATATATATATAAAAGTTACCTCACCCTTTTAAAGAAGTTCTTTTAAAACCACAGTTTTGAAAAAGTTAGTCTATAAAAATAACTCAAAACTGCTACAAAGTGAGAAAACATTTACTACGTTCATTTTTTGTCCTCATTCTTAGGGTGTTTTAAGAATACATTTCATTGAAGCTCAGGATCTTCAGGGTAAAGATACTTACCTTAAGGGCCTGGTCAAGGGAAAATCAGACCCCTATGGAGTCATTCGGGTCGGCAACCAAATCTTTCAGAGCAAGGTCATCAAAGAAAATCTCAGCCCAAAGTGGAATGAAGTGTATGAGGTAAGTGGACACGCGGTGTTTAATTTTACAATGTTGATCCTGATGCTTTCAGAAATCCCAGCCCATCAGTGTGCTTGGGCTTAGTGAGAGGTGAGCTGGAGCAGGCTCACAAGAGCCGGCTGTTAAGTTTGCAAGGTAAGCATTTATGCCTCGGGAACTGGTAAAGGCTCCATTTCTGGGCTTGACCTTTTGTCTTGTTGATGTCTAGACTTAAGAGAGTGGCAGCTGGGTGGCTCAATGGATAGAGCACCAGGCTTGTAGACAGGAGGTCCTGGACTTGAATGTGGCCTCAGACCCATCCCAGCTGTGTTCCCCACCTCTACAGGGAAGTCACTGAACCCCCATTGCCTAGCCCTTAGCACTCTTCTGCCTTGGAACTGACAGTATAGATTCTAATAAAGAGAGTGAGGGCATAAAAAAGAGAAAAAGGAAGTGATGAAGAAAATATGATTAAATGAAAATTAATTTTTTTTCTCCATTTGTTTGCTTATTGTTGTTAAATATTTACCAGCACAGCCCTAGATCTAGAAGATCCACACTGATTCCAGCCCTACCACTTGACATAGCTGTGTAAACTCAGACAGCCTATCTTTGCCTCATTTTCTTTTCTGTAAAATGGGATTGATACTCAACTTGCTTAACTTGAATTTCTCCATATGTTTGTGTAGGAAAATGATAGCATGTGACTATATTTTGGAAAGCTCTTTTTAGGCTTTGTCTTTTGGCATTTTCATACAACTTTATTTGGAATACATTTTGATAGAATGGGACAAAAATTGGACTAGGAGTCAAGACCTGATTTCTGGTGGTAGTTCTGCCTCTTCCATGCCATTATCTTGGACAAATTCCCTACGGTTTTTGGTACCCAGTTTCCTCTTTGGTAAAATAATGCCTACCTCTCCAGTTTCAAAAGATCTTTGTTAGGGTTTGAACAATGGCTGTATAAAAACTATGAAAACTTTAAAGTGTTTTAGAAATATTTTATTATTATTCATTAGTATTAGAAGATAATGATTAATTTTTTTATTTTTCAGGCATTAGTTTATGAACACCCTGGGCAGGAGTTAGAAATTGAGCTCTTTGATGAAGACCCAGATAAAGATGATTTCCTTGGAAGGTAAATTCCTTTTGTATATATTATTTGAATGTAATCTACTTAATTATATTATAATGAAATATCTTATTTAGGTTATATATATTATGTATATTGATAGATAAAACTAATAGATATAATGTTTGATTGATTTAGGATCTCTTAAATGTATAATTATTATTGAGTGGAAGTATGCTGTAGTGGTCAGAGAACCATCTTGTAATCTGCCTCTTAACATTTCGTGACTGCATGTCCCAGATCTTATCAGTCCCATCACTCCTTATTGCTCTAGGAAACCCCCTGAGATTATAACCTTAAGGGAATATTATCACCCTGCACTGGTAGAGGGAGCTTCTAATCTGGGAGTTTGCTGTATCAAGTGAAATCTTAGGTTGATTTCCTCTCCCTATTCCTGTTACCATTAACTAATTTCACTAAGATGAAATTTATACATAAACTCAATTCAAATATAATTTGGAGGGAATATTAAAAAATATGGAAATAGTTTTACATCAAATAAGCTGCTTTAAGACAGTTTTAGAGAAAAGGCTCTAATAGCATTTTCACCTTCAAATTGTTGCATGCTTTGATGCCTGCTATGCCAGTCATTCAGTAATACTGGAGAATAAGTGATTGATTCAGGTAGTTCAGCCAAAAAGTTTTAAAAGCATTTTGGGGGCCTTCTTCTACTAATAGAGGAACATTTTATAATGTTCAATTAGTTTTCTTTCATTTTCATTTAAAACCCAATTAAATGTTTTTCCTAATCCCTTCTTTATACCAATTCTTCTTTCTCCTTTGTCTTCTAATTGCTTTTTAAAAAGATGTTCAAGTTTTAAGGTTTTCCAAGTAGTGTCTTCTTCCTAATTTGGGGAATGAGGTCATTTTTCTAAATATTAGTGTCCCTTATATCAGGAAAAAAAAACTGCAATTTGGATTAACAATGTGAGCTTTTTTTTTTCCTTTTGAGTAAGTGTAACAATTTAAAAATAGTCGAACTGCAGGACTTAACAGAAATTCAACTTTTTAATAGCTGGCTTAGCTTGCTCTCTCTTCTGTCTCTCATAGGATCCTCTCTCTGTTCCCTTCTCTTTCTCTACAGCAGCTCTGTTGCTGTTTGGACAGATTTTTAGGTTATATATATTTTGTTTGTTCAGTTGTGTCTGACTCTTCATGACCCCATTTGGGATTTTCCTGGCAAAGATACTGGAATGCTTTGCCATTTCCTTCTCTAGATCATGAAGTAACTGAGGCAAACAGGGTAAAATGACTTGTTCAGGATCACATAAGTAGAGTCTGCGGTCACTTTTGAACTCGAAGCTGAGTCCTGACTCCAGGCTTGGTCCTCTCTCCACCATGCCTAGCTGTCCCTCAGGTGGTATATAAACACATCTAACTGAAATATATATTCATTTCTTTAACATAATATTTAATTAATAACTATATCCATTTGCTTGAATTTCTGTACTACCTTCATACAGGTATGTTTAAAAGTGTTCTGTTTGAGGTCAAAGCTCTGCTACTTTGTTATTTCACCTGGAGCCAATAACTTAATGTTTCTAAATTCATTTCCTTCTCTATAAAGTGAGAGTTGTGTTAGATATCCTTAAGATGCCTTCAGACTCTTAATCTGTAATCCTATGATTGCTTCATTTGTAAATAAGTATGTTTAATTTATAGTGCTTTGAAACTGTGATGTTATTATTTCTTTAGTCTTATGATTGATCTGATTGAAGTTGAAAAGGAACGCCTCTTAGATGAAGTAAGTTTCCCTTTGTTAGTTAAAGTCTTTGGGTACCTTTCTGACAGTTTTATCTTAAACCTCTTGATTTTAACATGCCACCTTTGCAAATGTTCTCAAGCAGAATTTGATGAACTAAGTCTATATGTTGATTTAATAAATATTTGTACAGATTACTAAATTTACAATAGCAAAGTTAATTACAAATCAATAACATTTTTGAATGCTTTAGATAGGCACTTGTAGGGGATAGAAAGAAGAAGGTTTGGAAGATAAGATGTAAGTACCCATAAAATTATGTAATAGATTTAATTAACAGCTCAATTCAATAATAGATGTCTTAAGACCAGGTGGGATGTATATACACAGTAAAATCTATAGGAGTTCAGAGGAAAGAATGAAGGTATATCTGGAAAGTATTTAATAGAAAAGTCAGGATGTGCATTGATATTAAAGGAAGTAAAGGATTTTGCTAAATGGAGAAAAATATATTTATTCTACACCTCTGTAATAATAGTATAAGATTTTATCTTCAACATTATAGTTAATAAAATAAGGAGTGAATAAAATTTTACTATGTTGTAATCAGTAAAATATATATATATATGTATATATATACATACATATGTATATAAACAGTTTAAAATACAGCTTTCTCACCTTTCTTTGATGGTAATTCCTATTTTCAGGACTGTTATTAGGATAGTTACTGTTAATAGGACAACATAAACATTTAAACCTAAGTATAAGCACTTGAATTATTCAAATTACAACCTATAAAGTACTGATGCCTCAATGTAATGAAGAACTTAAAGTGTTTATCAATATTAATTTATTTTAAGGCTTTTGATTCATTTCAACAAAATTTTTTGGTAAAAACTTTTGTTCCCCAAATCAGTTAACAAAATAATTGTCCAATGTTTCATTTCAGTGGTTCACTCTGGATGAAGTCCCTAAAGGAAAATTGCATTTGAAACTGGAATGGCTCACATTGATGCCAAATGTTTTGAATCTTGATAAGGTATTGTGTCCATATTCAATCATCTTGCTTTTATTTAGATCAATTCCTTTCAAATTTGTTATGTTCAAAAAAAATGACAGTTATTTTTGTTTTCATATGATTCCTTGTTATTTCTAAGCAAGATTATGTGCCATGTTAAGAAGATTCAAGGCATTTTAAAATCAACTTATAGGACATTTTATCTGATTTACATAAGCTTCAATTTTATGTGATTAATATCATCTTTGTAAGAGCAAAAATTTACTATAAGAGATTAAAGATCCAGATGTCAAATGAACCATTTATTAAACAACTATACAGCAAAGAAAGATCATTGCTGTCAGATTGCATGACATTCATGTTTACTTCTGTATTATCTTACTTATCACTGAACTCATGGAAAGCATTAGATTTAACTGATGTACCTGATTAGTTGAAGTAATGTGTTGAACAGATTGTCAAAATTTTTCTAACAAGTACTTACTTTTTTAGGTGCTGACAGGCATTAAAGCTGACAAAAATCAAGCCAATGATGGCCTTTCTTCTGCGTTGCTTATATTATATTTGGATTCAGCAAGAAATCTTCCAGTAAGTTATACCCTGGTGACTCTCCCTTGGATGTTTCTATTTCCTTTCAGCACTTTTGCTTGAGAATGTGCCCCACTGCTTCTATGAACCACATTGTGCCACATGTTCTAACCTCGGTCATGTTTTTATGTGCACACTGTTAGTCACTTTGTGTCTCAGAAAATAGCCAAAATGCGTTTTAATTTGGTTTAGGAAGCATATTTTGATTTTGATAGTTCTTTCAACTGATCTCATTTATAGGATTTGTGTGTATGTATTGATTTCTCAAACATGAGTAAACTTCTGTGCTTAGGAAACTAAACAATGGATTTTCATCCTTAAAATTAGGAGTGTGACATTAATTCATATCAATCTTGAACCCAAATGACTGAAAATGAGACATATGCATCTCTACTCATTAGAGAGGCAGTAAGCTTTAATGTGGCTCCTAGTTGGCTGTTGGACTACTAATGACAGTGAGGTTTATATTTTCAGCTATGAGCAGTGGATCAGATGGTTTTGTTTAATTGTACTTTTCTACTTTAAGGGAAAGTCTTATTGGGAGAGAAAGGGAGTTGAGAAGTGAAAGCAGTGAAAAAAATCAACAAAACATGAAAAAGCAGTAAAGAGAGACTGATGGGTAAAGAAGGAGGAAAAAAATGATATTAATGATTATGAATTATCAATAAAATGTAAACCAGAAGTAGAAATTATAATTCACTGAAACAGAAAAACAACAAACTGGAATTTAATTTCAAAATCCAACTTGTATTCTTATATTCTAGTTTGATTTGGATTCAGTGGGTAAAATATTTACTTTGTAATTTTCAGATTGTAGAGTAAACTAGAAGAGAATGACAGGTGTGGGTTGGGAGTATACTTCTATTTTTATATGACATTCAAAATTGTTGTTTATGCTTAAAATCCAAGTTTTGATTGTTGTTTATATTAAAGGGGAATATGTAAGCTAATCTTTCTTTAAACATAGCTTTCTTTAAACTTAAAAGTGTCAAAAAATTGTTTTTAAACATTTTCTTAATTTCAATTCAGAATATTGTATACATATATCAAATTTTGAAGCAAATTTGTCCTTTTCAAAAATCAGGTTAAAATTTGGAAAAAAAACACTATGTTAAACTAGAAATATAATATGGTGTTCTCCTAAAATTTTTAGCACAAAAAACTAACAAATGAAGTGCAATTTAATGCTTTTCTTATTTTCAAATGTAGTAGATCTTCCTAGTTGTACCTTCTTGATTGGCTGCATTCATATTCTATTAAATGACTGTTTTTACTTTCCTTTAATGTACAGTTTCATTTAATCTAGTAAAAAAGAAACCTCTTAGGCATCAAATGCTTGACTTTTATTTAACTGACTATTTAACTTCTAATTAACTTGTGAGGACAGTTCTGTACTATAAACCCTAGTAAATATGCAGCTAGAGAATTTTTCCTGTTTTTATTTTGACTCATGGAGAATGTGTATGTGTGTGTGCATAAATTGATATGGGGGTACATATGTACTTTTATAAAATTAAATTGGAGCCATAGCACAACTCATTATTCATATAAGTGCCCCAACTAGTCACCTCTTTTTTCTTTTGACTACTTTTATAGTTTTCTTGATAGAATTAATAAAAAATGAAAGATTATTATTAACTTTACCAAACATTAACACCTTTGATTTTGCTTTACTACTAAGGAAGACATCCAATACTCCTTCACTCTAGTTGCTGCCACATATTTGATTTATGATATAGCTTACACTGTTCCTTTTTTCTTTATAGTTTTCTTTTGAGCTTTTTAAACATTTTCCAAATATGTTTTTACGTGTATGTGTAGGTTTGCACAATTTGCGTACTTTATCTTAAATCAAAAGGAAGAAAATGTATCGTATCTATCCCTGCCTTATATAGAATGCTGTCTTAAACATTTTTTTGGTCAACATGTGTAGTTTATGTGATCTAATATAATTGGACTTTGTGACTCATTTTCTGATAATAGAAACCTTCCAGAGTTGTTATCTTTCGTTCTAATTGTGTTTCTTTTAAAAACCTCAATTTAACTATATTAAACCTTTTAGAATATACTCTGTATTAAAAAAAAAATAAGTTGATCAGGTTAGGGAGTTTCAAGATTATATAACTTGTATAGTGTTAAAGTTTGGAGAATGTAAAAAAAATGAACATGCTTAAAGATTTCATAAAGGTCACTTTGTGCATGAATTATATGGCTGACAGAGGCAAAGAATTTTTGGAAATATTTACTTGCCAAAATACTGACTTTTTAAAAAGCTTGCTCACTGGGTCTTTCTGCGAGCTGTTGTGGAATCCTTTGACTCTTTCTTTACACTCTTATACTAGAAGGGCTTCTTGTGCATTCATTTTACCACAATCCATCACTCTTTGCTTTCTCCTTCCATTTTCACCTTCTTAAGAGTATCTACGAGGGAAACTTTGGGTGTGGCTACTTAAAAGAGAGGAGAGCATCTGGACTAGTCTTTTGTGAAAATACTACCTCAGTCTATAGAGCCCTATTTGTGAGTTCTCTGGTGTTCTACTTTTTTCCTTTTTAATTGGAGACTGCTGGAGTGTGGACTGGTGCTTTTAAAGCAATCAACTTTGGTGGAATGACCAAGCATGCTTATTTGATTTCCTTGCATGGTTTCTACTATTATGCATTTTGTTGTGCTATTTTATATTTTTACTTTTAATGTAAGATTGGTAAGTATATTACATCTTATGATGAGAAGCACAAGCTGAGTGTATTCTTAAGAAGTCATAGATTCAGACCCTTAGATTGATTTTGGCAAAAACAGAAGAATTTTTTGGAGGATTTTTAAGATTATTGATAAAATTCTCCTTGTGATTCCTTTTCAAGTAAGATGTAAAGATGATTTTAGAGCTTCCACTTGTCCTTCTCTTTAGTCCAGTGCCCTGCACCAAAAAAATGATTAGTTTTAAATTTTTAACTAAGCTCTCACTCTATATTTTTTTGCTCTATATTTTAACAATAGTCAACTCTCAATTATCTGTGATGGCAATTGAGGAGTGTCATGTGTGTTTTGCACAAAATAGGTGTCTAATAGTTGTGAGATTTGTAGAAAATCAGACTTCATATTTTTTTCCTTCCTCCTCATTCATGGCTTCTAACAAAGAAAACACTATTATTTATATCTCAGCTTTTTTTCCTGAAGTTCATTTTCTTATGGAGTTGTGCAACCAGTAAAATAATCCCCAAATTATTAATAGAGAGGAAGTAGTTGGAACTTAGATATTTCCCATAATGGGTAGTTGAGAGTTCACTAAAGTCTTGATTCTGATGTGGATACTGGCTTCTTTTCTTCTTTCCCATAATCTCATCCTTTAATGATCTGATTCATTCAATTGATTTTCCCCCCCTCTGATTCTCTATAGTTACTTTCACTTTTTGGTAAAATCACAGATAGCTTCCAACACACACACACATACATACACGCACACAGAGCAAAATTTTAGGTATAAGAATCTTTCAATATTTTGTGAATTAATCGTGAACTTCATTTGACCCTTGAATCTGTGAGAACTGAATGTTCATGATAATTAAAAAAAGAATGTGATATTTTAAAATATATAATATAATATATTCTCTTATTTTTACCTTATAACAATCCTTTATGGTAGGACAAATAGATGATGAAAAAGAGGGTCAAGTAGACTTGACCAGTTTCTCACAATTAGTCACTGGAAAAGCTATACACCTTAAAAAGTAAGGTATCATAAAACAAATATATTGAAAAAGAGATGTATCATATTAGATGTGCCCCATTATTTTTCCCATAAATTATTCTCAATTATTTAATACAATGTGAGTAATTTAAGGAAAGGATTTCTTACCACTTATATAAATTTTTGTTGTTGCTTTACAAGTTTATCAAAGTTAATTTTACTTCACATTAATTTCTATAGAAGCATTATAATAGCATCTTCTCAGAAAAGAAGCTTGTCCTAAACTGAATTGTCAGTGACTGTTAGTGAAGGATTCATGATGATGTAAGACTCTATGACATTTTTGGTCTTCATTGTAAACCAGTGAGCCCATAACCATTGCACTTTAAACATGTTTCAGATCATTGTGCAGAACTTTCCTGAGTCAAGACCTCCTATCATCACTAAATCCCTTCTGCAAGCTCCATTTTATTGTAGGAATTTCATGCATGGGAATCCCTTTTATTTATACTTACAGCTCTCAGAAGTTTAATTTGTATTTCTCTTTACGTAGTTCCCCAAGATTTAATATTAATTTAATATATAAAAATATAGCAGCAGATGCTTTCATCTCACACATGATTTCAGTGATCCTTAAAATTTTTCATACTTGTTCTTCTGATTATATAAAATGAATTAGTTTTCTGTTATATGAATTCTTTAAAATTCAAAATTCTGTATGCCCATCATACTTAAATTGAAGGTTTTGATACCTATAGATTAGTCATAAGTTTCATTTCATACTAATTAATACACATTTCATTTTGGCTTTTGACTATCAATAATTCTTTAATATCTTTGTATCTGATTACATTGATCACTATTTTCCATAGAGGCCTAACTTATGAGAAATGCTTCTAAATTATGCAACTTGGAGAGTATGAGAGGGCAGTAATAAGTCATTTGAATGTCTCATTAATTAGAGATTAGTCAAAAGCAATTGCATCATTTTTTCTAAATTTCAGATTGCCACATCATCAAAAATTGATAGTTACCTTCCATTAGTATAAATGGGTTTACTAGACTGAAAATTTTGGTTCACTGTTTGGAATTAACTACAGCAAAATGATAAGAAAATTTTGCACATAACAAACTAAAACAGTTTAGATAATTTTGGAAATGTGAAAATAATAGATTGAGAACTTGTTCTTATCTTTAAAGGGGAAGGAAGTGTTGGGGTATTATAGAAGTGATCATTTAAGTTCTAAGGAGAGTCAAACATGAAACTTACAAAATTTGAGAGCTAAAAGGTATCTACTGACCCAGTCTCATTTTTTTAGGTAAAGGAACTAAAGCCCTGCAAATTATGAGTTATCGTTCATTCAAGTTCACACAGCTAACTGGTGACAGAATCGAGACAAGAGGTCACCAGATGTTTCTCTTCAGGGCCATTTTTTTAAAACTACATTGGATAAAATACAGGCTTTTAAGTATGATAACCATTTAGTCATGTCATATTGTGACTTACTTTAGAGTCTACTTTTTCTTTTTTTCCCTTGAGGGCAATTCATAGTCCAGTTGACATTTTATTTTTAACCATAGTTGGTGCAAACAAGGGCTAGGACTGGGACAGAAAAATAGTGTATCAACCCTGGCCTAAAAGCTTATTGTTGTGTTGTTGTTGTTGTTGTTGTTGTTTTTTAATGCAAAAGTGTGAGGAAAAAGAAAAGATATTAGAGAGGATAGTTACATTTTGGAATATTTGCAGATTAAATATTGTTAATTCTTGTGCTTGAAGAAATGTGAACAAATGGCTTTTACTGTTTGCTTTTTTAATTTTGTTGTTTTGGTGGTGGACTTTTTGTTTTTATTTTTAAATTTTGGATTCCCATTTTTGTGTCATTAACCTTACATGAGCTCCCCATTGCATGTTGTATTAACCCTTGGTATATTCATTTTCTTCTGACTTGAAAGAGTAATCCATTAGAATTTAACCATGATGGCTTGAAGAAGGCTGCAGTTCAGAAAGCTTTAAAGGTAAACTAATACAGTTTTCCATTAAGGTATCAAAGTTAACTGAATCATGTTGAAAGAGATGAACCTTTAGTTTTCATATCAACTTGTCATAAATTATTTAATATCTTACAATAGTTGTTGGCATGAATTAAAAAAAAAGACATTTTACTTCCAAGGGTTAGTGGTAAGGAGATTTTAAATCCACTTTGCAGGTCAATATAAATATTTTCACAGTTAGTTAGAAGTTCACTAGTTTCACTAGTTAGTTAGAAGTCACCTGGTTCAGCATCTACCTGGTCAGGAATTCTTCCTTCATCTTTAAAAATTTTTTTCAGCTCTTAATCTCTGATCCTATTCACTCTCACAAGAGCTCATTTAGCTTCTACTTCCAGGGCTCTTGTGGAGGAGTAGCACAACCATGGCTGCTTGGGGGTTGTTCTAATGGTTGGGAATTTTGTCTGCTTCTCTGCAACTTTCTATCTGTCATTCATAGTTTTTCCTCTAAAGCTGAACAGAACAAGGCCAATCCCTTTGATTATAATTTAATATCCTTTACACTATATAGTAAGCCTCAGATATGTTAACTGTCTTAAACCCATGTTTTAATTGATTTAAATTTCTCAAAATTACTATTTTATTTGAATCTCACCAAATCTGATCTTTAGTCATTTTATTGACCAGCTTTCTATAAACACTAAATGATCATTTCTTCCAGCATGATGAGTTAATAAGCTTATAAGGTCCATCGTTGAATCTCAAGTTATGTCTTTTGGTACTCTTTGGTGATAGCTTTTCTTTGGAAGCTTTAAATCTCCATTAAATGAGGTATATTGAAAACTGAGCTCCACTTCCTAAAAGGCAAAGTTTTGACATCATTCTGTTTGGTAGAAGTATCTCTGCTCTTGATGAAGATCAATTTTATAATTTTTCACTAGTTTTAAAAAATATGTTTGTCATGAATGTTTAGAATCTATTAAGTGTTTATATATAGATGCTCCTGCCCAAGAAAATTCTGCCGCTTCAAGTATTCATTCAACAAATGTTGATTTATACTATCACATCTACAAAAATTAGTTTAAACTTGAATAGTAAGGGAGAATTAGAAATGTTTCATATAGTACATAAAATAGGTTTTGCTTTAAAGGTGAAGTTAGCTATTGACTGCTAGCTAGTGAACTGGAAGAAGCAATAACTCTCACTGGAGCTGAATTGAATAAAAAGACTAATGACATCATTGAACATCCCATTTTGGTATCCTATTGTACAATAGTGAACTTGCTATTACAGTGACAACTTAGTCTAAGCTGTCTGTCTTTTTAGAGGTGAATTACTCCTATAGCCCATAGTGTGTTTATGAAGCAATTATAAGCAATTATCCTCAACATACATCACTGTAATCCTAAACTGAAATTCTCCTCCACCCCAACCAAATACTCTTGATGTTCTTTGTTTTCCTATTGAACACAATTTGCTAGATTCTTTAAGATTGGTTCTAAAACATTGCAACCAGAAAGAACTTTTGGAGACCTTATGTGCTATAATTAATTTCCACTAACTCATTTGTTTAATTTATGTTTAACTTATGTTAGTCTCTTGTGGGGCTAAGTTCTAAATAAACCTCATTACTGTGCATTTTGCTTTTTTGTCATATTTTCTTGTCAGCTGCTTATGCTAAAGTTTCATTTCTTACTATATTATCTTATTTCTGAAGTTATTGTTGGCTTACATATATGTGTTTTTAATGTATAGTGATTTGAAAATGTCATTTATTCTTCCTGTTAGACTGCTAAATAACTAGTAGGCAAGATTCAATATTTAGATATACTTGGCAAAATGTGGGAATACATATGGCACTTTGGAGTTTTTCTCTGTTTCTACCAAAGGAATGTTTTAATTACTTTAGTAAATTATTACTAACTTAAATATTTCTTCTTCTGGAAGAATTGTTTCTTCTAGGTTGTGCTTATTTCATGTATTTTTTTTCCATTTTCATCCATTCTGCTTTCTTCATTTTGTCATCTTAACCATGCTAGCTTTAAAAATGATAATGTGCATTAAAAAATGAAAAAGGTTATTACATTTTTCTAAAGTAACTTGCTATTTAAAAGAAAAAATATCCTAAATTGTAAGTAAGTAAACAGCCACTTTATTCTTAATTCAGTCACATGATAGATATAATTCTGGCTTTGAACTTTGTTTAGGAATTGTCTTCTGATTTGTTCTTGAGTGATGCCCACAGTGTAAGCATTAGGAAGTAATAGAAAGGCACAAGGACCAATAAGAAAGAGAAAGAATTTGTAAGTCAAAGATTAGCATTTTTAATAAGAATAAAATACTTTTTAAGTGTTTATTTTGTTGTTTTTGTTGTTAATGTTATTAGTCTGGGAAGAAAATAAACAGCAACCCCAACCCTCTGGTCCAAATATCAGTTGGACACAAGGCCCAGGAGAGCAAGGTAAGATAATAATATTTTCATTTAAGTATTCATTTAACATTCTGGAAGCATTTATTTCATGCCTTTTACATGACAGATATTGAGAATAATAAAAACGAATATTAAATGGTCTTATCCCTCAAAAAAATGAAATTCTAATCAAATGTTTACTTTTGTGCCAAAGGGGACTGCCCCTAATTTGGCTTTTTGTCAATGCGCCTAGCAAAACATTGGTTTTGTTTTTTCTCTTTTCTATTTCTCCCTAACTATTATAATTTCATACCTGGTATGTTTACAAGCCGCATCGGGGGAAACTAGTCTTCCTTGGGCCTCAGGGGGATGGTGAATTTTAAAACTACTTCACCCTACTCAGGCTGTACTTTAGAAGATCTAATTTATCTATTTCCTGATTAGTAACAATGGAGATACTTGATTTAATAGAATCAGGTCTTGGGAACTACACATTTATCCACCCTACTCAGCTTATCAAAGTCAGGATGCTTGCACCATACTTAAAGATTTAATTATCTGAGGAAATGGCCTTCAACAGACATGTGCAGAAAAAGTGGACAGACCCCTGGCTGTCCTAAGTCAAGCTAAGCTATCATTGGTACAGATGAGACGCAGGAAAGTGATGTAAAACCATCTATATAAGGCATGTCACTTGCTCTCTCTCCCTCTTTCCCTGGAGAGGCTACTCTGGCTGGCAGCATGCTAAATGTTCCGACATCTTGGCTTGGTGACAGCTATTGTCTGGGTTTGGCAGTGAGTTTGCCCTTGAGTTGATTCAGGTTCAGGCATCTTGGCTGAGCCCTTTGGAGTTCAGGCTGATTCCTTCCTCCTTACTTTTCAAAAACCTTATCTTCCTAGAGCCTCTGGTCTTCCTCCTGGTACTAGTCAGGCAGGAGAAATCCTACACCTTTTTCCTTCTTCCTTCTTCTTAATTTCTTTCCACTATATCGATTAAATCACCATAAATTTCCAGCTGACTTGGTTATAATGTTTTTATATATTTTGGATATCCATGGCGACCAAATAATTAACATAGTAAAGGTCACAACGCTAAATTTTCCTTTACAGTACACCCTGTACACAGTTAAGTGGAGAGACAATGGGACAGGACTATTCTTGTTATTTCTCTACCCCTTGCTGGGAGGAGATCCCCCTACCAAGAAAGATCAGGACTTTGCCACAGACCCAGAGTCCTCGAGCGTTGATCTGGGGGTACTGAGCTCAGTGACCTGCTGGGGACTTTCCCCAGCCTGGATGTGTCACAGATGGGATTTTAACCCAAGTCTTTGGGACTCAGGCCAGCTCTCTATCCTTTGTGCTATGCTTTCTTATGTGTAAAAATGAATTAATACAGAGATACTTGTATAAAAGATATTTATGCAAAATGAATATAAAGTAATAGGGATGGGATTCAGAACCAGGGAAATCAGGAAAGGTTTCTGGTAGGAGGAAGCCCTTTACTTGAGCCTTAAAGGGGAGGGACCTAAGGGTCCAAAAAGTCCAGCTGAACAAGGAGGACCTTTTAGCTTTGGGGGACAGGGGATGAGAAGGCTGTGGAAGGAGGAACATCAAGTAGGCTAGTTTGACTGGAATGTAGCATACAGTAGGAGGAGGCATGATGTGGATATATTTATCAGCCCTGGGGAACAAGGCCATTATAGATGGGAGTTAGGCTACAAAAGGGTTTAAAATTTTAGAAAGAAGAGTTTGTATTTTACCCAATGAGCACTCGTGAGTTTTCTCCTCACTGTTGCCAGCATTAGGGATAAATTGTCATATGGCAAGTAGATCATTCTTAAAGTAGAAAGACAGTGTGGAAATCACACTGTTGTCCAGTTAATTCAGTGGCAAACCTGGTCCTTTCTTTTCCATCTTAATCACAAATTAATATATAAGCTCCATCACAAATTAATATATAAGCTCCTAGGTATATATGCACTGTGCTAAGAAAAATGGGGAACTAATTACCATTAAAATATATTTGTATGTTTGGCAAGTTTTCTTTCTTTTTTTAAAGAACATTTTTATATTCATCATTTCCAATTACATTGAATAGGAGTATTATATTTATTATAGTGATTACCTGTTTCTGTCCAATAAAGTTATAGTAAGAATTTTCAAATCATGTTGATGAATTTTTTTGTCATATAGAGTTCATCAGTTCATTTGGTAATTTATTGATCTCTCCTACAAATGCTGAATGCTTTGCAATCAGCAGGTCTAAAAATAGGTATTTGATGTTAATCAAAATAGTTGTCTCTTTTATAGAAGCCAGTTAAGAACCTTTGGGAAGAACACTGGCATATGCAGATGGAGAAATTACTTCCATGATGCCCTGAAACAGTTTGGGTTTCCTTTTTTTTTTTTAACCCATGCCTTCTTTCTTACATACTAAATATTGATTCTAAGATAGAAGAGTAGTATAGACTAGGCAAACTGAGTTAAGTGACTTGCCCAGGGTCATAGCTAGACTGTGTCTGAGGCCACATTTGAACCCAGGTCCTCCTGTCCCCAGGCCTGGGTCTCTATCCACTGTTCATCCTGGTTGCTCCTGGACTTTCTTTCAATCTCATCATCTAAATTTCAGTTCTGAAAGTTTAAAACTTTATCATTTAATATTGTGTTAAATAACTGAAGTCATTTTGAAGGTCGGCTACATAATTGATATGTGACTACTTCTTTCAGATTCGATATAAGACCAATGAACCTGTCTGGGAGGAAAACTTCACCTTCTTTGTTCATAATCCCAAGCGTCAGGACCTTGAAGTTGAGGTATTTTGCTTGCTTTCTCTGCCCCTACTCCCCCCCCCCCCCCCATCACTACTTTTGAATTGTGGAATCATAAGACCCACCCAGAAAGCAAGAGGGGGAAAAGGAGTAGAGAGGGATTTATTTGGCTCTTGATTTTTGAAATTTGCCTTCTGACTTTTATTTCCCAATCTTGTCCGAAAGAAAAATAAATTTTTTCTTTTTTAAAAAAATTTAATTTTTTTTCTTTTCTTGAAACTATTGCCACACATTCTAAGCCTTAGTTAACTTTTACTAGAATTTTTTTCCTATTTCCTCCCTTCTTTTTTTCTCAGCTTGTTTACATGTGTGTGTGTGTGTGTGTGTGTGTGTGTGTGTGTGTGTGTGTGTGTGTATATCTCCTAAGAGAATTGAGAATAAGTAGTCAACTTTCTGGGTACAGTGATCCTTAAAATGTCGGAGCAAACTCTGATAACATCTTTCATCCGGACTCTTTTAACTCTATTTTAATGACTATTTTACCTTCCTTTTGTTCTTTGAGATGTTCAGTTTTCCACTTTATTTTTAAGCAGGAAAACTTTAAATTCCATTAATTAATTCCCATGAGAGTCTAAAAATGCTGTAGTAATTGTAAAAAGATTTATATGGCAATTAGTTATGATGTCAACACAAATTATTGCTGGATGTAGTAACATACTTGTAATCTCTGCTGCTGGGGAAGGAAGTTAAAGCAGGTGGATCACTTATTCTCAGGAGGTCTGCACAGCAATGTACTAAGCTGATTGGTTGTCCATATGAAACAGGTTGTTACTCTTTCTACATATTAATATGAGTTAATATTAATATGACTACATATTACTATGATAAAACTCTTAGAGTGAGGCATCCCACTGAATGGTGAACAAGGCCATGTCAGAAGTGGAATTAGACCTAGAAGAGACTAGTAAAGTAACAGTATGGGCAAAACAGGGAGACCCAGTCTCTGGAGGATGAAAAAATTGTTTCATCTATATTAATTATAATCCTCTAGGTATGAACTTCATGAAGTGTAAAACCAAAAAGTTTTTCCACTATAAATACACTATATGTGTATTTATTGCATTATTCTTCCATTCTATTCATGTTAAGACTAATATAGGAATGCTATATGTTCCCAAAGGGGTTAAAAGAGTCTCTTTTCTGACCCCTAATAGATTTAGATGTTCTGTCATCTCTGAGCCCAAGTGTTTCCTGTTACCATAAATGAAAGTATGATCTGTATTCCAGACAATGTATTTGTAGAATTTATAATTTCCTGATATTGATTTATATCTTAGTAAAGATCTACAATGCGCTAATCAGTTAGGTAAGGATATGCCTAAGTAAAATCAGTTTTGCCAAAACTATCTTTTCCTTCATTTACCTACAGTATTTCCCTCCACAGATACGAAACATATAGCCTGCTTTTTTATTTCTTGTAGGTCAAAGATGAACAGCATCAGTGTTCCTTGGGGAACCTGAAGATTCCTCTCAGCCAGCTGCTGGCAAGCGACGACTTGACTATGAATCAACGGTTCCAACTCAGTAATTCTGGTCCAAACAGCACTATCAAAATGAAGATTGCCCTCAGGGTATTTATAGTCTTTAGAAATCAATATAGTATAGAAGAAGAACTTTAAAGATTTGCTTTATACTTTTTTGGATTTTTCCATCCAAGTACATTTGGCCAATTTGTATTTATAAGAAGTTTTGTAGGCTCTTTGAACAACTTGAATGAATAAACTGACATGGTTTGTACATAAAATTAGGTGATACTTGAACAACAGTCAGCATTTATTATTCACTTTCTAAGGGACAGAAACTGACCCAGACACTAGGCTACAAAGTCTCTCTCTCTCTCTCTCTCTCTCTCTCTCTCTCTCTCTCTCTCTCTCTCTTTCTCTCTCTCTCTCTCTCAATGAATATTTATTGAATTACTACTTACATACTACACATTCTGGTCTATCTTCATGAATTATATATGAAAGAAAAATCATTCCCCATTCATTATAATGAATAATTTCTATTCTCAAGGAGCTTACACTATCGAAAGAGAACTTATATGTGTGTTTATATATAAAATAACATGCCCAGCAAGTAAATATAAGGTAATTAAATATAAGGTAGTGAGAAAGACACTAGCAGTTGAGGGGATTGGGAAAGATATTGTATAAAAGGTGATTAAATTTTTCACCTCAGAGATGAAGGAAGAGAGTACATTTCTGCCATAGGCAATGGTTCATACAAGGCAGGGAGATGATATAAGGATTGCCATGTGTGATGAACAAGGAAAAGTCAGTTTGGCTGAATTCTAGAGCCAGGGTCAGGGGAGAAACACATCCTTAAGGAGCTTAGAAAGATATTTTGGAAGCAGGTTTTGAAAGGCTTTAAAAAACAACCTGGAGTTTATATTTGTAGAACCAATAAGCTGATATTTTTGAGCAAGAGAGTGATATGGTTAAATCTGTGCAAAAGAAAGCACTGTGGTAACTGTGTAGAGCATAGCTTGTAGTAACAGAAGACTTGTGGCAAGGGTGAGAGGCTGTGTGAGGAGAGAGAAGAGGCATTAGCCAAGAGATTTAGAGATATGAAGGTCCAGATTTATCAACTGATCAGATATGTGATATGAGGAACCTAGGAGAACACCAAGTAATGATCGTGGGAGATTGGAACAGTGATAGTGTCCTCCCTCAAGCTCCTGGGAAGACAGAGGGAGGCAGGGCAATGAACTCTCTTTATGGACATGCTGAGTTTGAGACGTTTTGTGTATATTATGTATGTGTGTGCATTTTACAACCACACACAGAGACATATATGAAAGAGAGATATTATCTATTCTGCTAAGAGTTTTCATTCAGATAGATCTTTCATGTTAAAAATTCATTGATGGAGAGCTACAAATCAAAGGTTATTTTAGAGAATAATTTTGAAGGGGCTTCCTGGAAAGAAGGATATTTATTAACAAGATGCAAACACCAGGGAGTTGTTATATGTTATGTGGTGGAGAGAAAGTCATACAAATGTATATGTTTATTCTAATTTTAAAAAATGTTTAAAACCCTTATATCTTAGAATCAATACTGTGTATTAGTTCTAAGGCAGAAGAGTGATAATGGCTAGGCAGTTGGGATTAACTGACTTGCCCAGGGTCACACAGCTGGGAAGTACCTGGAGCCAGATTTGAACCTAGGACCTCCCATCTCTAAGCCTGGCTTTTATTCCACTGAGCCACCTGGCTGCCCCCCAGATGTACATGTTTAGACAGGAGGAGCCAGGTTGAATTAGATCTCTGCCTTCCACTTAAAGAAGAATTTCAGATGAAGGAAATATTTATTGATTGATTGTTAGAAGGAAGGAAGAAAAAGAAGTCATATTGAACATAATTTGTAATCTGGAGGGATGTAAAAGTGATAAAATCAAAGAAGCACAGTTGAACTAGAGACAAAGGAAAAATATGGTGGAGAAAAGGAGAATCTTTTGGGAAAACTTGAAAAAAGCTTTGAAAGAGAAACTTAATTCTGATCCAGAAAATAGCAATCTATTAGCATATTTTGTTGGTTTTTTTTAAAAAGTGGAAGAGAAATGGAGAAAATTATGTAGTTAAAATAATAAAGAAAATGTTATGATCCAAATTAATGATGTATTAGTAGATTTTGAAGCTAAGTAGTATATTGAAAATTGCAGTGAATCCAGATAATATAATGAAGGATATAGACTTAAGTTGTAACTCTAGCTATGAAGCATGAAGAGTGGGTTCAGAATAAATTACTAAAGGGGAAAAAAGGCAGTAATTGGCAGTAATTGACATTTCCCATATAGACCAAAAATTGATATATTCACATTTGAATTTGTCTCAACCTCTTGGCTTCACAATTAGAGTCATCTTTTCCTTCTAACTTCCCTTTTTCTTTTGAGGTATCGAGTTCTACTAGTTATGCCGGTTTAAGTCCTCACAAGTTTAAGCCCATCATTTTCCCCTCTCCTTCCATCTCCATGTCTAGTGAGTTTGTTTTTTCTGATTATGCCTTCCCAGCCGCTCTCTACCTCCCCATCTCTGCTGACACAGTCATCACCTTTGTTGCCGTCTTCATCACTCTTGTCTGGACAATTGCAACAGTTTCATAATTAGTCATCTCTCTGCTTCCAGTCTCCCCCTTCTCCAGGCATGCCTCCATACACCTGCCCAAGAAATATTCCTAAAGCACTTTTCTGACCATGCTACTACCATTGAAGAATCACCTGTCTATTGCCTTTCAGAGGAGACAGGAAGTTTTCTCTTTGCTCTTTAAAGCTCTTTGACAATGTTGTTTGCCTGCCTTTCTAGATTTATTTCATATTACTCTTCCTTATGCATTGTGTTCAATCCATTCATGTACTTGTCTTTATATCCCACCTCTGAGCCTTTGCATAGACTGCCCTCTGTGACTGTAATGCACTTCTTTCTTAGCTCTGTATCTTAAAAACCCTAATTCTTCAAGACTTAACTTAGGTGCCACCTGCAACCTGTGGCTTTTTCCAGGTCACTCTTTAAGTGTCGGTATTTTCTCTTCTGAAATAATTTTATTTTTGTATGTTTTATATACCTCGTATCAACTTATTTTTGTACATGTTACATTCCCTACATAGAACATAAGTTCCTGAGGGCAGGAACTCAAATTTTGTCTCTGTACCCCCTGTGCTTGTGCGTGTCTTGTGGCCTACATAAAAGCTTGCTGAGCTGAATTATTGGAATTTTTCCATTTTGTATTTTTGCTTTCTACTTCCCTAGATACTTTATCTCGAAAAACAAGAAAGGTCTCCAGATCACCAACATTCTGCGCAAGTTAAGCGACCTTCTGTTTCCAAAGAAGGGAGGAAAACTTCATCTGTCAAATCCCATATCACTGCCCCTGCTGCTTTGGATTCCAGCAAGATGGTGTCAGCCCCGCCACTCTCTGAAAACCCAAGAAAGTCTGATGTGGATGAAAAAGTCCAGCCTCCTAATGCTAGTCCTCAATGGCCATCTGATCTCAGCCAAAGCTCTTCCAGCCTCCCCACCTCCAACGTTACCTCTTCCCCGAGCCACCTTTCCATCAAGGAGCCCACCCCCAGCATTGCTTCGGACATCTCACTGCCCATCGCCACACAGGAACTACGACAAAGACTTCGACAGCTTGAAAAGTAGAGTCTTCAATACTTGATTTATTTTTTTACCTATCGTGCAGCTTGGGACAATCATGGACAGGATGTTACAAAATAGAAATAGCCAGTTTTCACTTTGATTGTCATGGGGAGGAAAAAGGCAACTGAAGCTGGTTTTAAGAGAACTGAAAACATTAGGTGACATTAACTGATTGTGGTTTTTGAATAACTTTGAAATTAAAGATGACATTTCTTAAGAATCCAGTAATTAACATTTTAAAAATGTGGAAAAGAAGAGAAAAGGTTTCAGGAATAGGGAAGAGGAGACAGAAATAGAAGGCTAGTAAAGGTACTGTAAAAACTAGTAAGGGCTTAGGAAAATACCATGGTAACTAGCCACAAGTCACTATGAAATCTGAAAAGCTGGAATGACAAATTCCTGTTATGGGGATGTTGATGTTCAACTCCTCATTTTTATTTCACTTATAATATCTAGCTTGTTTTAAATTCTCAGGTTAGCAAATATTTTTAATATTTTTCATTAGCTAAGCGTATTTCCTGCTAATGTAGCTGACCTTTCCTCTCAGTGGAGGGAATGAACATTGACCTTTGAAAGCTCTCTTCACAGCATTATAAATAAGTCTACTCCACATCAGAATTGCACTTCTTGCCTAGAGACGGTTCAAACCTGGCCTCAGATACTTCCCAGCTGTGTGACCCTGGGCAAGTCACTTGACCCCCATTGCTTAGCCCTTACCACTCTTCTGCCTTGGAGCCAATGCACAATATTGACTCCAAGAAGGAAGGTAAGGGTTTAAAAAAAAAAAGAATTGCACTTCTTTTTAAGTGGTAACAGAAATCATCTTAGGGTATTTGTTGAAGAGGCCTGGCCCTAGATGTTCTTCTTAGGCACCTATTTCTTCTGAGGCAATGATGCCCTTGGCCTGTAAAGTCCTTCCTGTGTTTCAGGTTTATATCATGAATTGATTTAATTAGATCTCTCAGCAGCTGAACGTGGTTCTATCTTACTCATCCTTGTCAGTCCTCCTCTTCTTACTACTACCTCCATGAGAAGTTCTTTATCTGATGAACCTTATTTCATAATGTCCAAGTGATAACCAGTTTATATCTTTAGAATGTTGTACAAGAAACATGCTTGTCTCATTTAGAAGTTTACTTCTAGGTGAAAAATTAGTTTTTGAGCAGTAGAGAGGATATGAGTAAACAATATTCAATATTCAAGACATACCTCCAAATTTGCCTAATGTTTCTTTCTAAAACTTTTCTCTTTGTAAAAATTATGTTTATAGTCTCTGAAAAATTTATGACAAGTATATTTCTTAAGAGTCATTTGATACCTTTTCACTGAATAAAAATGATTATGACATAAGTCTTTTTGTAATTTGGATTTTATGTCATGTGTTGATTGGAAATAACTAATTTCTCTGCTCTTTTTTTTCCCTACTGCAGTGGAACAACACTGGGGCAGTCTCCCCTTGGGCAGATTCAGCTGACAATACGTCACAGTTCACAAAGAAACAAACTTATTGTGGTTGTGCATTCCTGTAGGTAAGCATTATATATCCTGGTCGATGTCTATAAGACTTTTTTTTGGATGACTTCAAAATGTTACATTTGAATAGAAAAATCTAAGTATAACCTTATTTTAAAAATCATTCTAAGTAGTACATAGGAAATTCTGTCTTTTAATAGAACATGACAGTTATTAGTATTAATTTTCCATATATTACAAGAGACTCAGTAGGCTATGTGAAATCTGCTTCAAATGCACTTGTAAAGATACCTTGTTCTCATTAAATATATTTGCAAGAAATAAGATGGTTGGGCAAATATTCTGATTTTTTTTTAGTGGAAGGATGACTTCTCCCATTAGTTCAGTGATGTTTACTTTCACATTCATAAAGGAAATATGAGAAGAATAAGGGAGACACAATTTCAGTAATATGAAGTTGTAAGTTGCCCAGGAATAGGAGATTACATAGAAGGAAAAATACTAACATTGAAAAGTGTTAGAAGGAAATGTGGAAAACCTTTGCCTTTTGATGTAAAAGAGAAAATAGGGAAGTAATGGAAACAGTGCATACATCTATCTGTAGAAATATATCAGACAAAGAAGTCTTGAAACTAGATTTGAATTTGATAATCATTAAGAAGTCAAGTTAAAGAAAAATTATAATATTGGCTTTGTAGCATAGGAATTAAGGAATTAATGAAATTCAGATTTAAAATGATCAAATCTTAAAGATTTTTGCTAAATGAATGAGTTCAGATCAGCAAGTTATTTATTGATGTACCTACCCAGTATTCTATATGCTTATCATTTGTGCCATTTATCCTTTTATATGGCACATCCTTTTATAGCATTTAGGTTACAATTTTTGTTTTTGAGGAACTTACATTAAATTCTAATATTCAGTGTCTTTTTGTTTTGAATTACAGAAATCTCATTGCCTTTTCTGAGGATGGCTCTGATCCTTATGTTCGATTGTATTTACTTCCAGACAAGAGAAGATCAGGAAGAAGAAAAACACATGTATCAAAGAAAACATTAAACCCAGTCTTTGATCAAAGGTGTGTTCTCATTTTGTTAATACTATTATTAACCCTCATTTTAAAGATTTACAAAGCATCTGTCTCACAATGGCCTTATAAGGTTACAGAAATCATATTCCTGTCTTTATAAAGACACCTATAGTTTCCTCTAGTGACTTATACAAGATCACCCAGTGAGGGGTGAAAGAAGGCTGCAAACCCATGTTTAATGACTCCAGAAACCAGTTCTAAGTGTTTCCTGGTATATTGTTGTTGTCATCATATTTGTATGTAACTGCATTTAAAACAAAGTATAAAACTCAACTGAATAGTAGACAGTATGATGTGGAGTCCAGATTACCAAACTAAAAAGCTGAATCTTTTCTTGTCCAGCTGTTCCACTAGCTAATTGTGTGGCCTTGGCCTAATCTCTTTGGATCTCAATTTTCTCATTCATATGAGAAGTTGGTTACATGGTATTAAAATACTATCCTATTGGTTTACCTTCTTCCCAATTCACCCCACTTACCCATCCCCATCTGTCTTATGTAAAACTAGAACATGATTTATAGTTAAGGTTTTTTTAGTTTTTATCTTTATATATAGATATAGATAGATAGATAGATAGATAGATAGATAGATAGATAGATAGATAGATAGATAGATAGATAGATAGTTTTGTTTTGTAGATATTTTTAAATGTATTTTAAAATATTTTTCCATGGTTCCATGATTCATTTTTTCCCTCCCATTTTTCCCTCCCCCTCCCCAATTCTACTAGGTTGTACATGTATTATCACTCAATATCTATTTCCATATTATTCACATTTGTAGTCATCTTTTAAAACCAAAACCCCACATCCTATATCCATATAACCAAGTAATAAATCATGTTTTGTAAATATTTTTGTTGCACTTCAGAGTAATATAATTTTCATTAGATTAATATTTTTAGTTGTTTTAATTTATTATCATTATTTTAAAATCCTTATATTCCATCTTTGAATCACTACTGTGTATTGGTTCTAAGGCAGAAGAGCAGTAAGAGATAGGCAGTGGGGGTTAAGTGACTTGCCCAGGGTCATACAGCTAGGAAGTGCCTAAGGCCAGATTTGAAGCTATTACCTCCTGTCTATAGGCTTGGCTCTCAGTCCATTGAGCCATCCAACTGCCCTCTATATTTGTATTTTTTTAAAACACACATACTACCACCATAATAAACAATTGTCTATTAGGAAAGTCCTAATCAATGTTACTTGACAGAAAATTTGGTGGTTAAGAATCATGTTAATAATTTTTTTTACCTTTATGATATGACTACTCATAACTATAGTTATTTAGGGGAAAACATTTGAACAAATATTACACTTACACACACACACAGATCATTCTAAACTATCTTGTTAAGTGAAAAAAATGTATTGAAGATAAACATTTTTGAGAAAGTAGAACAGTTAGTGGGCAGCTGGGTAGTTCAGTGGATGGAGAGTCAGGCCTAGTGATGGGAGGTTCTGGGTTAAAATCTGGCCTCAGACACTTCCTACCTGTGTGACCCTGGGCAAGTCACTTAACCCCCATTGCCTAGCCCTTACCACTCTTCTGCCTTGGAACCAATACATAGTAGTGATTCTAAGTCGGGAGGTCAGGGTTTAAATTAAAAAAAAATAGAAAAGAAAAGAAAGTAGAACAATTAAAGTGAGCAGTTAATTGTATGGTTCTATTTTACTCCAAAAATTAAACAATGTCAATTTATGTTAATTTTCATCTATAATTTAGCCATCTGATTAATATTCCTTTTAAATATTGTCTTTAAAAAATGACAAAACTTAGATGTTACACAGATATCATTTTGCAGATACCAGTGGCTTTGTTTTTCCCCATCACCACCATGTATTATGGAGATAGTGTCCCTTCTGTGAGCTCTGTTTCACTTCTTCTATATTATAAAATTATTTCTGGGCATGGCAAGACAAGGATTTAAAAAAACTAAAATTGCTGAAGAGACATTTTTAAAGTATCCTAGGATTTGGTGTTACAGGGAATATCACTTCTTCCAAAATGACAGCCCCTTTCCCTTAACAGTTAGAAATGTTTGCTGCCATCGTATTACTCATGAAGCCATGAACAGAATGTTTGTCTTATTTACAATGCCATGGCAACCACTCATTTGTGTCTGCCAGTTGAAACTAGACCTGAAAGTTTCTATTTATGGACAGTGAAGTAAAAATGCCTAGCAGGCGAGTTAAAAAAGAGAGCTAAAATTTGGAAAGGCTTTTCATGTTGAAATGTCAAGGTTTGAGTTTCTTTTTCCCTATGGTAAAATTAGGGAGATGCAAATAACAGCTTTATCCTTGTTAGCTTTGATTTCAGTGTTTCATTACCAGAAGTGCAAAGGAGAACCCTGGATGTAGCTGTCAAGAACAGTGGTGGCTTCTTGTCCAAAGACAAAGGACTTCTGGGCAAAGTAAGTTTTTTAGAGGAAACCAACATTGTAAAGTGTTTCTTTTTTCTAAAAACTAAACTCATCCAAAAAATTATTTAAGGATGTCTGCCACCAAGTCAGTGATGTTCTTGGAGGCATAATAAAACCTGATATTTGGTCGTTTCTCTCTGAGAAAGAAAACACTGGGCTGTACAACAATATTCTGCAGTCCCTGGAGTACCTATTTACTACTGAGGATGTGTGCAATGCATCTTTTACCCCTTCTCCATGTTCTTGTTTCTGGCTGGGTTTTCTTAATGATATTGTAAACTTGCGGAAATAGGAGGAATGAAATGTGGTTTTTAAAATAGTAAATGAGATAAAGGATGAATTTAGGGCAATGTTGAAATTGATAGAGAAGTAACATTTTAAAATCTCATTGATGGTAATAGGTTATTTGTGTGAATATAATAAGATAGTTATAAATTTCCCTAAGACTCTCGGGATGCCTTATTTAAGGCTATGGCCTATATGCCATGAATGGTGGCAGTCAATTCTGAATCATTTTAACTTAAATGACAAGTTTTTCATTAAGAAAAAATTTTAAACTTGAAATATCTCAAAACTCAAGTAAGACGTTTAAGATACTTTGTAGATGAACATGAATTCAAGAATGTTGGTTGTAGAAAGAAACCAGCAGAATGTGATTCCCAGGGAGAAAGGAAAAAGGAAAGTTAGAGTATAAAAGTGAAAAGGAAAATATGAACAGAAAGAAGAAAACTCTACTTGATAGATTGATGAAAAGATTAAAGCAGAAATGAAAAACTGAATAGGGCCTGGGCCCCTGTACCTACAACAATAATAAATGAGTTAGCCTTTGAACTATCTTTTTTCTTTCAGTTGTTAGTAGCTCTGGCCTCTGAGGATCTTGCCAAAGGTTGGACCCAGTGGTAAGTGAGATTTGGTGTTTGGTTGGTTTGTACATGTTTGTTGATTTTGTCCTGTGAACAAAATTTGTCCCATTAACTCTAAATATATTTCAATAAATTTTTTTATGAATTTTCTCAGGTATGACTTGACAGAAGATGGTACAAGACCACAGGCTGTAAACTAGATCCTCTTTCAAGATGAAGAATTTCTCCTTGCATATTGTTCTTAGCCAATCTTTATACACTTTGAATGCATCATTTTCACAGATGTTTCAATATTATTTTTATAGTTTATGTATTTAGTTATTATACACCCCAAAGGTTTTATAAATTTTAACACATTGACATTTTTTGCAGATTTAGCCAATTTTATTGTTAAATTTCATATTTTAATTTACTCTAATCTTTTGCCTATTATAATGTGCAATAGGGTGTTAGAAAACATTTGTCATTTGTGTCTTTTAGAAAATGAATATATGATATGCTTTATTACTGCCTTGTTTTGTATATCATCAAGGCACACTATGCCATGTAAATAGACTATTTTTTATAATCTCTTCAGGCTGGTTTGAAGTCAGATGAAAATGGATCAAGGGAATATATATATTTTCTTCAAGTTCATATTAAATTCTTATGACAAATAATCCTTTTATTTGGCCTTTGCAGCAAAATGGTCTCAGTGACTTATTTTGTGGACTTTCTTTTTAAAAAAGAAAAAACTGAAAAGACTATTAAAATTAGCATGTATATTTCTTGCCCATTGTGGCTAGTGAAAATGTACACAATATTAACATTTTTACATGAAGTTCTATTATTAAAAAGTCATAATAATGACTATTATGAGAAAAGTGTTTTTAGTACTAAGAAATATAAAAGTATTATATTTGAAGAGAGGATTGTCATGCTCCATAAATCATAGAGTACAAATCTGGATTTTCTTACATAGAAATGAAGATATATTTGCAATATAATATTTTGAATTTATTTTTAGTTGTCTGTTTATTGTAGCTTATTCATGTAATCTAAAACTCAGACATATATTATCTCTTTCCTAAAAGATGAGTAAAGAAATTTTCCATATTAGAAATTAGATGTCAAAAACAAATGCTCATAAATTGTATTAATTTTAATTATTTTCAGAGTCTATTAAGGAAAAAAGTATAAACCTAGCAATGAAAAGCTGGGAATGTATGTTGTGAAATGCTGAATTCAAACCTGATCTTTTTCTTGACCCCACTTCAGTGAAGTGAAAAACTTGCTTCTAATGACACAGTTTGTCCTGAGTTTTATATTATGTATCAGACATGATCACCTTAAACTGAGACATTATTACATTCTGCTGCTATGTAGAGGTTACCAGCATGACCAAAGGGGATTTAACAATGCTGCAGAGTTAGTTCTAATAGCAGCTATTGACTATAACACAAAATTTTATGTGGTTGCATTAGTTTGGGTCATGAACTTTATTATATACAAAATTTCTCTTAGAGTCTCTTTTAAAGTCTATGAAAGCATATTTCACCCACAGGAGCCCACATATGTGTGGAGGAATATGCTAAGCACTTCATACACAAAGAGTGTGCACCTAATTTAAAAATGAAAATTTTTTATTCGTGTGACACAAATGATTCCTTTACCTATGAGAATATGTTATGGCTATGTAATAAATTCTTTTAAAAACAGCTTTATAATAAACTCACCTCAAGGTTCATCAAAATCAACAACTTATGACAGACAGCTCACATGACCAAACATACCAAAGTGCCTGTTGTGGATATTAGATTCCAGAACATCCCAGTTTAACTTCACTTGTAGTTAATTACAAATACTTTGATCGCTGAGGTCTGCTTATAGTGGAGTCAGTATCTTTACTCCTCATTTTCACTCTAGTAAAAATGAGAATGCCGCAGTGAAGTGAAACAATTGTAAGTGTTCATTTCACCGGAAGACTTCATCAAGAACAGGCTTCAATGTGGATATGCATCGTGCTAGTGACCATTCCAAAAGAAAGTGTGTTTATATATTCAATATATATACATAATATATGTATGTATATATAATATATATCTCACAGTCTTATAGCATGAGAAAAATCTGTTTATTAACTTGTTAAAATCTAGTTGTCTACCCATGATTTACTGAACACCATCTTTTGAAAGTGAGTTCTATTACTGGACCTGTCACACTGAAAGAAGGGAGAAAAATGCAACGTTTTTAGAATCACAATCATCTAGATTAAAGTTCTGGAACAAAAGAATTTTGCGTATAATTTTTACTTATTAAAAAAAAAATATATATATATATATTCTTCCCTCCTTTTGGGGGACTAAGTGCTACATTAGAATATTTAGCATAGTGAAAATGCAACTAGATATGGAAAAAATATCAAAAGAAAGGAAATCAATTTGGCAGTGCTATATCCCCAGAGCCTGATTTTTGTGAGGCACAGATCCCACTGCTGTTAATCAAGTACTCTAGGTTTGCTATCAGCAAGGAGTTTGAGAATTGACCCTTTCTCTATAGAGTATGAGAATTCCAGTAGCTATCCTTATTTGATAGCTTCAGGTGCATGTTGTAGCCTCATAAAAACAATGGTAAGATTAGGGGGGAAAATGAGGGGTTATCTAGTATGAAATATCAGAAAAGTTAGACTGAGATGATCATGAAGAGTAAATTGTTAGAACCATATTCTCAATAGTGGAAAAATTCAATTTGTATTGATTCTTAATTTTTGATACATGTGTTAGGTGAGAAAAGAGGACTTAACACTTTTCCTTTTGAACCAAACAGGAAAAAAAAAATCTTACATAAGTTTCAAACAGCAATTCTGGTTAGTTTGTACATGTGAATTGTATATCCTGTGCCTTAAAGTATAAAGTGCAAAAGTATTGTTTTCATGTTTCAAAAAATTAAAGGAAAAAAATTTTTTTTGCTGTACATATCACCATTTATATTTTATGCTATGAAAATTTCTACAAAAGTGCTCTGTTTTGGTTAGAAGGGCTTTAAAAAATAAATTGTTAAAAACATCAGTGAAAGTGTACCCCAAATGTGATTCAGTGTGGGTTACACTTTTAATTTGGACTAAATAAAGTTGTTCTTTTTGTTACAATTCCTTCTATTTCAGAGATGCAGGATTCTGTAAAACTGCAAATCAGTGAAGGGGGACTTTTTTATTTTAGGTTATCCTTTTTTTGCTTACATAATTTACATGACAATGCATGTATTTATTCAATAAACAGTTCATATGGTGCATGGTTTATGACTTTTCTTTTCTCTATCATCCTGAAATAAAATTTTAGGATCAGTCCAAATGACTTAAAGGATTTTTTTTGTTTCTTAAACTACATGAAAAAATAATTTGAACTGCTCCCCCTTTTTCCTGATTTGTTTCCTTTCTACCTGGCTTTAAACCAAATATTTTGAACTTGAGTAGGTAACCAGGAAGCAATTTCCAGGCTTCTCAAGTGAGTGTAGGGTAGATGGGATTCAACAATTGGAGAAAACTCAATGGAAAATTCAAAATTTAAATTAAAACATAATGTGATGAGGTTAAAGAGTTCAGTTCACTGCAATTATTTGGAAACCACTGTACCAAGAATACTTAAGGTCCAAGTTAGGCAATTGCCTCCTTGACTCTTGCTTAGAAACTGAGGAGGGTATGACTAGGTAAGTGAACCTGAATCCCTTGCTATGGAAATAATTCATCTTTTCTTATTACTTAGTACATCAGTTAGCTCCATATTTGTTCCCAAAGACAGTAGAATTAAAAGTCTAGCATACTTGAAATAGTATTGTCATAATACCCAAAATGTCTTTTCTCCTTCCTGCCCTCAGAGAAGGAGGAGTTGAAGGATGGTTATCATAAGGGAATATAATTTGGCCATTTTTAGCCATTCCAGTTTTTCCTAAATACTAGTTTGATCTTCATGAATTAGAATTCAAGGTATCTAATTTAAGGATTAAATCACCAAATGAGAATCAACTAAAATTTTCATATAAATGGTAGTCAGCTTTTAAGAAGAAAATTGTTCAAGTAATATTTAAGTATCTAGAATACTTAATATAATTCTTTTAAGAATTACATTACCTGAATACCTTTCATAATAGATTTATAAATTTTCTAAGTTACTAGAAACTGGAAATTACATCAAGTAACCAATTTCATTCATTTCATTTGAGAACCACCAATCATCTATTTGCAGATTATCCACAATGTTCTCATTTCTAGGTTTATTATTTCCCACGCAATATTTTTTTACAATGAAGATTAGTTTAATTAAAATGTGATTAGGATACCAAATCTAAAAGAATGAAAGTCAGTTTTAAAAGAGAGTTACCCTTGGGTTCAGAAGAGTCTTAGGTGTAAATCCCATCTTTGGCACTGTCTACTTGATCACAGTCACTTAGCAACTCTGACTTAATGAAGTTCATCTTTTTTATGAGGTTTAGAATAATAATATACCTTAAAGTGCTATTTCAACATCTGGTATTATTAGAATGGGATAGAAAGCTAAATTTCCTATGTGATATATTTATCATAGCATCATAGGGACTAAAGGCAAAAAGTCCTTAAGAGATTTAGTCTGGGCCCTGCCTTTAGGCCGGTAAGATTGTATTTGTCTGATGCCTCACAAGAGTATAAGTAACTGTCTGAATACCACACATGTGCTCAGTAGTACAGCAGGATCTATCATCTAAGTCCCTGACCTTTTTGTGCAAAGGTCTTTCCATCACATCCTGCAAAACTTAATAAGGGAATTAAAAATGTTTGCAAATTTCATTTCAAGCAATATTGTCTCCCCTCACTCCAGTCCATCTTACATTCAGCAAACAAATGATCTTCCTAAAGTTTAGTTCTTACCATATCATCATCACCCTCCCCCCCCCCCCCAAAAGGCATTCAACTCCAGTGGCTTCCTATTATCCTATTATCTCAGGATAAAACATGAAATCCTCTCATTTTATTAGATAACCCCCACACACACACACTGTGAATTTTAAAAAGTCTCCATCTTGGTCTAGCACCCAAAAATTGTGCACACCCACACTACACGGGCATGCGCTAGTCAATGACAAATCAGAAATAACTAACTGCCCACCTGGGCTGTCCTAAGCCAAGCTAGAGCCAACCATTGGATTTGTGAGACACAGGAAGTGAGGTAGGGAACAGCCTCTGGAATTCGCGGACTTCCTGTGGAGGGAGGTAGACGGGAGTTGGTGTTAGGAGCTTGGAGAGAGAGGACACCCGCAGACAGCTTTCCTTCAGATCGGTCACGTGAGTTAAGGACTGATTCTTTCCACCTGGGCCTTTAGGCCTAAACTCCCTCTGCCTTGGTCAGAGGTTGAGTAGCCCCTTTTCCCTTTTCTCTTCTCTCCTTCTCTCCCTCTCCTTTTCCCTACTCCCGTTGTGATTAAACCTCCATAAACTCCATTCTGACTTCAGTGTTCATAAGTAAATTCCTTGGCGGCCATTGTTCAATATTACATCAATCTTGTAGCCACATTTTAGCCATTACAATATTATAACCCTCTCCCAGAGACCTAAAAAAATTTTTTTTTATTTATTCTTGCTTTTTCAAATTTTGTATACATAGATTTTTTGATTTTGATACTGATTTTGAATTCTTCTTTAATATAGATATGTATATATAAAGGGTTTATATTTTTCCCTTATTTTTTTCCCTTTTTCTTCTTTTGATTTTGATTTTATTTTCATATTGTTTTGTTTTTCTTTTGGATTAACTCCCACACTCCCACAACAAAAACTTGAATCCTCAGCTGGACTCAGTGTTTTTTCAACACTTTCTTCAGGGGGGATTGTATTTCATCAAATCCAAGATTTAAATTTTGTTCGAGAGAAATCTTCAGAGAAGAAGCTTGCTAACTAACTGAATCCAGAGAATGAACTGTTTGCAGAAAGATATCTAAACCTTTTCACTACAGGAAGATCCAGAATGAACCTTGGGGTGTGGTTGATTGAACATTTTTGAATGTACACTCATGCCAAAGGGGACTGCCCCCTAATTGGCTTTTGTCAATGCGCCCAGCAAAAAATTGGTTTGCTGTCCTTCTCTCTCCTCTATTTCCCCATATTTACAACTATTACAATTTTCCTCTTAGTGGGTAAAAAAAATTTTTTTATATACACTTACAGTTAGAAATTTTTGGGGTGCAGTATGCTTATGTTTAGTGATCAATTGGGGAGACTAGTCTCCCAATCATCATCAGGGGGGATTGTGAATTTTAAAAAGTCTCCATCTTGGTCTAGCACCCAAAAATTGTGCACACCCACACTACACGGGCATGCGCTAGTCAATGACAAATCAGAAATAACTAACTGCCCACCTGGGCTGTCCTAAGCCAAGCTAGAGCCAACCATTGGATTTGTGAGACACAGGAAGTGAGGTAGGGAACAGCCTCTGGAATTCGCGGACTTCCTGTGGAGGGAGGTAGACGGGAGTTGGTGTTAGGAGCTTGGAGAGAGAGGACACCCGCAGACAGCTTTCCTTCAGATCGGTCACGTGAGTTAAGGACTGATTCTTTCCACCTGGGCCTTTAGGCCTAAACTCCCTCTGCCTTGGTCAGAGGTTGAGTAGCCCCTTTTCCCTTTTCTCTTCTCTCCTTCTCTCCCTCTCCTTTTCCCTACTCCCGTTGTGATTAAACCTCCATAAACTCCATTCTGACTTCAGTGTTCATAAGTAAATTCCTTGGCGGCCATTGTTCAATATTACATCAATCTTGTAGCCACATTTTAGCCATTACAATATTATAACCCTCTCCCAGAGACCTAAAATTTCCTCTTTACAACACAGAGCTTATAGGTTCCAATGACATTCTATGCAGTTCCTAGTACACAATCCTCCATTTCCTACTATGGGCATTTTCACTAACTGTCCTTTACCTTGCCTAGAATTTTCTCATCTCTGCCTGTTGGTTTCCCTGGCTTCCTTCAGTTAAAACTGCCCTCTGCAAAATAGATAATTCCTCCCTTTAATGCTAGTGCCTTCCTTCTGTGATCATCTATCTTAATATAACTTGTCTGTGCGCCATGGATTGCACATATTCCCTATTAGATTATGGATCACTGGAGGGCAGGAAGAACTATTTTTATTTTCTCTGTATTTCCATGGGTTAGCATTGTGCCTAGCATATAGTAGGCACATAATAACTTGTTAACTCCTATGTTCAGAGTGCTGTTCCAAATCTTGAGGATACACAAACTTTGAATGAGTGTCTCTTCAAGATGCTTAACTTTTTAAAGTTTCATTGATATATTCAGCAATTTGTTTTGCCTGACAATGAACATTTGTTCCAGAATGTTTTTGGTTGTTTTTTTTTTAGTTAGAGTATAGGGGAAAGGAGATGAAATAAGTTAATATTTTTTAGAAAAATAATTTTAAAAAGGTTTATAGATGTCTTTTCATTTTACATTCCAGCCATTTCTAAATATATCCACTTGACCTCTTTTTTCCCCCTGAAATTGGACCTTCCCTAGTTACAGTAACAAAAACATATAGTAAATGTCTCCAATAATATATGCTTTTTTTTTTTTGAGTGTACCCTTCCCAAGAGAAGTATGTTTTATTATATGTCCTGTGGTTTTCCAATTATGGAAAAATTTTGCTTCCTTTTTGAAGTTATTTTCATTTATAGTTTTGTAGTTACTTGTGCTTATTTTTCTTATGATTCTACCTTATTTCCACTTATTACAAATTTTCCCATAATTTAATGAATTCTACATTTCAGTATTTCATACTACACAATATTAAATGGTTCATTCAAACTTTCTCTAATTGGTGAACATTCCCTTGCTTTCTTTTTGGATCTTTCCATTTCTGGCTTTGGAATGCCTCGTAGTTGGGTCATTGAGTCAAAGGCTAGGAAGAGTTGTCATATTTCTGGAATAATTTCAAAATATTTCCCTCGACATTTGGATCATTTCACTGCAAGGAAAATATTATTTTCTTTTGATCCTACCATTCCATCAAACTACCATCCTATATCACACTTCATTTCACAGACAAAATCCTAGGGGACAAAAAAACTACTCTTCTTGCTTTTATTTCCTCTCTTTTAATCTGCCTTCTTACATCCTCATTCACCTGAAAAAAAAATTACAAATTGCTAAATCCTGTGACCTTTTCTCAACATTTATTTAGAACTAAGTCTCAAATAAGACCATCTCTAGTGAGAGTAAAATCTCTTCCTGCACGGTATTATTCATATCCCCCTGATTGTTCCAGCATAGTTCCTTTTAGTGCTCATTACTGTTGCTTAAAATAGGGTAAATAATTCAAGGCATGTTCATTTGAAAGTTCATGATTGTAATTTGCATAGCTATCACCAGGGGGAGGTAGTGGCTTGAGTAATGGAGCCTAGCCTTTGCAGTTTACTATTTCCCATTTGAGCATGCCCAAGGCCTTTAAAAATAACTGTTCATGATACAATCATTTATACTTTTCTAAGAAATTAAATTCTGTATGATATAATATATACATATAATATCTAAAAACTTGCACCTCTAAATAAATGAAGAAATGCAAGAAATAAGTGGGAAAATTCCATACAACTTACTACCATAACAATGTTAACTTTAATGATTAGTTATTGGCTAATAATCCATAATCTTGGGTTTTAATTATATATCAGCTTTAGAACAACTTGCCTAATTTTGCTATAGTATTAGTGAACAGAGCAAGAACAAAAGGAAAATGGTGTGCTCTTATGGAACTTGTTACCAAAAAAAGAGAGAAGATGCAACTCCCTCTTTGTCTAGGTGGGGGCTATTCGAGCTCTTTGTACTGGCAAAAAACTGGAAAATGAGGGTGTGTCTCTTGATGGGGGAATGGCTGAACAAATTGTGGTATCTGTTGGTGATGGAATACTATTGTGCTCAAAGGAATAATAAAGTGGAAGAATTCCATGGAGACTGGAACAACCTCCAGGAAGTGATGCAGAGTGAGAGGAGCAGAACCAGGAAAACATTGTACACAGAGACTGATACACTGTGGTACAATCGAAGGTAATGGACTTCTCCATTAGTGGCAATGCAATGATCCAGGACAATTCTGAGGGACTTATGAGAAAGAACACTATCCACATCCAGAGAAAGAACTGTGGGAGCAGAAATGCAGGAAAAAAACAAAAACAAGTGTTTGATCACATGGTTTGATGAGGATAGGATTGGGGATCTTGACTTCAAATGATTATCACTCGATTGTAGGTATTAATAGTATGGAAGTAGGTTCTGAACAGTGATACATGTAAAACCCAGTGGAATTGCTTGTCAGCTCTGGGAGCATGGAGGGAAGAGGTGAGGGAAAAAACATGAATCATGTAACCATGGAAAATATTCTAAATTAATTAAATACATATATATATATATATATATATATATATATAAAATAAAGTGAAAAAAACCCACAAATACATACTTGCACTTCTTATTTCTTCTCTTACTTAAAACTTCTCTTGCAACCCAAAGTACTGGTCATTAAAGCTGGTTACCTAGTATGTTGTGTCTAATTTAAAAAGAAAAGTGGAGGCTATTGATGTGCATTTTTGTATATAATGTCTGACTTGTTTAATGGGTTGGTTAAATTTTTTTTTAATTTAAAACATTTTATTTAGATTTTGTATAAAGGAACAATTCAAGGTTCTCCAGAGAATAACACTGTGCCCAAGTGATGGGTAAGGTGACAGGTTGCTGAAGATGGGAAGTGGCAACTCAGGCCTCTGAACAGAAATGGTTGGTGAAAAAGAAGGGCCGCAGGTTTTTAACTCCTGAGTTTAAAGGTCCCTTGGTGCTCCAGTGTTTGGCCTAGTCCATCCTGTAAAGGCCGGATCCTTCTGGCCAGCTGAATATCTTTGGGATACAGGGTTACCCTCCGGGCATGTACGGAGAGAAGACAGGCATCTTCAAATAAATGAGTTATAAAAGCTTCTGCTGCCTCCTATAGGGCCAGTAGAGCCTGAGCTTGCCAATAATAATCCACTGCTCCAGTAAACCTGAGACATTTCTAGTCGGCAAAGGATGCCTTCCTGATCGGCAGCTTTGTGCTTTTCTGTAACTTGAGGATCTTCCTAAGAATTCACCTGGGTACCATCGCCAGCCCGTGGTGCCTGTGGGGGGTGGGGATGGGACGAGTTGGGGCTATGAGGGATGTGGGGGTGGGGGGGAGGTGCAAGCGCAGGCGCGAGGCTGAAACTGGTTTGAGGGGCGATTCTGTGGGGTGTATTTGCGACGAACTGGCTTCATGGTCTTGCCTGCGGACTGGAGGACACGAGACAGTCCAGAGAAGGGAGAAGGTCAGTAGAGGGAGCCCAGCCAGGGGAGGCTGAAGGAGGGCGCGGTGGAGTGTGCTTGGACTGTCTCTCGGGACTTGCTATCAAAGGCTGCATCCAGGAAGGTACCTCACAACTCTTCTGATTACAATTCTGGGTTGGTTAATTTTGGGAAATCATCTTTAGGTTGTCTCCTGGCTCTCCCCCACCCATCTCTTTTTCATTCTTTGTTACAAAAGCTAGCTCTCTGGGGAGAGGTGAAGAGAGAAAATATTTGAAAATGTGATTAAAGAAAACTGTTGATAAAATTAATTAAGGAAATGATAAAAAAAAACAAATATTTTCTTAACTGGTCAGAGTTATAATAAATTTGGGGAGAATATTTGAAGACCCACAAAGGTTGTAAAGCTTGTAATATCCTATTAACCTGAAAATAGTGCCTTTGGGACCCAGATTCAGAGACCCTCAGCTAGAATATCCCCAGCAACATTCTCCTTCCCTAATCTAGGGCATAGTTTGTATTCTGTATCCCTGGATACCCCAGAAGGCAACTGTATCCTCAACAGAATTCTTGTGTGTATGTTTCATGTAACCTATGAACGTCCTCATCATCCAATCCCTTGCCACTTGCTTGCCATCAGCCCTCCTGAGTCCTCCAGCATTCTTACCCCTGGAGACCTCCTAACTGGGTTGTCCTGACACGAGATGTATCCCATAGATCACGATTATAACAAGTTGCACTGTGTCTCTCATTACTCTCTGTTAACCACTCCTGATACTATGCAAACATTGCAGGTTACTGCCTATATGGAGAAATTTGGGTAGAAACATCTGTTATAAAAATCCTCCCTCCCCTCAGTGGCCATTGACCACCATCTGCATCTCTGGTACTCCTGCTTGCATATTTCTTAAGATCCTCCCAGTCATTATCCAAGGACTGCCTGTGAACCCTCTAGGGCCGCCGTCGTGGTATCACGGTACCCCGGGCGAACCCTGCCCTTTACATGGTGTGACCTATTTTCCCCGCAATATGTACCTTTGAAAGGTGTATTCGCACTGCATTCGGTCACTTACAGCTTTGAAACCCTAAGTTGTGTATTGTGTGCCTCAGCATATGTAAAAAGCATTGCTATCTTGGGGCAGATGGGAATGGGAAATAACGACCAAACGCCAGTTTGCTTTGATATACCGTCAAATGTCACCATTAATACTAAAGGTGCCAAAATAGTGTTGATTAAAACTACTGGAAATAAGAAAGACCATGATGCCGACAGGCAAAAACGGCCTCCTTTTCTATCTATCTATCTATCTATCTATCTATCTATCTATCTATCTATCTGTCTGTCTGTCTATCCGTCTGTCTGTCTGTCTGTCTGTCTGTCTGTCTGTATCTATCTATCTATCTATCTATCTATCTATCTATCTATCTATCTATCTATCTATCGGCATAATTTTAAGCGTAAACATTACCTAAGGAAAGGAAAAGGGATGGGTGAATGAAGCACTTGTGTTAGATTGGTTGAATGTGGTCTGGCTAAGCATCTGGGTGTGTTACCGCGTCACAGAGGAATGCGCATACTGTGACTTGTTCCAGGGTCTCCTGACAGAAAATGTAAAGAAGAGAATTGCTGCAATGTGCAGGGAACTACACAGTTGTTATTCTGGGAATGACATGCAATTACAGGTGTTAGATATAGTTAATTGGCAATTCAAAGATCTTTTGGGGGAAAGAATATAACTAGTGGATGTTGGCCAGAAACCATGAGAAACCGTTGGCCACTGTATTAGGGAACTGGATCAAAACTGCTTGGGACAAAAATCTCCACCGTATCCATTGTGTTTGGATTTTTAAAATGTTGTATATCAAACAGTATGGATGTTAGTGAAGATGGTGTTTTGTGGGAAAAAGAGGTTGATGCTAATGAATTGAATGATGTTTCCCCTTCGGAGATGAGGAAATAGAAGAGGAAGGAGAACAAGATTAAATATTGGAAGGTAGTTTCTCACAGGTATCTATAAAAGCAATATATATTTAATAAAAGTGTTGGCATTAAAGCTTCTTTAACTTATTTTCAAGACCTTGCAAAAACTTCAAATATAAAGTGCCAGCATTGTTCATGAGCAATCTTAGGTTGTAATTTAATAGGAGAAAATAAAGTGGGTGTTTTCTCTTTCTGAGTTACCCTTCAAAATATTTGGGATCGAACTATATTTGGGCTGTCTTATATTTGGGTTAATATGGTATTGTGCTTGACAAATTTAAATGAATGCCTTGGGGGGGGATATTTTATTTTTTAAGTGTTTTTATTTTTTGATTATTTAAAAAATCTTTTCCCATGTTTACATGATTCATTTACTTTCCCTCTCCCAGTGCCAACAAGCAATTCCACTGGGTTGTACAAATATTGTCACTTGATACCTATTTCCATATTATTCATTTTTGCTAAGGAGCAATTTTTAAAAGCCCAAACCCCAAATCACATACCCATATATACATGTGATAAGTGATATCAGTTGCATTTCTACTCCCATAGTTCTTTCTTTCACTGTGTCTAGCATTCTTTTACATAAGTCCTTCAAGAGTATCCTGGGCTTGTTGCATTGCTACTAGTAGCAAGGAGGGGGGGAATATTTTAGCATTTATTGTAGCAGGCATTAAATTGTTTTCATATTCAAGGATTATTAAAATACAGTAAGTTGAATGCATTCCAGAATAATGTTTAGAGAATTCGTGGTGGAAATATTGAGTAATGATTTTAAATTTGCTGTTTTTTCCATCTAAGTAGCAGAAAAAATATTGGAATTGCAGTATTGTATTTTGAAGCCCAGTTTTGTAGTGTGATGCTGGACAATTCATGTAACCTGAATCTATTTCTCATGTATGAAATAAGGATGAATGTAAATGATATCTGAGAATCCTTCTAGCTCCAAAATTCTATAATTCTTAGGTTTCTTTTTATAATACACAGGTAGTAGCTGCTTAATAAATAAATGTAAAAATAAACTGTGGTGATCAGCAAGCCCAGGTTCTGGATCTTAGGACCCCCTTCCAAGACCATTTGATAATAAATTAACTGCAAAAATTCTGTTTTCACAAAAGATTATCAAGGCCTGATTAATGGCCTACTTACCTCAAGCAGTGGCTACCATAGCTTGGAAAGATCAATCTTTTGGAGTTTATTCTATTAGATTCTTAACATGATGGAAATTTTAAAATTTAGATCAATGTATATATACTTTCAAAGTGTTGGATGTGTGTGTGAAAGTATTTGAATTTATATGTATATGCACATGTCTTTCTAGCTTTTTTTAAAAACTGGTTTAGAATATTCCAAGGAGACATTTTTACAATGCAAAATGTCATAGTAAAGACACTTGTTTACGTCTGTTTCTCAAAGAAATTGGGTCTTCACTTTCTCAGGGACACTTAGAAACTTCACATTTTGACATCTAAAACAGATCATAATTTGTTTCTTTCAGATATTGGGTAGTTACTCTACTTTTTTAAGATAAGAAGAACCACTACTCATAATATCTTCATGTATACTGAATTGTTTGTCTAAAATCAAAGTATTAGTATTATCCCTAGGATTCAGTAATTGAGATGTAGCCTATGTATACTTTTGAATAAGAACAACTAACATGAAGTGATAAAAGTAAATATGTAATTTTTCATTCCTGACTACATTTCTGATCAGAGGACAAATGACCAACTTTCAATACAGATATCCATAATCATATGATTAAATCTCTGGCTAATAATATTTGGCCTTTTAAAATATAAATCCATTACAGCAAATGGTAGCCAATTATGGAGCTTTAATTTTATTTTAAAAATCTCTAAGAGCAGATCTGTTCCTAAAGCTAGAAACCAAACTGATCCTCAGGAGGGGAGCTATGCAGGATAGAGGAGCTAACAGAAATATTATTAAATAATATCTAACATTTACATAGCATTTATAATTTTCCATGTACTGTTCTAAGCATTTTATAATAATTATCTTATTTGATACTCATGAAAACCCAGGGAGGTAGGTACTATTATCCCTACTTTACAGATGAGGGAATTGAGGTAATAGAGGTTAAGTGATTTGTCCAGGGTCACATAGCTATCTGTGTGTGTTTGGGGCTGGATTTGAACTCAGGTGTTCCTGATTCTGGGTCTAGTTCTCTAATCAGTTATACCAATATTGCTGGTATAAATATATTATATATAATATATAATTAAATATAAGTAAAAATACAGATGTTTTCTTCTATTGGTCATATTACATGAGAATAACTAGATGGAGTAATTTGTGTACTGTCAGTGCTATAAATATAGGCATTAAGAGCAGAAAAGTTGTAAGTGAATTTTTATTATAAATTAAAGAATTTATATTATATTTTTCAAAATGCATCACTTTGATCCAACTTCATATAAAATTAGGGCAGTGAAGGAGTCAATGAAGAGACAAATCACTAATATACGTGTTTAGTACCCTCCGGGTGACCAATTTGCAAGACAGGCTCCTCAACTCTCAGAATGAGCAGCTGGCTACTGCTCAATGTGATCTTTGAGTCCAAACTGTAAAACACTGGATCATTAGTATATATGTATATGTGTATGTGTACGAATATTTATGTACATTTATGTGTATAACCTGTTTATCTTTAATATAGAAATGTTAAATGCATATAACACACACATATATATGTATATATATATACATATATACAATATACTATATATCTATATGTTTACTTTTAATTGCCAGAGCTGACAAACTGATCCAAGGAAAACCATTTAATGAAATGAACAGTAAGGAAAGTGACAATAAAATTTCTTTCCCCTAAATCTGCTGTATACTTTTTCCTGAAATATCCCCAGCTACATTAGCTAGTGTGCATGGGGAGACGGGACAAACACTCGGGACACAATTCTCTTCAGTCTCCCTCCTTGGATCTGCTGAGCTCTGTTCTGATGCCTTCTGAGAACCTTACCCTTTCCTAGAAAGGAAATGGCCAGTGCATACTTGACTCCCCTAATCCTATCAGCAATCAGTCATTAAAACCGAAGACGTGGACCTCATCTGAGAAGAGTGAGAGCATCTGGACCTAGTCCCAGGCTACAGTAATGTGTACCGGTTTCTAATTCCAAACTAGATATACTTCAAATAGAAATCCGAAGTGCACCATGGATGATAATGAAAGAAGTTGCAAAAATCCTCTCTAGAAGCACTCCATTGTCTCTAATAATCTTTAAAATGGAGTTATTTCTCCACCTTCTTTTTCAAGAGGGAGACCAGGCTACACTCTGAAAATCCAGAGCAACATATGGTGGAAATTGGTATAAATCACCCTGGCTAGTAGCCCTAGGGGAGAGGTGCCTGGGGCTACAAGCTTTGATTTTCACATCAATTATAAATTAAATAAATTAAACAAAGGATGAATCACAAATTTCTGTCATTTATAGCCAGTATAGGTTATTTAACAAAAGATTACTAAATATTATGACCAAAATATAATTTAATTTTTGATATGTGTAAGTATATGTATTTCATGTTCCATACACTCACAATTCTGAAAAAGTTTACAAACTTTTACTCTGTATAAAATTTTCCAGGTGCCAACAATACAAACATTTGCTTCACTCATTTGAATATGAAAATGTTGTCTAATCTAATTAGCTGAAGTCACAACTTTAATTCATTGTTTTAAAGACATAATTATAATTTCTAATGAGTAATTTTCATTTGAAAATTTGGAGAGCAATTTATTTCATGATAAATGACATTTTAAATTATTTAGTAATTCTGAAATTATGAAAATGGATTCAAATTCCACCTTAGACAACATATATTAGCTATGTGACTCAGAGCATTGGTCACTACTATCCACTTGTTTCATTTGTTTCAGGATAATAGTACTTTACCTCCCAGTGTTACCGTGAGGTTAAAATGAACTATTGGTAAAGCACTTTGCAAATTTTAAATTGCTACATAAATGCTATTATGATGTTTACAAATTTTTATAAATTCTTTACATAACTTGGCAATGAGAACATTCTTGTAAGCATTCCCCAATTAACGGTTTATTTTCTAATTTTGAATGGCATTGATTTTGTTTGTCCAAAAAATGTTTAATTTTATGTAAAAAATTGCCCATCCATTCATTTGGGATCCTTTGTACCCCATTTCAAGAATTGTTTTATCCACTGATGTGGAAATTACTTCTTTGCTCCTCCATTTTTCTAGCACTGTTAAATAAGAAAAGTTATAATGAAAATACTTGCCTTTCCCTGGATCTTACTGGAAAGGCCTCTAGTTTATCTCCATTATATATATATTGCTAGTTCTTTCTATTAGATATTGTTTACTATACCAGAAAAAGGTTTATTTGTACAGAAATAGATGTTGTATCTTGTCAAGAGCTTTTCTTTTATCTTTACACAAAAGCAAACCCAGAGTAGCATAAAGTTTATTTAATCCAAAACCCAAGTTACTGGGTAAGGATTTATTATTCAATAAAAATTGTTGGGAAAAGTGGAAAGCAGTCTGGCCAAAATTAGGTTTTGACACATACCTTACTTCATACTTCAAGATAACTGTTAAATGGATACATGACTTAAATATTAACATAATTCAGTGAATTTCATTTTTTGATTATTAATTTGGCTGATCATGTTCCTAGTTTTCCTAATATTGAACTGAACTTGTATTCAATTTTTATAAATTCTACACGCTCATTACAGGGCAATCTTCTTGATATACTGCTATAGCCTTTTTGTAAATATTTTTAAGGTTTTTGCCTTGGTATTAGTGGGCAAGACTAGTCAGTTCTGTGAATGTGGTTGGGATGACTGGTAGTAGAAAAGAAAGAACCATCAGAAGCCATTATTTTCTTTAAAAAGTTCGTTTACATGTAAACATTTAAAATAAAGCAATATATTTAAATTGAATTTTAGGGACTTTTTTCATTTACCATAGTGCTCTCTATTAGTTAGCAGAAAAATAAATATTTTACATATAAGTCAATTTGTTGGCTAAAAAAGTTAATTTCTCCCTTCAGCAAGAAAGGTTATAAAATTTTCCTATTTTCTACAAAATTTTCACTAAACATTCACTATTTTTTCTTAAATCAAAATACAAAAGTAATTTAAAAAATAACCAAATTTAAGACTGGTGTTAATATTTCAAGCCTTTGTTCAACAAAAAAGTCCAAGTTTACGTATATCGTTATATTTCTTTCAAGTTGTAACTCAAAAATATTTTGTATTTAACACGATAAATTTTATAGTCTTGTAGGTGCTATTAAGATCTTATGGGATTACTTGTAATTCTTACAGAATGCCCAAATATTAATGTTTTGCACCTTTATTTTTAGTTTTTATAATTATAGTACAATTTTTTATCATTAAAGTTATTAATTTGGAACTTGTTTGGGCAAAAGTTAAAAGAAATGTTGATTAGTCTATAGGATTACTCAGCAAGTTCACAAAGGAATTCATGGAACAAAATACATAAATCACTTTTCCAAGTTAAAATTTGTTTAAATTATTCTTCCCTCTCTCCATTTCCCCCCTTAAATCTGTGATATCAATGTGAGCAACTCCAAGTGTGATAACTCCCTCCACTGGTAGAAAAAGATGCTCTGAGACTTGCCCATCACCGTAAAGCCAATTCACATTTAAAAAGCACAATTTGAACCCGGGTTTTCCAGACTTGGTTCGGTGGCCTCCATAACCTTTTTCAGTCACTATGCTGGCTTGGTGTTTTTTGTTCCGTACTAGTTAGGAGCACTTACTCCGACCACAATATAGGCAAGTGGCCCACCAGTAGAGAGTTCATCATAACAGAGTCGACCGGAAACCGGAAAAGCAGTATCCGTTGCGCGCGCGGACCAGAATAACTTCTCATATCCCGCGAGAATTTAGTGACAGCTGAAGGGCGGGTCCGCCTCTATGTCCCTAGTTACAGTAACTATAAAACACTCCCTCCCTAATGCGGAGGGGAGGGCTTCATTTTTCGCACCGAAGCACTTGGAAGAGAAAAGTCTTGTCTCGGATCTCGCGAGAATAGAGCTTCCCCTTAGTCCCCTCCGCGCTCCAAAACGAGGCTACGGCTGCGCGGTGAGGACTTACTGGCGGGTTTGTTTGAAATTTTCTCCCGCCCGAGTGTGAGGTTGGGGCGAGACGAGGTGAACCGAGCCTGAGATCCCTGAGGAAATAGCCTGGCCTGCTGACTTAAAGGAGATGATCAGGAGAAGCTACTTTCAGCCTTCAGGTGGGATGAAGTAAAGGGGTGGCGGGGTATAGGGGCGGAGAGCGACTTGTAGCAGCTCTAATGTTCAGGTCAGCCTCAGTTCTATGCTCTGACTCAAGCCCTAGGGTCCCTATTCTGGGGAAGTAGGAGGCCCTCCTCAAAAAGTATTACTTCATTGATATCGCTTAGCCCTGCTCCGGTTTATAACTGCCGTCTGGCATCTTCCTGCCCCTTGCTTGTTCCCGAGTCCAGGGAAATCCGGCGAGGCCTCCACCAGAGGGTTTTAAGTCATCGAGTTGAGTTCTATGTGTAGGAACCCTAATTTCTTCCTTCACCGAAAGGTCCTTCTCTCTCCGAAAATCTTCCGATTGACTCCTTTTCGTCCTTGCCGCTATTGAAACTCTTTGCCGAATAATGTTGATGCCTATTAGGCTATGTAAAAATGAAATTCTTCATGATAGTTTGTCATATTAGAAGCTGGGTGGTCATCCCTTTTTGTCATCCTTTTCATGTCAATCTCAGGAACCAGTGCTTTAAAATATGCAGTGGTCACTGTTTTCTGAGGACTATAAGACCCTGGATTTAAACCGGGAATGATGGATATCCATCGTATAATAATACTGTGTAACTCACCATAAGTGTTATAGTGGTTTTAGAGAAGAAAAACCTTACCACAATTCAACCAAATTTTCTCCAAACGTTGACTTATTTGGACATTTCCGGATAGGATTCTTGTGCTGGGTTTGTTTAGTTGCAATGGAAATGAAACGCAGGGGACTTTGATTTAGGGATTAAGCTAGGAGGCATTCACTTTCTTGTCCAAATATAAAAAAATGTTTTCTCTTTCTTCCATCTCCCAATTCCCCCCTGCCTTGGGAAAAAGAAAAGAGAAACAAATCCCTTGGTTTTACATATTTTAGTATTCATTCAGATATTCATAGTCAAGCAGAACAAATTCTTGCATTGGCTATGTCCAGAAATCCTCTGTTAGGAGGTAGGCAGCTTGCTTTATCTTTGATCCTTTGAAATCAAGTTGATTATTGCCTTTAGTAGTCTTTTAGTCTTTCAAAGTTATTCTTATATAAATTGTGCTCCAGGAGTCCTTTTGATATGAGAGGGACTAATTTGTTCAAAACAATTATTAGGAAAATTTTGGATATAGGTAACTATGACCTTTTCATTCTATTTTGTTCTTTTGGTTTTGTATTTATTATATATATATAACAGATTCTCTAATTACCATCGATTTAAGATTGTACTTCTGATCTTTCCTTTTTTTCTAATGCCTTGGTTTCTCCAAAAAACAAACTTTTCATTGCTCCTGCCTAGAGAAATATATTTGTTCACAATGTGGACCCTGTGTACAGTGACTTCCTTCTACTTTACTGTTGTCATTGTTGTCTGTGGTCCAGAAGTTCCCTAGCAATCTATTCCATATTTTTATAAGCCAATTTTGGGGAAAAAACTTGTAAATTTCATTAAAATCTTCAGGAATGGTATTAGGGAAATTATTTTTCCTTTATTCTGATGTCCCTTTCCTTCCTGAAAAGATGTATTTAAGGAGATTTATGTCTCTTTTTCAGTATTAGACTAACTTTCTTCCAAATCTTTTCACATGCAAGTTAAAATGTAACTTTATGTGATTGCTTCTAGAATCACAAAATAAATAACACTTGAAAAAACTTCATCATGGAAAAGCGAAAGACATTTTTACAATCTGTATCAAAGGAATTTGTTGAAGACTTTTTGCAATTTGTTCAACTTGATGTAAGTACTGTGTTCTATATTTTTACCAATTTTCATTACAAATATCAAATCACTTTTAGTAGAAACATTGATTCTCAATTCTAACATTGACTCTCAATTCTAACAATGATCAAGAACCTGAAGCCCGTCTATAATTTATGGTTAAGTGATTTGCCTGAGCTTGGGATCTCTTAAGTCTATAAAGGAATATATGAAAAAGCATTTATTAACTAGCTATTATACTAAGCATATACAAAAGTGAGACAATAAATATTTTCAGAGAACTTATATTTTAATGAAGGTAATCAACACATAAAAGGAAGTGGTGGCTAGTGAAGAGATCATAGAATCTGAGATTTAGGTCTGGAAAGGAACTTACTGGCCATTGCATCCAACATTTTCAATTTATAAATAAGGAAACTAAGGCATAGAAAGATTAATAGTTATACAGCGGCCAAATTTCAGGGGCAGATATAAACTCAGATCTTCCTGACTCTTAATCTACTAGGCATGATGTCTCTAAGTACTAGGGAGGGTATAAGGTTGGGGGGGATGTCCTTAGTTTAAATTCAGATTTTAAACTTATTCCTTTTTTGTTGAAGACTTAGAACATTTTTCTTTGCCCATTTGCTCACAGAACTGCCTATCCTTTTCTACATCCTTCTTCTAGATTTCCCATGATAGATCTCAAACATGTTTTAAACATAGTAATTTTTAATAAACTTTAAACAAAATAAGTTTACTTTTATAATTGAAAAGCTAAAACATGCATTTATAGTTAAAACCTTCAACAGCTCATCAGTTATTGTTTCCATTTCTATGATATTCATCCATTCACCCCTATAATGCACAGTTAGTCTTAACATTGGTTGATCAGGTGTGATGAATGCATCAACCATACCGAAGTTCTGTGAACTAGAGATCCAAATTGCCTGTTACAACCTGGATCCTTAGTTAAAACAAACCCAGAGCCTTCTAGCCACTAAACTTAGCTGTACTTGCAAACTAAACGTAAATGATTGCTAGACCTTTATGCCAATAAAGCAGGGTTATGGGAGTAAAATATGAAAATGATCTTCAAACATTTGAAGGGCTTTCATGAGCAAGAGGACTTAGACTTGTTTTGTTTAAGCCCAGAGGGCAGAACTAGGAGCAATGAATAGAAGTTTTTAAGAGGCAAATTTTGGCTTGATGTAGGGAAAAACTTTTTTAATAGAGTTCTCCAAAGCTGGAATGGGTTGTCTTTGGAAGTATGTAGTTGGTCACGTCTCATTGAAATGTCCTAATTAGAAATTAGTTGAGCACTACTTGTTGGACATGTGTCAATGGGGGTTCTTTTTTGAATATGGTTTGGATGAGTTGGATACTAAGGTCTCTTCCCCATTTAAGATTTTGTGATTGTATAAAGAAGAGCTTTATGTTAGATGCTAGTTACTTCTGTAGTTTCAGAGAGTGGTTTGGGGATTTTGATCCTGAAGTTGTAAGACTACAAATTTAGAGCATAAAGAAACCTTAATATTTAATTGGTACAACTTGCTCATTTTATTGATGAAGAAAAAGGTTGTGAAAGGGGAAGTAATTGGCTCAGGTCATGCCAAGAGTCAGATAGATGATAAGGCAAGACTTAAAAAAAATTGTTTTTATTAAAATTTTATTGATATATTTTGTTTACATATGTGTAAATTTTTCCTTTTTATCATTTCCCTTCATCCCCTTCCAGAAAATCATCCTTTGTAATAGACTTAAAAAAAATAAAAACAGATAAAAATAAGCAAAACCTTATTCAATAAATACATCAAAATATTAGACAATCCATGTAGTGTTCCATATTTGTGGATCCCTGCTCTCTGCAAAGAAGTGAAGAATTTTCTTGTATTTCAGTCAGATTTTCTATTTAGCTCTTAAAAATTTTCTATTTCATTAAATATCCAGTTTTTCTTTCTGAAAGATTATACTCAGTATTACTGAATAAGTTATTCTTGGTTGTAATTCTAGCTCCTTTGCTTTCTAGAATATCATATTCCAAATCCTCTCTACCTTTAACATAGAAATTGCGAAATCTCATGTGATCCTGTCTAGAGCTCTGTGATATTTGAATTGTTTCTTTCTAGATTTTTGCAATATTTTCTTCTTGACCCGAAACCTCTGGAATTGAGCTATAATATTCCTGGGAGTTATCATTTTGGGATCCCTTTCAACGAAGCTTAGTGTATTCTTTTCATTTCTATTTTACTTTCAGGTTCTAGGCTATCAGGGCAGTTATCTTAGATAATTTCTTAAAAATTATGGCTAGACTCTTTTTGGATCTTGGTTTTTAGGTATTCTAAGAATTTTTAAATTACTCTTCACTTCTATTTTAGAATCAATACAAGTACCAGTTCCGAGGCAGAAGAGAGGTAGGCAGTTGGGATTAGGTGACTCTCCCAGGGTCACAGAGGTAGGAAGTAGTTGAGGCCAGATTTGAATCTAGGTCCTATCAGCTCTAGTCCTGGCATTCTATCCACTTAGCTGCCTAGCTGCCCTCATCTAATAATTCTTAAGTTATCTTTCCTGGATCAGTTTTCCAGATAGATTATTTTTTCACATATTGTTCTATATTTTTCATTCTTTTGATTTTGTTTTCAGGGAGTCATTAACTTCTAGTTGCCTAATTCTAATATTTGCTAAATTAATTTCCTCAGTGACCTTTTTTACTTTTCCATTTGCCTAATTCTGTTTTTAAGGTTTTATTTCCTTCAATATCTTTTTAGTCCTCTTTTACCAAGCTTTTGACTCTCTTTTCATAATTTTTTTCTTCCGTTCTCATTTGTTTTCCCAATTTTTCCATCAAGTTTCTTATTTTAAAAATCCTTCCTGGGATTTTTCCAGAAATTTTTGTTGGTCTTGTATTCAATTTACATTTTTCTTTTAGGCTCTGCTTTGTAAGGATAATTTTAGGGTTGTGACCTAATCTAAAGTAATTTGGTCGCCAGAGAAAATTCTAAATAAAATACCCAAATCAGTTTGGAAATTTATGGTGATTTTAATTAATATAGAGGGAAGAAATTAAGGAGAAGAGAGAGAAGAGGGTATAGGATTTCTCCCGCCTGGCCTGTGCCAGAGGGAGTTCAGAGACCTCCACCATGAGGTCTTTGAAGATTAGAGGCTTTTCTAAGAGGAGAGTGTTTGGAAGGTAAAGGAAAAAGAATCAGCCTGAACTCTGAGAGAGCTCAGTGAAGATGCCTCATCTGGACTAGGCTACTTAGCTTCTCTCAGTATAGTATCAAGGAAAACTCACTGCCAAAACTGGACAATAGCTGCCACCACGCCAAGATGCCGAAATGCTCAGCAAGCTGCTGCCAGAGCCACCTCTCCACCAAAAGAGGCCGGAGAGAGGAAGTGACCTGAAATATATAGTTGTTTTTTACGTCACTTTCCTGCATCTCACATGTCATGTACCAATGGTAGCTTAAGCTTGAATTAGGACAGCCCAAGGGTCTCTCAGTTGTTTCTGATTTGTCATTTGCTACCACATGTCTGTCATAGGCCATCCTCTTAAATACTTAATCCTTAAGTATGGGTCTAGATACTCCCGTTTTTGTTAGACTAAGTAGGGTGGAGTAATCTAAAATTCACAGTTTATAGTGATTTTAACATTATTGTTTTTCTCTTGGTTTATGTCTTGATCTTTCCTGTCACCATAGTAAGGTGTTATGGTCAGCTTCTTTTTTTCTGTTGCATGCTCATTTTCTAGACTTTTTAAAAACTTTTAACTTCATGCTTAAGTTGGACTCTGCCCTTCAGGGCAGAAATGATATTGTCCCAAGCTTCAGCCGTTTGTTCTGCTATTTCCAGAGCTAACTCTGGAGGTCTATAAGTTTTGTGGTGTTTCCAAGGTGGTATGATCCAAGGAGATCTGCTCTCCTAACCTGATTAGTTTGAAAGGGAATTTTTGAGAAGGTGGCTAAGTGCTTCTCTGCACTTCCATCTTGATTCTTCTGAGTCCATGTAAAAAAAAAAAACAACAATTTTTTAACCTTAATAATATATCTTAGAATTGATACTAAGTATCAGTTCAAGGCAGGAGGGTGGTAAGGATTAGGCAAATGAGGTTAAGTGATTTGCGCAGGATCACACAACTAGGAAGTGTCTGAGGCCAGGTTTGAAACAGATCCTCCTGACTTCATGCCTGTATCTGTATCCACTGAGACTCCTAGGTGTTTCCACTGAATTTTTCTTACACTTATGCCTATTTTTAATTTTTAATTTTGTCAAATTTTGGACTCTCTATTTTCAAAAATTGGCAATTAAAGATACATTCTGATATGCCTTTGAAGCAGAAAATTACTCATTTCAAATTCTAGAACATGACACTGTAACAAATAAAAGGTGATTTGGAGGCTTAGGGCCAGATTATAAGCATTTTTTAATAAAAAAGAGAAAGTGATAGAAGAGATACTTCAGCCTTATTAGAACTGTTAATTCATTTTGCTCTCTGAAATCTGTTAATCTGAGGAATATGAACATTATAGTGATTTTTCTTGAATAACTCCATATTTTTTTCCAGAAAGGTCAGACCAATTCACTGCTTTTATATTAGTGTATTTGTCTTCCCATAGCCTCTCCCAATTTGAATTCATCCATCTTTGCTACTTTGAGGTGAGGAGAAACCTCAAGTTTATTTTAATTTGCATTTTTCTCATTGATAGTGATTTGGAGCATTTTTTTTTAAATAATGCTTGATGATAGTTTGAAGTTTTACTTAAAACTATTTAACTCACTCACCACTTAACTATTAGAGAAGGTTTATCTTTTTTGACAGAATTTTAAGAAACTGTAAAAATAGAAAAAAGTTCATTTCTTTGATTCCTTCTGGGCTAATTCAGTCTTTGAGACTTTTTAATATTCATATTAACTTTAAAATAAATGCTACACATTTGTGTTTTAGTAATATTTGAAAACTTATCTGACAGTATTAGCTCATTTTAAATGCTTTAAGTTTTGCAAAGACTTATTCAATTATCTCATTTGATAAATAACTTTTTAAGGTAGATGCTTTAAGGTAGATTGTTCCAGGTTTATAAATAAATAAAGTGAGCCTCAGGGAGATTGACTTGTCCAAGGTCACATAAATAGTTCCAGAGTTGAAATTCAAATCCATATCATCCCAACTCCAATCTATTTGGCTATCAACTATGACTTATAGACTCTTCCCAAAGTTTGCATATGATATGCAATTTCTGTGAAATAATGATACTCACTTAAATCATTTTTTTATTGGAGTTTTAATTTTACTGGTACATAAGGAAGCTTCCTTTACCAATGCATATTGACACTCTTTAACTTATGACTTTCAGAGATCCTGGGTCACTGGCTAGTTTAGTGACTCTCCCCAAAACCCTCAGCAAGTAATGGGAAGGACTTAAACAAGTCTTAATGAGTCTGAGGCCAGCTCTCTGTATGATGATCAATTACCTAGTTAAAATTTGTGAAGGAGAAGAGGGAGGGAATAAGTATTTATTAGTGTGTGCTGGGTAGCTTTACAAAATACCTCATTTGATTCTCATAGCAACCCTGGGAAGAAGGTTATTATTATTTCCACTTTATACTTAGCCTCTTTGTAAATGGGCCAAAAATTTTTTTTGAGTCTTGCTATTGGGATTATTCTCTTAAGAGTACACTAGTATAAATTTTTGTTAACAAAATTTTCACCTCACAGCTACTTACTTATATTTTGTCTTTACCCACATGGAGAATTTTTTTTGAAAGTTATAACCAAGAATATATTGTTTATTTTGGTTACAGGTATTAAAGGCTATCAAAACTTGCAATCGTTGTTCTTTAAAAAAAAAAACTGTAGAAAGTAAGAGTGCTGTTTTTCTTTTTTAAAAAATGCGTAATTCTGATAACTTTACAGAGAGATGTCTTTGACCCTTTCAACTTGAATGAATTATTAGAGGAGTTACCAAGGAAACAGAAAGAAGAATTATGGGAAAGGCTAAAAAATTTATTAACAGATGTGCTGTTAGAGACCCCAGTGGATGAGTGGCAAAGGCATGAAAAAGAGTGTGATGATCATATGGAAATAGAAAATGGCCCAGACAAGGTAATATTTACTTTTTAAAAATGTAAATGACTTTTAATAATTGAACTAAAATGCTTGGAAAATATATAGAACTAAAAATCTGAAATTCTAAAGATTGAATATGTATTCCTTGTAATATGCTAGAATAAGTTGTCTTTTAAAAAATGTATTATTATGCAAAACACACTTCCATATTGGTCATTGTTATAAGAGTACCCTCATATAAAACCAAAAGCCCCAAATAAAACTGTAAATACACATAATATGAACAATATTGTGCTTTGATCCATATTCATCCTACTCAATAGTTCTTTCTCTGGGAGTGAATAACATTCCCCATCATAAGTCTTTCACAATAATCCCAGATCATTGCATTGCTGAGAATAGCCAAGTTTTCACAGTAAATCATCATACAATATTGCTGTTACCATGTACAATGTTCTTCCGGTTTTCCTTATTTTATTCTGCATCAGTTCATGGAGGTCTTTCTAGCTTTTTCTGAAATCATCTTGCTTATTATTTTTATAGCACAATATTGTTCTATCACCAACATGTACCTCAATGAATAAATTGTATTTAAATTAACTTGTATTTCAGAATTATTTCAACATTAAAAATAAATTCTTAACTTATTAAAGTAATTTTGTTTTTCAGGCATAGTTTAATATTAAAAAAATCAAGTAATGTTTTAACTCCTTCCAAAGTTGAAGATAATTTTGTGATTTTAATGGTGCTGTTTTTTAATTTACAGAAACAAACCTTTAAAGTCATCTATGCAGTTACATATGTGATTACCATTTCTTTATCTGTAATAAATCAAGATGAAAACTACAATGCTCTTCTAGAGTGTGCAATCATATTAAATAGTAAGTTGATTTTTTTCCATAATGTGACATTTTTGAAAGGATAGAATCTCCTTTACCATGCCTTCAAAGAAAAGATTCATACTACATTTCCATGTAAGTTATACTGTTCCAAATTTATTATGTTTGAATTAATGAAGTTCAGTTGCATTTAAAATCTTGTTCTTTTTTTAATTTTAGGTATTATATATGCCCTGCCTGAATCTGAAAGTAATCTGCAGAATTCCATACATCAGCTATGTATGATTTGGTGGGAGAAAGGCCTAGAAGCCAAAGAAGATATGGGAAAAACTGCTTTTATGATACTATTAAAAAAGAGTCTTAATACTAAAACAGTACGTTGAAATTGATTATATTCTTTTACCATTCTTTGTCACTTAGTTTTTGAGAACTAGATGAGCCTTCTTATACTTTAATCTTTGAAATCTTTTATTTCTTTTGGACTAATAAAGTTATGCTAATTAGTCCAGTTGTCACAAAATACTCATTCTAGGGGTTCTTAATCTTTTTTTCTGATGTGGATATCTTTGCAATCTACTGAAGCCTCTGGATTCCTTCTTAGCATAATTTTTTTCAAATGGATCTGCTAAAATACATCAGGTTAAAAGAAAAGAAATAATATTGAAATATAATTATCAAAAGAAAAAATGCAAGAATTCATAGACTCCAGGTTATGAATCCTTACCTTATTACAACTTTGCTTACTGCTATTTTTCCCCTAATCTTTTTTCTCCCAAAGTTTTTTTTTTTAATCCAGTTTACTTTTGGTAGCGATCTTCATTTTTAATTTTGAGCCTTTCTCTTTTTCATTTGAATAACCCTTAAGCTTTGTCTTAGCATTATTTCCTTTGTTTTCTAAGATATATTTGACCTTTCAACAACAACTTTAGCATCATTATTTTTGTTAAATTGTTCTCAGGCTATAACTCAGATACCTTCTAGTTTCTCAGTTTTATATCTACTACTTTTTGATCAGAACATCAAAATTTTTTGATGATTTTAGATATGATATTAAGTTGTCATATAGAACATTCTTATACCAAAGTTTGATTGGGTTCTTTATTATATAAAATTTTATATAATGAATAGAACATTTGTTATGATAGAACAAATGTTCTACTGTTGAAATTAAAGTATGACTAGGCTCATTTATATTAATAAATATATTTTAACATTTTACATAATTATTTAAAATATAATATTATGTACAATGAATTCAGCATGTTACTTGCAAAGGTAGCCTGTTAATCTGTTGTTACCATTCAAATTTCCTTTTCCTTTGTGCATTTAAAAAAATTCTTTAATAACCAATTTTTTTTACAAGGGGGTTAATATGATTGCTAGCACCTTTTATTCCTTTTTCCCTTCAATAAAAAAAAGTAAAATGTAAAAATAAAATAAGATAAAATGTGACAAGTTAGCATAATCAGGCAATAAAGTCTACACATTATTATACTTCAAAGTAGAAGTCTCACTCTGCCCTTTGAGTTTCTGATCTCTGTCACATAGTGGCAAGTCAGCCATTGGGTATCTATTAAGTGCTTGCTATGTACCTAGCACTATGAGATTCAAATATAAGCAAATAGAAAAAAAGGATCATGTTTCATCATTAGTCCTCTAGAGTTGTGATTGGTCATTGCATTTATTAGAGTTCTTAAACTTAAAAAAAAAAACCCTTCTGACTTAGAATCAATAATAAGAATTGGTACCAAGGTAGAAAAGCAATAAGGGCTAGATTATTGGGGTTAAGTGACATGCCCAGGGTCATGCAACTAGGAAGTGTCTGAGGCCCAATTTGAATCTAGTATGTCCTGTCACCAATCCTGACTCTTTATCCACTGAGCCACCTAGTTACCCTAGAGTTCTTAAACTTTTAAGTTATTTTTCCTTACGGTGTTGCTATCATATTGTTATCTAGATTCTATAACTTTTCTCTGCATAAATGTGGCTTGTCATTTTTTATTGTTTATAATAATAATAATTATATTTATGTTTATAATAATAAATAAGTTTATTATTATTTGATGTTTAAATCTGCCTCTTTTGTCTGATGTTTCTCTCAAATATGGCTAAAGATGCTGTCGAAATTAATTTTACTATTTTTGTTTTACTAGGGTGCAGATGTTTGTCGACTTTGGAATATTCATCCAGCCTTACTCTGCTTTGATTATGATTTGGAGGAAAGTGATGAAATTAAGGATATGTTACTTCAGTGCTTTATGAATATTAATGGTATCAAGACAGAAAAGGTAAATAGGATTTTCATTTTTGGTCCATTTGCTTTAGGCTTCTATGTTTTTTCTTTATAGGAGCTTGTGTATTAATCATTTCTCTTCCTTTCCTAGTCAAAGATAATTTTGCTAGATAGAGCAAAAACAGAATAACAAAATCTATAGATTCAATGGTAATGAACAGAGCCCTACTTTTTTTTTTTTATCATAAGGAGGGTCTGGTCTCATATCCTATCTCTGATACTATCTATGTGACCTTGGACAAGTCATTTAAAACCTCTGCACCTTAGTTTCCTCATACTTATGAAATAATGAAGCTGGACTAGATGATTAATAAGAGATAATATGAGCTAACTCAGAACATAGAGCTCGAAAGAACAGATATCAAAACTAATGTAAAACAATAGCTAGGTGGCCCCAGGCAAGTCACTTAATCCCCTCCCCCCCTCCCCCCTTACCTCATAGCACATACTTCCCAAGGTTTTTTAAAGGTCAAATAAAATACTATTTGTAAAGTACTAAACCCAGTGTCAGACACTCTAGGTACTTAATGTTTGTTTCCTTCTTTCCTCTAAGGTCTCTCTCAGCACTAAATCTCTAATCCTAATTATGAAAATAAGAATTACACATAAAAGAACTAGAGTATGCTTATGTGGGTCCTAAGTTTTCAAAAAATAAGCTGTACTGGGCCTTAAAGTATATAATTTAGATTGACAGAAAGTAGAAAGGATTAAATTATACAAGCCAGAGCATATAGGCAGTAATTGTTAATGTGAAGAAAGGGAAAAACAAAGTTTACAGTAGATTAAATTGAATAGGAAAGGTAGATTATGTTCTGGAGAATAATGACTAACAAACTGAAGATTTTTTTACTTAATTAGTTAGATAGACTTCAATGGAGAAATTACTTAGCACAGTCTCTACTTATATATAGTAGGCGAAACATTTTTTTGGTGCTTTTGTGTTTAGTTTTGTACAGATGTTCATGACTACATTTGGGGTTTTCTTGGAAGCATAATGGAGTGTTTGACATTTCCTTCTCCAGCTCATTTTACAGATGAAGAAACTGAGACAAATAAGGTTTGAACTCGGGAAGATGAATTTTCCTGACTTCAGGCCTGCCACTCTATCTACTGTGCCACATAACTCCCCCATGTTGGTGTTTATAAAAGTGATATTTTGAAGGATACACATAGTAGATTAAAGAATACCCACAGGAGACGGTTGGAAGAAAAAGAGATATCAAAGGAAATAAAAATAATATTTATGACCTTTCCAAGTTCTGAGTCTAGAGCAAAGAGAAGGAAGCTAGGTATTTTTTTACTGATTTGAAATGTTGTAGCAGTCTTTTTGATCTCAGATTGTCTTGCCTTCATTTCTTCCTGGAATTCACATATTTGGTAAATCTATAAAAATGAGAGCAAAGTACTTCTTACTTGAAGCAATGACATATAGCTAATGCGTATTTGTTATGCAAAAGTCTCTGCCACAAGAATTCTTAATTTGACAACAATTATTTAGCACTTACTAAATGCCAGGGACTCTTATGAGTAAAAGTCTTGGACCTTGAGGACCTTGGTAGTGCAGGAGAAAATATGTGTACAATTATCATAAGTAAGTTAAAATGCCCTAACTATATAAGTGGGAACTGGCTATTTTGATATTTTTTTCTTTTTAGAATTTTTAAAGAAAAATTCTCAAAATATTTTTATTGTGTTTATAATTTCTTTTTCACATTCTTTCCTTGGACTTTTATAACTTTTATTTTAGTACCCAAAATTCTGCACAAAAAGTAGAACAGAAAAAGCAGATTTTATGTGAATTCACAGTATATGTCAGTGCTCAGGTATCTATTAGGTATAGCTTGTTTATTAAAAATTTTAAATTTCAATTAATTCATTGGTAAATATTGAAGTATTTACTATGTGCCAAGTACTGTGCTTAGTGCCTGGAATTCAAAAAGAAGCATAAGGCAGATTCTGTCTTCAAACTGTTTATAATCTAATGGGGTAAATAACATGCCAATGAATCTATACAAAGCAAACTATATACAGCATAAATAGGAAATGATTAACAGAAGAAGTACTAGAACTAAGAGGGTTTAAGAAAGGCTTCCTTTAAAATAAGGGATTTTGGTGTTTGTTTTTTTTTGAAGCTGATAAAGTTAGTAGGCATAATTGAGGAGGTAGAACATTCTAGGTATTGGGGGACAGTCTGAAAACATATCCAGAGCTGAGTGAGGTGGAGTGTCTTGTTCCTGGAAAAGCTAGAAGGCTAAAGTCACTTACTTGAGTAGTAGGTGAGAGCAAATAAGGTCTAAAAAGTTGGAAAAGTAGGAGGGGTCCAATTTATGGAAAGTTTTGAATGTCATACGGAACATTTTCTATTTGAAACTGTAAGTGGTAGGGAGCCGCTCAAATCTCTTGAATAAGGAGGATACCCTGGTTGGATTTGTGCTTTAGAAAAATCACATTGGTGGTGGATAGGAGAGGGGAGAGATTTAAGACAAGCAGACCCACCAACAGGCTACTGAAATAAAGTGTGAAGTGATAAAAGCCTTCACTAGAATGGTGGCAGGGTCAAAGGAGAGAAGATGTTGAAAAAGTGAAATTGACAGTCTACAGCAATAACTTGGCTGTGAGGTGTCATTTCAACATGCTACTTTCAAAGCTTTCCTTTTTTATTGTGTTTTCTTCTATACTTTCTTCTCTTCTGTATATTTTTCAAAATTAAATTTTATTTTTTAATGAACAAATATTGATTTTTGTCTCCACACCCTCCTATTGTACTATGGCCTCCCGGCCTGCGAGAGGCTGTAAAGGTGAGAAAGAGAGGATAGAGATAGAGTAGAAGTTTTGATCCCGCGAAGGGCATGAACGAGCCGACTTTAGAGATGTGACTAACCGAGTCAGTAGACAAATATTATTTGTATGAGCCCACAGCTAAGCTCCGACCACTGAGTATGACTATTCAGGCTAAAACCACCCAATGATCTCGACTTAACACCATACTGGTCAGAGGATAAAGCTAGCTCAGATGGAAAGGAGATCAGAAACTACAGGAGGTAGATAATGCTAGGTAGCATTAGGAGAAAGAGAGGAAGTAAGGCAGGCCTGGCCTAAAGACCAGGCCTTAGTGAGAAAGATAGAGAAGAGAGAGACAGGGGAGAAGATGTTCCTTATCAAAGCTGTGGATGCTCTTCAAGTGGGCGGAGCTTACTGGGGCTCGTTTATTTATAGACTTGACAGCTCAATACATATTGAACAGTTATATGATACCTCAATACATATGGATGAGTTACCTGGGGTATTCCCATTGGATAATGCAACTTATGACAAGGTGAAGGTGGGGTTATTATCCCCGGGAGAGTGAGACAAAGGAAAGCCAGGTTTCGCGCCTAAACTTCAGCCACGCTGGCAATAAAATTTATTGCCATGCACAGGATGGCTATGTGCTCACTCACATTCCTTGTCTCCCCATAGTGTCTATGGGCTGGATTGCTACATGTACCATTGAGCATAAAGAAAAAAAAAAAACTTCTGCCCCTTTAACAGTTGTCATTTTCCTTTTTTGTCAACTTTACCAGTCTGACAGGTATGAAATTAGAACTTCATTTTTAATTAACCTTTCTTTTAATATTAAGGATTTGTAACACATGTTCTCTACTGTTAGTGATTTGGTTGGAACACCTTTTCATTACTCTTGGTGATCTGCAGCACTTTCTCAATGCTATTAATGATTTGGAGCACTTTCTCATTTAGCTATTGGTAAAACTATTTGCTCATATCTTTTTAGCATTTTTTTTGGGGGGGTGGTTCTTGTCACATATTTTAGGCAGCCCTTAATATGTTGAATATCATACCTGTATCAGAGAAACTTGCTGCTAAGATTTTTTTCCTGTCAAATTTTTTAGGAATCTTTTATCTTGGCTCTTCTGATTATTTTAGATCAGTTTAGGTTTTAAAATTCAGTGGCAGAATAATAATAAAACTGTGACTCAAATTAAAAGGCAACAATATAATGGATACATTGCTAGATATAGAGTAGTAAATGTTGATCATGGGCAAGACTTTTAAGCATTAAGCCTGAATTTCCTCATCTATAAAATGGAAATAATAGTAGCTATAGTAGCTACCTCATACAGTTGTGGCGCTTAAATGAGATAATGTATGCAAGATTTTATTTTACCTTGCCTATCATATTATGTGAATTCCACATCTTATTAAGTAATATAGTTATGTCTTTGAAATGCTTTGTATTGAGATATAGTAAGGATTTCATAGGTTGTATTTGAATTTTTAAGTCTTCATATTGTGAGCTCTGACTACAGTTACTAGGGAAAGAGAGTTGAATGGTAATTGCAAATTGACAACCAAGTAAGGATGTTAAGATTCTACATTTTTCTCTCTTCCTCATCTATTCCTTTCCTCTCTTCCCCATGGGGTGCTGATACATGTCATGGAAACACAATGGTTTTATAAAATATTGTCTGTTGGAAATATTATATTAAGCTGTATGTTTTCTAATCTCAGTCAATTTTTAATAACAATTATTTGTACTGTGGGCTGTTAGATTACTCAACAACCAAGGATTTTTCTTTTGTTCATTGAAATTGTTTTCATCCAGTTATTATTTTTTGTCATATCTTGCTTTTCTTTTACAGGGAAGACGATTTCTTAGCTTTCTGTTCAGCTGGAATATAAACTTCATTAGAGTGATCCATGAGACCATTAAAGATCAATTGCATATTTTACAAAAGTATGTATTACAGGTAGCTAACTGTTATTCAGTTTTTGCTGTAACTTTTTAAAGATACAAACTGAACTAACTTTTAAAATAGACTTGAAAATTAGCTCCTACAAGTTTTACTTTGGTCATTAGACATTAGTGCCTAATTTTTCATTGTTAATCATTAGTGTGATGCCTTAAATTGATTGGTAGAAGATAATTCCGTAGGTTGTGTTTTAGAAAGAAACCTGACAGAAACAGTTTTTTAAAATCAATTTGACAATTATAAACATCTTTTGCTTAGATAGAGGGGTCCAAAAATGGACTTTGAAAATTTTTGAATATAGATGTCCTTAATTTCTTTGTGGGTGATAGACCTCTTTGACAGTCCAGTGAAACCAATGGATCCCTTCTCAGGACAGTATTTTTCAACAATTGGAGGAAATGGATAGAGATAATTTTTTTCCCCATTGAAGTTCATAAATTACCTCAAATCTATCATAGGATGGAAGATGTGATCAATTAAGAACCCATGCTTTAACAAACCATTTGAAATTACAATTTACAATATTCTCAAACCGATGACAAAATTCCTTAATCAGTAAAGTTGTACCTTAGAAAAAATCTTTAGTACATTAAAAATTATATCAGATAATTGAGTCATTCAAGAAACCTTGCTCACTTACTTCCTTTATCTTTAGATAGGACAACGCTCTTTTCTAAACTTTCACCCATTTTTTTTTTCAGAGGAAGGAAAAAAGTAAACGTTAAGTGCTTTACACTTGAAAAAAATTGAGGCAGAAAAAGATTAAGCAATTTGCCTAGTAGCACACAGTTACTAAGTGTTGGTGGCTGGATCAAATTCAAGTCTCCCTGACTCTTTGCCCAGTGCTCTGTCCACTGTGTCATCTAGCTAAGGCAGATGAGGCTCTTAATCTTTGTCTATTTCAATTCCTTCAACTGCAAAGTAGAGATAATAATAGCACCTACAAAGTTGTTTTGAAAATAGATATAAAATATCATAGATTCATACAATGCTTTATCAGGGTGCCTGGCACATAGTAAGTGCTATGTAAATGTTAGCTATTATTATTGTTATTGGCTTCCTCAAAAATGTAGCTAAGCCTTTGACAAGAGGAAAAAATGATTTATTTGGGGCATTATGTTGGTTCTGAATTGATAGTTAAAGAGTTTCTGATCCTGATAGGTTTGAGGATTTAAAACTAAAATGTTGTCTTAATTTGTAATAGCTCACCTCAAAAAGAAAGGGATAGATAGGACAGTATTATTTCTGTAATGTAAGCCTCATCTATAGTTGAAGCATTTTGTCAGTCAAATCTGAGATTTGATCATACTTTATTAAAATGATACCCTTTTAAATATAAAACATTTAGCTATTAAAAGAAGTTTTTGCATATAAATATTCACTTAATGATTAAGAGAATTAGTAGAATGGATAATCCAAAGTACATATTCCAGAAATTTTCTTGTACTTGAATTTCAATCTAATGTCCTGTGATTTTTCAAGATTTCTTAGAAAATAATGAAGGTATAGTGATGATGTGATCTAAAAAGAATAGAAAAAGAACTTGTCAATGCTATTTTGCTTCTCAGGACTTTTTTGCAACTTAGCATTTAATATTACTGTTTAATTTCATCGATAAAATAATACCCTCAAGTTGAGAGCATTAATTAAAAATATGTTGTACCTTAGCATTAACTCAATTTTATGATTTTTTTTTAATTTGTACAGATCTCTGATGGTTCATATTGCTGAAATTTATTTCAGAGCTTGGAAGAAGGCTTCAGGAAAAATGTTGGAGGTATTTAATATAATTTCACTATAAGTCTGCACTAAACATACCCATGTTTAATTCATCAGTAAGGAAGGGGCAATTTGAACTTTTGAATTCTCTCCCACTTGCCTTCCCTCTCCTTTCTCCTTACTCCTTAAAAAATTTTAAGGAAAAAAAAAATAAAAGATTGATTAGCTATAAGAATTTTAGAGAACAGAGTAATAATATTTTCCTCTTAATTTAACTGCTTGAATATATCCCCTCAGATTCTTTATTTCCTAAAAGTCAGATACTCATTCGTTTTAGTAACATGATACTTGTGATTCATCTTTTTAGGTATAAATATTTTGAGAATTCTGAAAACCATTTTAAAAATCCTCTTTGAATTTCCATTAGAACATTTAAGACTTGGTTTTTAAATTAATGATTCCCATGTATTAGAAATAGATTCTTGGCTATTTTCACCCAAGCAAAAGAAAAAGAACTTCCTAAAAGGGATCATTGTAGGCCTTTTTTTTTTTTTTAAGCAAATCAACAACTTTAATGGCCCAAACAAACCAGATGTCTCCAAGGACATATGAGACATATCCTGCTGGTTTACCTTCCCAGAAGAAGAAGCATCTAAGTAGATCACAGAGGACCACATAAAGGGAAAAATGTGTAGGTGCATTCTCGGTCAAAATGGTATCTCTGGTGCCTTTTGATACCATGACCTTTTCCCAAACCCTTTGGGGAAGAATGGTATAATGAATTAAAAATGTTATTTTATCCTCCCAGCACAGTGAATGGAGCAACTGGCATGGCATCAGGAAGATTAGAGTTCCAATGTGGCCTTGGACACTTACTAGCATGTCACTTAAATTATGTTTGCCTCAATTTCCTCAATTGTAAAATGAGGATAATAATAGCATGTGCCTCCCAAAGTTGTGATGATTCAATGAGATATTTGTAAAAGTGCTTAGTGTAGTGCTTGATACATGTGCTGTATAATGCTTATTCCCTTCCCTTTTTCCTTTCATGATCCTTCGATATTTTAAACTTTTAACTCTCTTCTGAGTTCTAATTTTACTTTAGATAATGGTTCTTTTTTGTTTAGATGACATTACAAAATAGTAGGTTTATTTATAAGTTAGTACTGAATTACTTTTGGCAAAATCTTTGGACCAGGTGTTAAAAAATAACTAACCAGTACAGTTTAGTTTTACAAATCTTTTTCCCACAGAGGGATTCAAAATTACACCAAATTTTTATTTCTTTTTATCAAATATTTCTATACTTGCTTTCTCTCCCCTTTACCCCCCTTTGATCCTCTTTCTCTTGCTTCAATATTACAAAGTTTTTCCTACAAGTCAGGAAAAGCTTCACTTAGCAAGTATCACCTTGTACTGTTATAGAAATATAGCTTTTACTGTTTCCTCTTTTTGAAGTATCAAAAAAAATTGTTGGTTTTTTTTTGTGTGTGGTTTCCCAATAATTATTTTATAGCCTAATAGCATGTTTCTTCCAAGACACGATGATGTGAAACTTTTAACATTTAAATCAATAGTAGTATCTTATTAGATTCACTCTAAAAAAGCCTATTAAAGGAAATAGTTAATTTTTCCTCCCCAGAGATTTAAAGAAAAAGGAAAACCACTCTTAGTAGTTTATTCAAATATGTCTGTAACTATTATTAACCTGTAGTTTTTCTTTCTCATATGCAAGTTCTTACTAATGTGCTTTTATTTCAGGAAAATATTTTTAAAGGTATTTTTCAAAAGTTGTTCAGTTGTAAGGTTAAGTTCTAGGACCTTAGTAAGTAGTTTGCCCTAGTTGCACTATTTGGACAAACTTTGAGTTGTTTAAAGTGGGTAGGGCCCCTCTTGGAGGTCTAGTTGGCTTTGCTGACTACAATAAACTCAAAGCAATTTGGTTATTGCTAGACTTTTGTTGTATTTTGAGGTAGATTTGAGCTTTTCTTTCAGAGATTTGTATATTATCCTTAGAGTAGATTGCTTCTGGATTACTGACCTGCCCTTTTCTAAGGATATATAAGAGAGAGGAGTAGCCAGTATCTCAAGTTTTTTCCACTAACTAAACCTATTGCTATAAGTCTGGTATGGATTCAAATTAGCCTTTGTAAATATGGATGCTTGGCATTTGCTTCTGCCATTTGTCACAAAGTTAAATTATCTTTAGAAAATAAAAATTATAGTTGAGTGTTACTTCTGCTCTAAAGGAATTAGGAGTCTATATCAAGTTAAAAGTTATATATCTATGAGTTTTCAAAAACTTTAATTTTAAACATATTTAATAAACATTTAATATTAAACATATTTTAAACATATCTACTTTTTAATCAAATGTAAGTTGAAAAACTTGCATTTGATATAATGCTTAGAATTATTTCACTGCTTCTGATATTTTCTATTGTTTAGCACAATTCTTTTTGCCTTATTTTTTTATTTCAGGTAATTGAAGAGGGTTGTATTCAAGATTTCATGTATCATGGTATTCATCTTCCAAGGAATTCTCCAGTGCATTCCAAAGTACGAGAGGTAAGAGTCTATCATAATAATGTGATTCATTTTACAAGTTACATTTTTAAGAACATTTATTTTTAGTTCCTTTTGAATGATTTTTATTACATTCAAGTTTAATTAACTTTCCATGATTTTAAAAATTAAAAAAAAAAACTTTTAATGGTATTGATATTCCTTGACAGTTTTCAGTTTCATTAATGTTTTCAGTATTTTTCTGTACAATGGATAGATGAGATTCAATTTACTGTTGATATAAAGTGTAAAATGTGTTTTGGATATACTATAAAATAATTGGAACAGATCTATGAATAGTTAGAATGACCATTCATATGTTTCTACCATACTTTCTTAGACCTGTCTTGCACTTAGAATTTTTAAAAACTATTTTTTTCATTATATGCTTAATATTTTAAACAGATTTGGACTATCATCTAAACTAAAGCGGGAATCAAATTCTGAATAAAGACCTGAAATCTCCATTTGGAGTGTAGAATTTTGGGAAAATCATAAAGACACTATAAATTTGTTCCCTTATTTTTACAAAATAAGATCATTTTCATTGACTACCCATTCTATAATAATACTAATCTATAAAATTCTGTAAAGTCTGGACAGGTTTTCTAGGAATTTTACCTCAATCCCAAGCAGATATTTAATAAGTTTTTCTGTTTAAAAATTTAAGCTTATAATTTATACACACGTCACCATTTGGTTCATGTTTAGATGTTTTTACTTGTTTAGAGCACTATTATTTAAGTGTCATTTTTTAAAGTAGTGTCTAATAAAGAAGTTGGCAGTAAGAAGTTGAAAATCTGGTCCATTGTTGTGTTTGGGCATATTAAAGCAGATGCTATCTACCAGAAGTCTAGTTCACTGAGTAATGCCTTACTGTGTTACAGTTGGTTCTTTGGCAGCCATAAATCAACAAAATAGGTTAACAAACTGCTCATTTTTATATCCAGCACAATGAACTCATTTCCCTTAGTTTATAGAATAGAAATAGGACTTACAGTAATTTTATGTCTTACAAAAAGATTTGTTTAAATCTTAGATTATTGAGGTGTAACTTTGAATTACACGAGAATAAATGAAAGATAAAATTTCCTGAAGTCATTAGCTTTTCCTATTTTTTGTACTGTTTCATATACTTAAATGGAAAATATACCATAAAATTTCATTTAAAAAGATAATTTCACAATAACCTGAAAAAAATACTATCATGTAGTAGTTATTTTATAAGTTATATAAGCAAATATTTTCTCCATATATATATATAACACCTATTGATATAAAACTTGATAGTTTTATAGCCTTTTGTGAGCCAATATATTGTTTCATGCAATAAACTAAATATCTTTGCAATATAAGCTAAAGTGAAATTTTCTGATTGTAGTATGTTTAGCAACATGGGACTCTGCCTGTCAAGTTAAACAGGAATAATTCTTGTGCTCAGGGGCCTTATTAGCATAACATGACAGTAACCTCCCTCCAGGCCACTATTCCTGCTTATAGCCTATCCCTCACATTTGGGGAAGAATCTCCTGTGGAGAGGGGCCAGTCATTGTCACCAGTTTCTACCTGACTTTCAAAGGGTGGACAAGCCACATAGCTGAAACAGCAGGGCACCTGAAGTAGAGACAGGATGCAGCATGTGTCAGGCTAGTCAAAACACCACTCCTACTACTTTGATGACCATCTCTCCTCAGCCACTGGGGGAACTATTTTAGGACCTTTTAGCCCAAGAGCCTTTAGAAAAGCATTGTTTTCAACCCAGTGCCCAGAGGCATTCTGGGAAGCAACTGTTGAAATGCAGCCTTTTAACTCCACCAGGAGGCCCAGAAATGAAAGTTCTTGTCTCCAAAAGTTCTTAATAGTTTCACGTTGTTCAACATAGAATCTGATTAATTTTGTCACTAGAAATGACATTAGACAACAGCTATTGCTGTTTGCTTTGAGGTTGCTCCCTAAGGACTATCCCTCTTGGAGCTGGAAACTTCTTTTTGTATTGTTTTCCTCCATTAGGATATCGGCTCCTGGAGAATAGTCTTTTTTATTTGTATCAGTGCTTTGATACAGCTAATGCTTAATAAGTGCTTTATTTATTCATTATTCATTCTTTCATATCTCCATCCCCAATAGTTTGTCTCCTAAATAATGATCTTAAAATATTTTGTGGATTAAGGGCAACTATTTGTTGAATTGTTTCTTAAAAACAGAAAGGAAATTGAAAAGGAAATTAAGGGATTTAATTTTGAAAGCAAAGAAGTTTTCATATCTGTTTCTTCAATGTTTTATTGAATATGGTAATTTCTTAGTCTGATTGCCTCACTTGAAAAATCATTATTGATATGTAGTCATTGGTCATATGAAATTCCCTTACAGGTAGTTGTTAGAAAGTTTTCCCTTTCAAAGCTCCTATTCTCCATCTTTATAATCTGACTAATGCCAACATTAGGTCAGCTTTGTTGGGTGTACTTTTCTTTTTCAGTATTATTATCTTGTGTTTGAAGAGATACAAAAAAAGTCCTGGCTTCAATGTGTGAAGAATTTAGGGAAGAAACTGGGAAGAATGCCTCATGTAAACAGTAAAGGAAAGGAAGGGAGTAGGAAAAAATAAAGCAGGGAAAAAATAAATTTTCTTTCTTTTTGAAAATGTTGGGAAACATTTGAAGTTTGAGTTGTGAGGGACAAAATGACTAATAAAAATTTTTCCCAATTGACAAAAGAGGGAGCTGTTGCTTGCCATTATTAGATATGAGTCTTAAGATTTAAAGCAAAATTTTACAGTTGGAAGGGAGTTTAAAGATAGCCCAGTATAACCCCATCTTTTTATAGATATCTAAACCTAAGAACTGAAGTGGTTAAATAACATTCCCAAAGCCACACAGCTGAAAATTGTTAATAAAATGGATATTTCCTCACAATTTCATATTCTTTATTTTTCTTGTAGTAGTTTCTTACAGGAAAATAAATTTGATTACTTTTCCCCCATTGCCTTCATTTGAGAAGATATTGGATGTGATTTTTCAAGACAATCACAAAAATGTCATATGAAGTAATAAAATGCTGACTATATATTTCTATGTTAGAGGGGTCAAATTAGTTTCCCCCCCCGATTTTCTTTGAGAAGATTTCTAAAATTCTTATTTTATAATACTGACTAATATCTTTGCTTTTGTCATACAGGTGTTAAGTTATTTTCATCATCAAAAAAAATTTCGTCAGGGAGTAGAAGAAATGTTATATAGATTGTATAAACCTATTCTTTGGAGAGGATTAAAGGTAATTCACCTTTTAAGTTGTATAAACTTGTTTTAGATATGTTAATTGTGACTCTTAATTTGGAATACTTTAAAAATATTTGAAAAAATAGTTTTGTTCAAGTGCATCTGTAAATTTTTTGTCATAATAATACTATGTTAGAAGCTGGATTACATGGTAAATTTATAGGATGAATCTCTCCTGGTGCTTTTATTAATTTCCTATTCCATATTACTAACTGCCTTTTGGACTTTTTAAATTGTATTTCCTGATTAGGAAACTGAACAAAGTCTAGAACAAAATTAATTATTCTCCTACTCCCATCATCATCGTGAAAACTTGATCTTCTTCTGTATGTATATTCCCATATTCAGATTAGCTATGTGAAATCTCCTCCTGGTGGTGTGCTTTAAAAAAAAATTATTGAATATCTAAACAATGCTGATACCTAATTGATATGTTGAAAATTCTACCTTCATACCATTAAATTTGAATATTATTTTCATTTTTCCCTTTTTAAGAAAGTAAAGGTATACTTCATGTAGTCTTGTAGGTGATGTTTAAGTTTTTCGAATTAAAGAAATTCAAATTTACTTCCCTAGCTTTGATAACACCACTCTTTAATGTGGATGACTATAAGATGAGTATAACTGGATCAGAAGAAAAATTTTGTAATTAGCCTCAATGAACTTCATTTTCTATTACTCTTGAAGATAAATAGTCAAACAAATCTTTATTTCTTAAGACATGAAAACATGAAGCATGCATTAACTTTTATCTATGTTTACATGTATACATTGTCACTGCTATGAAGTGTTAGGGATGCAAAGATAAAAGAATAATAGTTACTGTCCTTAAGCACCTTAAATTTTTATGGGAGAGACATGCTTTTTTATTGATTATATGTAAATATAAATATATACAAAATTAATCCAAGTAATGTTATGGTAGAGGGAATTAGCTACAGGGGGACATTAGTATCATACAGTCTTTTATCAACAAATAAGCGATAATTGCTTTTTACACTAAACTGAAGTATTTCAACAACTTTCCTTTCCATTACTAAGTCATTGACTTTTTTTCTTTATTGAACAGGCCAGAAATCCTGAAGTTCATTCAAATGCAGCATTGTTGTTTGTTGAAGCATTTCCTATTAGAGATCCCAATCTTAGTCTTGTAGAAATGGACAATGAAATTCAAAAGCAGTTTGAAGAACTCTATGTAAGTTTTACAAAGTTGAAGTATATGTTAATAGCTGTAGCCAGGCTGCTCCTTTTTCTGTTCCTAAACATGCCTTATTCCTTCCTAGTTTTCTACTTTTCCTCTTGTTTTGTCTTCTACCTAGATTGGGAAAATTCTACTTGTTTTTCAAAGCTTAACTCAGCCCTCACCACCTCTATGAAAATCTTTCCCAAAAACTCAGGCCTGTTTCCTAATATTTTTTAGTTCATTTGTGCTTATTTTTTCTTTGTCAATTGAATTATGACATTGTTCTTCAACTGATTAATAACATTTATTAAGTACCTAATAATATGTACTATGTACTGCTCTGAGTGCTGGAGCTACATTATAAAGAATGAAACCATTTTTGAAAAGAACTTTCATTCTAATGGGAGAGGCAACAGAGACATACATCTTTATACATGGCATAAAAATAAGAAAATCAATACAAATACAAAATTAAATATAAGGCAATTTGGGTTTAGGTGGGATTAGGGAAAATGATTAAGATGCTTTCTGGTAGAAAGTGCTATTTAAGGTTTCATAAAGTAGAGGGGAATTCTGTTTGGTGTAAGTGAGGCAGGAGTCCATTCTTGGCATGTAGAATGTCTAATGCATAGGCATGGAGGTGAGAAATTGAGTTTAATGTATGAAGTTCAGGAAGAAAGTCAGTTTGTATTGCAGAGTACATGAGGTGAAATAATGCCCATTTAGATTTGACAGATAGGTTCAGGCCATATTTAAAATGTTTTCGAAATTAAATAATGGGGTTTGTATTTTATATTAGATATGCTAGTGTAAGGATAATTTTAGGGTTGTGACCTAATCTAAATTAATTTTGGTTGCCAGGGAATATCCCAAATAAAATACCCAAGTCAGTTTGCAATTTTATGGTGGTTTGATTAATACAGAGGGAAGGAATTAAGGAGAAGGGAGAGGGAAAAGGTGTAGGATTTCTCCTGCCTGGCCTGTGCCAGGGGGAGTTCAAAGTCCTCCGCCACAAGGTCTCTGAAGATTAGTGACTTTTTAAGAGGAGAGTGTTTGGAAGGTAAAGGTGAAAGAATTGGCCTAAACTCTGAGTGAGCTCAGTAAAGATGCTTCACCTGAACTAGGCTACTCATCTTCCTCCAGTGTTGGTATCAAGTAAAACTCACTGCTAAACCCAGACAATAGCAGCTGCCACACCAAGATGCTGAAACGCTCAGCACACAGCCACTAGCCACCTCTCCACTGCCAAAGAGCCAGAGAGAGGAAGTGATGTGAAATATATAGATGGTTTTAAAATCACTTTCCTGCATCTTACATGTACCAATGGTAGCTTAAGCTTGACTTAGGATAGGCCAGGGGTCTGTCAGTTGTTTCTGAGTTGTCATTTGCTAGCACATGTCTGTCATAGGCCATCCTCCTAAATACTTAATCCTTAAGTATGGGTCTAGACATTCCTGTTTTTGTTAGACTAAGTAGGGTGGATTAATCTAAAGTTCACAATCCCCCCCTGATGATGATTGGGAGACTTGTCTCCCCCCCCCAATTGATCACTAAACTTAATCATCCTGCACCTCCAAATATTCTAGCTGCAGGTGCATACATAATTTTACCTTCTAGGAGGAAATTACAATAATTAGATAGAAGAAGGAAATAGAAGAAAGACAGACAGCAAAACCAATATTTGCTGGGCACATTGACAAAACCAATTAGGGGGCAGTCGCCTTTTGACATAAGAGTATACATTCAAATAAATGTTCAATCAAACTTCAGTTCAATCAATCACACCCAAAGTTCGTTCTGGATCTTCTTGATGTAGTGTAGTTTTTCTGGCATCTTTCTGCAACAGTTCGTTCTCTGTATTTAGGAGTTAGCAAGCTTCTTTCCTTGAAGATCTTTTCTCGAACAAAAATTCAAAATCTTGGATTTTTATTAAAATGCAATTCCCCACTGAAGTGGGTGTTAAGAAACATCTAGTTCAGCTCAGGATGCATGGTTGAGTATGGGGGTGTTTGATTCAGTTATCAGAGGAAGAGAAAACAAAAAAACATAAAGAAGAGAAAATAAATGGAAGAAAGTTAAACTTTTGGGAGTAAGGGGAAAAAAATTCAAAATAGACTTTTATTTGTGTTTAACAAATTTCTAACAGGCCTTTGTATTAGGGTCCAATTAAAGTAATTTCCAATCCCACAAATCTGTAGGGCAGAATGCAGTAATATTTCACTTATCCATTTGCAGCCAAGACTACAGGAAGTTGCCATACTATAAGAAAGAAAAAGAATTAGAATTTTATTTTGATAGGGAAGTGTCATTCCCTGCTCTGATTTTTGTCATTCTCAGGGATATGGGGAGCCAGGATGAAAGTCACACTTTGGTATTTGTCTGAGTATTTCACAAAGAGTATAGATACAAGGAAGTCCTATGACGTAACATATGTCAAGTGTCACAACCTTGAGTCTCACACTAGCTTTTTACCTGTGTGCTCTTTTGGACTCTATTCAGGTTGAGTCTGTTCTTCTTGTTTTTATCCCATTTCCTAGAATCAGACACAAACATTAATCACAGTCCCATAACATTTTATCAATAAATGGCAGGTTCCCACAGTTTAAAGCTTTTTGGGTTTGCATTAATATTATAGCAAGTATATATATATATATATATATATATATATATATATATATAAAACTTATATTACTGCAGAAAACATTAATTGTACATACCTTTAGTATAAGAAATGAGAAAAAAGGGAAAAAATCAAAATTCTAATCAAAATAAAAGAAAAGCAATAATTAAAATAAGGGGAAAAATCAGGAATTCAATGTGTTCTTGAAAAACAGCATCCACTTGTCAATGGATTATTATCTCCAAAGCATGTGATAGGATACAGTCAGTCTCAACAGAAGATGCTCTCTTTACATGTGAGCAATGAATCCAAGAATCTTTCTCTTCAATCTTTATAGATGTTGGAGTAGTTAACAATATTTGGAATAGCCCTTCAATTCTTAATATACACCTTGTCTCCTGGGTTCAGGTCATGAAGTGAAAAGTCTAGTGATCCGTCTTGTACTGCAGCTCCGGATTCATGTAGTTCACGCAGTGTGCTGCAATTCCTGTATATAGGAAGCAATAGTAGTATCTCCCCCTAATTGTGATGTATATACAGGGGAGAAAGGCTGAGCCTGTATAAGTGGATGTCCAAAAAGCATCTCAAATGCTGAGATGTGTAGGTCTCCTCTAAGCCTGCTTTTAAGATAAAATAGGGATAGAGGGAGAATTTCAGGCCATTTTAAATGTGTCTCAGTGCATAATTTGCCAATCATAGTTTTAAGTTCTTTATTCATCCTCTCAACTTGGCCTGAGCTCTGGGGATGATATGAAACATGGAATTTGGGAGTTATCCCTAAGCAAGAATATATCTGATTTAGGACAGAATCATTAAAATGACTTCCTCTCTCTGAATCAATACATGCTGGCAGGCCAAAGCAAGGAAGAATTTCTTTTAAAAGCACCTTAGCAACAAAAGCTGCTGTGACTCAGGAGATTTTAGAAGTCAGGAGATTATTTAGAACTCTGAAATCCTAATTCCTTAATCTTCCTGTTCATATTACCGTGTTTCCAAAATAAATACCTGTCCTGTTTTTTAAAATCTGTCTGGGAGTCTGAGTAATGCACTGGTCACTGTGAGGAGGCCCACAGGAACCAACTCAACCTTGGTACCTTGACAGTATCAACACCATCCCATCTAGAATCTACATTATTTCAGCACCCATGCCATAGGTTTGACATCACTGTTATATAGAATTGAAATTGGAAAGGGAGAATAGTGAAGTCAAAGAAAGGATAATAGCCAGAGAAAGAACTGAGAAGTAGAGGGATTGGCATTTTAAAGCATTGCCCATCTCTTCCCCTACATTCTCCTCTAATGAATTAACTCCTCATGTGAAATAATTTATCCCATTTTACTTCTCTCTTCTCTCAATATATTCCTCCTTTTTGCCCCTTAATTCTGTTTTTTAAAGATATTATTCCACCATATTCAGCTCACAGCCATATCCTTCTAACTCTCTAGTAATGATAAAATTGTTAGGAGTTACAAGTATGTAATTCATGTAGGAATGTAAACAATTTTACCTTATTGCATCCCTTATGGTTTTTCTTTCCTGTTTACCTATGTATGCTTCTCTTAAATCTTTTATTTGAAAATCATATTTTTTATTCAGCTCTGGTCTTTTCATCCAGAATGCTTTTGCAAGTCCTCTATTTTATTAGATATATTTTTCCCCTGAAAGATTATACTGTTTTGCTGGTAGGTGATTCTTGGATGTAATCCCAGATTCTTTGCCTTTTGGAGTATTATATTCCAAGTCTTCTTGTCTTTTAATGTAGAAATTATTAAGTCCTTTGTAATCCTAACTATAGCTCCATGACATTTGAATTATTTCTTTCTGGATACTTGCTCTATTTTCTCCTTGCCCTAGAAGCTCTGGAATTTGACTATAATATTTGGAGTTTTTGTTTTGAGATCTCTTTCAAGAGGTCACTTGTAGAGTCCTTCAGATTCTATTTTCCCCTTTTGTTTAAGAATATCAGGGCAGTTTTTCTTTATAATTTTTTGAAAGATAATGTTTAGGCTCCATTTTTAATCATAACTTTCAGAGCGAGTATTCATTCTTAAATTACCTTCCCTGGATCTATTTTTTAGGTGAGGTGTTTTTCTAATGAGATTTCAAATTTCTTCTATTTTTTTGTCTTTTTATTTTGTTTTGTTTTTCGAAGTCACATGGAGATACTAGCTTCTGCTTGTTCTATTCTAATTTTTAAGGAATTATTCTCTTCATTAAGCTTTTGTACTTTCTTTAATATTTGCCTGAATTGGCAGCTTCATTAAGAAGGAAGAAGAGATTTAGAGGAAGAATGAGGTCCTTTGGTGGTATTGAATTATAAGAGGATATGGTCAGATAAAAGTATACTAGTTTTTCATGAAGGAAGTAGAACACATGTAGGTAAGGGTGAGATTCAATTTAAGATTCTCCCTTTAGTGGCTGAGGTGGAATAAAGGACTGGGATTTTATATGGCTAAGGTATTAGGAGTTTAATGAGTTTGAAGAAACAATAATGTGATAGTTCAGGTACTCTAGTATAAGAGTAGGAGTTTCAGTGGTATGGGATAACTTGATCCAAGCATTGTGTGTCAAAGAATTTGTTTCATTTAAGTGTTTTCCAATTTTATGATACATTTTGTTCCACAAAACAGCATTATAAAATGGATCACATGTACTTTTATCTACATTGATGTCAACCCAGAAGCTGCTGTACTTAGTGGGGGAAGATATTGAGGAGGAAACTTTTTTTAGACTGTTAAATAAAAGGCAAATCGAAATTCACAATGGTTGTCAATTACTTAGCTTGTAATCAGGAGTATGTGAACTCAGTTCCTTTTTAAATCTCTCTTAGCCTCAGTTTCCTTATCTTTAAGAATTGATATATCAGTCATCCCAATCTCATTGGATTGTGAGGCTTAAGCAATCTAATGAATGAAAGTGCTTTTATTTTCAAAAACTTGATTGCATGAATAAGATGGTTTATTCATGTATTCATGCCTTGCAGTATATAGAATGGTTAAAAAAATGGTTTTAGGAGGCAGAAAAAAATTGAGAACTAATCTATCTTTTTTAAATAGCTAAATGTACATACAAGTTAAGAATCAGAATTTTCTTGCTAGGTTCCTGGAGTTCTTTCAATGAGTAGTGCAAATTTTTGCTTGGTCATCTGTGAGAATTTTCATTGTCATCTTGTAGGATATTAGGAAGATGTCAGAAATATATGTGCCTTAAACAGTTTATAAATATATTTATTTCTGGAAATATGAGTTTAGGTTTAATTTAGAGAAAAAAGTCTATATTGAAGAATGTATTTATACATATAATTTTAGAGCTGGTATATTTTATGGCTAATAAATGGAATAATTTCACTTCTTATAATGCTTAAGTTTCTTATTTCTAAAATCCTTTCATAATTATATTTAATAACACCATGTGATAATTTTGATTCTAAAATATATGCTATCAGTAGATAATTAGTAAATGAGAAAATTTTTACGTAATACCTACAGACTTATGATGTTTTTGCTTTTGCCCTATATCTTCTTAATAATCCTAGTGCCATTAAATATGTCACTCCAGTTTATTAGTTAGAGTAAAATTATAATTTCATGGAATATATTTGTAAATTTACTAAGAAATTTCTTATAGTTTGTGTTTCTAATGGGTGAAGCTGATATTAGACTATAGTCTGATTCACCCAAGGTCAAGCCAATAGTTTTACAAATAACAAGACTAGTTAATATTGATAATAACTAATTAAAATTGTACATAGTAATTTTAGGTTTTCATTAAAGTGTTTTCTTTACAGCAGTGCTTTGAGAAAATGTTATCGCCCTTTACAAACAAGAAAACTAGGGCTTGGAGTGATTAAGTAGAATGACAGCATAATACAATGTACTGGACTTAGAATTGGATACTTTGGATGCTAATCCTCATTTTTTCACTTAATAAGTGTGTGACCTTTGCTACCATCTGCATAATCAGGCCCAGGCAGGGTTCCTCTTACTGGAGAGGTACAACTGACATGAAGAGGCAGGAATTACAGAAAGAGAGAGAGGAGGAAATGCACAAGGAGCCAGAATAGAAGCTGGGAAAGTGCTGTCTCCTGGTACTCCAGCTTGAGAGGTTTTATTAAGCAAAAACCTTTACATACTGACAACCAGACAGTTATCAGTAGTAGACTGGAAACAATATAGCGAGTTACTTCAAAGTTAGAGTCCGGTTTTAACACAGTGAGCCAAATTCTTCTTACAGGAAAAGCTTATATTTTTATGGCTATGTGACTTTTGATAAGTAAGTTTGGGAAGAGATGAGAACGAAGATTCTTGGAGACTTTAGGTTTGGGAAATCCTAGGTCAGTAATATTGGCTGTGTTTGAACTACTAAATCCAAAGATGCTTGTAAAGCTAGTTAGGAAGGCTGAGTCAAGCACCTTCAGAAGAGGCTGAATTTCAATTGTGAATTTAGCCCATATTGCCAATGAATTTAGAGTTGTCCCCTAAACCCTTTCTTTTTGAGGATCATGATTTGATAACTCATGAGTAATTCTGATATGTCCACAATAAGAAAAATGACTTTTGCAATAATATCTTGTTTTTACTGAATCCTGGCTTTTGCCTTAAGACCCAGTATGAGAACGTAATTTTTCTCATAGTTTTTTAATCTTTGCAATCCCTAGAGACTTGATCAAGTCATTTAACTTCTCTGGGTCTCAGAACCAAATTATTCCACATTCTTGCTTTTGGATATGTTCAATTAGATATAGTCATAAACGATATGACCTTTCAAGCTCTGGTTTGAATCTCTATCTTTGACATTTACTAAAACTTTGCAACTATGGACAAGTCACTTAATCTGAGCTGCAATTTCCCTATATATTAGATGAGGATATTATTAACATTAATAATATTTACCTCTTGGAGTTGTCATTAAAATCAAATAAGATAATATATGTAAAATGCTTTGCAAACTTTACTGTGCAATCTAAATATGGCTTACTTGGCTTCCTTCAAGACTACTCAAATCCCCTCTTTTTACAAGCTACCTTTCTTTCCCTTTCTCCACTTGTAAGTGGGCTTCTCTCTGAGATTATCTCCCATTTATGCTGCATATATTTTGTATATAAATAGTTGTTTGTATGCTGTATCCTCCCCTAGAATGTGAACTGCTAGAGAGTAGGAAATGTATTTTTGCCTTTCTTTGTATTTCAGATGCTTAGTGCAGTGCCTGAACTATAGTAAGTACATAATAAACTTTATTAATAATGATGAGTCATTTTTCCAATGCCATGACAAATTCTATGGTCAATTTTAGATTGTATTTTTCCTTTTTGTGGATCAAAATAATAGTTTGCTCAGCAAGTATTAACTTAGCACATGTAGAAAAGGAAAAGAATGTATATATATTTATTTCAAGCCTTTATTAATCAGTTTCTATGTCAGGCACTGTGCAAGGAAATGGAATACAGTGTTACATCTAAATAGCCCTTGCTTTAAAATGACATTTTATTGGTGGGAAACAATTCATATGCATATAAGAAGACAAACTTTACACAAAATAATTTCCTAGGGGATGGAGCAGTGTTGTTAACAGTAGTATGGTGTTCTAGAGAGCACAATAGAAGGGTAGGAAAGAGTGGGATTCAAGCACTGGAGGGATGGAGCTAAAATGTGCATGACTATGAAGCAGTAAGAGAAGCTGTAGTCAGAAAAAGGAGCTTCATCCAAGATAGGCAATGACTCAATCTATGGGCTTCTGAATGGTGAGTAGGGGTGAGAACGGTTGAGAGATATGTGACTACAGAACAGATATCCAGTCCCTGTACCTTTCTGATTGTCAAGGCTAGCCTCAGTAGAATCCTGGATCTAGGCTGATTGTAGTAGGGCGAGGCATCTTTGAGATATTTGTCTTCAGTTGAGCCAGCTCTGCCTAGGATTTAATACAATGCTGAATTGTCCTCCTAAGGGCAGACTGGGGGAGCCATTGGGGAGTAGAAGGATATGTAGAGCAGAAATACAGCACCTGGGCCTACCCTATGGTTAAGACAAGGTTCTAAGTGTCTTAAATATGAAGTTATTTATAATAATAAACCTTTATTTCTTTTTTGATTATTATAGAATCTTTTGGAAGATCCATATCCTTTGGTCCGTTCAACAGGGATTCTTGGAGTCAGTAAAATTACTTCAAAATACTGGGAAATGATGCCTCCAGTCATTGTTGCTGACCTTCTAAAGAAAGTAATTGGAGACCTAGCTTTTGATACAAGCTCAGCTGATGTCCGCTGTTCTGTTTTTAAGGTAATATTTTCAAGAGCAAAACCAACATTATTAAATCCCCTCCCCACATCTCTTTTGAATAGGGCATTTTTACCCCTCATTTAATAATAACCTAATACTTCAAAAGATCCATTATTTTATCATTATTAGTACTCCTCTTTTACTGATGAAGATTTTTCTGATGATAATTTTCAAAAATGATCATTACAATAATACATTAGAGTAAGATTTTTGTAGAAGAATTAGAGCATATAGAAATAATGATATCTCTTTATGGAAAGAAGATATCAATAGTCACTGGATATACAGAATTTTTTTTATTTTTCCCAAAGATGTGTACAATGATTATCTAAAAATGTCTTGCAGTAACATTTTGTTTTGTTATTTGAGAAGTGTGACTTTTGAATGGCACTTTCTTTAATTTAAATTTAAATTAATAAAGATTTCAGAATTTTGGAAGATGATTATAGAATCTTGACTTGTCTTAATTAATTTTAACTATTATGAAGACTGACCAGGAGCCTTCATTTCTTTCATGATCTTTGTTAGTAAATATAACAAGAAAAATGTAGACATGTTATGAGTGTGTGTGTGTATGTGTTGAGGGGAAGGTGTTTGTGTGGAATGCTTAATAAGGTTAGAAAAACTGATAATTAGTGAAATAGTAGAAATTTGGAATTTTGTAAGAAGAAACATTGGTATGCAAAGAAGTGGTCTAAGTTCTCTTTCAGCTATTTTTTATTTCAATATATATTACCCTGAAGACTTTTATGCCTTTATAAAAGAAGTCTACTCAGAAGGGACAACAATCTAATTTTATTTTCTGACCTTTTGCCCCCTTAAACTCATATAAGTTTTTTTTTCTTTTGTTCATATTTTACTAATAGGTTTGTAAGAGAAGTCACTAGTGGCTTGCCACAATATTCAGTTCTTGGCTAGGTTTTATTCAACATTTTTTAGTGACTTGTGTTGAATGAGGAAGTGCCTACCATTTTTAGATGACACAAGACTGGTAAAAATAGCTAATTCGTTTAATAATAGAATTAGTTTAAAAAGATCTCACCACAGCAAAGCAGTCATTTGAATCTGACAAAATCATATTTAATAGATATATAATTCTTTTAAATTTGAATTAATTTAGATTTTTATTTAATTATTTAGAATATTTTTCCATGGTTACATGATTCATGTTCTTTCACTCCCCTCTTTTTCCCACCCAGGGACTGATGAGCAATTCCACTGTGTTTTACATGTATCATTGTTCAGAATCTATTTCTATATTATTAATATTTGTAATAGAGTGATTTTGTTTAAAGTCAACATCCCCAATCATATACCCATTGAACCATGTGATCAAGCAGCTATTTTTCTTCTGTGTTTCTGCTCCCACAGTTCTTTTTCTGGATGTGGATGATGTTCTTTCTCATAAGTCCCTCAGAATTCCAGAAGTCCTGGAATGCTGCATTGCTGCTAGTAGTAGTCCATTACATTCAATTGTACCACAGTGTATCTGTCTAATTTTCTCCTGGTTCTGCTCCTCTCACTCTGAATCAATTCCTGGAGGTCTTTCCAGTTCACTTGGAATTCTTCTAGTTAATTATTCCTTTCAGCCCAGTAGTATTCTATCACCATCAGATACCACAATTTGTTCAGCCATTCCCTAATTGAAGGGCATCCCCTCATTTTCAGCTTTTTTGCCACCACAAAGAGTACAGCTATGATGTTTAATAGGCATAGAATTAAAGTTCTTTACTTAAATTGAAATAGCTAGTTGCATAAGTGCAGGAATGGCATTGATAGGGAAACAATGACCTAGGAGTTTTAGTGGACTGCAAGCTCAATATCAATAGAAGCTATAATGAAGCCACTAAGAAAATGTATATTGATGTTAAGCTACATTAATGGAAATGTACTGGCAAGAATATAATATATATATGTACACACACACACACACACACACACACACACACACACACACATATATATATAAAGTATATAATAATGTTTTTCCCTTTGCTAGGAAAAAAACCAGCAAAACAATTATTTCTGCATATTGCATTTTAAGAAAGGTTTTGAATACTACATTCAGATAAAAGTGATTGAGTTAGTGAATGACCTTGAAACCATATTATATTCATAATGATTAAAGTATTGAATATACCTTTTATAAAGGAAAAATATAGAAGAAAACCTTATATACAAGAAAACTTAATGGACGTGATGTTATTCAGTAATTTTCAGTCATGTCTGACTCTTTGTGACCCTTTTGGGGATTTTCTTGGCTTTTCCTTCTCCAGCTCAATTTGTCTGTGAGGAAACTGAGGCAAAAGGGATTAAGTGGCATATTCAGGGTCACAAACTAGTATCTAAGGGTAGTTTTGAACTCAGGTCTTCCTGACTCCAGACCTAGTAAGTACTCTGTTCGCTGTGCCATGTAGCTACCCAAGGGATATGATAACTATTAGAGAGATGGTATATTTATGTGAGGCTATAAAGAGTTTACTAAAACCCATGATTGAAAGTTTATGGGAATCAGATTTTGTCAAACTTAAGAAAACTTTTAATAGTTAAACCTGTATGAGAATGTAATGGGCTGGCTGTTGATGTTTTAGAACTGACAGAAACCTCAGGGAGCCTCTACTCTAACCCCTTAAATTTCTTTTTTTTTCCTCTAATTTTCCTCCACCAAATTCTCAAATGAAAAATTGAATTGAAAAGAGGTTTTTACCTATCCAGAGTTATAAGATAATGAGTCTCAGTCAACAGAAGCCTCAAAGCAGAGGCTGGATATTGTAGAGGATTGGATTAGATTATATCTAAGATTCTTTCCAAAACTAGGATTATGTGTATCTATAATTAATTCTAATAATAATTTGAATTTTTTTCTTATTTGTCCTTATGGGGGCAGGGCTTTCATTATTTGAATTGTATTTTTGTTTTGCTGCAGTGTTTGCCAATACTTTTGGACAATAGGCTAAGCCACCCATTACTAGAACAGCTTCTGCCAACTCTGAAATACAGTCTCCATGACAATTCTGAAAAAGTGAGAGTGGCTTTTGTTGATCTGCTGCTGAAAGTTAAAGCTGTCAGAGCTGCAAAGGTAGGATAAATATTACTTATTTAAGATAATGTAGAAGATAAATTAGTTAGAAGACTTATCACTATTACAAAGGAACTTCAAGTAATTTTAGTGTTCTAGTCCAAATATTTAGCTCCTTTCTCAGTTTAAAGAGGTGAATTACCATTGTATTTAGTCTGGCCAGTTTTGTGTCATCTTGTGGCTTTGAAGCAATGTTTTAATCCATTTTTTTTCATGGTTCTAGATAGATTATGAAAGGATTTTCATTTCATTTAAGTAAAAACATTTATTTATTAATTGCCTACTTTGTATGAGACACTGGGCTTGATTAAAAAAAATTGAATTAAGGACAGGACCTATGATTTCATTACTATGGGGAACAACCTGGTAACTAAACTTCCTCTAGTATAAATATGCAACTCAGAGTCTGTGAATAGCAGTGTTAAACTCCTGGCAACATACATTCCCCACTTTGGCCCAAACCAGATTAAAATGTAAGTAGGAGTTATTTAACAAAATAAACAAGAATAGAATAAAGCACAGATAATATTAATTTATGATTATCTAGGTCACTGTGCCCTAGTGGGGATCCTTTATTTTTGAGTTTGATGCCACTGGTCTTAGAGAGTTGCAGAGATCAAGGTATTTGTCTAGTGTCTCACAATTGTTATGTGTCAGAGGAAGGATTTGAACCCATTAAGGTGAACTCCCTGTTTGTTATGCCATACTACCTCTCATGTTTGAGAATAAGATGACAAAAATGAAACAAGATCTTTTATCAGATCTTATTGGAAGTAGGGGATAGTTATAATTATAGTATAAGAAAAATTGAAGAGAGAGAGAACATTTTCACAACTGGGGCTATCAGACAACACTAACATGACTATGACACTTCAACTGAGCCTTGAAGGAAGACAAAGATTACAAGAAATGTCTATAAGCAGGGGAGTGTATTATTGATAAAGGAGATGGGGAAAACCCTAATTTTTTAACTTTTTGACCCCGAAAACTTTGTTTTTATTCTCCATCCAAAATTCCAAACTGTTCCATGTTTTACTATTAAATGAAGAAAAATAGGTTATTTTTTTTACCCTAAATAGATTTGGAATTTTTTGAAATGAAGTGATATTGCTTTTATTTTTTATTTTCTTCATTTAGCTGAAAAAATTCATAATCTAGTGGATTTGCTTTCTTAGAAAATGTTTTGTGTGAATGGATACAATAAAGCTCTTCTCTTATCATGGCAAAAGTACCTATCAACCTTGCAATTTTAGTACTTTTAATTTATTTTTAAATTATTGTTTGGTCCAACAAAAGAGAAACTTTGTTTAAATTGATATATTAATATAAAATAAATATACTTAAATTATCTGTAGAATATTTGCAGGTTTATTGGTTTTAAATTTTTTAACAGGCTTAAAAGCACTAAGACCAAAACTGAAAGTGCAACCAATTAGCAGATATATCTGCTTATCCGATCTTTGAACTAACTATACAAAACATCGGAGCATCTTTCTGGGGATTTCTAGCTATAAAGAATATTGTAGGCTTAATAAATATGTGAAATACCATAAAATTCAGATCAATAATTTTTTTCTCCTTTTTCCTTAGACACTTTTTAGAGTGGTAAGAGATGTCATCAGATCTCTGTTCCAATCTGTAATTGAACAAGAATTTCCTGTCATACGTATTTGACAATTCTTTATTTTGTCTTTACTTAAAGAGCCTGAATGAAGTGAAACCAAGCATCTAGTTTGTTTTGGAAGACCATAATTTGCGCGACATTTGTGTGGAAATTTTTCCTTACCCATATTTCTGTGCTTTTTGATGTCACTGCTCCTTGTTCTAGGATCATTTACAAAATGAGGATGAAATAGAGAAATTCTCTGAAAAACTTGATTAAGACTCTATATAATGAAATATATAGATTCTATAAAATTTCACAGTACTTATTTTTATTGACTCTAATAAAGCATTTATTTTAATAGCCTCTCCAACAAAGATATCTATCATACATAAGTGAAAAAAAAAACTTTAAAAGATATGGCAAAAGGTAACAGATAACTTTCATCATGAAAGTAAAATGAAATAAGGAGTTGTAAACTTGACAAAAAGCTTGATGCTATCATATATAGTAAATCCAGCTCAGTCTCAAATTAAAGAATTCCCTATAGATGGTTAAGTTTCCTAGATGTGGTACTTGATGAATGACATTATACTGATTGCATCAAGTCATGAAAAAAAAAGTAGTTTCCTAAATAGTCAACTTAAATTGTCTGACCTGAATAATTACTCAGGAAAAAGTAAGAGGACAGAAAAATATCCATTATTCAAACTCTTTTGCAGGTAAACTGACATTTTTTAGAGTTTATAAATATATATCACTTAGAGAAAAATTGCAAATGACCAAAAATTTGACTGTCCTCCTGTTGATGGGATGTAATTAGGAGAACAAACCGGAATACCATTGAGAAACAGTGCATTCTTTTGAATAATGCCAACTTTGTCCTGGCAACAAAAGTCCATCTTTTTAACACCATTATCTAGTAATGTTTTATGGAACTAAGTCAACTAATACATTTGCTGAAGAATAAAATTTCGTAATCACCTAAAGGGCAATGAAAAGGAGCATAGTGGGTATAGACAGGTCTCCAAGTGCCATATTTTTTCCTTTGCCAGTTCAATTATGTGTTTTCATCGAAGTATTATCTGACTTTCACTTTGCAACTCTTCTATATTGATTAATTTGCTTATCCGTGAAATCAAAGTTAGATTGTTTTAATAGGTCATTAGAGGTGTTAGAATTACATGTGGTGTTTCTCTATCTTCTCAGAAGGCAGTGTTTTTTAATAGAGTACCAGACTGGGAGTTAGTAAGACTTGGATTTGAATTTTACCTAAGACATCTAATAGTGAACAAGTAACTTAATTGATGGACATCCCTTTAATTTTCAATTCTTTGCATCCACAGAGAGAGCTGTTATACATGTTTTAGAATGGTGATTTTGCATTTTCCCTGATCACCTTAGGAAATAACCCTAATAGTGGTATTGGCCTCTTTTAATTCTTAAACCTTCACTATAGTTTCCAGTATGTTGTTTTGTTATCCTTTCATGTGACCTTCTTTATATCAGTCATTGACTATAACGACATTTGTTTCCTAGGTGAAGATTCTCAGGTTCTTTGTATAATTCTTAATTCACCACAGATTAGTTGGCATAAAAATTGCCTTTTTCTCCAAAGTTGTCTTTTTTCTTAAGTTCACTATGAGTGTTAGGAAGCAAAATATAATCAAATATCAAATAAAATTATGGTTCTTTTTAGTGCAGTGAAACAAAATTTACCAACTTCCCCTGCCTCCTCTTTTACTGGGAAACTGAAAATTGTTGTTCCATTTCCTTATAGTTTATTTTGCCATAATTGCTTTACTTCAGTTGTTCATTGTAGTATAACTGGATTTTCAAAAGCTGTAGAATCAGTACTCAAATTCAAAAATCTTGTATCAAATTGGAAAGACTTGGAAGATGGTCCCTGTAATAAATTATTTCTGCTCACTAAGGTCAATCTTGGCCAAGTATCAAGAGGGTTATCAACCAACAAGATAGTGTATAGATGCAATAGATTTTTTTTTTTTCAGTCAGGTAGGACCAAGAGCCATTTAAAATTTTTGTCTTTCCTTGCCCTGAGTCACAGGATTAGAGGTTTTCAAATGGATGGATCTCATAGTCATGCCTTTTTGTGTCTCTATCTCTGAAAAAATTCCTTTACTTTTTTCCCATTTTCTATTTTTTAAAGTTAGCTTTTAAAAAAATAGTTGTTAGGGATGTTATAATTACCTTGTATGTCTCCATATCTTCTCATGAAGAGTTAGTATTGTGGATCATGATTTCAATATTTTACTTTATAAATACCATTGAAATACTACTCGGTTTTTTTTTTCTTTCAGCTTTCTCTGAAGGCAGAGTAAATAACAATCAGGGAAGACAAATTCTGTATTCTCCATTTTAGTCATAAAATCCACTAGACATACTCATTAAATAAATTAATTTTAAGCATCTCTGCTTAGAGAGAGAGTGGATTCAAAGGGACAGAAGTCTATCCTGCCTTTGAAAATCTGACAGTTGTCACAGAAATTCACAATTTAATCTCCAATGAAAGGAAAAGTTCTAGAATAAAACTTACAGAGGACAGGTAAAAAGTTCAATTAACACTTTTGGTTCATTAAACAGAACTTCACATAGCATTTGATGCATCTGAAAGAATAATTTTCCTAAACCATTCCATCTTAAACTCTCATCCAAGATAACTTCCGTTAATCAAAGATTTCTTCCTTTTTTTAACCTAACCTTTATTTCACTGCAGAGAATAGTCCTATTCTGGGCTCATCAAGCCTTTCCCTTTAGAGATGGCTATACTTTTTGTTACTAGTGATAGAAAAGGCTTCAGTTTGCAGGACATTATTTTGGAATTGATTGTTAAAGTCTTTTAAGAATTTCTCATTTAGATTTGTCCAAAGACTGACTTTACACCAAACTTAAATTATTACTTATATTATTTTGTAATATATTGTCTAAAAAGAGAATGGGATGGGAGAAGAGCTCAGTTTTCTTCTATTCAATTTGAAGTTTCAGTGAATATATTTTTAGGTTATTTAGAAAATACAATCCAAGTCTTCTGTTTGCTTTCATTCTTTTCTTTTTCCCAAACCCTTACCTTCCATCTTGGAATTAACACTGTGTGCTGACTCCATGGCAGAAGAGTGGCAAGGGCTAGGCAACTGGGGCCAAATGAATTATCTGAGGCCAAAGCCCATCCTAGGACCTCCTGTCCCCAGGCCTGGCCCTCAATCCACTGAGCCACTCAGTTGTCCCTGCTTTCATTTGTTCTTTCAACAGGTATTTTTAAACGAATGAGTAATTTGTCAATTAGACCAGGGATTTTTTACCCTTTTTGCCTCATGCCACCCATGTGGCAGTACAATGAACTCTGAATAATATTATTTTAAAATGCATAAATTTAAGATTACAAAGGCAATTTAGTCATTAAAATTGTTTTAAAGACAAGTTCACAAATGCTTCATTAAGAACCCCTGCGTTAGATTTTATCCTAGTGAATCATGAATTGAAGAATGTTACAAGAGAAAGAGCATTAACTGGGGCTAGAGTAGAGCTCATAACTGACATTTATCATATTTGTGACCTTACACAAGTTACTTAAGCTCCCTCAGTTTTTTTACCTTTAAAATTAAGGGATTCAACTAAAAATGACTTCTGAGGCCTCTTTCAGCTTTAGATTTATGATCCAGTGAATTCTTTAGGTGGCCAAGTTGCATTTCTTTTTTAAAAGTTTGAGCTATGGACTTGTATTTTTGCTTAAAAGATAAGATTAGTACATTTCATGATATGTTTAAACAGCAGAAAGTCCTGATAGTTGGAAATAGTAGTCTTCAAAAAATATTCTAGACTTTAATCCCTTGCATAATTTTATATTTGGATTGATTCTTCATAGGCTTGTAGGTTTTAAAAGAGAGTTCAGAGGCTATCTAGTTCAACACTTTCATTTTATATTTAGAGTCACTGAGGCCCCAAATTTTCTAGCTTGAAATGTGATGAGGAAGCATTTTATGATGTAGTAGAAAAAGTACTCCTAGCATGTAGAGACACCCGAGTTCAAATCGTGTCCCTTGATCTCTCAGACTTAGTTTCTTCATCTAAAAAGAGTCAAATAATATAGGTAATGCAGCATCTCACAATGTCGTAAAAAGATCAAATAAAAATATATGAATATATAACAAGTATAAGTAAGTTTATATATGAATATATGAAAAGTTCTTTAATGTATATCATTATTTTCATCTAACTTGACTAATCTATAATAGTCCTCTGAGATTTTTAATTTTAAAGAATGAATTTTTGATGGTTATTTTGGATAAATTATTTTAAAAATGCACTTCTTACATGGCCAGGTAAATTTATAATCCCAAATCCAGATGAAAATCGTAGTCTTTACCTTTAGAGTTTTAGTTGTTGGGGATGAGTAATTTAGGAGATAGAAAATTATAAAATTAATCTCACTACTTCCCCCTGCTGGCTTAAGTAAATTAAGGTGTTTTTTTTTCTTCCTTTTTTTGAAGATTCAGTATAATTTTTAGCTTTCTTAAAGATGGGGAAATAAATAGGCCTATAGTAATAATCTGAGATGCATACAATATGTTGTGACTTGATTGTCAACTTCCCCTCCCCCAACCCCAACACTAATAGATTATTTAATTATTGTTTTCTTTTAGTCTATTGCATGATATATTTTTTTTAAAACCTGTTTTAGAATCAATACTAAGTATTAGTTCTAAGACAGAAGAGTGGGTAAAGGCTAGGCAATTGAGATTAAGTAACATGCCCTAGGTTACAGCTAGAAAGTGTCTGAGGTCAAATTTGAATCCAGGACCTCCCATATCTAGGACTGGCTCTCTACCTACAGAATCACCTAGTTGCTCCGGAGTATCATGTTTTAAAGTTGTAAAATTATGATGAGAAAGTAGTACATATACTAAAAAAACCACAAAATACTGTACTAATTTAACATATAAAAATGGCATAACATATGGATATATTACTTTGAGCAATTATGAAAAACACTGCTATGATAATTTCAAATGAAGTATTTCCTATCAAAGGTATATGAACAATATCACTAATTACAATTAAGATTTTTTCCATAATGCTATAGCAATTGAACTAATCCTTCTTTATAGAATGATAAATTGGTTTCTTTCCATATTTGTTTTCTTTTTAAAGTTTTGGAAAATTTGCAGTATGGAACATCTTCTGTCCCGTTTGGAAATTGATTCACGTCCTGTGTCTCGGCGTCTTGTACACCTTCTCTTTAATTCTTTCTTTCCTGTTAATCAACCAGAAGATGTATGGTGTGAGCGCTGTGTCACATTAATACAGATGAATCCTGCTGCAGCCAGAAAGTTTTATAAGTATGCTCATGAACACACTGCTGCTACCAACATAGGTAAGTAACACACGTCTTTTTTTTTTTGCAAATTTTATTTTATCCTATTTAACAAGTTAAAGGATGAATAATGTTATATATTTTTTTCAGTATTTTTCAGTATTTTCAGTATTCAGAATTTGAATGAATTACTTCAGGGAAATAGTGTTGAAAAGTGGGAAAATAGCTGGTAAAGACATAGAATAACCCTATGCAAGAATTTGATTTTGCAGTCTAAGTTTTTTATCTGTAAAATGGGATTGCTAATATTGATATTCCCTACCTCAAAATACAATGTTGTGGAAAAGTTTTATGCAGTGTTAAGTCTATAGAAATGAGAATGTTAATAATGGGCTTTTCACCCCCTGTGATCACATTTTTAAGATGGATTCTAACCAATTCAGATTATAATTCATTCTATAAATATTTCTTTTTAACAGAGAGATGTGTATATATGAATAACATTGCTTGTCTTTGTAATTATAGCAAAATTAATTCATGTGGTTCGTCATTGCTTAACTGCCTGTATCCAGAAGTCAGTAAGAGAGAATCTGGAAGAAGATGAAGGAATGGAAAAAGAGAACATAAATGTAAGTAGAATAGAATCTCAACCTTGTTATCAAATTTAAGTACTGCTTTCTGGTGCCCTTTAAGTGGCAATTATGTAAAGAATTAACATTTAATATTTTCTGTTTGTCATTTTATTTCTTAGAGAAAGGCAGGAGTTCAAAATTCGATGCCAACTTTAATTTGTTTTTTTCCCCTCATCTTTGTTTCTTTAATAACCTTTCTTCCATTTAACAAGCAATAAGCAAGTATTTATTAAGTTCCTACGATGTGTGTGCTAGGCACTGTGCATTAAAAGACAGAAATTTTAAAAATTCTTGCCTTGAAGGAGCTTACATTCACAACCATAGAGGATATATCTATACATATACATATACAAAATGAGTAGATATTAAATTTTTTTGCTTCAAGGCACAAGCGCCTTGAAGGATTAGGAAAGACTTTGAATAGTAGATGTCACTTGAAGTTTCAAAAGAAACATAGACTTAGTTCTAAGATGGTTTTGAAATAGGTATTTGTTAGTGAAGAGGCACAGAGATGGGAAATGAAGTATCATTTATGAAGAAGAGCAGGAAGACCAATTTGGATGGCCTGTACAATGTTTGTACAATGCCTGTACAATCCACAGGCACTGTATACACTGATATCATGGGATCCCTAAATTCTATACATAAAACAGTGGTAGATACTAAAATTTAATATGTAGTTTAATTCACTATTCAAGTTTAATATCCTGGTACCTAAAATTCTATCAATACAGAAATATTTGTGTAATTAAGACCCGTAAAATATTGTGGGCTTTTTAAAAAAGCTTTATATCATAATTAAAAGCTTTTTAGGAAAACTCTGTTCCCTCATCTAATCACTTGTGTTTTTTATCTTGTTTTTTTTTTATGCATGCATTTTAGGACAGATTAAAATTTAAGCATATGAAGTTTCATAGTCCTTCATGTGAATCTTTTTTTTTTTTGGTTTTGTTTTCATTTTAAGAAATGGTGTTTAGCTTATAGCTCATAAGTATGATTTAAAAAATCTTATGCTCAAGGTTGGGAGCCTCGAAAAAAGTTTCTTCTCTTTCTGAGATAACACCTTACAAGAGGGATGCATAGACTTTTAAGGTATCTGTTGGCTGTGTATTTCTAAAATTTGTTAAGTGCTAAAGAGTATCTTTTTTACTTTACATTTCCATTATAAAATTATTTTTTCTCTTTAGGTGCTGGAGAATACATTGTCAATAAGTGATATACCCTCTATGGCAGGTTTATTGGAAGTCATTGTAATTCTATGGGAAAGCATTCATAAAACTTTAGAACATAATGAAGAAGCTAAAGTTTACACCATCAGCAAATTTGCTTCTGTGCTTCCAGAGTACCTTAAGCACTTTACAGTGAGTTTTAAACTAAGTATCACAATTATTATGAGCATGATATGTTGAAAAAGTTGTGTCTTCAAAAGCATTTCCAGATTTTCCCAAAGAATAGTTGAAAGAACTAGAAATGTTCTACCTGGAACAAAGAAAACTTAGGAATGGACATGGTAACTATCTTAAACTATCTAGAGGTCTGCTATGTGGAAATTAGATTAGACTTTTTCTCTATGGCCTTAAAATAGAAGTAACAGTAATTAGTTAAAAATGTAGAGATAGATTTATAGCAAAGATGATAGATAACTTTGAAGTTATATATCCAAAAGTGGAATGGGCTGTTGAGTAGTCTACCCCTTATGTTTCCCCCTTTACCTCTTTAAATAAAGAATGAATGAGAGCCTGTGTTATAGAGAAGATTCTTGGATAAGAATAATTGGATTAAATAGCTGCTGATGTTCTTTTTAATGAATGGCATTCATTAACTTTAAAATTACTTTTGGGAAACAACCAAAAACAAAAACATTTTACTATGTTAAATATTACCTGAAATACTTTTTTACTATATATTGTATGTATTGGTTCCTTGTAATAGTTCATGGTAGCCTTATCTTTGGATAGGAAGACATTGAGTATTTTATAGTATTCTTTAATGCATTTTTCCTTCTCATTTCTAGGATGATCGTTGCAAGATTCCATTGTTTATATTGCTCTCTTTTATGCCAGCCTCTGCAGTACCTCCATTCAGGTACTGTGTGGAGTTTTTAAATGGGAGGACCCTGGGATAATTTTTTTTTCCTGCTTTTATTTATTTGTTTGATTATTTAGAAGCTTGAACTTAATTAAAATAGCTTGGTAAATTTTAAAGGACAAAAGTAGAACTTGGCCATCTAGCCTTTTATATGCTCTTATGCTTTCATTTTTTTCCTCCATAGAAAGAGGTGGGAAGAATGTTATGATTCAATATTTACAGCAAAAGAGAAGGAACCATGTACAGCTAAAGTCATAATATTCAAACCTTTTTTAAAAATACTTATTTTAAGTGGTGACAAATTCTCAAAGCATAATTAATTTTATTTACCTTAACCATTAAGGAAAGGTAGAGAGAGTATCACAAAATTAAGAATGCACTTATTTTAAAATCTGTGATACATGGGGTGTGTGTGTGTGTGCGTGCTGTTAAAGTCATGTTCCAAGGACTTGGGATAGTGTGTAGATGATCTTGGGATCTTGAACTCTCTAACTCAAAGAATAGAAATTATATTTTTTCAATTTTTCAATTTTTCTAATTTTCTAAATTTCTATTGTTTTAGAATTGATATTCTAGTTTTTTTGTAGAATTCATATTCTTTGAGTTAGATGCTACCAAAGTAAAAGACTTCAGTATCCCAATGATGGACTATCAATTTGACATTCAAAGATTAATTTAACAAAGTTTAGAGAAGGTTTATTGGAAATCATTGTCATTCTATGAGAAAGAATTCATAAAACATTGGAACGTAATGAAGAAGATTAATTACTAGAAGGTGGGTTAACAGTTGATGAATTTTTTCAGCCCTATTCATAAAATTTAACTAAAATGTATATACACATACAGAAGTTGTGTTGATTTGTTGTTGTTCAGTTGTTTCAGTTATGTCTGAATCTTTGGGACTCCATTTGAAGTTTTCTTGGCAAAAGTACTTGAGTGGTTTGATATTTCCTGTTCCAGCTTATTTTACAGATGAGAAAACAGGTTTAAATGATTTACCACGTTCACACAACTGGTATGTGTATGAGGCCTGATTTAAACTCAGGAAGATGATTCTTTCAGATTTTAGGCCTCTACTCTATCCACTGTATCCCCTAATTGCCCTTTTTATGTGGAACTCAATGGCAAATCAGAAGCCTAAATTTATAGGACTCTTGGTCATCTCTGCTTGAAGTAATCATGATAAGCCTAAATAAATGAAACACCATAAAGATAATTACAACTTATTTATTAGTCAAAAATGTATTTTAATATTTGGTGGTATAATCAAGAAAGTAAGATGGTGAGAAGTGTTAAAAAATATGGTATAAGAAAGCTCTGGTTTGAGAATTATTCAAGTTTTACACTTATATTAAGCAATATTTTTCTGTTAAGAAAAGAAGAAAGATATTAGAAGTGGTATTTTTTTAAACCCTTGCCTTCTATTTAAGAATTAATAGTAAGCATTGCTTCAAAGGTAGAAGAGAGGTAAGGGCTAGGAAATTGGGGTTAAGTAACTTCCCCAGGATAACACAGCTAGGAAGTGTCTGAGGCCAGATTTGGACACTTGTCTCTAGGTCTGCCTCTCCATCCACTAAGCTGCTCCTGAAGTGATGAATATTGAATATCATAACACAAAAATTAAATTGGCTATATCGTTTTCTTAAATTTAATTTTTTAACTAAGCAGGTTCTTCCTCTCCCTTCCCTCCATCCAAAAAAATGAAAAAACAAAGTCCTTCTAAATATGAGCAAAATCCTACATTAGTTGGAATTAGGAGAGGGTTGCATGCACTTGACTTTCATTTTTCTGCCCCTCCCTTCCAGAAAGAGTATAAGAATCTTATCACTGGACCACGTGCCCTAAATACTAAAGGAGAACCTAATCCTGGAAATGACTGATAGGAACAAAACATGAAAACAACTAATTTTTATTATTTACTACATTATAGGAAGCCAAAATTAATCATCTTTGACTTCTGATAACAATGTTGCTGAAGTTTTGCATAATACTTTAATGCTCAGTATTCTAGAATTAAAAGACCACTCACTTGATAGTGTATGAATAAAACTGATGTTAGAATTAGCATCTAATTGTAATTGAGCAAATAGTAAGGTTAAAAAAAATGGTCTAACATAATGAAGATTTTAAAAAATACAAGTTTGTAACCAAATTTAAAGATCAGTCTCCAGTTTGAAATAGATTGACTTCAAAAATCTAATTTTTTTTTAAATGAAAAAAGTCTCAGGTAAGAAATCATTCTTAATTTGTAGATGATTTGCTGAACATTTAGAAAATTATAGTAAAATTTGTTCATAGACTTACCCTACCTGTGTTGTGTTAGTGTAGGGATTAAATTAGGAGTTTTGACAAAATAAGAAGCAGCTTTTAATAACTTATAGTAGAGTTGTAAATTAATATTATTCATTTAAGTCAGAGAAAACTTCTAGCAGCTTTTAATAATTTACAATTTAATTTTATTAAAATAGAGATTGTAAAAGAATATAGTAAAGGTGAGAAATATAGGAAAGAGGTAGAGAAAGAAATTGCCCAATACTTAACTAGCTATCCTATAACTACCTCTTACTGCCATTAGAGAAAGTCCAGCTGATCACCCCTCAGCTCAGCTCACCAGGCAGAATCAATATATATACATATATCTATCTCCCAACCACCAACTAACAAACAACCAACAACTAATCACCAACCCATACCACCAGCGACCAATCCCCAATGACCAACTACCAACTATCTCCCCACCCAAAAAAGGTCAAAAAGCCAAAAATCCCCTTTCAGTCCTCGTGTTGGCCTTTTATATCCCCTTCTTACCTCACTTCCTGTCTCTGGTTTCTACTTCCTTGCACTGTGGGAAATCTTTATACTTCTGTATGGTAAAAGGACCTCTAGGTCCCCAGTTAAATTAGATAAAGGGATTAAGAATTCTCTTTTACACTTACTCTACCTGTGTTGTTAGCTCTAAGATATGACTATAAGTAAAACAATAAAGGTGGTAGTGAATAATGTGCGAACACTTTTAGAAATTAAAGATATGGAGTTGTGAACTGATCCAACCATTTTGGAGGGCAATTTGGAACTATGCCCAAAGGGCAACAAAAGAATATCTACCCTTTGACCCAGCCATAGCACTGCTGGGTCTGTACCCCAAAGAGATAATGGACACAAAGACTTGTACAAAAATATTCATAGCTGCGCTCTTTGTGGTGGCCCAAAACTGGAAAACGAGGGGATGCCCATCAATTGGGGAATGGCTGAACAAACTGTGGTATATGTTGGTGATGGAATACTATTGTGCTAAAAGGAATAATAAAGTGGAGGAATTCCATGGAGACTGGAACAACCTCCAGGAAGTGATGCAGAGCGAGAGGAGCAGAACCAGGAGAACATTGTACACAGAGACTAATACACTGTGGTATAATCGAACGTAATGGACTTCTCCATTAGGGGTGGTGTAATGTCCCTGAACAACTTTCAGGGATCCAGGAGAAAAAAAACACCATTCATAAGCAAAGGATAAACTATGGGAGTGGAAACACCGAGAAAAAGCAACTGCCTGAATACAGAGGTTGAGGGGACATGACAGAGGATAGACTTTAAATGAACACTCTAATGCAAATACTATCAACAAAGCAATGGGTTCAAATCAAGAAAACATCTAATGCCCAGTGGACTTACGCGTCGGCTATGGGGGGTGGGGGGGAGGAAAAGAAAATGATCTATGTCTTTAACGAATAATGCTTGGAAATGATCAAATAAAATATATTAAAAAAAAAAAAAGAAATTAAAGATATGCTTGGTATGGTTGAGGGACAACAGTATATAAGTGCCTTCAAATATGTAGGTTGAAAATAACTAAAAGGATTGGCATCAAGAGGTAAGTATAAAGGCAGACAGGTGCCTATTGTGGCTCTGGGCTTAGGCTTCAGTAGACTGAAAAGTTGACAGATTTGTAGTAATGGGATACCATGAACATAAACTGGGATATGTATTAAAATGCTTTAATGACTTTATTGTGAGATACTGTTGGTCAATGTGTACCTATACTATAAAGTTATAGATATTTAATAAAGTTTATTTAAAATGTTTCATAAACTACTAATTCCAAGCCAGAAGATTAGTAAGTGCTAGGCAATTGGAGTTAAGTGACTTGCCCAGGGTCACACAGCTTGGAAGTGTCTGAGGCTAGATTTGACCCTAAGTCCTTCTGACTCACTCTGTCCTTTGAGCTACCTCGCTGCCTCTAAATATTCCTTTTAAATTGTTATTTTAGTGATAGCATATTTTAAAAATGTTTTTAACATAAGATTCTCACTAAGTTTTAAATCAATATTAGAATAATAGTTTTCTATAAAGAAAGAGAACCACAAAATAGTTTATCTACCTCCTAACTGCAGGAAAACCAGTTACTATTAAATTCTTGTGAGTATAAAGTTTTGAGGACTATTCCTTGAGGATATTACAATTTTTATTGAGATGTATGTAAGATATTCTCTTATTTTCAGTCTATTCAAGAACTTGTTTTGTACTGAAAATTTTTAAAAATTAGCACTATGAAATGAACTCTCATACCTCCTTGAAGGATCTGGTATTTCTCATCTTTTAAAAACAGTGAAGTTTTTACCATCTTAAATAGGTATTTATGTTTTTGGAATTTTTAGCTGTAGTGTCATCTCTACATTGAGGAATCAAGAAGAAGGATCTATAGAAGAGAAATATTATACCCTAATTGATTGTCTTTGCTCCTGGGGACAAGTGGGACACATCTTTGAGCTTATTTGTGATTGGTTGCCAGATGGAGAGTCCAAAAACAAAGTATGTGAATTTTTAAGTTCTAAAAATTTATTTAATAGCATCTTTATTCAGCAATTTGTCACATGAGGATATTTGTTAGAAATCATTTGTCTTGTTTTCTCTATTGTAAAATTTAGTGTGTATTTTCTTTTTATTCAGAGTACGTCAGCCACTAAACGTCATGTAAGAATCCAGGATTCAAATCAGGCAAAACCTGAATTGGCATTGAATTATATAGAGTACTTGTTGCTTCACAATAAGAATCGAGATTTCCTGTTATCTCTCCCTGAAAAGAGACTAAACAGTCTTTTGAAAGCACTTGAAACTTCAAAGGTAATTTTTTCTTCAAAAATACTGAACTATATACTGCTAGAATTTTCAAATTCCATATTCTTATATTATCAATGGAATCTTAGAGCTTGAAATGCCCATAGAGTTTATCTAGTCCAATCACCATGAATTATAGATGAGAAAATTTAGCCTCAGAGGGTTGTAACTGGCCCTTGGACATATGCTAATTTATGACAAAACCTAGATAAGAACCTTAGTCTTCTGAGTAGCTTGTTTGAAATATATTGTGAAGGCAAGGTTAAAGTGTGAAAAATTAGTGATTAATACAAGTGAGTCTGAAATGATTGGTAGAGTTCATAGGTATGAGTTTAGAGCCCAAATCGGGTTTGGATTTGACTACCTGGGCAATAATTCATATAGCAGGTAAACCTTGAACCTAGATACAACTGATCGGTTGTGAATATAGGAAGAAGATGAGGTATATTCCCAGTAGTGCAAATAGCATGAACACAGGTAGAAGTGATATGACATAGATCAAAGTAGTAAAGAAACTAACCTTAGTAAAATGGAATATTCATGGTGGAGAATGCTAGAGTTTCCTCAATATTATTTGAAGACTCATTTAAAAAAATTTGAGGTTCTCACTTTAAGAGTTAAACTAATGTCTAATACTTGAAGTATTTTTTTAAAATATATTTTATTTGATCATTTCCAAGCATTATTCGTTAAAGACATAGATCATTTTCTTTTCCTCCCCCCCCATCCCCCCCCCCCCCCCCACCGTAGCCGACGCGTAAATCCACTGGGCATTACATGTTTTCTTGATTTGAACCCATTGCTTTGTTGATAGTATTTGCATTAGAGTGTTCATTTAGAGTCTCTCCTCTGTCATGTCCCCTCAACCGCTGTATTCTGGCAGTTGCTTTTCCTCGGTGTTTCCACTCCCATAGTTTATCCTTTGCTTATGAATGGTGTTTTTTTCTCCTGGATCCCTGCAAATTGTTCAGGGACATTACACCGCCACTAATGGAGAAGTCCATTACGTTCGATTATACCACAGTGTATTAGTCTCTGTGTACAATGTTCTCCTGGTTCTGCTCCTCTCGCTCTGCATCACTTCCTGGAGGTTGTTCCAGTCTCCATGGAACTCCTCCACTTTATTATTCCTTTTAGCACAATAGTATTCCATAACCAACATATACCACAATTTGCTCAGCCATTCCCCAATTGATGGGCATCCCCTCATTTTCCAATTTTTGGCCACCACAAAGAGCGCAGCTATGAATATTTTTGTACAAGCCTTTTTGTCCATTATCTCTTTGGGGTACAGACCCAGCAGTGCTATGGCTGGGTCAAAGGGTAGATATTCTTTTATCGCCCTTTGGGCATAGTTCCAAATTGCCCTCCAGAATGGCTGGATCAGTTCACAACTCCACCAGCAATGAATTAATGTCCCTACTTTGCCACATCCCCTCTAGCATTCATTACTTTCCTTTGCTGTTATGTTAGCCAATCTGCTAGGTGTGAGGTGATACCTTAGAGTTGTTTTGATTTGCATCTCTCTGATTATAAGAGATTTAGAACACTTCTTCATGTGCTTGAAGTATTATTTTTATAAAGTTTATTATCTGACAAAATAGAACCACGTGACTAAATTTTCTACCAGCTCATAGTCCCCACTCAACCAAAGCCACCGACAGGAAGGAAAAGCAAGCTAGACACAGAACTCCACCCAATTTATCTCTTGTCTTCATCAGCACATAAGGACAGGAAGTGACTGGCTCCTGGGAATCATAGTTTTTAGGGTAACAGATTCCAATTTCACACCCCTGTTGCTTATTTCATCCCAGCTCTGCTGCCAAATTGGGAATCAGGATTGGTAGTACAAGGTAACTTGTACTAAATACAGACACAATTAGTTGTTTGCTTTTGTAAGGGAGAATGATAAAAAGGAGGGGCCGAAAGCAAAAAGCATGTCAGAAAAGTACCTCTTGCTGTGTTGCAGACATTTTAAAGAATTAAGAAAAGTAGTATCCAGGATTGTTTGTCAGAACTGAGGGAAACTTTTAAAAATACAATTAATAGAGAAGGAAGAGTTATTGCTAGAAGCTAATTTCCCTGAGAAACTTAAATTTTTTCCTAAAATGTTTAGTGATGAATCACGGTCCAACTTTTTTACCATGTATATTGTTTAGGAAAAGAGTACTTAAGTGTAGAGCTATGTTTACTTTGACAAATGGGTAACTAATTAGTTAAATGAGAGTCAATAAACATTTATTGAGTTCTTTGTACAGAAATCTGTGCTACTTATTTTGAAAGAAAAAGTTTATATAAGTTATACTCCTGACGCTCTTGGAACTTACTATGAGAGGAGTTAACCATACACTGAGGGGGACAGTTTGGGAGAAGGGAAGTTTATGCAGCGTTTTTGTTATTGTTTGTTTTTTTCATTTGTGTCTGACTCATAATGACCCCATTAGGGACTGTTGTTGTTGTTGTTGTTGTTGTTGTTGTTTGTTTGTTTGTCTTTATTTGTTTTGGGCAAAGATACTAGAGTGATTTGTCACATCCTTCTCTAGTTTATTTCACAGGAAACTGAGGCAAACCAGGTTAAGTGACTTGTCCAGGGTCACACAGCTAATAAGTATCTAAAGTCTGATTTGAACTGGGGAAGATGAGACTTCCTGATCCCACACCCAGCACCTCTATCCATTGTACTGCCTAGTTAACCTCACATGTTATACAGAGACACATAATAAACATTCATAGTATAGAAGAGTTTACAAAGAACTTCATGAGGTCTATGTAGGAGAAAGAAGTTCCTGAATACATGAAGGAAGACTTCATGAAGGAGCTGGCATTTGAACCAGGCTTGAAGGATGAGTAGGAAATGAAAGGCAATGAAAAAGTCTTTCTATGAGTAGGAAATAGTGTGAACAAAAACACAGAATGATCCAGGATTCTTCTAGAGATAGATTTATCCATATTGGTCAGTGTAGAATATGTGGAGGGAAGAAGGGTATATGCTATAAGGCTGAAGAAGTAAGAGCATTACTATATTGTGATGGGTTTCAATGTCTAGCAAAGGAGTTGAACCTATATCACCTATGTGGTAGTTGATAAGGAGCCATTTTGGTGCTAAAAAATGTATTTTATCCATCATTGTTTCATTCTGAACTTAAACGTTAATAAAATATTTCCCTATGTAGGAGAACAGAAAGATAGAAATGTATATCTCTATATAATGTATATGTCTATATAATATATGCATATATTATGTACATGAAACTATGATTTTCTATCATGTACAATTTTTTAAATACACCATCAAGACAAAATATGTAATTTGTTTTTGTTCTTGTAGCCCCAGAGTCCATTATGTTATATTATATTGTTAGATATAAATTGGTACTTAAATATTTACCAATTGATTAGTACTTTCTAAACATAACTTTTTGTTTTTGTAGTGCTTTTACTTATTAAAACTTTTTTATATCTGCTTTTTAATTATATCCAGTGTTTATTTATTGATTTTTAAAAAACCCTTACCTTTTGCCATAGAATCACTACTATGTATTGATCCCAAGTCAGAAGAGCATTAAGGGCTAGGCAATGGGGGGTTCAAGTGACTTGTCCAGAATCACAGAGCTAGGAAGTGTCTGAGGTCAGATTTGAACCCAAGACCTCCCCATCTCTGGACCTGGCTCTCTATCCACTGAGCCAGCTATCTGTCCCCCAATTAATTGATTTTTAATCCATCATCTAAGTTTTTGTTTTCTAACTTGGCTTCTTTTAGATATTCTTATATATAATTGCCCATTTTATGTGCTTGTCAACTATTCTAGTATTAGTGAACTTTCTTTTGCTTTTCTTTTTTTGGTCTACTTTTTCATTCTAACCTTTTTAGATTTTTCTTTTTGCATTATTATGGTATCTTATTTCAAAGTTAATATTGTTATCAAGTAATTAATATGAGACCATTGAACTTTGTGTCATCTAAGAGACCTTCATCTCCATGTTCCAGAAATTGAAGTCAAATATATTTTATTTTCTTCTCTCTAAATCTACTAAGAATTTAAGTTGGACTTACAATACATAAGACTTAATAGAACTAAATCCAATGTGACTTTGATTGCTGCAATGAAACTGTGTTATCTGATGTAGCTACCCTCAGATTAATGAGGTTGCATATTTTTGAGAATATGAGTCTGAAATTTATTGTCTCAACCATTTGCCATCATATTACAGAAAGATATTTTATCAGTTATACAGTCATCTGATGCAAAGTGTCCTAACTTCAATCAAGCAACTTCTGTACGAGCATTTACCATCTATTGTCGATTTTGTATTCATCTCCACCACAAGGTATATAGTTTTAATGTTCTCTTATAATACATAGGAAGCATGTTAACAAATAAGATTCATTACTGATTTGTTTCTGTCATTGTCTCATTGTTGAGCAGTTTTGTTCAGAAGGAAAAATGTATCTATCTTGTTTGGAAGAAACTGGATTTTGGATAGAAAATCAAATTATACCTCTTATTCATGGACAAGAAGAAGAACACTTGAAGTCTTGCAGAGAAATTTACCAGAAAACTATTCAGGTTTGAATCTCCTTTACACTGTGAGCCCCTTGAAATACGAACTGTCTGTTGCCTTTCTTTATATCCTCAGTGGTTAGCACAGTTGTCGCTTAATTAAATGCTTATTTTCTAAATTATAACACATTTTTTCTAGTGGCAAATTATCTTAATTTGGAATGTTGTTATTGATCTATTTTTAAATGATTACTTAGGATTCATATTCAGTCAGGAAGTTATAAGCTATAGTGCAATATAAATAATCAGAACTCATTTGGTTGATTCACATCTTATTTTTCTTGTTTGTTTTTTAACAACATATTAAGATATGAAAGTATATTATTTGTGAATTGGGATATCAACATCTTATGCTGTATCCTCATTATTATTATTATTATTGTTATTCTTTCTTTTTTTTTTTAAACCCTTACCTTCCATCTTGGAATCAATACTGTGTATTGGTGCCAAGGCAGAAGAGTGGTAAGGGCTAGGTATGGGGGTCAAGTAACTTGCCCAGGGTCACACAGCTGGGAAGTGCCTGAGGCCAGATTTGAACTTAGGACTTCCCATCTCTAGGCCTGGCTCTCAATCCACTGAGATACCCAGCTTCCCACCTTACAGAACTATTTCTTATATAGTTACATAAATCTTGCAGAAAGATATAGTCTATCAAATTTTAGAAACTAGTTGAATTTTAACATTTAAAAATCTTCATTTTAGTGTTGATTTTTATCATTAACATGTCTTGTTAATCAATCTATCGTTTATAGGCCTATGTTACAGTTTGTAAAGATGCTATAATGGTTGGCTTTGGAGATTCCAAGTTTTACATGCAGCTTTTAAAAATAACTCTTGGAATTATGCAAACAGGTACACTTCATTTTTTCATAGAGTACAAGTACAATTTAATTTGTTGACACAGCTTTCTTATAAATGTACATTCAGTGTTTTGGGATTTTTTTAAATGAATGGTATTTATACTGTTACCTTAAACCTTTGGCGATAAAATTGCTTGGCACAGTTTTTCTGGGTGTAGATAAAATGGGGAAGATGTTCCATTTTTTAAGAAAGTTTCAATTGCTTAAAAGCTGATGTTAGGCGCAATGATCTAAGATGGAGAGATTACAGTAATAAGCCACGGGCTCCTCAATCTTTGGCTTTATTTGGTCTGTGTAGTTCATTTGTCTAGACATGGAGAATGTATCTCAAGACCAGAAATCTTTGCTGTTCATAGATGAAAATGGTAGAGGAAACTAAGGGAGCCTCCATTAGGAAAAGGAGAAGTACTTCTCTGAGGTGCTTTCAAAGTAGAAATGCCCATTTTGGGATTCATCCCTCTGTTCCAGAAATTATTTCTTTTTGTAATAAAGTTTCAGATACTCAGAAAATGTTTTGGAGATGATTTAGTCAAACTTTATTATATATATATACATACATATATATATATATATAAGTATATATATATATATTCCCTATGGTTTTTAATCTATTTTTATTATTATTTATTCTAAATTAGTGCCATCTTTTAGTTTATTTTTTAGCTATAATTTATTTATTTAGAACATTTTCCTATGGTTACATGATTCTTGATTTTTCCCAGCTCTCTTCCTTCCCACCTCCCAGAGCTGATAAGCAATTTTTCTGGGTTATATATGTATCATTGTTCATAACCTATTTACATGTTATTTATATTTGCAACAGAGTGATTTTTTTTTAATGCAAATATCTCCATCGAACCATATGATCAATCATATGTTTTTTTTTCTGCATTTATACTTCCACAGTTCCTTCTCTGGATGTGGATAGCATTCTTTCTCATAAGTTCCTCTGGATTGTACTGGGTCATTGCATTGCTGCTAGTAGAAAAGTCTATTACCTTCGATTGTACCATAATGTATCAGTCTCTGTGTACAATGTTCTCCTGGTTCTGCTCCTTTTCCTCTGCATCAATCCCTGGAGATCTTTCCAGTTCACCTGGAATTCCTCCAATTCATCATTCCTTTCATCAAAATAATATTCCATCACTATCAGATACCACAATTTGTTCAGCCATTCTCCAATTGAAGGGCATCCCCCCCCATTTTCCATTTTTTTGTCACCACAAAGATCGCGGCTATGAATATTTTTGTATAAGCATTTTTCCTTATTTTCTCTGTGGGGTACAAATCCAGCAATGGTGTGGCAGGATCAAAGGGCACGCATTCTTTTAAAACCTTTTGTGCATGGTTCCTAATTGCTCTCCAGAATGGTTGGATTAATTCACAACTCCATTACTAATGTATTAGTGTCCCAATTTTGCCACATCCCCTTCAGCATTCATCACTTTCTTTTGCTGTCATATTGACCAATCTGCTAGGTATAATGTGATACCTCAGAGTTATTTTAATTTGCATTTCTCTAATCAGGAAGGATTTAGAATCCTTTTTCATGTTATTACTGATAGTTTTGATTTCTTCATCTGAGAACTGCCTATTTCTATTCCTTTACCATTTGTCAATTGAGGCTTGATTATTTTGTAAATGTGACTTAGTTCCATATATATTTGGGAAATTAAACCTTTGTTAGAGAGTTTTGTTATAAAAATGTTTTCCCAGTTTGTTGCTTTCCTTCTAATTGTGGTTGCATTGGTTTTGTCTGTACAAAACCTTTTAAATTTGATGTAATAAAAATCATTCATTTTACATATTATAATGTTTTCTGTCTTTTGCTTGATCTTAAATTCCTTCCTTTCTCACAAATCTGACAAGTACACTATTTTATGTTCACCTAATTTATTCATAATTTCATGCCCTATATTTAAGTCATTTTACCCATTTTTAATTTATCATGTTATGGTGTGAGATGTTGATCTAGACCTTATTTTTCCCATCCTGTTTTCCAATTTTCCCAGCATTTTTTGTGTGTTCTTGTCCCAAAAGCTGGGGTATTTGAGTTTATCGAACACTTAACTTGCTGAGGTCACTTATCCCTAATCTATTCCATTGATCCAACCGTCTGTCTCTTAGCCAGTACCGTATTGTTTGGATGACCACTGCTTTTTAGTACAGTTTAAGATCTGGTATTGCTAGACTCCCATTCTTCACTTTTTTTTCCATTATTTCCTTTGATATTCTTGATCTTATGTACATCCAGATTAACTTTGTTATAATTTTTTTCTAATTCTCTAAAAAAGTTTTTTGGTAGGTTGATAGGTATGGCACTGAATAAGTAAATTAATTTGGGTAGGATTGTCATTTTTATAATACTGGCTCATCCTACTCGGGAGCAAATGATGTTTTTCTAATTGTTTAGATCTAGTTTTAATTGTGTTAAAAGTATTTTGTAGTTGTGATCATATATGTTCTGTGTTTGTCTTGGATATTGATTCCCTAAACATTTTATATTGTCTAGAGTAATTTTAAATGAAGTGTCTCTAATTCCTGCTGCTGAGTTTTTTTGGAAATATATAGAATTGTTGATGATTTATGGGGGTTCATTTTGTACCTGCAAATTTGCTAAAGTTTTTAATTATTTCCACTAGCCTTTTAGTTTATTTTCTAAGATTCTTTAAGTATACCATCATACCATCTGCAAAGAGTGATAGGTTAGTTTCCTCATTGCCCATTTTAACCCCTTCAATTTCTTTTCTTCTCTAATTGCTACTGCTAGCATTACTAGTATAATCTTAAATAATACAGGTGATAATGGGCATCCTTGCTTCACTCCTGATCTTATTGAGAAGGCTTCTAACATATCGATTGCACATGATACTTGCTGATGGTTTTAGATATATACTGTTTATTATTTTTAAGAAGGGCCCTTCTATTCCTATATTTTTTAGTATTTTCAATAGGAACGAGTGTTGTATTTTGTCAAAGTCTTTTTCTACATGTATTGAGATAATCATGTGATTTATGTTGGTTTGAGTATTGACACAGTCAATTATGTGAATAGTTGTCCTAATATTAAACCATCCTTTCATTCCTGGCGTAAATCCTACCTGGTCATAGTGAATAATCCTTGTGATAACTTGCTGAATTCTTTTTGCTAGTATTTTATTTAAGATTTTCGCATTTATATTCATTAAGGAGATTGGCCTATAGTTTTCTTTCTCTTTTTTTCATCTGCCTGGCTTTGGAATCAGTACCATATTTGTGTCATTAAAAAGAATTTGGTAAGATTCCTTCTTTGCCCATTTTGTCAAATAATTTGTATTGTATTGAGATTAGTTGTTCTTTAAATGTTTGATAGAATTCACTTCTGAATCTATCTGGCCCTGGTGATTTTTTCTTAGGAAGTTCCTTGATGACTTGTTCAATTTCTATTTTTGCGATGGGAATTTAAGTGTTTTATTTAATCTTTTGTTAGTCTAGGCAATTTATATTTTGTAAATATTCACCCATTTCATCTAGATTGTCATATTGCTATATAATTAGGCAAAATATTTCTTAATAATTATCTTAATTTGCTCTTCATTAGAGGTGAGATCACCCTTTTCATCTTTGATACTGTTAATTTGATTCTCTTCTTTCTTTTTATAAATTAGAGTAACCAGTACTTTATCTATTTTGTCTTTTCAAAGTAGCAGCTTCTAGGCTTATTTATTAGTTCAGTATTGTAAAGATTAAAATTAATAATCAATAACTATTATATGTTAAAAGTTTTATTAATAATTAAAGTAAAAGGAAATATTGGAAGTCAGCCTGGATAATAACAAACACAGGGATCTCTCAGGGATACATGGCCAAGTTATGAGGTATATGAATTAATTTGCAAAAGAAAATCAAAAACATCAAAAAATATCCAAATAAAAAAGAAAAATGACTTCTGGATGAAATACAAAATGTGAAAGTCTCAGTTTTAGAAAATCTAAGTAAAGGAAAAGTAAACCTAGAGCAGGTCCTTGAATCGGGACCCAATTAAAATGATTTAAGCAATTTTGCATTTACCCAGTCAGTAGCCTAAACGATAGAAAGTTTGCCACACCAGGAAAGACAGAAAAGGGAGTAGATTTATGAGAGCCAGGTAGGAGCCAAATTTGAGCTACTTGGTAAAATGTGGGATAAGGAAGACCTCCCTTTGACCTATGTCAAAACAGCCACAACCTTGAACCCCAAACAATTTCAAATCATCTTGTCTTGGCTCAAAATTACATCAATCCCACTGGGATCTGGTCTCTTTGACCATGTGCTCCATAGGTACTATACAGGTGCTCTGTGTTTCTTTAGCACTGTACAGTGGCTCTTTTGTATATTCCTTTCTTCTGTAATCAGACAGAATCATGAAGCAAAGTCCCATAATTCTTTTAAACAATTAGTGGCATCATTTTTATAGTCTAAAGCTTTGGATTATGCATTAATATTAGAACAACTGTATTTTAAATTTATATTACTGCAAAATCAAAAAAAGTTAAAGAAAAATCTCAATACTGTTGACATGTGCTTCAAATACAAAAAGGAGAGAAAAAATAAGTCAGATGCTATGTTGCACATGCAAGGAAAAACAATAATACAAAAGTTTTAAAAATAAAAAATATACAGCTTATAATCAGTGACACACTGTCATCCGTGTGTGAGTACAAATGATTTTCAGACTAAAGCAGTAACAGTAGATAATGCACATTCAAAGAAGTACTAATTGCCTACTTAATTACAATAGCAAACAAACCCACTATCATATTTCACATATGTTACTGTATGACATAAAAAAACCCTATGAACTGATGGATATTTGTCACAATTTTTACAAATATAGCAAATCTTTCAACCTTGGCAAACATTTTTTTAAACAAAGTAAAACTTATTTGGGTCTAGAACATTACTAAGAAATCTAGATTGTTCTGGTGGAAGTAAATAAAACTGAAGAGTTTTGTAGGAACTCTTTTTGGCTTCCTGATTCATAGAAACACCTTGGTAGGAACATTTCTTTGTTTTTCTACCTTTAATACAACATTCTTTATTATATATATATATATGCATATATATTATATATAAATATTTTCAAAGTCATCCATTGAGAAACTACTAGTTACTAAAATTATTTCTGAAGACCCCTTAGAATTACCATTTAAATTCTTAACTCATTAAATTCTCCAAAACATGCATACAATTTAACCAGTTTTGTTAAAAAAACATCCATCACCATCTATGTAACAGTTAACAAAGGCAACATGTGATCTTCGATGGATCTAGTGGCAAGGGTTTTAGGCAAGATGTTCATGGTCTTACACATTGATATTTTGTTCTTCTCAGAGGCAAAGGTACAAATTAAAGATCAATGTAGGCAAAACATAGCTTTAAATTATTCAGTATTACAGAGTGGTATCAACTAGATTAATACAGATAAATTTTTAAAAAATTTAAACTTCAAGGCAATTAGTAAATACAATAATATAAATAAATGAGAAGGTGTAGGCAGGCAGTGCAACCAAAATCCTTTTCATGAATCCAATAGACTTGTTCTATATTATAGGAGAATAAACTCAAAATAGTTAGCAATAAACTTCTAGATCTCTTTTAAATTTTCTTTTTCCTCCCCCAGAAATTGTCATTCATTTACATCTCTTTTGTTGGAGTTCTGAAGTTTCTGATAGAAGCACTGGGCAGAATCACCACTCTGCATGTTGAGAGTATTTAAGACTTTTAGAACTTTGTCAAAATATTTCAGTTTGGTTTGTAGTTTAAGTAGCATAGTTCACTGCATATTCTTAAGGGGAAGTAATCAGAATAGTAATTTAGCCAATGAAAATACAAGCTGCTAGTAAGAGATTCAAGCAGAGCCCAATATGTGCTTGCTAGCTCAAGCAATTCAAACTGTTCTTTGAGAGTTTGAAGAATGATTTGGAATAACATTTCCTTTTTCTTTTCTTTTTTTTCTCCAAAAAATAGAATGGAAAGGAATTAGTTAGGAGGCTTGGAAAAGTATTGTTCTTTCACCTCCTACCTAGGGGCAAAACTTCAAGGGAAAATAATAGCGTATTTGCATATGATAGAAAAAGTACTGTTCCTTGGTGTTTTGGGTCAAGAGAAAGAAGGGGAAAAAAAAAACAAAAAACAGACTTATTTCCCAAAACTAACACCCTTCTAAACCAGGATCAGCTTTAAAAAAATCTGCTTGAAAATTAGAAGGTGTGGGATTCTTTTCTCCACACTGAAAAATGGCTGCAGGAGGCTAGAAAAACTCACGTGGACTGTGAAAAGGGATTGGGGTGGAAAGATTTTTATATGTCACACTCTGTGGGAAAAAAAATGGCTGGGATTGGCAGGCTTTTGTGATGGTTCTGGTCTTGGCAAGAGGAGGCTCCAAGTTGGGTGGAGAGAGATAAGGAATGCTCAAGCAGATGCACTGGAAAAACATCAGGCAGTGGCAGGGAGGGGCAGGAGTGCAGGCAACACCCTGCCATTGGACCTTCATGGTGTGCAGTGACCAGACAAACTTATTATTTTTACTGTAAGGCTATCTGCTCAAAAATTTTCTAAAATTTGTAATCACTTCATGGTAAGCCAAAATGTAGTTTAAATTTAATAATAACTGTTATATGTTAATATAATAACTAAAGTTAAAAATAACTAAAATAACTAAGTACTTGAACTCAGCCCAGTCTCATTAAAAAAAAAAGAGGAAGAGGGAGGAGTTACAGCAAATTTAAATATAATCACATTAATCATTCTAACGTGGAGACAGGAGAGATTAAAGGGAATTTGGGGAAAGATTTTTTAGGGGTTCAAGAATTTCTAACTGCAGTAGTTCTACTTTCAATTTTTATTAATTTCTTCTTTAATTTTTAGAATTTCCAATTCAGTTTTCTTTTTCACTTTTGAATTAGTTTATCTAGTCAATTTAGAACATTATTCCTTGGTTACAATAATCACATTATTTACTTCCCTCCCCTTTACCCACCTTTCCCGCAGCCAACGCACAATTTCAATGGGTATTACTTGTGTCCTTGATCAGAACCTATTTCCATGTTGTTGTTTAAACTAGTCCGCTGGGGTTTCGGGTGTAACTACTCTCAGGGGTAGGTCCTTGGTGGTCTTACTCAGCTCCCAAGGACCTAGAGGTGGCCCTTGCTCACTCCAGAGGTGCCCCTCGCTCATTCGCTGATTCTGGCATTTTGACTCTGGCTCCATAAGTGGGGTGGGGGAGGGTATATCAGCTCATATTTGGGTGGGAGCTTTTTTACTCCCTTATAGTGTGGAAATGCCCAAATCCCATGTACCTTCAATGCTGAGCCTTACTGTACAGTCTCTTCATTCTTATGAAAATGGTTTTTTGGGTCTTTTGATGTAGTCTATATTGGTGGATCTGAGGAGAGGAAGCCTCCCTCATCTAGACTGCTGCCATGGTTACCCAGAAGTCGACCATCTCTCATATCTAATCTATTATCAAGGTCTGTCCATTTCACCTTTGCAATATCTCTTGAATATGCCCCCTTTTCTCCCCTGACACTGCCACCACTCTAGTTTAGACCCCAATCTCCTCATGTTTCAATTATTGCCACAGCTTGGTGCTGTACCTTCTTCAAATCTACTCCAATTCATTTTACATTCAGCTACTAATTATTATAGAAACAAAGGGAGCCACTGATGCATTCTGAATAGGGTTCTAATGGGCAAAACTTTTTAAATTATGTAAACTGGGAATGTATTTGAACCAAGGATCTGAGCAGAACCTTTTGTGACAATTTGATTAGCATAATGCTAGTTATATAATTGTATTGTGATTAAAAATCTCATATTAACTAAAATATTAATAAAACTTGTTTTTCATTGCCTTTCTACTCCTTGTTTTTTAGAGAGAGGGTATTTTTGCATTCCATCACTCCTTTGTATTCTCAAAGAGATGACAGCAACTTCTTTAATTGAGAAACCTAATTCAGATGAAGAAATTGAAACTTTTTTTGATTTGATTCAGAAAACATTCCAGAAAATGTTGGAATGTGTTGCATACAGTTTCAAAAAACAAGAAGAAGAAGGTCTACAGGTATTTCTATGGCTTTATTAAAGTATTTCATTTATATATTAAATGAATTTCTGACTCATAAAATCACATCCAGAAATGAGTTGAGGTAGAACTTCACTTTAAAGGTTTAAACTTGTACTAAAAGTATAGTTTGTTATGCAAATCAGTTACCTTCTATTACAAAGAATAAATAAATAGGCTGAAGATGGAGATAATTCATTTGTCATGTAGAAAATGACCTTAACAGACTTAATTATAAAATTGTCCACAATTGCACAACTAGGAAAAAATTGTTTTTTTCTTCAAACTTATAAAGGAGATGAACTTTAGAAATCATCTTTTCACAACATCATTTTGCAAATCAGGAATTTAGAGAAGTGAATTGACTTGCCTGAAGTCATAAGACATTTGAATGGTGTTTTTTTCTACTAAGTCAGTGTTTCCCAGATCACATTGTACTATGGACCACTACCATAGATAGCCATATTTCTGAGTCACTAGAGTAGATAGGAGAGGAGGAGAAACAGTCCAGGAGCTTAAGGCTAAGAGAAACAGGGGTAGGAGAAAGAGGATATAAAGGCAGGTTGTTTTTTTTCTAATTGTGTTTTAAAAAGTAAACTTGGTAGTAAAAAAAATTCTTGATGGGTAGAAGTTTTCCAAAGGTTGATGAGAAAAACTATGCTATCTCATGGGGTTTTGATGATACATGGTAGAAATAATATGGAATGTTGTAATAAGGTGATTTTACACCTTACTGTAATTCATCTTCCCCTATTAAATATTTCACTAGAGATAATGGAAATTGCAAACATCAATTATATGAGTTTGTTCATATAAAATTCTACCTTCTGATAGTACTGAGAAGCATATGCAATTGCTGAAAAACTAAAAGTAGAAGGAGAAATTATGAGAATTGATATTTCACAGACTAATTAGACTTTGGATCCTAAAATCTATTTTTAATTTTTATTTTCAGAATTAATATTTAGAGATTACCTTAATTCTATTAAAATAATTATTTTGTTTTGTCTTAGTTACTGCATTCTATTCAAGTGCCTCTTCATGAATTTATAAATGCTGTCCAGTCTTGGCATATGAATACATCAGTACACCAAGGAGTGCTTTCTACTCTCTTAGCTGCAGTAGTGGTTGAGATAAGTCACAAATTACGAAAGGTAAGGTATGCTGTTCCAAAAATTAACACATGATTATACTCCAATTTTCACCATGTAGAATTATATTTTTCAGTAGTAATTTATTTGAAGGTTTTAAAAAAGAATGGTCAGAAAGAATTCCCAAATTCTTATGCACCTTTTAAAGAAGATATTTAGTGAAAATTTGGATTACAATGTTTCCTACAACTAAGTAAGACTTTATATTCAATCGTGCATTATAAACAAAACATATTATATTTATTTACAACTTTAGTCAATATTTTGTGAATGGTAAACTTGGTATAACTAGTTCTGTTGTGAAATAGGCTAAAAATATTAAATACTTAAATATGATTACAAGGCTAGATAGCTAAAGATAGAGCTGTAATATGAACCTAGATTCTTTGGCTTAAAATCCATTGTTTTTCCTCTTGCTTCATGCTGCCTGTCACATGCTGTGAAACTTGGGCAACTCAGTGGCATAATAGAGAGAATGTCTAGCCTGGAGTCAGGATGACCTGAGTTCAAATTCAGATTCAGATGCTTAACTAGCTGTGTGACACTGGACACTGGGCAAGTCACTTAACCTCTGCTTATATTAGTTTCCTCAACTGTAAAATGGTGATAATAACAGCACCTACCTCTCAGATTTGTTGTGAGGATTAAGTGACATATTTTAAAAACCTGCATTTTCTTGCATTTTCAACATTTTTGCACATTTTAGTACTTTTTAAAGTCATTTTAGACAAGCTGTTAATATTTGTTGATAACTACTATGTTCTCAGTACTAAGATCAGCAATTTAGTTACATTAAGATCAGAAAATTATTTTAAGAATAAACTATAGTAGGGTTGTATTAGGAACACAATAGATTTGTTCTACCATTGCATAAAACTTTATGTTCATATCAGTAATATTACACATGTACTGGTAGTTATACTTTAAAGGTATAATGGAGTCAAGAAACAGGTCAAGTGATCCTATGAAATTGCAGAGTCTCTACAGGGAGATAAATGAAGCAGCAGTTTTTGTTAGGATAAAGTATATATAACGGGGAATGTGATTGAGGTATATAATATTACAAAAGAAGAAACTTGTTCACAGAATGGGAGACTATTAGACCTGAAAACCACCAATTTGTAGCTAGTTTTAGGGCAAAGCAGAGAAAGTGTACTACTAGATCAATTCAGTACTAAAATTTATAAAATGTTTTATCTTTTGGAACTAGTAATGTAAAAACAGTAAGTTTAAAAGTATTTAGATAAAGATCTGACAAGTTTTTACTGAGATGTTTGGTTTGAACTTTGGAGATAAGTTTCATTGAAATTCAGATATCTCTTGTTACCAATTCTTAGAATGTCAGAGATGGCCACCTTTAGAGTATCACACAAATTTGATAACTAATAATCTAAATGGCTCAGTATGTTTTCAGGGCCTTTTACTCAGGTGTTTCTGTTTTGCAGTAAATTTTTTAGTTAACATTTTCCTCTATAGAACGAATTGAGTGGGCCTTGAAAAAAAGAATTTAGCTCCTTGAAAGTCTATCTTAATTTAAAAGTTCTGGTAAAGAATATTTTTGGCAAACATTTTTAGATAGTGAAAGACTCCTTACCTGTTAACTTAAATCATTTGAAATTTGTTTCTCTTATTAATACATATTTGTTTAATTGATAATGGAAGACAAAAAAAGTTTATGATTATATACAATTAAAATACTAATTTAAAATTTTTGTTTACTGCCAAAAAAAAAAATCAGGAGATCAACAAGATCCCCTGAAACTAATTGAAAGCTTATTTTAGTGTATGTTTCATTTTGGAAGATTAAATTTTTAAAATAGAACTTTTGCTTTTTTATAATTTTTCATTTTTATTTAAAAGTAACATGTGCAAAATGTGATATTTGGTTTATATTCTTTTGACATGTAAAATTCCAAGCTATTAAGCTACTTATTAGTAGGTGGGTAAATATAAGAGAGAGATCTTTAAATTAAAAACATTGTGAAAACTTCTCCTTTAGCTTCAACAGGTTTTTAAAATCTATAAGAGTTTTGTGCTAAGGGCTAAAAGGGAAACTTGGTACTGGGCCTTACCCTAATATTCATTATATTTAATTAAAGAGTAGGCCATATTTAAAAAGTTTGAGTGGATTATTTCTTCTTTAAAAATTTTTACAAATGCAATATTCACTGCAAATACTAATAAATTAAAAAGAGGTTAAATCTCCCAACTAAAACTATAGGATTTGAATGTATAATTTTATTAAATGGAAATGATTTTAAGTATATTTTTAGTAGAATAAAAGCAACACTTGTTTTCTGTTTTTCTGAATCTATGTGCTTTTAAAATTCTGTTATGTTTTAATTCAAACGTTTCTTAAAAGATTATTATATGTCAGATACTGTGCATTGTGGTAGGGATATGAAGACAAAAATGGACTAGGACTCTCCCTTCAAGTAGTTTATAATCTTTTGACAAAATAAAACATGGACATAGGTACATAAATATTGGATCAAGAAAGTATAAGTTATAACAATTAGAAAAATTAGGTAAGGTCCCTTGAGGTGGCAATGTGAGCCAGACTTAGAAGGACATATATGTATAAGAAGAGAGCTATGCAACTTGTACAAATGCAAAGAAGAAGGAGAAATTTTTGTAAATACCTAATTATCCAATTTGACTGGAATATAGAATATATGAAGGATCTGACAAGAACCAGGAAAGAGGAATATTTCAGGCCCTCCAAAGGAAAGGAAAATGTTAGGAATGGTTGTTAAAGGAGTAGAAGCAACCTGAGGAACAAAAAACATTTTATTTAGCAGATAATATATTATTATGAGCAATAAGCCTTTGCCCTCAAGGATTTGTATTCTCCTGGAAGGAAATAATAGATAAATAAATAAATACAAAATATATACAATGTTAATATGAATTTGGGATTGTTCATGGTTATCATTAATAGCTTCTGTTAAGAGGAGACACTTGAGCAGTATACTTTGAAGGGAGCTGAGATTCTTATTGGAGGACAACCAGGCAAAGGCATAGAGTTGAGATGGAATTTCACGGATGGAGAGTATCACATAGCCAGTGTGACTGGAATGTAAAGTATTTGAGGAGAATAATGTGTAAATCAACTTGAAATATAGGTTTGGAGCCAGAATATGAAGGCTTCTAAATGCCAACAGAGAAGACTTTGTAATTTATCCTAAAGGTGATAGATAGGTCACTGCTCAAGTTCTTTAAACTGATATGTTATAGTCAGACCTATGCCTGAGGAATGATAGATTGGCAGCTGTATGGAAAATAACATACAGAGGAGAGATTATAGGTAGGGACCCCAGTATCATTTGGATGATAATTGTGTATTTGGAGATAGGAGAAATTTGCAAGTGGAATTGACTAGAGGAGTTGGCAGGTGATTGGGCATCAGGGTTGACGGGTTCCTCACCCAGATTACTGGAAGAAGGATGGTATTTGTTACATTACTTAATTCTAATTTATTCATCCATTCACCAATATCTCCCATGTAACAATAAATGCTTTTAAATGAGACAGCTAAGACTTGTAAAGATAGATATTCTTTTCCTTTTAATTGTATTTATAGAGGAAACTTCAAAAATTCATCTCCTTTGAAAATTTCTCCATTATGTGAAATGTAGACTATTCTTAGGAATTGATTTTTCATATAATTACTTTTAAATATAATTTTTCTTTTCAAAGAGAAGCATGTGAAAAATTTAGAAAAGATTTTTTTCCTCTCTTCAGTAAGAAAGAACTTTGACCTATTCCTAAGTGTCAGTTATTAGGGGTTTCAAAGATTTGAGATAATCTTTTACTAGATGTTTAAAATCCCAGCTAAACATTTTTGTCAGCCTTTATTTTCACCATATTCAGATAATTGCATTGAATCAGTCTGAGAACCTGAAGATTTGTTAACAGAACATATAGAGTGTATTTCAGAGACAGAATACACATGTAACAACATGTAATACACATGTAAAAGCCAGTTAGCTACAAATCAGTACAAAAATGAATAGAGCAAATTACGAAACAATACAAAAAGCTATTATTCAACACTTATTTTCTTCTAATAGCTATTTAAGTTGGCTGTTTTAAATGTATATTTTATATAAAATAATTATGCAATTATATTTGATACTCGAGAATTCTGACAGCTACCATCTTACCATTTATACACACTTTTGATTTCTTTTTAGCCTAGTTAAGATTTCATTAGCAAATGATCAAACTCCTACTGTCTACCTCAGAGATTTATATGTGCTGACTAAAATTATTTTTTTTACAGAATAATTTTGCACTGTTATGCCCCTCATCAGTCTTAGCTGGAATAAAATTTGTGATTTTCCTGTTACTAATTATGCTTTCAATCAAAACCCATATGATTAACTAGTTTAGTGACAGTATTCTCTTCTAATCTCATCACTAGAAGTTTGGATACTTTTTGATAGTCTTAGCTACAGTTTAAAAAAGAAGTATAAAGGAGTTGTTTTTAAATTGGCAGAGGATGTAACTTCACTTGTGAAATTACTTATCTTTTACAGTATTATAGAATTTGCTCTAAGTAATTCTGTGTGTCTGTTATACTTTTCCTGAGCCAAGTTTAGGATATACCTTAACCCTGGAGAGAGAGCTGACTAAGTTATAGAAATGCACAATAGAGGAGGGAGAAAATTTTGGAAACAGCTAATAGTTCAATTTGGCTTGAATGTAGAGCACATTGCTTTTTCTTCCATTTAGCCTCTTGGGAGTGTTATTTCTTCCACAGCTTCTATCAGCCCAATCTTTTCATGTTTCAAAATTGAGACACCATTCTTAATTTACAAGTCTCTTAAAGGATAATGTGTATATTTTCTTTATGTGATCAAGTAATGAGTAACACATCACACAACTTCCTTTTTTTTTAACAAATACGATAAAATATATTGATGGCAAAATAGGTGTTTAATCTCCTGTTTATGTCTGAGATATATGACTCCTGTTTCTTAAAAAAAGTTAATAATTCTTTTTAGTTCTTTGTTGACCAATAAAAATAAGGTTTTCTTTTTTTTTGTTGTTTTGTGTAACACTTGAGTAGTCTTAGATTCCCCCCACTTAATTTTACCATATTAAACAGTTTTGGACCCACTTTATCCTTGTTATTGTTGTTCCTTCAAAGAATGATTTCTGATCAGTTAAAAATAGTGTGCTTTAAGTCACTTATTCCTGTTGGCCTTAATTCCTTGTCTATAAAATTAGCTGGAGAAGGGAATGGCAAACTACTCCAATATCTTGGCCAAGAAAAGCCCAGAAGGGTTCACATAGAGTCAGACATGACTGAAGTGGACTGAACAACAACTAACCTCTGGTTCTGTCTCTACAACTCCTTGACATAATATTCTTATAGATTCCATCTGGTTTCTGTTTTATATAACCTATAAACCTATTTTATATAACCTTTCTTCTTCTGAATTATCTATATCTGCCCTGTTTCTTACCTTTTCAGTTGTTGTCTCTTCTGATTGATCCTATTGATCCTTTAGGGTTTGCCTAAATAATTGCTTCATAACTTACTCTGACTATTTATTGATATCCCATTACTTTAGTCTTGTCATGTGGTTTCAGGCCACAAGGAAGGACTACCTTGAACTCTAGCTTATAGGTCCATCACCACAACCTGCTTATTCTTGTGCTTATCTCTCTCATATTTTGCATTCCCATGCAGGCTTAATCTCCTTGTTCTGTTGCCAGAACTCACTGTTACCTACTGTTTTGGCATTGATGCTACTTCTTTTTGCCAAGTTTTATCCACAACAACTGCTGCCATGGGCAGCCACAGATGGCACTTTGGGGATTCTCAAAAGTGTACTGGTTAGTGACAGATTTCCCTGATTTTTTCTTAAGGGTAGCGCTTCAGAGGATCATCCAAAATGAAAACTGTTTAAAATTGTGTAGAAAAAAAAAGATATTAAATAAATTCAGAAAGTTATTTACAGAGTTGGAAAGTGGGATAGAAAATACAGTTTCTAAAATTGGTGATTTAAAAAATCAACTTATTGTACATGGTGTACACAGTGGCATAATAGATTTTAAAATCAGACCTAAAATCTGAAGGAATTAATTCATCTATTATAAAAGTATTATCCTCCCTAAAAAGTGATTATACTTTGAGTGGATTGTGGAATAAGGAAAAAAGACATTTTAATGCTTTACGTGTTTAAATGTAATGTGGGGTCATAAATGAATAATATAATGGATGACTTTGGTATCTAAAGTAAAATAGTTATCCTTTTCAACATTAATGTTTTCGTTATCTAATGAGAAATTTTAAAGGTACTGATAACAAGAGGATGAAACTTTCTTACTGGGCCAAATAAGCTAATTCTGCCATAGGATGGGATCATAAAGAGTTAAAAGAGAATTTGGAAAATTTGAGTTTAGATAATTAAGAAAACCCCAAAAAGAATACATGATAAAGGGATTCAAAATAGGAAGGCAAGCAAAATCAAGTAGTGTAGAATTTTAAGAGCAAAATCTAAAGAAAGAAAATGGAAAAATCAAACACATTTGAGACAGGTTTGTCATTGGGTTTTGTGTGAGGAAAGCCAAAAAGAGAAACAGACCTTGGGTTGGAAGGATATGTAGCTACCTAAATAGCAATTTCAGCCCCAAACCACAAGTTGGGTATAATGAGTCCAGGTGGAAAAGGGTTTTTTTTTCTTCTCTTTCTAGAGAAAAAGGAAATACTTTGGCCTGAAACTAGAAAAGTATGAGATATAGGTAAGATTAGGAATAATTCACATCATTCCAAGGAAAAAGGTTTAGGAGATTAGGAAGAGGTTATGACCAAAATGGACTGGGAAGGGATTACTTAGACTTATAGCAAAAAAAACCACATGCTCATGGCTAATTAGCCCATTTAAAATCCCCTTAGCTTACCACTATACTTGCTACATCATTGCAAAGCAAGGAAGAGCAGAGACCTTGGGAGGTGTTAATGCCAGTTAAATACCAATTGTGATCTTGTCAACATGGGGACTCAGGTGAGATTATAAGGAATTCTGGGAAATACTAAGGACATCTGAGGATTGAAGTCTAGAGTTCAAATCTCCATTTTTACATTTCTCCCCCCGAAACCCAAGGAAGACTAGTCTCTCCAATGGGTCTTATAAACATACCAACTTTGAAATTACAGTAATTTGAGGATAAGAGGAAAAGAGAACAAAACCAATAATTGCTAGGCGCATTGACAAAAAGCCAATTAGGGGGCAGTCCCCTTTGGCATAAGAGTATATATACAAAACAAATGCATTCAAATCCCACACAGTGCAAATCGCCACATCCCAGAGTTCACTCTGGATCTTCTGGTACAGCTTGTGGTCTGTTGAGGCAACTTCATGGTATCTTCTCTAAATAGTTCACTTTCTGGATTCTGAGAGGTAGCATGTTTCTTAACCTAAAATTACTCTCAAAATGGAATTTAAACTTTACAATTTAAAATAATAATAATTATACATTCCCCCCTGAAGAGGGTCATTGAAAAACACAGGGATCACTTAGGGATGCAGGGCTCAGTTATGAGGTATATGAATCAATTGGGAAGAGAAATAAAAAACATCAAAAAAATCCAAATAAGGGGGCAGCTGGGTAGCTCAGTGGATTGAGAACCAGGCCTAGAGACGGGAGGTCCTAGGTTCATATCTGGCCTCAGCCACTTCCTAGCTGTGTGACCCTGGGCAAGTCACTTGACCCCCATTGCCTAGCCCTTACCACTCTTCTGCCTTGGAGCCAATACACAATATTGACTCCAAGACGGAAGGTAAGGGTTTAAAAAAAATCCAAATAAAAAAAGATGATTTCTAGATGAAATATTGACTATCAAAGTCTAATGTGTAAAAATTCTAAGTAAAGGAAAAATAAATCTATAACAGGTCCTTGAATCAGGGCCCAATTAAAATAATATAAGCAATTAAACATTTACCCAATCAGTAGCCAGGACTATAGAAAGTTGCCACATTATGAAAGACATAAAAGGGACTGGATTTTTAGGTGCCAGGTAGGAGCAAAATTTGAGATACTTGGTAGAATGTGGAACAATACCTGTGTTAAAACATGTTAAACAGCCAAAACCTCGAACCTCAAACACGTTCAAGTCCTCTTTTCATGACTCAAAATTTTCATCAACCCCGACCGGATTGGTTGCTCTCTCTGACCCTGTGCTCGATTGGCACTATGCAGTTTAGCTTTGTGCTTCTTTGGCATTGTGCAAATGGCTCTTTTTGTATTCTCTTGTCCTTGAATCAGACAGAATCATTAAGCAAAGTCCCATAATTATTTTTTTAAACAATATTTTATTTGGTCATTTCAAAACATTATTCATTGGAGACAAAGATCATTTTCTTCCCCCCCCCCCCCCCCATAGCCGACATGCAATTCCACTGGGTTTCACATGTGTTCTTGATTCGAACCCATTTCCATGTTGTTGGTATTTGCATTAGTGTTCATTTAGAGTCTCTCCTCAGACATTTCCCCTTAACTCCTGTAGTCAAGCAGTTGCTTTTCCTCGGTGTTTTTACTACCACAGTTTGTCCTCTGCTTGTGGATAGTGTTTTTTCTCCCATAATTATTTTTAAATTATTTTTTTTAAAAATAGCATCAATTTTATAGTCTCAAGCTTTTTGGGTATGCACTGACATTATAGCAAATGTATTTTTAAACTTATATTACTGCAAAAACAAAAAAAGTTAAAGAAAATCTTACTACTGGTGACATGTGCTTCAAATATAAAAGGAGAGAAAAATAAAAAGCTGACATGGTATATTGCACATGCAAGAAAAATATAATAATAAAAGAGTTTTAAAAATAAATATAGCTTATAATCATTGAGGAAATGTAGAATACAAAGATTTCTCACCAAAAATGAAATCCATTTCCTCTTCATACCTGGCCATGATCCACTGTGAGTGCAAGCAAATGATTTTCACAAGTAACAGTTTTTTTTAATAAAGAACAGTAGTACAACAGGTAACGCACCTTCAAAAAGTATCAAAATCCCCATAGTTCACAATAGCCCAGTTAATTACAATAGCAACCAAACCCACTATCATATTTCACATAAATTGCTGTATGACATATAAAGAAAATGGATACTTGTCACAAGTTTTTTTCAGGTGTAGCAATGTTTCAACCTTGGCAAACATTTTTAAACAAAGGAAAACTTATTTGGGTCTAGAACATCATCAAGAAATCTAGATTGTTCTGGTGGAAGTAAAGTGAGCTGAAGAGTTATAAATGAGCTACTCTTTTGGGAGCCATTCAGGGGTACCATGCTTTGGGATTCACTTCCAGCTCCTTTGGAATGAAACTGTGATGTCTCATCCATTCACATTTTTATAAGTGTGGGAGGTGGGGATTATAATTGTATTTCACTTCAGCTACTAAAATGGACCTTACCTCCTGTTAAAGGCAGGCAAAATGATCAGAGTTGAGGAAAAAAATCTAAAAATCATGTCTAAAAACCCCTTAAAATCAATTTGAGATATTTAGCTCATTAAATTTTCCAAAGGTTGTTATATAATTGTAACCAGTTTTGATGAAGTCCATCCATCCTCTATGTGACAATTTACAAAGTCAAAATAGAAAAAAAGGCCGTTTTTATATATGGGCTTATTCAGTAATATTTGTTCAGTATAGTTATAGGGGAAAAGCAACAGAATATAACAGTAGTTAAAACCCAGTACATTGAAATGATTCAGTGTAACAGAATAGTATTAAATATATTAATATATGAACATAAACCCACAAAATTAAATCTTAAACGAAACAATCAGCAAAATGCAATAAAATACAGAGATTTTTATAAAACATTGGAGTGTGAAATGTCTTAAAAATATAGCCTCCAGGCTCTTTAAAGTTCGTTATTGGTTTGTTTGTTTTTTTTTTTTGCTTTCCATTGATATTCCTTTTGTCTTTACTGTTGAATATCCCATAGCAAGGGAGAACATGGGTTTTAGGATTCCCAAATTGGGCAAACCCAAATGGCAATGAGTTTCAGAGAGATGAATTTCTTCCCTGAATCTTAGGTAAGATGAGTAAAAGGATCAGTGCACTCAAACATCCTTTGTAATAGGCAATGCACTGTTCTTTCATAGAATATGCCATACTTGTAATCAACTTCCTGTTTGGAAAAGTCTCTTTCTTCTCTTCATTCCCCCCTCTGAGGTCTCCTGCCACGTGGAGGCTGATTGTTGCCTAAGGAAATAACACCCCAGTTTTTATCAGTTGGTTTGTGATTCTGAAGACACAGGGGCAGCCTGGGTCCTGGAGTTGGCCTGGGGTCTGGGGTTGGAGGAGCGGTCTGGGTCAAGAAGCCAGAGATCAGGAGTAGAGTTGCTGGGGCCTGAGGCCGGGGCTTGGAGAGCGATCTGGGTCAAGATGGTCGAGTGGATGGCTGGAGGAAGGACCAGGAAGCAGGGTGTATGGGGTGGGCAAAAAGCCTTGGCAGGAGAAACGTGGCTAAAATAAAATTATCTAGGCTATCTTAAAAAAAAAAAATTGAGTTTTTTCTCTCGTCCCTTTTGGTCGCCAACTGTTAAATTTAAAATTATAGCTTTAATAATAAAAATATATTTTATGAGGTTTATTAAGGATCATTAAAAGTCAAGGAATAAAGAAGACACAAAATAAAAACCACTTGATCATGGCTGATTAGCCCATTTAAAATCCCCTGATTAGCCCATTTAAAATTTAAAAACTTAGCTTACCACTATACTTGCTACAGAGGAAGAGCAGAGACCTTGGGAGGCGTTACTGCCAGTTAAATACCAATTGTGATCTCGCCAATGTGGGGACTCAGGTGAGATTATAGGGGATTCTGGGAAATACCAAGGACTTCTGGGAACTGAAGTCTAGGGTTCAAAATCTCCATTTTTACACATTAAAATATTATTTTAAGAATCACATCAAGAGACTCCAATGGATAAATGCTTTAAGTCCTCTAGCTTTGGAAAGCTTTGAGTCTATAAAGTTCCTTGCTTTAGCGCTACAAAGCTAGTATTCCAGGGGTAGTAAACAAAACGATGTTAATCATTTAAAGTAATTGAGGATTATGAGTTATATTTATTTGTACCTGGGTGGGTACTTTATATGCATAATTATCAATAATATGCTTGAGAACTGTAATATACATATGCATGTACATAAGCAATTTTGTTATTGTTTAGTTGTATCTGTCCTTTTGTGATTCCATTTGTGATTTTCTTATCATAGATACTGGAGTGGTTTGCCATTTCTTTCTCCAGCTCATTATAAAGATGAAGTTTAGGCAAGCATGGTTAAATGACTTATCCAGTGTCACACAGCTAGTATCTAAGGTCAGATAGGTCTTTCTGACTCCAAGCCCACTGCTCTTATGTGTGTGTGCGTGTGTATATATATATCACATATATATATCACATATATATATCACACACACACACACACACACACACACACACACACACACACACACACACATATATATGATGTCCCAATCATACTTGCTGTCTAAGAATCAATACTTAGTATTGATTCCAAGGCAGAAGAATGGTAAGGGCCAAGCATGTCTGAGCCAGATTTTGACTCAGGACTTCTTGTCTCTAGTCCTTACTCTCTATCCATGGAGCCAACTAGCTGCCCCGCTCCCCAGGTATTTCAAAAATGCCTTTCTTGTGAGTGTAGGGTTAAGTGGCTTATTAAGTGATGTACCTGAGACCTTTCTTCAATACCCTCTTAACTTCACACTTAAGTAGGATGAAGAAGTTTGACTTTGAGACATATAAACCAGGCAACGTTTGAAATCATCTAGCACCTATGATTAGTCGAATTATGTTAGGGGTAAAGTTAGGGGTTATTGACTGAATATATTATACTAGTAGTTTCCAGGGATTAATTCAATCCCAATAAAATACTCAAGTCAGTTTGGAATTTCTATGGTGGTTTAATTACAACAGAGGGCAGAAGTTAAGAGAGAGAGAAAAGGAATTTGGACTGCTCTGGCAAGCCAGATAGGAGTTCAGAGGTCTAGGCCAAGGGGTCTTCTCAACCTAACTTGACTTCCAGCCAAGAGGTCTCCTCCGAGATGAGGGGCCTCCTAGGAGGATAGTGTTTTAGGAGGTAAAGGAAAAAAAAGAATCAGCCTAAACCACTAGCTAAGGACACCGCCACGAGCTCCCAACGCTGAAGGAGCCCAACATTTCCATGAGAGAGGCTGGATAGAGGAAGGGATGCAAAATATATAGACCATTATTTACATCACTTCCTGCATCTCACATGTACCAATGGTAGCTTAAACTTGGTTTAGGACAGCCCAGGAGGTCTGTCAGTTGTTTCTTATTTGTTACTTGCTAGCATATGTGGTCATAGACCATCCTCCTCAACACTTAATCCTTAAGTGGGGGTGTATACATTGCTGGTTGCTAGAATTTCTAAAGACTAAGCAGTTTTAAGTAAAACTAAAATTCACAATTACTTCGATCTCCTAGTCCATTTGACTTTGTCATTTTATTTAAATGTTTACCTTTCAAAAAGTGGTCATTCCAGAAAAGGAAAGTGATAAATATTAGAGGGGATGTGGCAAAATTGGGGCACTAATGCAGAGTTGGTGGAGTTATGAATTGATCCAACCATTCTGGAGGACAATTTGGAACTATGCCCAAAGGGGTATAAAACTGTGTGTGTGTACCCTATGATCCTATAATACTATTACTGAGTCTGTATACCAAAGAGATGATTTTTTAAAAAAAGGAAGAAAGGACCTACTTATATAAACATATTTATAGTAACTCTGTTTTGGTAAAGAATTAGAAATTGAGGAAATGTCTATCAGTTGGGGAATGACTGAAAAAATTTTGGTATATGTGGGTGATGGAATACTATCTATTATAAGAAATTAGAGGCAGGATGAAAAAGTTTCAAGGATCTTCATGAACTGATGCAAGGCAAAATAAGCAGAGTGAAGACAACATCATGCATAGTAATAGCAATATTGTGGAATGATCAAATGTGATAGACTTAGCTACTCAGAAATAAAATTATTTGGGACATTTCTGAGGAACTTATGTTAAAGAAGTCTATCCATCTCCTGAGAAAGAACTGTTAGAGTCAGATGCAGATCAAAGCATACTATCTTCCACATTAGTTTATTTACAGTTTTATTTTAGGTTTGGTTTTTTGTGAGTACTTCTCTTACAAAAATGACCATGAGGAGAGAGGTAAGTGAGAGAGGGAGACTTTCAGAGAAATTGAAAATTTGTTATTAACATGTAATTGGGAAAATATAATATCTTTTAATTTAAAAAAAAGTGGTCACTCAACACAATACCCTAGTATTCAGCTTTCTTCACCAACTGGTCTCTTTCCTCAGTATCTTCATCTTTATCTTCTTAGTTCTTAAAGCCTCTTTTATTTAGTCAAGCCAGACTAGCTATTTGCACTGTTAATTAGCAAGTATTAACTTCCTAATCTCAAGTTTTGTGACTTTGCTCTCAGCATTTCCCACAATTATAGAATTTGAGAATTGGATAGGTCCCCAGAGACCATATAATAACATCTCCACACAAAAGGAGCCCCTGCTTTAACATATCAGGTGTGTGTTCAACTTCAACTTAAAGACCTCTAAAGAAGGAGAACCTGTGGTCTTTATCACATGTAAAAATTAAAATGAAATCTCAAATAATAAAAATATTATATTTTAGGAGATTTATTAAATGATCATTAGAAAGCAAGGAATAAAGAGAATACAAAATAAAGACTACTTGCACATGACTGATTAGCCATTTTCAAAATCCTCGCTCACCACCATCACCACGCTGGCTACACGCCAAAGAGGCTGAGCAGTTCTGCCGACTGAATATTTATTCCCTATCTACAGGAAGTATGTAATGACAGGAAGACAGTGGGATTCCCGGAAATGTAGTTCTTTTTTAGGGTAACAGATTTTCAATTATACACACAGCAGCTCCTTTTACCTTTGGATAGCTGACATCTAGCCAAAATTGGCTTCTTTATAACCCTCTGGCAACAAACCCAAAGTAATCAGATCCCTCTACCATATGATGACTCTTCAGATATTTGAAGGCAGTTATTATCCCTTTTCTAGTACCCAGTTTCTTCAGTTAAGCCTCGACATGCATTTGAGATCCTTTACTCTTCTATTTACTGACCTCTGTTTACTAGCCTGTTGTACTCTCCAGATTTTCCATCCAAAATGTTCTTTACCCCTTCTTTGCTAAATCATGTCTACTGCTATTTATAAAATAGTTCATATATCTCTAGTGTAATAAATGATATTTGGAGGGTATATTTGATGGTATACTAGATAACTAATGGATCAGGTAGTTATCTTCTTTTTGCCTACCCTCCTCCCTTTTATACCTCCCTTCCTCCCCCTCTTTCAATCTCCCTTCCTTCCCTGTTCTTCCCTTCCCTTCAGTTTCCCTTTCCCCCTTCTTCTGCCTCCTTCTAAGTCACTCAGGGTGAGATATGATGTTTCAGAGGAAATACTCTTTTCTCTTCTTCATCTCAAGTAAGGGTTTATTGGGGAAAACAGGAAAGATGGAGGATAAGGTAAGAGGGGTGAGATTTCCCTATTATCTACAATTAGTGTTAGGTTGGAGGATATTGAAAGAAATGGCAATTCTGTCACTCACATAAAACAGAGCCAGTCAGAGAGAGATATATGGACTATTGTCCTTCTTCTTCTGCCTTCAAATCAGCCAGGCCACCTCCCACTTGATTATCCCAAGTCCCAGAGATAAACCCAGCTTCTTCCTTCAGGGTCACCACCATCAGCCCAAAGACCTCAAAACAGTCTGCAGTTGGCTCTTGCCTCCAACTTTTTCCTGGTCACATTCCCAATGGAATTTTCCTTTGATTGACAGCTGATGAATCTCCAGTTTCTTGTCTTGTTGCATTTTCTTTTAATTTCTCTCCTCCACACTAGGAATACTATAATCCCACTTTTCACAATTAATACCTATTCATCTATTTGTTCAGTACATTTAGTTATTATACTGTACTTAAATCATCCTATGTATACATACATACATACATACATATATATTCCTATTAGGACCTGTAGAAACAAAATGAAAAATAGAATTCAAAGAAAAACTGAAATTTCTCTTCACAGCTCTACTCTCTAGGGTATATAGGATTTTTTGAGGTCCTTCTTAACTAGGTTGCTCCACTTTGTCTATTATGATTTGAAATAGGAATTCATTGAATGCAGGACTTTATGTATAATCACCAAAATGGCCTATATATACATGTATATGTTTTGTCTTACTTTTTAAGCTACTGGGTATTAAGATCTGTGCCAGAAATAGCAAACTGTTAAATTATCAAAAGAAGTAATTTCCAAAATATGCTAAAAAAGCATTATTAACTAAGTTTCAGATCTTCTCATCAGATTTCAGATAAAGAAGAGTTTGCAGTACCCAAATGCCTTTCTGATCTTCCACCATTCTCAAGGTGCTTAATGGGAATCATAATGAAGTCTTTAAATGTACTCAGGTAAAACATTTTTACTTTATTTTGAAATTCTTATTATGAACCTTTCAATGACTTTCTTGGCAAATTTCACACTTATTTTTCCTTTTAGAATGATTTTATAGTAGTTTTTATTGCTCCATTTGTTTACATATGGGCACTTTCTTCCCTCCTTTCCATGCTTATACCATAAATTCAGTTCATATAAAATCAGTGTCTAATCAATAATAATTATTTTTTAATGTATAAGTCTTTTTAAATATTTAATTTTATAGATATGGACTTTTTTATATATTCTTTTAAGAATGATCTTAAGTGATCATTCTTACCATTTCTAATTTGTCTTAGGGTCTAAATATAGAGGTGTGTATGTGTGTGTGTATATATATATATATATATACACACACATATATACATATGCATATTTGCCAATTTCTACCCCAGTTTAACTCATGTAATTCCATAATAGACATATTTTTCAACATATTTTTTTTTATAGATCATTCTTAGAAGAACTAACAGCATGCATAGCTGCTGAAGAAATTGAAGGCATTGTTTGCCTCACCTCTGTTGTATATATGATTCTGATTATTAGTAAGGGTAAGTCAATTTTTTCCCTTTATGTCACATAGGATTGTGATATTCATTTGCACTGTGGTATGATGGACAGAGTACCAGTTTCAAAGCCCAGAAGACCCATGTTCAAATCTAACCCTTGACACATATTGGCTTTGTAATTCAGTTCTTTTTGTTCTCTAGATAACACTCTAAAATCCTGATTTATATTGATGAAAAGAGAATTTCCTTAGCTAGAAGTGTGTTATAAAATCACAAGTCTAGTTTCTATCCCTACTAATTATTTTAAATATCTGAATTCCTTAAGTACCATTATTTTATTGAAAAATTAAGTTCATGGAAGTTAATCATCATATAATGGAATGCTTTGTAGTTTTTGGCTCTATAGAACATAATCCTTTTTCTTTAAAGATCTTGTTTGATGTGTGGCTCTATTGTTAGTTTCTCTATATACATGTATATATACAAATATTATAGTGAGGGAAAATTATCCAAATTCTCTCTCTTGTTAATGTTCTTTCTAAAATGTGGTGCCCACATTTAATACTATCTATACCTCTCTTGACCAAAACAGTATAGTGATATTATCAGCTCCCACATCCTGCAACTTTTTATATATTGTAAAGTCACATCAGTTTTTTTAGCTATAGTGTCACACTTTTGACTCATTAAGCTTGTATTCCAACTAAACCTACTATCTTTTTCTCATGGTCTGCTATCTAATCATACTTAATACAACTTCAAAATTTAATTTTTTTGTACTTTCAGTGTAAGAATCCTATTAGTTTTCCTCTTTTTCAAATTGAAAGAACATTCTGATCTGTCAAGATTTTTGGAATCTTATACTGTTTTTAGCATGTTAGCTTTTCCCTTTCAGCTTTGTGTCATCCATAAGTTTTACCAAGTACTCCATCTTTGCTTTAATTTAGGTTAATGATAGTGCAGACCCAGGCAGTTCATTGGAAACTTCTTTCCAGTTGAACTGTAGTTGCTATTATTTGAACTGATCATTCAACCAGTTCCCTTATCACTTTAATATCCATCTAACTCATCTTTCTAAATTTTTCATTATAATACCAATAGAGATTTTAAAACTGTAAACTATTTTTAGCATTCTCATTATCAACCAGGCTAGTAATCCAGTTAGAAAAGGTAATAATGTTATACTAGTGAGACCAGTTTCTTTTGAAATCATGTTGGCATTTTACAATTACTGCTTCCTTTTCTAGATGCTCACTAACTATTCCTTAAATACATTCCAGAATTTTGACAGGAATCGGTATTAAGTTCCCGTGCCCATAGTCTGCAAACTGCATTCTCTTACCCTTTTTAAAAATCAGAATTATATTTGCCTTTCTTCAGTCCCGTAGCACTTTTCCTAATTTCCCAGGACTATTCAGAGATTTCTGAAAGTGATTTAGCAATCACATTTGCTAGCTTTTTTCATTATCTGAGGAAGTAATTCTTTCCTTCTTTGAGACTCTTTTTTGTTATTCTTAATTCTACTCACTTATCTCAATTTATTCTGAGCTTTAGTACCCCTGATTTTATTCTGTGAAGATTTTATGACGCCTTTATATTCATCCTATATTACTTTCCCGAGTTTCAATGTTCTGTATATGTCCTTTTAAAATCTAAATTAGTTGGTAAGTTCCTTATATATTTGTCCATATTTATCTACTCTGGCCCCTTTAGATAACTTCCCATTTTCTCTCTCATCAAATTTTTTCTCTTAGTTTTAAGCATTTAATTTTTTGTTTTATATTTCCTGGACCATATCCTTCATTAGGAATCTAAACTATTCTATTTTTGAAATTTTAAAATACAGAGTTCATATCCAAGTGTTTACATCTTTCTTCTAAATCACAAATTGTGAACTGAAGTGGTAATTTCATGAGAACATTACCATCATTTCCATCCTAATACATTATTCCTTTCTGTTGGTAGCATCTGCTCCTGAATTGAATGTCATCCTTGTTAATGTTTCCTCCTTTTTTAAGGATGAAATTATCATTACAGTAAACCAAACAATTATTAACTTCTTTGCTTTGACAGAGATTATTACAACATATAGTTGTAATAGTTCAGATAATTGAAATTCCCCAGCATTAACATATCCTGCCTCTGTAAAATGCTTGTGATTTGTTTTCTGAATTCTTAATACATTTCTTCTTTCCATCTGATTGTTGTGGTGGGATATTTCAGTTACAATAACACTCCTTTTTTTTTAATCTCTGGAGATAATCACCAAGTATTTTCCACCAACCCTCTTGTTCTTGGACTTTTATTCATGGGATTATAAATATCTTTTTAATAAATGGTGCCACTCTTTTTTACCTTTTTTTTTTAACAAGGTTAAAATCCTTTCAAAGCTATATTCAGGCTCTAGGTCTCAGTCCACTAACAAATAATATATGTCTTGTGAAGTTTGCTTCCCTGTGTTAGTATGTTCATTCTGTCTCTTAATCATGTTTTGTACTTTTTTCCTGGAGTTATACATAATGAACTTAATCATTTTAAATGCTTTAGCTGTTCACATATTTAAAGATAATGTGGTATACTGGAAAGTATATCAGAATGAGAAAACAAGATGAGGCATTTTTATCTGACCCTTTGTGTTCAGCACTCACATCCTGGTACTCCTCATTAAAGGAAAGAGTTAGGATTCATTAAAACTAAAACCTAAACACCATCTCCAGCCCAATACTTGATTTCTTTACCCTTGAGATATATGATCTGATGGATAATGATGATGATTATATGATCAGTGACATTTACCAAACTGATCCCCTGACTAAAAGCTATACAACTTGGCTAAATACAAAAGAAAGGAAGGAAGTTAGTTTTCAAGAGATAAGGGTGGTCTGTTTTTATAGCAGGCTGTATCACTTGGTTTGTGTAAATATTCTTGCAGTACTTAAGATTCCTGATTTTGATGTTTCAGGTATTCTTGCTTATAAGGAGGTAGAGGTTTACTTTAGTAATAATACTTATTTGCTACTATGACCCTGTGTGCTTAACACAATGAATTATTTTCTAATTGAGCAGGAGCTATTTACAAAATTTGAAATATGCCAATTTGAAAAAGAAGATATAAATCTAGAAATTCATAAGTTTTCAAGATGTAGGCCATATTGAAGTATGGAGGCTTTTTGTGCTTTCTTGGCTTTATGGTGTGCCATTATCATTTTATCCCCAGGTTCTCTGCCTTGATTTACTTTCTAGTGGATAATTCTTTCTTTTGACAGATCAAAGTTTGTTGTGGATAATGCATTAAATAAACCAAAAAGCTAGTTCATTAAAATCTCTATCCTAAGAGATAAAATCTCTATCTATACTGAAATAATTTATCACTGGGGAAAATCCTCTATGCCATGAACTTGCTAATGCCAAAAAGAACTATGCCATCTGCGAGAGCAACATGCTAGCATTCAGTTTGTGGCATGTAAGTAATTTCTGAAGGAATAAGATACTTCATCACTGAACATAAGAATTAGAATATCTTCAGAGAATAGTAGCTTAATCTCTACCATATCCATTAAGTTTTTTTGTGTTTTTTTTTAAATAGATTCAAACTAACCATTGTTTACATCTCTCAATATCATAATTCATGGATAGATGTGTAGTCACCAAAGTCTGCCCTCCTATAGACCATGAGCCAGTAAATCCCTAATAGGACTATTAGAATTAATTTACTAGCAGCTGATATGGAACACCTATCTTCATTCCTAGGTGTCCATCCCCCATACCAAAATGATACCGCTAGCCCATTAGTGGTGAACCAAGGGTACAGGTGCCAAAGATGGCACACAGAGAACTCCCTATGGGCACATGGCCACTGACCAAAAGGTAGAGGGACTTGGGCAGAGCTGCTCCCATCCCCCTCTCCACTATGCCTGGCAACATTTTTTTATATCCCCTGTCCCTCTGCCTAGAAGTCCAATGAAGCACAGGGGGTAAGGTGGGCAGCTCACAGGCAGTAGAGCTGGGGGGAGTAAAGTGTTCAGACTACCCCTCTCTCCCTCTCTACAATTACTGAGGACATTCCTCACTTCACCTGCCCCTCCCCTGTGTGAAATAAGGGGATAGGACAGGTCACACCTGATCTCAGTCTTGGTGGGGGAGGTGAGGGCCAGTGCCCAGCACTCTATCTCTAAAAGGTTCACCATCACTGCTTTAGCCTTTCTTTGGATTTTTTCTATGTTTATTACTTTGGAATACCTAGATTTCAAGATATATAAAAATACATGCATATTTTACAATGTTTTATTGTGTTTTAATGTTTGTGACCATGACAGATTTGTAGACTTAATTTTGTCCATTAACTCTTCTGTCTCTTAATGTAATTTCTCTAAATAGGTAAATATAAAGATTCAAAGGTTAAGGATGCTGCTGCTGCTATTCAAAGGATACTGAACAGATACATGGAAATTACCTTGGAAGAGGATAGCATTGAAAGGTAAAAAGCTAAATATATCACAGAAACAATAACCCTGAAAACACCAGTTATAATCTAAGTATATTTAATTGAAAATGTCTTAATTTGTTAGTTCTTGTAATAAAGGGTCAGGAAATTTAGAATTCCCTATAATCATTATGGTAATATCTCTTTTCCAATCAGCTTTGTTAGTTATAAGCTAAGTTTATTCACCGCTTTAAAACAAATTCAATAGTATTTATTTTTCCTACCTAATAGCAGTCATAATGAGGTGGAGATTTTTTTAGACATTAGAAATGGTGTGAGCCAAGATACAAACCTTAAAGAGTATAAATTTTTAACCTTTTTAGGACAGAGATTTCTTCATTTTTGTTGTATTATATCTAGTTCCTAGAACAGTTGCTGGCACATTATAAACATTTAATGAATACTTGTTGAATTAAATAGAAATAGTAAACCCATTATAGTGTTACTTAATCTATTTTATAAAAATGTTTTTAATTTTGATCATAAAGAAGATTGATAAATTGGACAACATCGTTAAGCTAACAAGAGAGTTAAAACCAAATATTATAAGGAAAGGTTGAAGGAACCTGGGAAGAGAAAATGAGGTAGGGATGGGAGGTATAGGAGGAAAATAAGATAGTTGCCTTTGTAAAATTGTCATATGAAAGATTATATTTAATCTCTTTGATTTAAATAACTATTTAACTAGGACTAGAATAAGAAAATTAAAAGAGAGGGGACCATCCAAGATGACAGAGCAGGAGTAAGGAATCTAATCCAGCTCTTCCTTGCAAAAAAGATTCCACAAAGATCTAGAACATGCACCAATCTAAATTCTGATTGTGAGATCCAAGGGAAAAAAATTGTGATAAATCATTTTTTCCTGCTAAGGTGAGCATCAGTAGATAGGCCTCTAGACACTGCAGATATCATCTAGGCAGAAGCACACAGTGTAGAGCAATTAAACTGGGACTGAATAAGAGTCTTCGTTCAGCTTTGTACTAGAGCAAGAAGAGATCTGGCATAGAGGTGATGGACCTTGTGCAAGGAGCAAGAACAGATGGCTACTGGCAGTTCTGTTATTCATACCTCAGTGCTACTTCACAGACCCATTCAGACTGAAGAAGGCACCTGTGGGCCACGGAAAGGCACAAATATAGAAAAGAGCAGCAGTTCTCTGACTTTGATTCTGAAAACAGACTGCAATCCTAGATTTAGCCCTCCGGCAGTATGAAGTCTACCAGAACAGAGGTAGCTCAGACTAAAGGAGAACCTGTGGTTCTTTCACTTTGAACCTACTGTATTAGAAATAAGGATACTGTGGAGATAGGAGGATTTTGGGAAATGTCAGTCCTGTCACAACTGTGACTCAGGGACAGTCAGAGAGATGGAGGACAACTGTTAAATCCTCTTTCTTCTCCCAATTACACAAAGTCACCAACAAAAGTTAAATTTTTCTCAGCCTAACTTCAAAAGCTCCCCAAGGTTCCTTCAGCCAAAAGCCAAGCAAGTCTCTCTCCAAAACCAAGAGAAATAGTTCAAAGCTAGAGAGCCTAGCTTCTTCTCCACCACTCTGTCAGAGCCACCAAGGTCTTTCTCTGCCGAGATCAGAAAAAGCCAATTTCTCCCTTGGTCAGAAACCCCAGAGAAGAAGTCTCTCAGTTCATATCCTCTGGCCAGGCTCCAACTGACTTTCCTGAGAACATTCTGGTTTGGAATGTTCACCTTGATTGACAGATGAGGTCCCTCACTTTGTTTTGCAAGCATGAAGTTCTCTCTTCATGCCTCTTCCATACTACAGAGCTTCTTAGTTGACTGACAATGGCTGGATCTAGTAATATTCCATAAGAAATTAAATAAAATTGGCTTTTATGACCCAAACTCATCTTAGGAACCTGCAGAACTTAAATCAAACTTCATTCATCCTGAATCATATTATTTTTGGAGCCTTGAAAAGCTTGCAGGTCTCTAGCCTTACCTATTTTTAAGATCCTAATGCACGTTACCCTGGGAAAGCAGCAATAGGACCCAAGGGGACATAAGGAGGGACCAAGCGCAGTGCAGATACCCTTGCCAGAAGTGTGCATAGCTTGGCCCTAACTCAAAAGTCATGAAATAAAACTTGTAGAATGCTCAAACAATAAAAAAAAGACTCCCACCATAAAGAGCTATTAATGGTTTAATAATCCAAGCAAAGCTTAAAAGAAAACCATAGGTTGGGCAAAAGTTCAACTAGCATTCTTACAAGAAATGAAGCAAGAGTTAAAAATTATTTTATAAATAAAATGAGAACTCTAGAGGAAAGAATTGGAAAAGAAATGAGTGTACTAGAGGAATGATTTAGGGAAAAAATATAGAAAATTTAGGGAAAAAATGATAGAAGATAGAATTAGAAAGTGAACTAGGAACTTGAAACAAGAGATATATTATAAAGGACCTGAAAAAAAGTTAATGATTGCATGAAGCAACAATAAATATTAAAGTCACAAGACTAAAAAAAAAAATAGAATAAAATCTGTTACATCAGAGAACCAATCAAGGAGAGTTAGTTTAAAAATCAGTGGACTCCCTGAAAACCATGACAAAAAAAATAATTAAAAGAACCTAGACAATATTTCAAGAAGTCAGAGAAGAAAACTACCCAGATCTCTAGAACTGGAAAGTGTAAAAATTAAAATTAGGTCTCAAATAAAATGTTATATTTTAGGAGATTTATTAATAATCATTAGAAATCAAGGAATAAAGAGGATACAAAATCAAGACCACGTGCTCTTAGCAGATCAGCCTGTTGAAAATCCCATATTGTATCATATGGGTATTCTGAGATTTAATTGTCTAAATCCTGACTTAAAATTTGTGAAAACAATGTAGGACGGTCCATGAACCCTTGTGGCAGCTGACACCAAGTCCCCTAGGAACCTTTCCAGGTGAAATAAAATATATTTATAGAATCTTCATAAATTGGTATAGAAAACAATGCTGAGCACAGATCTACCACAGTGAAATATGTGTATGTGCTAGAAATAGAAGAGATTGTTATAGATTGGCTTGGAACCATAGAGTCTCTTTTTATAACATAGTTATTTACAGCCCTTAAATCTTGTACAAATCTATAGATAGGTTTTCTATGTTCATCTAATTTTGGCCTTTTAACAGATAAGATAGGTATATTATATTTGTATTTACATGGAATTATTGTTTTTTGCTCAATGAAAGAATTTATTACTGGGGTATTTTACTTAATTGTCTCTTTTGATAGGGGATACTGAGGAATGGAAGGAGGTGTGCTACCTTTTGTTTTAATTTGTATAGGAAGAGCAGATTTTGAGTAGGCCTACATTAGATAAACATATGGCCTAGAGAGATTTCAGGTATATCAGCTAGTATATTCAAAAAAAATAATTCAAATTCAAATATCCCAAAGCTGGGAGGTTTGTCCACCTCCTGACTGTCTAAAAGAAGTATAGGAAAAAAATTTACAGATTCCTCAGGAAATTCTAGAATTACAGTACCGTCTTGAGAGTATGTTATTGTGGCTCTTAGTTTACATAAAAAGTCTCTCCCTAATAAATTTATAGGGGAGTTAGGCATTAGAAGGAAAGAATATTCTACTGATAGGGGCCCCATAGATACCATTCAAGGGGAAAGCTTTGGGACCTTCAGAGGTTCTCCTGACACTCCTACTACATTTAGAGAAACAATGGAATCACAATCAGAATCATGTGTGCTCATCAAAACTGATCTGGAAGTTCCCATATCTAAGAGGAAATCATAATATATATTCGCAATTTGTAAGGTTACATGCAGTTCATTACTTTGTGGGGGAGAATGGACTAGGATAACTGGTGTTACGATATCATGGTCTGGGAAACAAAGGTTTCACTCTCTGATTCCAGAGACCTCTCTCCCCTCTCAGAACTCCATAAAGGGCTTTGGCCATTTCTCTGGGTTTCCCCCTTTTGAGGATTTTCACTTTGATTATAGTGTAGACAAGTCCTATTTCAGATATATTGTTGTGAGTTATCATTTGCCTCATTTGGATTATTATTTCTAAGTGCATTTCTATTATTATTTCTAAAGTTAGTATTTCTTTGAAAAATATGTGGAGACTGCTAGGTGGCTCAGTAGAGAGAAGACTGGGCCTGAAGTCAGGAAGACCTGAGTTCAAATTTGACTCTAGACACTTACTAGCTGTGTGGCCCTGGGCAAATCACTTAACCTCTGTTTGCCCATGGAAAAGGAAATAGCAAACTACTTGAGTATCTGCCCCAAGAAAGCCCCATAGACAGTATAGACACAAAGTGAGTCAGACATAAATGATTGACTGAACAAGAACATTTGACAAATGCTTATTTATTATGCAAATTTCCTTTGATGGAGGTTGAGCAAGTATGTTGTTAGCGGATTCTTCACTTTCCTTCACTCCACATATCCAAAGAATTGACATATCCCAACAGTTCTACCAACAAATATCTTTGGTATTCCTTTCCATTCTCATAGCCATTTCTCTAGTTAAGACATTTTTTGCCTAGACTATTGCAAAAACAACCTAACTGATCTTGTTTTTCATTGGTCCAGAACTTACTTGCTCTCCTCTTCCTGAACTGTCTTCCTCTCAGTTGCCAATTGGATCATACTAAAGCATGGGTTTGATTATTTCACACCCTGCTCCATGAAATAAACGTCTGTGGATCCTTTTTTTTTACTCTAGAATAAAGTACAAATTCCTTTGTTTGGAGTTTAGAGATTTTTATATTCTGACTTCTACCAGTCTCTCCAGATTTATTTTGTATCACATTTTAACCAAAATAGGCTACTTACTATTCTTTTCAATGTATCATAAGATTATATAAACGTTTATGGCCCCTTTTTGCAATATTGACTCTCTGATATTGCAGTGCACTAAATACCATAGATTTCTTTTAACAAAAAGGGCTTTGTATTTAGCTTTCTTACATTTTGTACTTGTGAAGTTGATTATTTTTCAACTCCAGTGCAGGACTACATTTATTCTTATTAAATTTATCTTATTAAAAATATCATGTTAGAATTGGCACATCATTTTTAGTCTGGTGATCTTTTTAGATCCTGAATGTCATCAAACCTGGCTTGATGTCTTTTTCCAAGTTGATAAGCAATGCTATCTGAATGATACCTTTACCCAAGGTCTTTAATAAAAATATTGAATAGTATTGGGAATTAAATACAAAGCCTTTTATTTTGCACCAGGAAACTCCCTTCAAATTTATATTGATCCTTTAATGATTTTTTTTTTTGTTCCAGTCATTCATCCAGTTCTGGAGTCACCTAATTCTACTGTCACTTAAAACACATTTCTCTAGCTTTTGTAAAAAGCCTACCCTTTTTGTTGTACTTAGCTTTTGTTTAGAAATGTTAGATACCAAATACATGAATACTTTATCTGACATTCTTTTTCAGAATTTATAAATAATTTGTGATCATAGAATGGGAGATTGCATTGGAGAAGATAAAGGGAATTATGTGAATATACCCCACTCCATCAGTAAATAAACATAAGTAACAAACTATTACATGCCAGGAACTATGCTAAGCACTGGAGGTAACAAAGAAAAGTGTAAAAGCCAGTTCCTATTCCTGAGGAGCTCATAATTTAATTGGGGAGGCAAATTCAAATCAGCTATACAATACAATACAAATACAAACTATATATGAGAGATACATTTGAAATAATCAGTGTCAAAAAGGTACTAAAATTAGAAGGCATCAGAAAAATCTTCTTTAAAAAAAAAACCTGAAGGAAGTCAGGAGCTGGACATGAGGAGAGAGAACATTCCAGATATTGGGGGACAATCATGAAGATGCCCAGAGCTAGGAAATGGAAGGTTTTGTTGATTAATGCAGGGAAAATAATTTCCATCTCTTCCCAGAAAGGGCAGTAATGAGAGAAAGGGTGAGGATAAAAAGTTTTGGGGGAGTGTAAAAATTTAAATTATATCTTAATATAGTAAAAATTACATTTTAGAGGTTTATTAAGTGATCATTAGAAATCAAGGAATAAAGAGTATACAAAATAAAAACCATGTGCCCGTGGCTGGTTTTCCAAATCCCCACCTTACCACCATCACCGTTGATTCTACATCATGCCCAAGAGGAGGAGGAGCCTCAACACCCACTCCCTTTATCCTCTTTCTACAGGAAGTATGTAATGACAGGAAGCCAGTGGACTCTTGGGATATGCAGTTCTTTTTTAGGGTAATAGATTTTCAATTATACAGGGGGCCCTGGAAAACACTTAAAAGATGGAGTAGAGCAATAAATATATATAATTTTCAGGGATCTGGTGATCATAAGACAGTACTACCTCTAAGAGAGTCTTATGTCTCCATAAACAACATCTGGCTTCTGGATAAAAAGAATCAACTGATATCCAGAAGGGAGGAAGGTTATGGACCTAGAAAGGAGATTTCTTAGCAGATAGAAAAGAAAATAATCCTGAAGAGGGCAGGGGGTAGAAATGGATCAGAAGCACTGGGAAAAGCCAAAACAAAAACTCACAACTTAGAGAATAAATAAGGAAATTACATATACTGCATGAACTCATAGACAACACACCATTATCAATATTAAGCTTAATGTGCTCCTCTACCTTTACTTATAAATTCATGAAGCAGAACATTATTTAATTGCAAGAAGACAAAATAATACTTAATAGTAGGAAACTGAAATGATTCTGTTTTTTGATAAATAACAAAAATATAAATTATCCCATTAGTGCTTCATTGGGTGAGCCATGATTTATCATAACTGTTTTGGAAAGCAATTGGTTTTGCTAAACTGAGCTTTTTTTTTTAACATTTTCTTTCTTCCTTTGAAGGATTATCTGGATAAAAGAGGTGAGGGATATATTAAAAAAAAATGAAGGTGATGTAAAAACTGTGAACTTTAAAAATTACTTCACCCTACTTAGTTGTACTTTAGGGGAAGATAAAGTTGTAATCTCCTGATTGAACAATGAAGGTACTTAGTTCTCACCTTATAGTAAAGCTAGAACTTTAAGCTAAGTCTATTTTTAGGTCTTAATACAAAAAGGCGCTAAGTAACTATAAAGATTAAATTAATCACAAAAAGGTCAAGTATCTTAATACAAAAAGATGTTAAGTAATTATAGGGGTTAAATTAATCACAAAAAGGTCAAGTAACTAACAAAAGGTGAACTTAACAAAGAAGTGTTAAGTAACTCAAAAGATATAATCAAAGAAGATGAGAACTAAAAGTATGGGCAGTCCTGGAGAAAGCTTTTGATGTGATTGGTAGATGTGAAAATTTAGAGGAGGAGACACAAGGGTGAAAGGTCTATATATTTGGGATTGTTTGTCTCTCAGATAACTCTCTTTACCTGACTGGTGGTGGAGAGTTAGCTGAGAGCAGCGTGCTGGCCTTCGACATCTTAGCGTGGCTGCAAGTTGTTATCCAGTTCAGTGGTGAGTTTCTGGCTGAGTTTCCTCCTTTACTTTCCAACTTTATCCTCTTAGAAGCCTCTAATCTTCTTCAGAGACCTAGAGGCAAGGATTTTAAATTCCCCCTGGCACAGGCCAGGCCGGAGAAATCCTATATCCTCTTCCCTCCTTCTCTTTAAATTCCTTCCCTCTATATTAATTAAATTTCCAGACTGACTTGGGTATTTTATTTGGCAACCAATTAACTTTAGGATTTAGGTCACAGCCCTAAAATCTTCTTTACAAAACAAAAGGTATTAATAAAAATGAGACTTTAAATTGCTCTAGTGAGTTCTGTTTTTTTTTTTTAATTGCATATTTAGTGATTACTTATTTATGGTTTTATAACTAAGTCTTTTTGTTTGTTTCAGGTCTCTTTATGAATCTTCCACTAGAACTTTGGATGAACTTTTGAGGCAATGACAGAGGAACTGTCTTCTTTCCAGTGTGTAAAAAAAAAGAAGAAGAAAAAGCATTGATTTCAGAAAATATTTGAAACATATATTGTACATATTGTATTTACATTTTTAAGAATCTATACATGGGGAGGGTACTAAGTAGAAAATTCATGTTTTAACTTGCAATTGTTATTAAAATATCTACAATAAATGTCTGTTGATCAGTCTAGCTATTATATGTGTATACATATGAACATATTTATAGTTACATAAGATTCTAAAATGTGTCGGTAGTGTGAAAAAGAATAATACTTGTTTTGGAAAACTAATACATAATTTAAGCCAATATACAAATTAGTAATGTCAAAAATTAAGCAAAAATATAATAGGCAAATGAATTGTAAGTTTAATAAAGGAACAGCTCTCTACTTGAAAGATATTTAAAAAAAACTAAATTAGTAATTCCTGTTCTAAAGAATTGTGTATGATTGGTCACAACTATAAAAACATAATTTTAAATCTGTCTTCCACATAACTGAGCAGCCCTGGGAAAGAGTAGTGGGAATGCCCTGTATACCAAGAGCTGCCCTGGGGGAATAAAACGCAAACCAAAAAATAACCCTTTAACCTGAGCAGTAAAGGTAGAACAAAATTCACAAATTTGATCACAGTCTTATCAGGGAGGTCAAGTATTTTGGCCTTGAGCTTCTCCCTCTACTCCTTTTATCTATTTTCTCTGATGGCTGCCATAATTTTAGAGGGAAATTGTGTTCAAAGTCTATTGTTAAAGTATATCTCCTAGTCTTTCAAAGAGTTACCCTGACTAATCACTGCTCTTTTCTTTGTGCTCTGTAGTGACTATGTGGTTCCAAGAACTACAAAGAGTGACAGAAATTAATGTATTGTTTTGAGCCAGCACAGTTGAGGCAGCAATATTCATTCTAATCTCCCAGCAAAGAAGAAAATGTTATGGGGTAACATGTTTAGAAATAGTAAAAAATTGTGTTTTGATAATATGAGCATTTTGGAATGAAGGTTTCCTGAAAGATTCCCGAGAAAAGCTGAATGAAACATCTATGAAAATTGACCTCATAGTCTAGTGTTGGAAAAGGAGACCAACTAGTCCAACACTCTCCTTTTGCTTATATTGAAATTGATGTGTGGAGCGAAGTCATTTGGTTGAAGTTACAAAATAAGTGTCAGAGCCAGGACTAGAGCTTGGCTCCTCCAGGTCCCAGGCTAGTGCTTTTGCCTTCACCATGCTGCATCAATCCTGATGTAAATGTTTTATCTATCTTAACCTTTTCTTCATTTAAAACTGCTTTGACACATCTTATTTTTGTGTTATTAATATAAGCAATGCATTGTATTGTCAGCACTTAGATCAATGCTAATTATTTTCCATATCTCTTTTGAAGGTGTTCTATAGCACCCAGTGTTGCTGATATTTTAGTCTATAAGTGTGACATGTCCAATATTTCCATTTGTAGAAAAATGTATATTATGTTTCTTTGGGAAGATTAGTTGTATTTAGTAAGCAAGGTGTTGCTGATTGGATGAAATAAGTATATGTCTAAAAGATTTAGAGGGAATGAAAGGAAAAAGTAAGGTCAGATGCCCAGAAAGGGAATCCTCTTGTTTGACTGACAGCTGCCCCAAATTCAGCTGCTACAAAATCATTCTCAACTTCTCTCTTCCACAGTATCAACAGTCATAGCCCTTTCTTGACAATAGTTCAGGTTTATTTTTGTCTTATGCACTTAAAAATTCCATAATATTACTTGGAAATGTAATACTCTGCATGGATATATAAGTAAAATGCTGATTTATATTAGAAACTAAATGGACTGCATTGGTTTTTCATTTCTACATGCCCACACTGTTGACCAGTAAAAGTTGCTAGTCTTGGTCTTTCAGATGGTAGATTCAGTTCATTAATATAAACAATTGCATTTTTTTTTAAAAAGCCAACACCTTTTTTTGTTGTTTGTTTTTTTGGCAGGTGAAACTTAGGTTACTCTTCCCCCCTCTAATCATATTTGGAAGAAAACTAGTTGGAAGTATCCTCTTGCTTTTCATTTTGCCTTGGCAAGTCAACATTATCTTGAATTCTAATATAAGATTTTGGGAATTTGTTGGATTTTTAAATTTTCTTTATGCTCCATCTACTTAATTAAAGTATGTGGAAAGTTAAATAATAATGTTTATATGAAACTTTCTTAAACCTCAAATTTTGATGTCAGTCAGTTTTTAAGATAAAGTAATTTATTCCCAGACTTCAAGGCATCTCACTGTGCTGGCTTTTGTTAGATGCAGGATGGAAAGCTCCTTATTTTTCTATAAATAAGAACTCTTAGGTAAGAAAAGCCACCATACTCTAGCCTTACTGTTGGACTATAGTGAACTAGCCCCATCTGTGACAGGGAGGAAAGAACATATTGGCATCCTTAAGTCCTATTTCTTATGAAGTAATGAGGGAAGAGTTGGGGGTCTCTAAGACTGCATCATCAGTGGCTATTTATCCATCAGAAATATCTTGAGAGATCCAGGAGAGAGACAGTGGTGAGGCCACAAGGGGTATATATTGGCCTACAGAGATGTTCTCTTTTGCCTCTCTCTTTGGCCCCCTATGCTCTCATTGGTACCCATTCCTATTATGAAGGGAGTCAACTGGCCATTTTATATTATCGTGAGCAGTTGATTAATAAATTCACTTAAAATTTAAAAATACCACCTCGAGGATTTTAATCGTTCCAAGTATTTCAAGCAATTATTTTTTTCTAGTTATGCTGTTTAATCAAAAAAATTCCTCTTTCATCATTAGCAATGAATGGGTTCCTACTATTTTTGGAAGGGAGATCTTTATTGCTTAATCTGTAATTTTGGATCTGTTGTGTTGGTACTTCCTCAACCAGTTCAGATCTTAGTCCCTTTGACCCCTACTAGATGGTTAAAATGAATTTCTATGACTGAAAAAAAAAATTCTCCCCTTTGGCCAACCTTCTGGTGATGAGGTTTGTCTGTTCTTACTGGGAATAAACACAAAACCTCTTCTAACATAATTAAGTCTGCCAGACCCAGGTAAAATGGACAGATTGGATATGGTGAGTGAGTGAGAAATCAAGGATGACACCTAGATTATGTGTGGTGTAAAGTTGGTAGTATCCTCAACAGTGAGAGATACCAAGAGGCAGAGTCAAGATGGAAGAAAAACAGGAAGAAATGTTTCTTGCCTACCAAGCTTCCACAAAGACCTAGAAAATGCATTGGTCTAAATTTTAATTGAGAAACCAAAGGCTATTTTTCCAACCTAGATAGGCTTAGAGAGATAAAGGTCTTACAGACCCTGAAGACAAGTTCTGGCTAGGAGTATGCTATGTGAGAAACATTTGAGTGGATTGAAAGGGTAGAAAGAGCTGGAACTAGGCACCAGGGCAGAAAGCATCAGTGCAGTAAGAGATCCCAGGGGATCCTTGAACTAGTTCCGAGTTCAGGAAGAAATACCATCCAATTCTTATCCATTACCTATGCAAGATTAAAATTAATACTCAATAACTCCAAGTATTAATTTTAAAGTTTATTAATAATCACTTGAAGTAGAAGAAATAAAAAGGAAATAGAAATATAAAAACCTAATTATCTAAAAAAAATAAGACCCCGTGAGTAAGTTCTCCTGCCTGGCTCAAAGCCAGCTTCCACAGCCGCGATCAGGTGAAAGAGCACAAAGGCGGGGCTGCCCAAAACATGTCTTCCCTACTTTAGCACATAATATAAGAAGGAACATGGGAAGCTGGGATTTAGAGTCCTGGGAAGCAAATCCTAATTACACAATCCCCCTGTGATTCAACTAGGAAATGAGCATGTAGAAATCTCCCAGATTTACATGCCTAGTTTCCCCAATGAATCAGTACACATAACTAACATATCTCTAAAGATCTCTAACTAGAGCTACATACAATATTGCAGTTTCTAAGCAGAAATTACAATGATTTGGGGATAAGAGGGAAACAGAACAAAACCAATGTTAGGTGCATTGACAAAAAGCCAGTTAGGGGACAATCCCCTTTGTCATAAGAGTTTACATTCAAAATAAATGCATTCAACTCCCCACAGTTCAATTTCACTACATCCCAAAGTTCATTCTAGATCTTTCAGTGCAGTGTGGTTTCTGCAGGCATCTCCATGGCTTCTCCAAAGAGTTCACATTCTTGATTTGGGGAAGTAGCAAGTTTCTTATCCTAAAATTATTTTTAGAATTTAAACTTTGCATTAAAAAATAATACAATCCCCCCCTGAGGAGGGTGGTGACTAACACATGGAACACCACAGGATACACGGCTGAATTATGAGGTATATGAATCAATTGTCAAAAGAAAATTAAAAAAAAAACATTAAAAAAATAAAAGAGGAACAGTAACTTATGGATGAAACATAAAATACCAAAGTGTCATGTGTAAAAATTTTAAGTGAGGAAAAATAAGCCTATAACAGGTCCTTGAATCAAGGCTCCATTAAAGTGATTTATGTCCCATAAGCCTGTAATAGCAATTATAACAATGTAGCACTGGCAGCCAGGACTAGAGAAAATTGCTCCACCATAAAAGAAAGAAAAGGGACTAGATTTTGAAGCAGACGGGAAATAACATTCCTGGTCTGATTTTTACCTTTGCTCTAAAGGATAGGGGAACCAAAATGGCAGCTAAACTGAGGTACTTGGTAGAAGTTTGGATCTGGCCTGAGGGAATCCTGCGCCTGACTTTGAAAACAGCTGCTGTCTTGAACTCCAAAATAAGTTCAAATCCATCTCTCTTGGCACAGAATATCATCATTTCCACCAGGATTGGTTGGTCTCCTTGAACTTGTGCTCCTTGGGATTGTGCAGTGAATCTTTTGTGATACCTTTTCCTGGAATCAGACACAATCATTTATCAAAGTCCCATAATATTTAACAATCAGTGGCAAATTTCCATGTCAAAAAACTTTGGGCTTTGCATTGACATTGGGGCTAATGGACATTTTAAACTTATCCTAGTGCAAAACCAAAAAAACTACCAAAACTTCAAGTAAAAAAAAATGAGAGGAAAAAACAAAACTCAAGTACTCTATTGCACACACAAGGAAAAGCAATAATAAAATTAAAAATATATATATAGTTCACATTCCATGAAAAGATGTAAGCTGATTAGAGGCACAATGCAAATGTTTCTCACGCAAAAATGAGATCCATTTCTTTTTTAACTTGGCCATGATCCACAGTGTGAATGTACATAATTTTCACCAAAAAATAATTTTTTAATGCAGTAGTATAGCAGCTAATGCACATTCAAAGAAGTACCAAAATCCTCCAAATCACAAGAAACATACCGGCTTTTCCAAAGATTACTAATACAAGTTTTGCCCAACTAGTTTATGGACTTTTATAATGATATTTTCTCTAGCCCAGGCATAGGATGGTACAAATAAAGACAGTGCAACAGAATATATAGCTATAGCCAAAACACAGTAACAGAAAGTGACAGCAAAACAATATTATAGATGAACTTATTATGCAAACTTAAAAACAAAATTAAATCTTGACAATCAGCAAATATAATAAGCATGATATAGTCATTCACTATCTACAGAAGGTGCTCTCTTTACATGTGAGCAATGGATCCAAGAATCCTTTTCTGCAATTTTGATAGCTGTTATAGTGGTTAACAAGATTTGGAATGGACCTTCCCAGGCAGTCTGAGTTCCTCCAGTGAGCTGGAAGTTCTTTATGTACACTTTGACATCTGGGTGCAAGTCATGGAGCTAGAAGTCTATAGGTCCTACTTGAACATCAGCTCCAGATTCATGGAGTTCTTGCAATTTGATTTTCAAATCCTGTATAGATGAGGCAATAGAAGTGTCTCCCCCTAGTAATGATGTGTATGCAGGACAAAAAGGCTTGGCCTGGATGGTGGGAGGGGTATGTGTCCAAAAAGCATCTCAAATGGTGAGATATGTAGATCTCCCCTGGGCCTGCTTCTAATATAAAGGAGAGCTAGGGGAAGAATTTCAGGCCATTTTAAATGAGTCTCCATGCACAATTTTTCAATCATAGTTTTAAGATCTCTATTAAATCTCTCAACTTGGCTCTGGGGTTGGTATGGTACATGGAAGTTATCCCTAAACAAGAATATATCTGAGACAAAACCAAATTGGTAAAATGAGTTCCCCTGTCTGAATCAATTCATGCTGGCAGGTCAAAGCAAGGAATAATCTCTTAAGAGCACCTTTTGTGAAGATGAGATTAACACTCTCCAGTCTACTTTTAGATTTAATCACCAGAAGCATATATACCCACACTTTATGCTTAAGTGGGGGAGGTCCACAACCCATGTGCTGGGTGACAACTCAGAAGCAACTGACTGCCCTCTGGGCAGTCCTATGAAAAATTTATGAATTACAATTGGTCCACATAAAGTGGAGGCACAGGAAATGATGCAAAGAATGGTTTTTAAAAGTGGCAAAAACTTCCTGTGACCACCTCTTTCTCCTTCAAACTTGGCCTTGGAGGAGCTCTGGCTTGGAACATTAGACTGCTTCTGGTAAGACTGCTCTTGGATCTTCTCCCCTTGGACTTTGGATTAGTAAGTGGAAAAAGCTGACCTTCCTTTGCTGACTGCTAGAGAGATTAACACCAGATAGGTCATGTAGGTGATACCTAATTTACCTCTGGGCTCTTCAGCTGGGCTTCTGGAGCCCTGCCTGAGCAAAGCCAGGCACCTGAGCAGATATTTAGCTCATTAAGCTAGATTTCTTACTCTACCCCCTTTCTCATTCCTCTACCCTATTCTTTCCCTCTATTTTGTAAATAAATTCTGCTATAAAGTCATTTTGACTTGAGATATATTAATTTTGGTGACCACATTCTCATATTTAGTCCAACCTTAATTTTTAACCCTTACATTTCTGAGATAATAACCAAGTGAAGGAAAATTCAAGAAAATTGAAGGAAATTTGAGGGTACTATCACACTTCCTCTGATTGCTTAAGACTCTTAAACCAGCCTATCAGAACAACCTCTCATTGCTTTTAGTAATGCCTCTCTAGCCTGGCATAGTTGTAAATAATCTCCCTCATCATTAACATCCCATATACAGTCTTGCTCTGGCCAGCTTACTTTCCCTGAGCCTTATTAATAAGAGAAATAAATTTATTTTTCTATCTGTCAAAAAAGCTTGGAGGAAATTTTCCACGTCCTGATATGCAGAATCATATGTTCAAAAAGTGTTTTAAAGATTCTTAATAATTAGAATAGGTTCATCTTCAAAATAAGGAGTATTTTGCTTGAATCTCTCAATATCTCGGGGAGGTGGGTGGGTAGAAGGTGTCTGGTGCCTTAAGGAAATGATATCTCCATACTTATTTAAGGTGGGCACTTCCCATAAGGAGAATAGATATTTAACTGAATTATTTGTGGTTTTTGTCTCTTGGGTAGATGTCTGTTTTGCTACAGAGTAAGGGGAGGAGTGGATGAGCTAAGAGGAAGGGGTTGTGGACTGGGTAAAAGAACAGGGGAGGGCAGCATGGCCACAAGCTGCACAAGGTGAGAGAGGAAGTATTCAACCTTAGGCATAGATAGGGAGGAATCTTCCTTTTGCATCTTGATATTACTCAAGATTTTTTTTCAAAATTTTCTATTTGGGTCTGTAATTTAAGCAGGCTAGCTTTCTGTTGTTTATTCTTGAGGAGAAGTAAATAAAGTGGGAAATGTCCAATGAAAACAAACACTCCTAGGAACAGAACTAAACAGAGTCGATCTGAATTTGTAAGCTCTTCTTACTCATTAAAATTCTCTGGGAGCAAAAACTGTTCCCTTAGAGTTTGAACTATTCTTGGTAACATCATTACTCCTCAGAAAAGCTAGATGACTTTTGCTTACAAGGAAAACAAAAGACATTTTCTTGAAGGTAAAAACAAAAACAAAAACCTCAGGAGTTAAGAGGTCAGGAAGAGTATTCTTCCTTTCCCTCTCCCCCTCCCCCAGGGACAAAAAAAATTCCAGGGAGAACAAAAGGGTTTATGAGTAGAGAATACAGGCTCCACCTAATGTTTGGGTCAGGAAATCCCAGAGGCTAATTTCCAAAATTCTGACTTCAAATCCACTGACCCACTAGTTGCCCTCCCCACCCCCTATTATGTTGGGTTTTAGGGTGTAGAGGGTGTCATGGGAGACCCTTGTGCAGGCCAACCCTTCTGTTTCCACCTTCTCAGACAGAAGCATGAAAAACCTCCATGGTCAGCTTAAAAATCAACTTGGGATTTAGGAAGGGGGTTGCATGTATTGGGCTGTTCTTCTGTTTAATGCACTGCTGGTCTAAAGGCCTCCTCAGCTACAAATGGAACTTCAAAGGACTACCCTAAGCTTGAGACCCACATGGGGTGGGGGAGGCATATTGCCACACCAGGAGGTGGGGATGGGGGGTCACTGCCAGCGACTCAGCTGTTAGCAATATGGGGGAAACATATTTTGCCTTTCTCACAGGAGGCTCAGGGAATCAATAAGGAGGGAACAGAGAGGATGCAGTGCTTGGTGGTGGTGGGGGGCCATGGTAGGGATGGGCACGGATTGCCAAGGACTTATCCATTCTTGCCAGAAGCGGGCAGGTGGAGACCAGGCTTTCGTGGTGGGTGGGTCCCCAACACCAGGAAAACTCCCTATCTTTACTCAAAGGCTAACTTAAAAGAAGACCAAGGATTCTGTCTTCTGTAGTGGGCTTGCCAAAAAATGTAAGATTGAAATTAATATCCAATAACTCCAAGTATTAATTTTTAAAGTTTAGTAATAATCACTTGAAGTAGCAGGAATAAAATGGAACAAAAGTGTAAAAACCTAATTATGTAACAAAAATAAGGCCATGTAAGTTCTCCTGCCTGGCTCAAAGCCGACTTCCTTAGCCACAATCAGGGGAAGAGAGCAAAAGGTACCCAAAACTTATATCCTCCCTACGTTAGCATGAAACATGAGAAAAAATATTGGGGAGCAAATCCTAATTAGATACCTAGTTGCATGTAGGACTGAGAGAGTGATCTGCACATGGAGTGGCCAAGAGGAGCAGTTACTAGTAAATGGGTCCTTCCTGTACTTAGCAAGAAACAAGTTTGGAAGCATGAAGTAGCTATGTGGCTCTAATCCTAGGAGTAGAGTGGGGACTCAGTTTTTTACCTCCTACCCAAGCTAAATTATATGTGAGAATAACCAGTGCAGGAATCTTAGACCAAAGAATAACCTGCAATTCAGTCACTGAACTTGCAGAACTTACCAGTGGCCTAATAGTGTCTGAGTCTAGCAGCAAAATCCTGAGAAGAGGTATGACCAGGGATAGACCTGTGTGAGGTGATTATTTAGGGGGACTTGGATTGGGAGCACCCTAGTGGCCAGCATATGAGTCACGGAGTCAAGTGACCTGTCTAATGGCTGGACTCCTGGGTTCCATCAAAGAGCTTAAATGTGCCAGAACCAGCACAGCATTGCCACAGAAGGAGGAGCAAGTGGATTTTAAAACTAGTTAGGGAAGTGGAGATAGTTGTTTTGTTTCATTTTGTTTTCTTGAAAGCTGTACCTGGCTCTCTGGGCTGGTCTTTTTCCCTATTCCTTATCTGATTTGGTCATCTCTGGTAAGCAGCAAACTGAACCAGCTAAATGAAGAATCAGATCTACCCCTAAATTTAGAAAGGCTGAGATCTCTCTTTCTGCTCTATGTCTTTCTTTTTACCAATAAATGCTTATAAATCTGGTAATGAGTCTCCATATTAATTTTTATTTATAACAGACCCAAACCTGGGTCAGGAACTTGCAGGGCTCAGACCAGAAGGGCAATGATTTACCCTGGATCACATTACTTTGTGAATACTAAAAATCAGTTCTCAGCCTAGGCTGTAAAAACAGAAGAATGTGAGGACAGAAGCTAGCATAAACATAAAGTCCCAAGTTAAAATGTAGCCTGGATGGGAGAACAAACAATAAAATAATGCTACCATAAAGAGTAAGTACGGTGATAGGAAATTTCAAGTCAAATTCAAAAGAAGAAAATGAATAAAAAACATTTATAAATAAAGCCCTTTAGAAAAATTCACCTTGAAGTAAAATCCAACCAGAATTCCTGAAAGAGATAAAATAAAATAAGATTAATTAAGGGGGGAAATGGGAAAAGAAATGAGAGTTGTGAAAAGATATGAAAAGAATTAACAACTTGAAACAAGTTATAACACTTTGCCAAAGAAAATAACTCCCTAGATTTTAAAAATGATGAAATATAAGCCAGTGACTTCATGAAACAAGAATTATTATTTTTTAATTTTTAAAATTTTATTTAATTGATTAAGAAAATCTTTACAATGTTACATGGTTCATATTCTTTCACTCCCCTCTTCCCACCCTACCTCCCATAGCCAAAGCTCAATTCCACTGAGTTTTACATGTGTCATTGAACAAGACCTATTTCCTTACTATTGATATTTGCACTAGGGTGATCATTTAGAGTCTACATCCCCAATCATATCCCCATTCATTCATACATATGATCAAGCTGGTGTTTTTCTTCTCTGTTTCTACTCCCACAGTTCTTTCTCTGGATGCATATAATATCCCTTCTCATAAGTCCCTCAGAATTGTCCTGGATCATTGCATGGTTACTAGTAGAGAAGTCCACTATGTTTGATTGTGGCACAGTGTATCTGTCTCTGTGTATAGGTTCTGCTCCAACAAGAAGATTTGTTAAAACAAAGTCAAAAGACAAAGATAGAAAAAAGTGAGAGGTATCTCAACAACAACAACAACAACAACAAAACTCACCTGGAAAAAAAGATTAAAGAGAGATCATCTGAGACTAAATTTAATACTTAAAAGTTACAACAACAACAAGCCTAAACATAATATTTTAAGTCATAAAAGAAAATTTTCCAGATCTTTTAGAACCAGAGGGTAAAGCAGATGTTTAAAGAATCTATTGGTCACCCTCTAAAAGAAACTTCTGAATGAAAACTCCCAGAAATGTCCAGAACTCTCTCATCAAAGAAAAAATAAAAGTAGCAAAAAGAATTCAAGTAGTGAGGAGACATTAGATCACACAAAATTTAATAACTAATAATGATAAAAAGAAGGGGAGACCTTGGAATATGACATTCCAGGAGACAAAAGATCTAGGCTTACAAATTACAAATAACTTTCCCAGCAAAACTGACTCTGTGTGTGTGTGTGTGTGTGTGTGTGTGTGTGTGTGTGTGTGTGTGTGTAAATGGGCCACAAATGAAATAGAGGACTTCCAAATATTCCTAGTAAAAAGACTAGAAGTGAAATAGAATTGAAACACAAAGTTATATACAGTTAAAGGAATGGAGCAAAATCTGTTATTTCTCAGCAAGGTAGTTCACAATGTTAGACAAAGTGACAGCAAAATAGAACTAATTAAAAAGAATACCAGGGGAATGACATTTTGGCAGTTACCATAGTTTATGAATTAATAGTATAATAAACATGTACAGAATTGCATAAAATCTAAATTCTTTTAAAAAAAATTGGTAGATTTACGAAACTAAATTGGTCTTTTTTCCTCATTTGGGTTTTTGTAAATGGGAATGGTTTGAAAAATAGGATTTTAAAAATCAGTTTTACATTTCTGGATTCCACATAAATTGAAAAGCAAAAAATTCTATGCTGTAATGGTTGTAGGTCTAGCCTTAGACACTTAATACCTGTGTGACTCTGGATATCACAACATCTCTGGATAACTGAGGGAAAAAATCAACAAATGGAAAAATATATAGTATCGCATTTTTTTAAAAATATATTTTATTTGATCATTTCCAAGCATTATTCGTTAAAGATCATTTTCTTTTCCTCCCCCCCACCCCCCATAGCCTACGCGTAAGTCCACTGGGCATTAGATGTTTTCTTGATTTGAACCCATTGCTTTGTTGATAGTATTTGCACTAGAGTGTTCATTTAGAGTCTGTCCTCTGTCATGTCCCCTCAACCTCTGTATTCAGGCAGTTGCTTTTCCTCGGTGTTTCCACTCCCATAGTTTATCCTTTGCTTATGAATGGTGTTTTTTTCTCCTGGATCCCTGCAAGTTGTTCAGGGACATTACACCGCCACTAATGGAGAAGTCCATTACGTTCGATTATACCACAGTGTATTAGTCTCTGTGTACAATGTTCTCCTGGTTCTGCTCCTCTCGCTCTGCATCACTTCCTGGAGGTTGTTCCAGTCTCCATGGAACTTCTCCACTTTATTATTCCTTTTAGCACAATAGTACTCCATCACCAACATATACCACAGTTTGTTCAGCCATTCCCCAATTGATGGGCATCCCCTCGTTTTCCAGTTTTGGGCCACCACAAAGAGCGCAGCTATGAATATTTTTGTACAAGTCTTTTTGTCCATTATCTCTTTGGGGTACAGACCCAGCAGTGCTATGGCTGGGTCAAAGGGTAGATATTCTTTTGTTGCCCTTTGGGCATAGTTCCAAATTGCCCTCCAGAATGGTTGGATCAATTCACAACTCCACCAGCAATGAACTAGTGTCCCCACTTTGCCACATCCCCTCCAGCATTCATTACTTTCCTTTGCTGTAATGTTAGCCAATCTGCTAGGTGTGAGGTGATACCTCAGAGTTGTTTTGATTTGCATCTCTCTGATTATAAGAGATGTAGAGCACTTCTTCATGTGCTTGTTAATAGTTTTGATTTCTTTATCTGAGAACTGCCTATCCATGTCCCTTGCCCATTTATCAATTGGAGAATGGCTTGATTTTTTGTACAATTGATTTAGCTCATTATAAATATGAGTAATTAAACCTTTGTCAGAGGTTTCTATGAAGATTTTTTCCCAATTTGTTGTTTCCCTTCTGATTTTAGTTATATTGGTTTTGTTTGTACAAAAGCTTTTTAGTTTGATGTAGTCAAAATTATTTATTTTACATTTTGTGATTCTTTCTATATCTTGCTTGGTTTTAAAGCCTTTCCCCTCCCAAAGGTCTGACATGTATACTATTCTGTGTTTACCCAATTTACTTATGGTTTCCTTCTTTATGTTTAAGTCACTCACCCATTTTGAATTTATCTTGGTGTAGGGTGTGAGGTGTTGATCTATTCCTAGTCTCTCCCACACTGTCTTCCAGTTTTCCCAGCAGTTTTTATCGAATAGTGGATTTTTGTCCCAAAAGCTGGGATCTTTGGGTTTATCGTATACTGTCTTGCTGAGGTCGCTTTCCCCCAGTCTATTCCACTGATCTTCCTTTCTGTTTCTTAGTATCGCATTTTGTAAACATGCATATAAATGGAACTCTTGTGAGGTTAAGTCACTGATTTATCTTCTTCTCTACTATATTTAGATTTTTATCCCTAATATTTAAATTTAAGAAAATGCTGGTACTATGGCACTAGGATGTTTATTATACAGGGAAGTAATGCCTTCTAGTTGTGGCAAAGAGATCCAGAAAATCATTAGCAAAACTGGGTTTGTAATTCAGTTTGGTTAAAAAGAAACCCAAAGCATAGATTTTGCCTAAAATCTTAGGTTCACATAATGATTTTTGTTCTATTATTGTGGTGAAGTACAGACCATTTATTTAGTCTGTAAATGGAGAATAGGTAGCAGTTGAAAAGTGCTTTTGATTCAGAAGAAAGAGAAGCAGGACATTTTAAAAAGTAACAGGTTGAATATATTATGTTCTTTTAAAAAGAAGAGAAAACTGTACATAATATTCATATTTTCAAAGGTGACCATTCCTTTCTGTTGTATTTTATATGTACAGATGCTCTTTTTTTTTTTGGTGTTCATTAAGTTGGGAATTGAAAAATTTTAAACCTTATAAATGTGGAAAAACATGATTCAAGAGTAAGAAACCAGAAAAACCAAAATCTTATAGATATTTACAGAAGTCTTATGCCCATAATTGTGGACCATTGCCATTGCAAATCTGAGATATCAGAATGATAAGGGAGTGATTGACCTTTCTCAAGTAGCTAGATAATGAAATGGGTACAGTTGGTGGCTTGGAGTTGCAAAGACCTGAGTTCAAATCTAGTCCCAGATACCTACTATGTGACCATAGGGCAAGTCACTTCATTTCTGTTTGCTTCAGTTTCCCCATCTGTAGAACTGGAAAAATAATAACACTTACTTCTCCAGATTATTGGGAAGATCAAATGAGATAATAATTGTAAAGTGCATGGCATAGACTAAGTGCTATACAAATGTTAACTATTATTGTTACTATTTTTAAAAGATCAATTTTACTCAGCTTTTAATGATACAGTTGTCAGACAGAGCAAGGATACATATTGATAATTCTGAGTGTTTACTTCACTCTATGGTCCCCTTTGTTCTTCCTTTATGAGGATAAATGCCAGAGTGGTGGCAAGTGGAATTTATCATATTTGGAGTAAAAGGTCCACCAGATCTGAGGGAGTGGGAAGCTGCCATTTTGGATGCTTTTTTTATAGTTGTAAGAGCTAAGAATCATATACAAATGGCAAAACCTTGCATTAGGCATGAAACAAAGAATCCTTTAATGCTATAACTATCTCTGTAGTAGAGGGTAGAGATTAAGCAACTTCCTCTAATTCTTTCTTCCTTATATCTCTAGACTCAAGGACCTTTTCCAATTAAATTCTATCCATCATAGGACCATCTCAAGCCCAGGAATGGACTCAGGCATGCATGTGACATAACATACTCACATTCCCATGGGAAAAAAAAGAAGGCACTGGAAAGCATGAAATGGCATTTAATTAAACTTTTAAAGCATTATTAAGGTGAAAAAGATCCACACGCACAAAAATATTTTGAGCATCTCTTGTCATAGGAGCAAAAATACCCATAAAACCAAAGAAGTTCTTGTCTATTAGGAAATGGTTTGACAAATTATGAGTTATAAATGTAATGGAATATTATTGCACTCTAAGAAATGATGAAGCAGCTAGGTAGCAATGTATAGAGCATTAGGCCTGGAGTTAAGAAGATGTGGGTTCAAATCTAGCCTCAAAGACTTCCTAGCTGTGTGACCTTGGGCAAGTCGCTTAATCCCAATTGCCTTGCCATCAACTCTCTTCTGTCTTAAAGATGATACTTAGTATCGATTCCAAGATAGAAGGCAAGGGTTAAAAAAGGGGGGGGGGAATAACAAAATGGATGGTTTCTGAAGAAAATAGAAAAAACATTTACAGACTGAAACAGAGTAAAATGATCAGCAAATAGACCAGTCTGGACAGAATATAAAGTATATGGGGGGGGGTAGAGTAATGTGAATTTACTTTATAAAAATATGTGGGAATCAAACTCTACATAAAAGAGGTTTTATTTTAGTAATAATATCGAAGCTTCTTGAGTTGGAAGTGACATGGCCACGCCTTTACCCTAGTATTATCAATCTAGTAGCTGTGTGGAGGATAAATTCAAGAGCAAAGGCTTAGGGAATGGGACCATTTTGATAGCTTTTGAAATATGTTTGAGTCATTCTCATCAAGGACTAAGATATGCATAGGAGGGATGCTCTTGGTTTGGAATTTTACTGTACTTTGTTCTTTGTTATACCTCCTTAATAAATGCCCCATTATTAATGCTTATTGGTTAAATGATATTGGGGAAATATTACCAGCCAATTGATATTATAGGGAAACACCAGAATGAAAGTTTTCAGTAATAGTGCTAGGAAACTCCAGTTACTCTAGGTTAAAGGTGTCATACATGTAGCCTGGCATGGATCTGCAATGCTCCCCAGTCTGAACCCAAACCAGATTAAAATATAAGTGGAAAGTATTTGAAAAATAAAAATTTAAATATATAATAAAAATAATGTTCATACATAGCCTTTTAAGTCTGTGACCCATAGCAATCCTTATATACAGTTTAGTGACCTGAAGGAAGGTATTTTGCAAAGACATGCAACAGAATGTGGTGAAACAGAAAAAGACAGACAGGAGCAGATTGGAATGTTGGAAGCAGGGCATTCTGGGAGAGTAACGGATCCTGGGAGTCAGCTCTAGAGTCTGAGTAAGGATCCAGCTCTGAGACCCTACTCCAGGACTGGAAATAACTCATTCCTGTATGATTCCTCTCTTATCCAGAGATCTACTGAGACCCTCCCACTGATCCTGTGTCACACCGATAAAAGCAAGACCTGTATGGAACTGATCAAACTGGGCAGTTTTCTCTAAGGGTTAGCCCGGAGGGTAGGCTAGATCTGTACTGTGCCTGCTATACCTAGAGACTTGCTTCTTCTTGAATTAGCCTAGCATTAGCTAGCATAGGGGAGAACATCAGAGAGAGGGTTCCCAGGCTAGCCTTGGCTTAAGCCAAAGGCTGAAGAGACTTGCCATTGATGTGTCATTAGTTAGGGAAACCTAATAACCCTCTTTCCTGACCTCATCTTTGGTATCTTTCTTTTTAAATAAATGACTGTAAAAAAAGTAAGGGAAGCAGGCAGATCTATTATATTTAAGGGAAGAACGAAGATTGTTGGGTTGGGTTTTTTTTTTTTTATCCTAGAGAGAGAGTCTTACTAGACTGGGTTGAGCAAAACCTCCAGTTGCCCATTCTGATCTCTCTTACAGGTCAACTTTCTGTCCCAGAGGAGGAACATCTTGGAAAGCCAGGTCAAGCAAAATTCCTAGCAAACCGTCATCTTCATTTTCCAAGGGGTTATCTCTTTCTGGCACAGTTGCTGTGTTATTCTTCCCATAAGATTGTACTGGCCTAGGACAGACAGAGGGAGTTACTGTCAGATCTAGTTACACAAAAAACCCAACCACCCGACTATATTAATAAACAGGGTCTCCCCCCATTTAACAGACCCCATTTCTATTTGAGAATGACACCACTGCTCTAACCTAAGAGTCCTGAGAGAAGATGGCCTTGAGGTGGTTGGTTGGTTGGTTGGTTGTTGAAAACCAAAATGAAGTCACTACCCCGAGGTCTATGTACAATGTGTCCATCTGTGGCTGATCAGATCAATACAAGTTCTACCACAGGTCAGACACCAATAGTCCATATGAACATTTGGGTTGGAAATATCTAATTTGTGTATCTGGTGTTTCTTTTGAGTTACTTCAGTTCTTTCCTCCTGGAGCACAATGCCTTCTTTAAAGTGGGCATTCAACATTGAGGTCAGTACAACAGCTCTGTAGACCTTCAGTTTGGTAGGCAGCCTAATACTCTCTCCCACACGTTCCTCTGGAGCTTGCCAGACTCTGAGCTAGTTCTGACAATGTATGCATCAACCTCATCATCTATGTGGACATCCCTGAAAAGTATAATGTCAAGGTAAGGGAACTTATCCACAGCATTCAAAATTTCTCCATTTGCTGTAACCAGTGGCTCCATATGTGCCATATACTGTGCTGGCTGGTGGAGAATCTGTTTTCTTCATGTAAATTGTCAGGCCAAAATGAGCACAATCGGCAGAGAATCAATCCATGCTCTGTTGCATCTCATTCTCAGACTGCTCTGAGTACACAACTATCTGGGAAAAGCAAGTTTTGCACCAAATAGCCCTCCACTTTAGACTTGACTTGGAGCCTTTTCAAATTAAATAATTTACTATTAGTGTGGTAGTTGATCTTGTTGTTATTTTCATTTTCATTGGAGTCATCTTACAGCATTCCTGAAAACATCATTCTTTTTTAAAAAAAGCATAGGAGCAAAAACACAGTCATGTTTCACTCCATTGGTGACTGGGAAAGCATGAGAGCATTGTCCATTATCTAGAACCTGTGCAAACATACTGAAACCATATTTTTCAGGTAGGTGTTCATCATGGAGTTGGTGTACAATATTGATGAACTTCTCCAGGTAATCAAATTTTGTCATGATCTTCCTGGTCAGACTCAGGAAGGTTTTGTATGACCTTGATCTTGTTCCTGGCATTTCTTCTGGAGTTGTCAGGCAGCAAAAACCATATCAATCATTCCACAGCCCTTTATGAAACCATATTTTTCAGGTAGGTGTTCATCTTCTAGGTAAAGAATCAGCCTATTATGGAGAACTCTGACAAGAATCTTGCCAGTCATGACTTAAGAGAGAGGACCTCACCCCACTCCTTGACTGTCACAGGAAAAACCATTTCTTTTTCCTTTCAGAGGTGGACAATGGCATCTTTGATTTCTTGGGGAATGACCTCCTCGTGCCATATAACCTAGAACATTTCAGTCAGTTTTTGTATGAGTAATGGAACCCCTGTTTTGTAAATTTCTTCTGGAATGGAATTAAGACCAGGCACTTTGCCACATAAGGATAGCCTAATGGAAATTCAAAACCTCTTCTGCAGTTGTGAGTGTAAACCTCAAAATTTCTCAGACTTATGAATGTTAGGGGTTTCCCCCATTGGGGAATCGTCTACTTAAAAAACTCCCTGGCAGATGGTGAGAACTCTACTTGAGTGTGGGGGCTCCTTGCCTTGGGAATATCCCTACTCCACCCTAGTTAGGACTGTTTTAGGACAGAAAGCTCCTTGAGAACAATGAAAAGTACTTTGATCCATGCTTATGGAAGGGACAGGAAGTTCTTTGAGTCATGACTATTTTAGAATTGATACAATGGGATACTAAGTACCTATAAAGATGGGGCAACTTGTAAACTACTTAAACCTAAAAGGGTGATAACTTATTCAGAGGTTTTTTCTAATGAAATTTGTCGACACAGCAGCATTTTTTTCCTGATTTACTAAAGAGATTAAAACTACTCAGCTGTGAATTCAAAATGCGTGGTCCTTTAGAAACATCTACAGTGATTGGTAGATGTAAGGACCTAGGGGAGGTGACAGAGAAGATTTTGCCCTTAAAAATAAAAGCTCAGGGAAGAGCTGGGAAGTCATTCTGAAACATTCAGATTGGAGAGACTCATTCTGAGGAGACTGATTCTGAAACATTCAGATGGAGGAGGGAGTTGGTGAAAGCAGCTGAGATGCTGCTGGCCTGGTGTCATTAGAAATCATTACTTAGACAGATCTTATGGTGAGTTATAAAAAACTGACTGATTTCTCTTTTAAGACTCAGGTCTAGGCCATATTGGCTTTGAGGCCCTTCATACTTATTCCTTTCTTACTCTCTCTCTCTTTCTTTGATTACTCATTGTATTGTTAATTAAAATCCTATAAAACCCAATTGACTTGGGTATTTGAATAATTGGGAATATTTCCCTGGCGACCACCTTATATTTGATTTTAAACCCAAGACACTGTAGTGAAACATATTTCTGCGGTCAAATTTACTCACCGTCTCTTATATTTATCACAATTTATATCTTCCACTATTTTAATCACTACAGTTTAAGACCTCAACCATTTTAAATCTCACATGAGTTTGGCTAGAGAGGGACTGATTTTCAGCTAAGGTTGAAACGGCTTCAGCATTGATTAATGATGATCTGTTGAGAAGACTATGGAAGTGTTTCCCTTGGATCTCTCCAAGATCATGTCCTTATCACCGATCAGTGTAGCTCCATCATCTCTGAGTAGTTGAAATACACCATATGTTTTTGGTCCCTAAATAACCTTTAGGGCATCATAGAAGCACTTTGGGTTGTTCTTATCAGTAAAAAACTAATTTCATCTGCCATCTTCCTGAGTCAAGAATTTTGCATCTCTCTAAGCTTTTTTTGCCGTTTACTTTGATGTGGTTAGATCTTCCTTAGATCCTTCTTAGAGATGGATGAAGTGAATTTCTCCATCATTTTCATGAGACCAATCCTGATGGCCTAGATGACTAAATGCAAGGCAGTGTAAATCTCTGAAAGCTATTCACTCTTTTCCTGCTCCACTATTGCCAACTGTGCATTGGCTCCACTTTCTCTCCAAGTCAGCAACAAACTATTCTCACTCTGAGAAGCACTTTGATCTTTTGGCTTTCAGTCTTTTGGAATTCAACTTGTTTTGGGGCCACCACTTTTGTTGAAGGCAAATGGATAGGATCAGTCTTGCACTTTGACCACACATCCTCTTCCTCATTCTCTCATGCTCTCTGTCTCTTTTCCTTACAATGAAAATGTCTATTAAATGCCAGTGTTTGCTTTGAGGATGCATCCATGAAGTTTGATGCATTTAGGTGAATGGAAGACAGTGTTGGTGATGAGAAGGATTTGTTTAATCTTCATTAGTAAGTGACTGTTGTAGTTGTTTCTGACTCCATCCTTCTCAAAGACTCCCTGCCATGTTTATTAATCTGTGCTTACTTTTTCATTAAAAGTCACCCGGTATGATAAGCTTGTCCTCTTTGGATACACTATTGATGAGGGACTCCAGATTTCATGAAATTTTTCTTTGAACTCATCGGGGCTGGACATTGTGGGAGCATATGTATTGATGATGGTGGCTTGGCACTTTCCTACAATGACAATTACATTGTCCCAAGCCTTTTGTTTACTCCTTTGGGGAGGCATAAAAACTTGTCGACTAGATTAGATTTGATTGCAAAATATACAGCAATTTCATGGCATTCCTCATCATGGCACCCACTCCAGAAAAATATATATCCAGGTCTGACTTTAGTAAGCTGGCCTTCATTTGCCAGCCTTGTTTCACTCAGGGTTGCAATTTGTATGTTATGTCTCCCGAGTTCTCTCACAATAAGAGCTATTTATCTTTCAGGTCTACTGAATTTCATGTTGTCCATGAGTGGACATACATTCCATGTGCTTATGGTGAGGGGAATCATCTTTGCATATGTTTTTGTACTTCTTTTGTGTTTCAGCTGCAAGATAGGATCCCCAACTGCTGTGGTTAAGTAGGCCAGGGTTAGAGAAATCACATAGCATCAAGCAGAAAAGGATTATGCTTGTTTCCTTGCCCTTCCTTGCTCAAGGAGGTGAGCAATGTGGTCCTTAAAAAAGGTTTTTTTTAGATACCCAGGAGGCTTCTGATTCCCACTATTGCTTGCAGTGAGAAGTACCCTGGACTACCTTACGCAAAGTTGTAACTACGGTTCCCAGGACATATATACCTGCTATTTTGTCACTTGCCTGTCATCACAGGACTTTTGAGGTAGTAGTAAAACAGCAAAATGTCAGATGGTAAAATATGTGTAATGTCTTTTGACTCATGCATAAATGAGGTTTATGTGAGGCAGAGTTATGCAAAGTAATTATTCCCACTTTCTCTTCCAGAGTCATGAAAGTCCTGTAGTGAGACAAAAGCCAGTAGTGATGGCTTGGGATGCAGTGGATAACATCAAATTTTTCTCTGTCTAACCAAGGTCTAAGTACTCCACATTACCTGCTTCCACCAACTTCAGAGCTATTGGAACAAATTGTTCTCATCAGCCTATTCTGCCAAGAAAAGTCTTCCAAGCTTAGAATAGACACCCCACTAACTCACTGAAGGGTTTGAAGCCCATTGGTTACCCTCAATTTGGCTTATCCCATCTGCTGAGAGGGTTTTACTGGGGTATGGCCTCTTTGCATACAAAGCTTCTTGGAGCCACAGATGAGAGCTAAAAGGCAGGTGGATGCTAAAGGAAAAGAAGCCCTGAAAAAAAAGGGTTGGGCAAAACTTCATCCCAGAATGCCTCCTACACTCTGATCCTTATATAATTATGGGTTGGGAGAGTGACTCTTATGTCCTAAGTCTTATTTCCAATTGTAACAGCCCTCATTATGTGCACACACACATACACTCTCCATGTACAATCTGTGCTTTAATGACCAGAATATGCCCTTATTACAATATACTTCCCTTTTATAAAGTTTGTTCTTTATGTCCTATACACATGTGTAAAGGATAATTTTAGCGTTGTGACCTAAACTATATTAATTATTTGGTCGCCATGGATATCCCAAATATAAAAAAAATACCCAAGTCAGCTGGAAATTTATGGTGATTTAATTGATATAGTGGAAAGAAATTACGAAGAAGGAAGAAGGAAAGGGTGTAGGATTTCTCCCGCCTGGCTTGTGCCAGGAGGAAGACAAGAGGCTCTAGGAAGGTAAGGTTTTGGAGAGTAAAGGAGGAAGGAATCAATCAGAACTCCAAGAGGACTCAGTCAAGATGCCTGAACCTGAATCAGCTCAAGGGAAAAGACCACCAAAACCCAGACAAATAGCTGCCACCATGCCAAGATGTTGGAACGCTTAGCACGCTGCCAGACAGAGTCGCCTCTCCATGGAAAGAGAGAGAAGAGAGGAAGTGATGTGCCTTACATAGACATTTTTACATCACTTTCCTGCATCTCATCTGTACCAATGATAGCTTAGCTTGACTTAGAACAGCCCAGGGGTCTGTCAGCTTTTTCTGCACATTTCTGTTGAAGGCCATCTTTTTAGATACTTAATCCTCGAGTATGGGTGTCGACATTCCTGACTTTGTTAAACTAAGTAGGGTAGAGCAATGTAGAGTTCCCAAGACCTGACTCTGTTAGACCAAGTATCTCCATTGTTACAAATCAGGAAATAGCTAAATCAAATCTTCTAAAGTCAAGTCTGAGTAGGGTGGAGTAGTTTTAAAATTCACAATCCCCCCTGATGATCACTGGGAGACTCGTCTCCCCAATGATCATTTAACATAATCATCTTGTACTCCTAGAGCACTTTCAACTACAGATGTATACAATATTCATTTTCTAAGAGGAAATTACAATAGTTAGGGAGGAATAGAAAAGAGAGAGCATAACCAATGTTTTTCTAGGCGCATTGAGAAAAAGCCAAACTGGGGCATAAAAGTGTACATTTATAATAAATGTTCAATCAAACTTCAGTTCAATCAACCACACCCAAAGTTTATTCTTGATCTTCTTGATGTAGTGTAGGTTTTCTGGCATCTTTCTGCAACAGTTCATTCTCTGGATTTAGGAGTTATCAAGCTTCTTCCTTGAATATCTTTCTCAAACAAAAAAATTCAAAATCTTGGATTTTTATTAAAATACAATCCCCACCCCCCAAGTGGGTGTTAAAAAACATCCAGTTCAGCTCAGGATACATATATGGGGGTATATGAGTCAATTTTTAAAAGAATTGAAAAAAAACCAAAAAAACAAAAAATATAAAGGAAAAAAATGTAAGAAAGTTAAACTTTTGGGAGAAAGAAAAAAAATTCAAAATCAGAATCAAAATACCAAAATCTATGTATATAACTGTTGAGTAATCAGGAATATATTTATAATAGGCCCCTGTACAGGCCGAATTTAAAGTATTTCTATCCCACAAGTCTGTAGGACAGAATCCAGTAATATTTCACTTACCCATTTGCAGCCAAGACTACAGGAAGTTGCCATACTATAAGAAGAAAAGGAACTAGAATTTTATTTTGATAGTGAAGTGCCATTCCCTCCTCTGATTTTTCCTTCATTCTCAGGGATAGAGGGAGCCAGGATGATAGCCAAACTCTGATACTTTTCTGTAAGTATTTTCACAAAGAGTGTGGATACACGGAAGACCTATATCTTAACATATGTCAAGCGTCTCAATCTCGAGTCTCACACTAAGTTCAAGTCCTTTGTATTGGCTTAGAAGTGCATCAATCCTACCTAGATTGGTTTTTTATTTTGACTTGTGTGCTCTTTTAGCACTATTCAGGTTAAGTCTGTGCTCCTATTTGATCCCATTTCCTAGAATCAGACACAAACATTAATCACAGTCCAATAACAATTATCAATAAATGGCAGGCTCTCACAGTCTAAAGCTGTTTAGGTATGTATTAATATTATAGCAAGTATATATATATATATATGTAGATATATATATATATATAACTTTTATTATTGTGGAATAAAATTAATATTGATTGTATGTACCTTAAGTACAAAAAATGAGAAAAGGGGAAAAAATCAAATATTGTAATCAAAATAAAAGGAAAGCAACAAGGAAAATAAGGGGGGGGGGGTGGATCAGGAATTCAATGTGTTCCAGAAAACAGTATCCACTTGTCAATGGATTATTATCTCCAATGCATGTGATAGGATATAGTCAATCAGTCTCAATAGAAGATATTCTCTTTACAGGTGAGCAATGAATCCAAGAGTCCTTCTCTCCAATCTTTATAGATGTTGGAGTAGTTAACAGTATTTGGAATGACCCTTCTCAGGAAGGCTGAGTTGCTCCAGTACATTGGAAATTCTTAATATACACCTTGTCTCCTGGGTTCAGGTCATGAAGTGAAAAGTCTAGTGATCCATCTTGTACTGTAGCTCCAGATTCATGTAGTTCACGCAGTGTGCTGCAATTCCTGTATATAGGAAGCAATAGTAGTATCTCCCCCTAATAGTGATGTATATGCAGGGGAGAAAGGCTGAGCCTGTATAGGTGGATGTCCAAAAAGCATCTCAAATGCTGAGATGTGTAGGTCTCCTCTAAGCCTGCTTTTAAGATAAAATAGGGATAGAGGGAGAATTTCAGGCCATTTTAAATGTGTCTCAGTGCATAATTTTCCAATCATAGTTTTAAGTTCTTTGTTCATTCTTTCAACTTGGCCTGAGCTCTGGAGATGATATGGAACATGGAATTTGGGAGTTATCCCTAAGCAAGAATATCTTTGATTTAGGACAGAATCAGTAAAATGACTTCCTCTATCTGAATCAATATGTGCTGGTAGGCCAAAGCAAGGAATAATTTCTTTTAAAAGTACCTTAGCAACAAAAGTTGCTGTGGCTCAGGTCGCAGGAAATGCTTCTGGCCATCTGGTCAGTTGATCTACTATGACTAGACAAAATTTATAATGTCCGGCCTTTGGCATTGTTATGAAATCTATCTGTAGGTGCTCAAAAGGTATTTAAGCCAGAGGGCACCCAGTGAAGACTTTGCCACAAAAGGCATGTTGGTTATATACTTGGCAGTTAGAGCAGACTGTACACACTTTAGAGGCTATAGTAGTTATACCAGGGGTTATCTATACTCTCTTAACAGAGTCCACAATGCCCTGGGTGCCAAAGTGACCATTTTTAGGAATATATTGGCAAATTTGATGATGGAAACTTCTAGGGAGCAGGGGTTTTCCTTCAAATGACACCCATACTCCATTAATCTGCTGTTTTGCTTTGAATTTTTGCTTCCATTTTTCCACTTCCTTTTCATTATATGAAAGTGATAAATTTAAGTCATCAGTGGTTGTTAATGTTGAAATTAATTCATGTTCTTCTATGGCTGCTAGCTTTGCAGTGGCATCTGCTTGATCATTTCCCCTAGAGACAAGGTCAGTGCCACCTGAATGGGCAGAGCAATGAACTACAGCTAGGGCTTCAGGAAGCTAGAGAGCAGAAAGAACTTCATTAATAATTTCTGCATTAGCTATGGATTTTCCAGCTGAGGTTAAAAATCCTCTCTGGAGTCATAGCATCCCGACTGAGTGACAAATGCCAAAAACATATCTAGAATCCGTATAAATTGTTGCCTTTTTATCCTTGGCAATTAGACAGGCATGTTTTAGAGCTATGAGTTCTGCCCCTTGAGAGCTAATATTAGAGGGCAATGAAGCTGACCACTCAGTGGCAAATTCTGTGACTACAGCAGCTCCAGTGTAGCATATGCCATCCCTCATAAATGAGGAACCATCAGTAAATAAGACCAGATCTGGATTGTCTAAGGGAGTATCCAAGAGATTATCTCAAGGCTTTTCTGTCATGGACACTAGTGTTTCACAATTATGTAATGGTTCTCCTGAAGTTGGTAAATCTGGAAGCAAGGTGGCAGGGTTATGGGTTGTGCAGCTTTTAGATGATGTTTTTGCTATTTAACAAGGTTATTTCATACCTTGTAATTTGCTGATCCAAGAATGCCCATGTTCTATGTCTTAGCAACAATGATTCTACCTCATGTAGGGACATAATTATTAATGGTCATCTTAATACTAGATCAACAGTTTTTGTCACTAGTAAGGATGTAGCAGTTACTCCTCTAAGACAAGGTGGTACTCCTGATGCTACTGGGTCCAATTAGGCAGAATAATAAGCAATTGGGTGCTGAGAAGGTCCCAAAGTCTGAGTTAAAACACGTGAAGCTATTCATCTTTGCTCATGTACATACAAAGTAAATGGCTTGTTTTTAATCTGGGATGCCTAGAGTGGGGGCAGACAGGATAGCTTGTTTTAGATCTGATAGAGCTGACAAGTGTTCTGGTTCTAATTTGAGTGGCTCAGGTACTGAATACCTTGTTAGTGCTATAAAGGGTTTAGTAATTTCCCCATAGCAAGGAATCCATTGTCTACAAACCCTGTTGCTTCTAAAATTGCTCTCAACCGTTTCTTAGTGTCAGGAGCACTTAAATTTTGAATATGCTCAATTTGTTTGGGAGAAATAGAGCAGGCACCAGAGGACAGAATGAACCCCAAATATTCTACTTTAGGGAGATACCACTGAACTTTACCCTACAAGATCTTATGTCCTCTTTTGTACAATTGCAAAAGAAGGTGTTTACTATCTTCCTGACATGCTTTTGGGTCTGTTGAAGCCAAGAGTAGATTATCTACCTATTTGATTAATTTGCTACTTTTAAATGTTATATTATCTGTGTCTTGGCTCAAAATTTATGCAAATATGTTCAGGATTTCCACGTAACCCTGTGGTAGATGACTCCATGTATTTTGAGAGCCCTTCCAGATGAAAGCAAAGATATGCCTGGAGTTCTTATATGGGTATGGAAAAGAAGGCTGAGCACAAGTCTACTACTGTATAGTATGTAGCTGTGCTAGGAACAGATGAAATAATCATATGTATGTTGGAAACTACAGAGTCTCTTTATAATGTGGTTGTTCACAGCCCTCAGATCCTATACAAATCTATAGAGGTGCTTGCCATCGGGCCCCCTGTTTGGTTTTTAATGGGCATAATGGGTGTGTTATATTCAGATTTACAAGGGATTATTATTCCCTATGCAATTAATGAGTTTATTACTGGGGTAGTACCCTGTATTGCCTCTTCTGAGAGGGGATACTGACGAATGGAAGGAGGTGGGTGAGATTTAGTTTTTATCTGCACAGGAACAGCCAACTTAAGTAAATCTACATCAGAAGAAGATGTGGCCCAAAGAGACTCTGGTATATCTTCAGGTATTACAAAGGTAGGATGCTCTTTCCCCTCCTGACTCTCTGAGAGAATTACAGGGAGTAAATTTAAAGATTCCTCCGGTACTTCCAATGATAAGGAACCATCTGGGGAGCAAGTTATTGTGGCTTTGAGTTTGCATAGAAGGTCCCTCCCCAGCAAATATAAAGGGGAATCAGTCATGAAAAGGAAGGAATGTTGTACCTCTAGGGGTCCTACAGACACCATTCTAGGGGAAAGTTTTTTAACTCTTTTGGGTATTCCTGACACTCCCATTACATTCTCTGAGCCAAAAGAATAACAATGTAAATCAGGTGTACTCTTCAATACAGACCTGAAGGCTCCAATGTCTAAAAGACAATCATAATAGGTGTTACCGACCTTTAAGGTGACATGGTGTTCATTAATAAGGGGGGGGGCAGTGGATAGGAGCAACGGGTAGTAGGACATCAGGGTTCAGAATATCAAAGGTTGTATCCTCTGATTCCTGGGCCCCAGCCCCCCTCCCTGGACACTCTCATTGTATTTGGGAAGTACCTTGGGCACCCCCCTGAGGGGCATTAGCACCCCACATATTTTTTGGATGAGCACCACTTAAGTTTTATTTTTGTGGAGTCATTTGGTTTGAGTTATCATTTTCCCAATATCTATTCCTATAGATGTAATTCCTAAAGTTTTGTTTTCCATTATCATTATTATAGTTATTTCTATAATCACTTCTGTAGTTGTTATTAAACTGTATTCCTTCTGATAATCTTGAGTACAGTTCTATACTCTATGATTTTGTGGACCTTCTTCTCACAGAATGGGCAGGTAATGGATCAATAATTAGATTCTTGGAGAGAGGCAAATGTCATTGGTTGAGTATCATGCCCATTTTTCGATTTAGCCATCTTGTCTTTTAAGAAAATCCCCCAAGAATGGAGACAGGGAAACAATGAAAGTAGGCAAAGCATCACCATTTATTTACTAGTGAGCTAGGTGCTAGGGCCACTCCATAGGAGGAGCCATGCTAGCTTGACTAGGGGAACATCCTTTACAGTATAGGGGGTGTAAAAAATAGACTCGAATACAGGACTACAATCCCCACAAGCTTTTGCTCCACTTCCCCAAAATGCTTTGTAATCTCATGGGAATTCTGAGGTGGGCTGAGATCAAGGAAGGATTTAAGCTGGTGGCAAAGGTTTTTGGGGGCTCTTTTGGACTTCCATTTTGGAGCAGACATGGCTCTTTCCATGATGTGAGATGATTTTGTCTAGGTCACTCTGGCCTAGGCATGTGTTTCTTATCCTGTCTTTTCTTTAATCCTTAATCCTTAATAAACCTCTAAAAATATAATACTCCTTGCAGAGAGAAACTAATTTCTACCTGCCTTAGTCTCCCCAATATTCCCTAATTTTAATCTTTACAGGGGCTAGCATGAAATGTTGAACAATAGGAAGTCATGATTTGGCAGTTGCAGCTAGCTGAGGGGTTCCTAATAAAGGGAGTGTCTGCTTAGCTGCTGGAACAGTTATGCTGACTTGGGCAAGAGTTTACTCCTGGCCCCCAGAGGGAGGTTTTTCTGACCTCCTTCATTCCCCACTTCTTCTACTGTACACGAGGGCTGTATCCTCATGAGGGGATTCACTGGGAGTCAGTTTGATATTGCTGGTGAAGGACTATAGCAGGAAAGTATTAATGTGATCCTTGACAAAGCCTACTAGGCTACTAGGTGATTAATAATGCATGGGACTAGCCCTGGATGATCAGCATAAAAGCAAAGAATCCTTATGCTAGGAGTCACAAGGATGCAAGGGAGCAGAAGAATTTCGCTGTCAATAGTCTGCCCAAGTTTCTGGGGGTACAATGCCCATGTCATCTCCCCCTCTCCAAATATCTAGGGAAAGGGGGCAATGGTCTCAGTATTCTGTAGCTTCTTCAGAGCTGAGAGTGTTTGTAGAGCTATCCCTGCCTATTGTTAGGAGAGAGGTATTGACTTTGGGCAATGTCCAGTGCTTCAGGATGGAATAGTTGCCGAGGTTACAGTGGCATCTGGGTCTCTCCAATGAGTGCTTTTACCCTAGAAGCAACTAGAGAAGTGACAAAGTTACAAACGCAAGGTCCATGTATCCCACAGCCAAAACATGAACAGTGAGGGAAAGGCTGTGGACACAGAGTCTTTAGGGATGTGTCCTCTGTGAATGCCTGGGTCCTAGGTAGTTGGGGACCTTCATGGAGATCTGAAGGATGTCCAGCAACTGCTTTCCCTGATTGACAGACAGATCACAAGGGGGAGAGTCAGCCCTTAAGATAGAAGTGTGGAAACCAGGACTGGGGCAAAAACTAGAACACCAGATAGAAACAGAGAAGCCAATAGACTCCATCTTAAGAAATCATCTTCTGACAGGAATAGATCCCTTTAGGAAATTGGATTCCTGAGTTGTCTGCAGAGTTGGTATGTCATGTTTCTGTTAAAGAATATCCTTTTGAAAAGTACACATTAGCTATAAACAACTATAAACACTTGAGTAAGAAAATTTTTCAAATGTATTTCTTTGCCCCAAATTCTAGGGGAAATTCGAGAAAGTTTTGAGCTATTTTTCCAAGCTCAAGATCCAAACTTCAACTGTGGTAAATTAAGGCTACAAATACAAGCCATCTAAACTTCACCTACTTCTCAAAATATGTTCCCTAACAATTTAAGAGTTTTCAATTATTAACCTAATAGTTTGTTTGAGGAAATGGAAACTTTAATTTTATAATTTGCATTAAGTGCTGATTATGGGAATTTGTCACAAAGGAAAAGGCTGACAGAGAAAATATTTCCTCATGTTCCCAGGGACACATAGTGAGGGCTTCACCTACAGGACAAAGCTATTGTTGGCTCATGTCATCATTGTATCACTCAAGGACTAACAGCCTAGATGGTCAGAAAAGGTCCATTCTCAGATGAGCCCAGAATATGCCTCTGTAACCATCCCAGGACATTCTCTGTCCTTTGTGTACTTTGTCAGCATTAGATCCCAGAAGCCTTCCTTTCACAAGTCTCACTCATTACAGCTCAGAGAAATTCTACTTACCAGCGGTCCAGAAACAAATTTCCATACCCTCAAACAAGCCATTTATATTCCTACAAGGCTGATCACTCAATTATTCTTATGTATTTTAGCAATAATTTACATATCACACTTTAGTCACAAAAACCTGAAATAAAGAACATGAGTGCTGAATCAAGTAGCTCCAAAGTAATATAAATCAGAGCTGTGTCATCTCTTGGACCTAGGCCATCTGAAAGACTAAGACAAGGCCATACAGGAATCGCTTCAGGGTAATTGTGCAGAGAAAATATAGAATCATATGTTATTTTCCCACAACACATACATTAATTTTTGAAATTATCCCTAGGTCAGGGATCCAATTATAAGAGTAGAACATCTATCTGTTCTCTTTCACCTCCCTACTCATCTTTAAGTTCTATCACTTCGTGGTTGTCAACTCTGTGAGGTCCCTCTTTCAGTCCCTAAGTATCAGTGTGGAACAATCATAAGCATTGCTTTCTCCTTCCTGTGTGCAAGGAAGGGGTTAATGGCTTGTGAGCAATTAATCCCAAGGCTGCTTGGCTCGATTTAGGTTTTAACCTTGTCCCATCCTTCTTTAACAAGTGAGCTTAGCTTACCACAATTTAAAATTTTGAATGCATCAAACCCCCTTCATAATAATTTACTCTCAGTGGATTATAGTTTGAACTCCATAACTTCCAAATAACTTTTATTAAGTCCTTTAGCAATATTTCAGTGTGTAACCAAACTGAAATGCAAAGCATTTACCTGTACTCCTTTCAAACCTCTGTCTAAAGTAGAATAGAACCTCCAGTTTAGTTTTCTTTTAGCACAAAATATTACTATATACATGATTAAATTCCATCAACATTATTCCAGTTTATAATTTGTTGTAATTATTTCACATTAGAATTCATAGTATCAACTAGTAACTCTATCCATTACTCTTATTTCTTCTAGCTTCTCCTCTTTACCATTATTGTAAGTAGAGGAAAGGTACTGTACTGAATTGTATTTAATCCTCATGACAAGCCCTTCTTGATTTCAGGGCTGGTCAAATTTGTCTTGTTAAGGACATACAGTTTGCATATCATATGTCCTTAACCTTTTTAGGTGGAAAACTTAATTCTCTCTATAGTACAAATGCACACATAATTTGTATCTGAATACATATTCATCTCTAGATCACAAATTCCTTCCTATACATTGTGCACATATATTTTTAAAAAACAATTCATATAACCTTAGTCAAAGACAACACCTTTTAGAAATTCCCTCTTTTGCAAAATACCAAATTCTTAGTACTTGTGTTATTAAATCCCATTCACAGATTAACCACTTTAAAAACTTCTTGTGTATGATATTATTTCTTGTTTCTAGTTCTGACAAACATTAAAATAACATCTGATTTGAAAAATCCCTAGTGTAAATTTTAGAATAAATTCTTAACAACCTAACTTTTTCTGGATGTCTTTTACATCTATAAAGTAGCCAGTACAATTTCTGACCTTATAAAATAACATTCCCTCTCTGTGTCAGGCTGGCTATCAATCACATTTAGACAATTCTCAAATTCACTGAAACCATTGTGCATTGCAAGATCTAACAAAACAAACTTCTAACCATGAGTTTTGTTGTGATCAAGAAAATCTGGCTAACATTTCACATTTAACTGACAGTTATCACAATACATGAAATTACATTTGAACCATATAAAAATCAATAGCAATCATCCCAAGTTTCATGCAGCAACCCTTAGAATTAATCTTAAGTGAAAAGTAGTCTGTTCAGAATCAACCCTCATCTCTGTAGCAGAGGAGGGAAGCAGATTTGATCAGTGAACTGATAGCTTCCAGGTAGCCTGCTTTCCCTATCATCTCTGCCTAGATTTCTCGGTGGGCCCTTGCCATAAAATCCAAGCTAAGAGTAAGAGGCTTCTACCCATATTATGCCCTCTTTCTTGTAAGGTATGTCCAATTGCCACCTGGTATTAGAATTTAGGGTGTCAAAAAGCCAATTTCCTCAATTTTTTTCTGATGGTCCTCAGCTATTTAACATGAGAGAAAACAGAGAAAACAAACAAAACCCCCCAGGACCATTGGCCTGACCGTTCGGACGGGGAGGGCCATTGTGGAAGAAGAGGGGTTGTTCTCGGGGTTAGGGGAACTTTGTCCCCTCTTGCTTTGTCCCCTCTTCTGATATGCAGGAGGGGGGGTAGGTGGTGGAGGCATTGGAGGCCCCTCCGGCTGCACAGTCACAGCCTCATTAGCATCGGGAGGAAGGGAAGGGGGAGTGGGAAACCCAGAGAGTTTTAGGTTGTGTAAAAATTAAATTAGTTTCTCTACTAAAAGTATTATATTTTAGAGGTTTATTAAAGATTATTAGAAATCAACGATAAAGAAATATAAAATAAGAAAGGCACGTGTCTAGGAGGGCTGAATAGCCAATTCAATTTCACTTACCCCATCTTGAGAGACACCTGTGCTTAGAAGCAGAAGCAGAGAGGCCCGAAGTAGGTGGAAAGTCAGTTTAAATACAAATTGTGTTCTCAGCCCAGGTGACGACTTGGGTGAGATTTTAGGGAATTCTGAGGGACTTTTTTAGGATTTTAGGGACTTCTGGGGATTGAAGTCTGGGGTTCAAATCTCCATTTTTACATTTTCCCATTTGATTCTTATTGAGAAAGGTTTCCCTAAAAAGGATCATGAAAACATAATCAATGTAAAAATTTCAATAATTCCAATAAGAGGAAAAGAACAAAACCAATAATTGCTAGACGCATTGACAAAAAAAAAAAAAAACAGTTAGGGGGAAGTCCCCTTTGGCATGAAAGTATACATACAAATAAATGTTCAATCAACCACATCCGAAGTTCCTTCTTGATCTTCTTGTGCAGCTTGTGGTCTGGAGGCATCTTCATGGTGTCTTCTCCAAACAGTTCAGTTTCTGGATTCAGAGAGGTATCATGTTTCTTAACCTAAAATTCTTCTCAAAAGGAATTTAAACTTTGCAATTTAAAATAATAATATTTACATTCCCCCCTTTCAGAGGGTGATTGAAAAACACAGGGAAGATTTAGGGATGCATGGCTCAGTTATGAGCTATATGAATTGATTGGCAACAGAAATTAAAAAGACATCAGAAAAATCCAAATTAAAAATTATTTCTGGATGAAAATATAGACTATCAAAGTCTTATGTGTAAAAATTCTAAGTAAAGGAAAAAATAAATCTATAACAGGTCCTTGAATCAGGGCCCAATTAAAATGATATAAGCAAGTAAGCATTTACCCAGTCAATAGCCAGGACTACAGAAAGTTGCCACATTATGAAAGACAGAAAAGGGACTAGATTATAGGAGCCAGGTTAGGAGCCAAGTTTGGGATACTTGTCTGTAAGTATTTTCACAAAGAGTGTGGATACAAGGAAGGCCTATGTCTTAATGTATGTTAAGCGTTGCAACCTTGAGTCTTCACACTAGGTTCAAGTCCTTTGTATTGGCTTAGAAGAACATCAATCCTTCCTGGATTGATTTATTTGTTGACCTGTGTGCTCTTTTGGCACAATTCAGGTTTAGCTTTGCTTCTTTTGGCCCTGTAAAATGGCTCTTTTGTATATCTTGTCCTGGAATCAGACAGAACCATTAAGCAAAGTCCCATAATTTTTTAAAACAATTAGTGGCATCATTTTTATAGTCTCAAGCTTTTGGGGCATACATTGACATTACAGCAAATGTATTTTAAACTTATATTCCTGAAAAATCAAAAAAATTAAAGAAAATCTTAATACTGGTGACATGTGCTTCAAATATAAAAAAGGAGAGAAAAAACTTAAATAGTATATTGCACATGCAAGAAAAAATATAACAAAAGAGTTTTAAAAATAAAAATATAGCTTATAATCATTGACACACTATGTCAGCTAAGAAAATACAGAATACAAGGCTTTCTCACCAAAAATGGGATCCATTTCCTCTTCATATCTGGCCATGATCCACTGTGAGTACAAGCAAATTGATTTTACAAGGTAACAGTTTTTTAAAAATAAATAACAGTAGTACAAATATGTAGGTATCAATATCCCTGAAAGTCTCAATAATCCAGTTAATTACAATAACAAACCCACTATCATTTTTACATGAGTTGCTATAAGGCATTTTTAAAAAAACTATGAACTGATGCATATTTATCACAATTTTTACAAACATAGCAAATCTTTCAACCTTGGCAAACATATTTTTAAACAAAGTAAAACTTATTTTGGGTTTTGAACATCATCAAGAAATTCTAGATATCATTAAAATGTGGCAGAGGAGTCTAGGAAAAACCCACACCTCTGTACTATTGATGTTGGGTAATGTGAGATGAAGTTATAAATGAGAGATGCTCCTCTTTTGGGGGGGCATCCAGGGGTGCTATATGCCCTGGGATTAACTTTCCAGTTTCCATTCACATTTTTTCTAAATGTGGGAAGTGGGGTTTATAATTGTATTTCACTTCAGCTACTAAAATGGGCCTTACCTCCTGTTAGGGGCAGGCAAAATGATCAGGGATTGTTAAAAAAATTCTAAAAATTATGTCTAAAGATCCCTTAAAATCAATTTGAGATATTTAGCTCCTTAAATTTTCCAAAGGTTGTTATACAATTGTAGCAATTTTCTGATGGAGTTCAGCTATGTGACAATTAACAAAGTCAAAAATAGAAAAGTTGTTTTTATATGGGCTTACTCAATAATGTTTGTTCAGTATGGTTATAGGGGGAAAGCAGCAGAATATAACAGTAATTAAAACCCAGTACATTAAAATGATTCAGTGTAACAGAATAGTATTGAATGCAGTAATATGTGAACTTAAAATCACAAAGTAAAATCTTAAACAAAACAATCACTAAAATGCAATAGAATACAGAGATTTTTAATAAAACATTGGCATCTGAAATGCCTTAAAATATAACCTCCAGTCTCTTTAAAGTTCGTTGGGTTTTTTAAATTATCTATTTAGATGCCTATTTTCAGAAGACAGAAGATTGGTAAGGGGTAGGCAATGGGGGTTAAATGACCTTCCCAGGGCCACACTGCAAGGAAGTGTCTGAGGCCAGATTTTAACCAAGGACCTCCCATCACTAGGCCTGGCTCTCAATTCACTGAGCCCCTGAGCTCCCACCCCATAGTGAGGGTGGGTTTTAGGATTCTCAATTTGGGTCACAGAATTGCAGGGAGTTGAAATTCTCTCCTGACTCCCAGGTGAGCTAAGTGAAAGAATCAATACAGTCAAAAGATATCCTTTTAAAGTAGCCATGCTTGTAAGTTCCTGTTTGGAAAAGTCTCTTCCTTCTCCTCTTCCTTCCCCCTCCCATCCCTCCTCCCCCTTGACACATGGAGGCAAATCATAGCCTAAGGAAAAATCACCCCCGTTTTTTAACAGATGGTTTTTGATACTGAAAAAATTGGGTCTGCTACCAGCAGCCTGGGTCCTGGGGCTGGGCCTGTGGTGATGAGCCATCTGGGTCAGAGAGGCTGGGCCAGGGATTGGCTGGGCCAGGTGAGCAAGAGAGAGACCACTGGGGTGGGCAGGGTCAGGACCAGGTGAGCACAATAGCCAGGAGCAGGAGCCAGAGCTGGGACCTGGGGTTGGATCCAGGAGCTGGGAAGTAGTGTGAATTTCAAAACTACTCAACCCTGTTCAAACCATTCTTTAGAGGATGGGATTTGGCTATTTCCTGATCAATAACAATAGAGATACTTGGAATGACAGAATCAAGTCTTGGAAACTACAATCTCTACCCTACTCAAGGTAACAGGATTTAGAATGGGCTGCAGCAAAAGCTCAAGATTTAATTATTTGAGAATATGGCCTTTAACAGACATGTGCAAAGGGGACAGACCTCTGGGCAGTCCTGGGTTAAGCCAGAGCCACCATTGGCACAGGTGAGACACAGGAAGTGAGGTAGAGGACAGCTGAGGAGGGCTTGCTTCTTCCTGTGTGGGTGAGAGTGTGGTGGTTGGAGCCTGGTGCTTGGAGTGGAGGCCCTCAGACTGTTTCTCCATTTTGGTCACGTGAGTGATAGGGACTGATCTCTTTTCTTTGCCTCGGCTATCCAAGGCCTTGGGCCTTTGGCCCAGCCTAAGCAGAGGGGGTATTTAAGCCCTATTCCTTTCTCTCCCCTTTCTCTCTCTCTCTCTCTCTCTCTCTCTCTCTCTCTCTCTCTCTCTCTCTCTCTCTCTCTCTAATACCTTTCTTCCTCCTGTTTGTAATTAAAACTCCATAAAAGGTTGACTGCTGACTTGAGTTTTCATTTAGGAATTACATAGCTGAATTCCTTGGCGACCTTAAATTAATATATATCAGTCTTTTAAAGTGATTTCCATATCACAGTAGGCAGGCGGGAGTGAGATGAGTTGAAGCTTAATTTTCGGTGCCATAGACAAAAATTCCTGGCAATAATACTAACTCAAACATTCATCACCCAATCGCTTCCTAGCCTTTCCTGGCAGTAATACAAGCTCAAACATTCATCACCAAATCACTTCCCAGCCTTTCTGGCCAGGCCCCTCACAGGACACAGATACTGCATACTAAGCCAGTCCACACTCACACACAGGTGGAACCAGACCACTCAATGGAATTGGACTTGACAATAGGCCTTCTTCATATATGCCCTGAAGGTGGTGAGACTGGTCAGGTCAGTTAGTCGTATGTTCTAATCCTGTGATCAGTCCCCCATCAGCCACAGTCACACAACACTACCACCAACAGTCACACTAACCTGGTGTCCATGTTCCAGTGGTCCACTCATGGAGGATTCCCGGCCAACGCACCAAATGTAGGGTTCGAGAAAATCCCTCAAGAATGGGGACACGGAGATAATGCAAGTAGGCAAAAGATCACCGTTTATTTACTAGCGCGCTAGGGCTGCCCCATAGGAGGAGCTGCGCTGGCTTGGCTAGGGGAATACCTTTTATAGTATAGGGGCCTAGCATGAAATGTAGAACAATAGGATGTCATAATTTGGCAGTTGCTGCTAGCTGAGGGGTTCACAATAAAGGGAGTGTCTGCTTAGCTGCTGGAATGGTTATGCTGACTTGGGCAAGAGTTTACTACTGGCCCCCAATGGGAGGTTG